>NC_047101.1:21404382-22065811 GCF_902459505.1 Geotrypetes seraphini | reverse complement strand
GGGGAAGGCCGCGAAGCAGCCCGGTCATTGCGCTGTCGCCGCCGCTGTTTTTGGAGGCCTTGGAGCGGAGCTATGTCAGTCTCATGGAGGGAGGGTCGGTGGGGTTCTGCTGCACAGGGGGATGGGAGGGAGGGATAGAAAGATGCCGCACAAGGGGATGGGTGAGAGGGGAGGAAAGATGCTGCGTATGGGGGGGGGGGGGGAGAAATGAAAGAGGAAGAATTGGGGTGGAGAAGAGGAAGGGAGAGATGATTGTTGCACATGAAAAAAAATAAGACATCCCCGAAAATAAGCTGTAATGCGTGTTTTGGACCCAAAATTAATACAAGACACTGTCTTATTTTCGGGGAAACACGGTACATAGACAACAATGTATAGAATTAAGATGAAGAAGGCATGCATTGACGCCTTTTGACAAGTCCATTAGGAATTCTAAGAATTTCCAAACAGCAATGAGAAGCTGTTTACTGTAGTTATAGCATGCAGTAACAAGGTTCATCAAAAAGCTGTAGGTGGTACCTTTTATTAGACTAACAATAAATCTGTGACTGGATTTTGAGAACTATGCTCTCTTCATTGGGTTGGTGATTAAACAACAGAATCGCATTGGGTTTAAACGTGCAGAATTAACTAGTCACATTACAAATCTGTTCAAATACGAGAATAAGCTTCATTTTTCTTACTAATTCTTTAAAATGGAAAGCTCAGAAAATGAGATGTGTCAGGAAAAAAAAAATCCTCACCCCGTTTCCATCTATTTGTTCTTGGTAGGTATGACATAGTCACCCATCTTGCATCCTGTTGTCACGGAAACTGTACTGCTGCTTGCAACCAGGGTAGCAAACGTCTGCTGTGTACCTAACCACAGTGCCAGGTAAATGTTCCATTAATGAAAAGCACTGTTTGGAGAACAGGAGCCATGTCATAATGATATTCTTCAACAGTGATAGATACCTTTTTATATTTAAAACATATATTTCGCCCCCCACTCTGGCTTCAGCACATATGAAAGAACATGCATTTCATTCATGCAGCACTCAAAATTAGGAGGAGGAGTTTCCTATTTGGCGCCCGCAAGTCCCAAGTTTCAAATTCAAGTTTATTATCCTTGATATATTGCATATCAATAAAATATCTCCGTGGTATAAAATAACACTAATATTTGTATATAAAATTTGTGATAGAGCACTCCATTTAATCAGCTAGGAAAGGGGAGTCATAGATTTGATATACAGTACTGTTTTTCTGTTGTTCAACAAAATTTACAATATATTATATGCAGGTGCTTTCTCTGTCTTTAGTGGGCTCAGAATCTAAGTGGTGGTGGGGGGTTTGTACCTGGGCCAAGGGAAGGTTAAGTGACTTGCCCAAAATTACAAGGCCCTGCAGTGGGAATTAAACCCAATTCCCCAAGTTCTCAGCTCACTGCACTATCCACTGGGTTAATAGAAGGCAGCTCTAGCACCCAGAAGCACGCATCAGAGTCATGAAGAAAAAGCACTTTCAATTTAGAAGATGACATGCAATGCCTTTAGGTTAGACACCCTCTAGAAACATGGCTTTTAAATGATTTGTCCTTGCTTGTCTGCTTGGTTCGTCAACTTGATTGTAATTGAGTCTGATAAAAAGTGTTATGGACCCTTGAAGGCTTAAGTAATTTTTACTTGAGGAGTTATGGGGGGGCAGAATGGGTTGTTATGTATGGTATAATGTAAAGTTTTAATTAGAAGTACCGGATTTGCCGGCAGTATAGGACACACTTTTTTCCCCCTCAAAATACGTTTAAAATATGGGGTGCGTCTTATGCGCTGGTAATCAAAATTATGAGTTGGCCCTGACGCAGCGGAAAGAGTTTGAATTCCGCGAAACGCTGGCCTGCGTCGACATTGATACGGCAGAGAGATCATTCCTGAGAAGTAACAGCTATTTAAGAAATAAATTATAAGATAAGTAAAACTATCAATTTTCTCAAAGTTAGAGAGAAGTGCATTCTAAATTAGGCTTGACTGTTGCTGAAGAGTAACTATTGCAAAAATAATGAAAGTAAAGACAATAATGTGGTTATAAGTTAACATAGAAGTTAAATAATAAAAGTAACAGAGCTACACTTATGAAAATATTTTAAATAAAATTAAAAACAGGTTCAGGTTTTTATGGCCTATGACTGGAGCTTGGAGCATTACAAAACTACGCAGAATTCCCTGGTCTGTGACAAGACTGTGCGTAGGCTCCTTTTCTGAGGCCTTTTCCTGAATTTAAATAAAACTAAAATAAAAGAGATAAAAAGCCCTTAAAAAAGTGGTTGCAGGGATATGCACTGATCTCATTAAGTGAGTTGAATTTTTTTGTTGGTATATTTTTTATATTAATATACGGTCACGTCGTTTCTGCTCTCTCTCAGACGCTGCGAGGTCTCACAAATATGCACTGTACACGCGCGTCACGTCATTTCTGCTCTCTCTCGGACGCTGCAAGGTCTCACACATATGCACTGTACACGCGCGTCATGTCGGTTCTGCTCTCTCTCGGACGCTGCGAGGTCTGCATCACGTTGTTTCTGGGTTTTGAGGATGAAGATTGAAAGGTACCTAACTACAGTATTCCCTAGTTACATTTTTTGTATACATAAATAACTATAAAATTAGTTACAGCAAATCATTATGAAAAAATGTAGAAAATTATTATTTTTTTCTTAAAAATGTGTATAAAAAGGGGTGCGTCTTATATGTCGGCAAATACTGTATATCTCACATTGAGTTCAATGGGATGAGATGTGGAAAACTGGTAAATTCACCCGCTATTGAAGAAAATTTAGTCCATTACTCTAACACTAAAAATCTGAATTTGCATTGGAACCCCTTTGCCTAGTGAGCAACAGGGCAGGTTGGTTTAAATATTTTAAGACTGTTTGCAGGGTCAGGGCTGGGACCAGCAAGCTGAGAGGCTGGAAGGCACTGCAAATACATTCACTCAGCAATCTGCCTTCATTCAATATGTCAGTCCGGGCCAGAATATGCAATTCTAACCAAAGGTTTACTTAAACGTGGTTGTTTGTAGGAATAAAACATGGGACAACTTCCCAGTACTAACTATTTACCATCACTAATAGAATACAGGTAAATTCCAACACTCACAAGATTGTTGCAACTGTCCGGGTCTTTCCGTGTCTGGGTAGGTACCTACCCAGACGCAGCGAGATCTGGACATCATGTCGCCAGCCACAGAAGCTTAAGAGAACATTCAAAACGTAGTCTTTCAGTAGACCAGGGGTATCAAAGTCCCTCCTCGAGGGCCGCAATCCAGTCAGGCTTTCAGGTTTCCCCAATGAATATGCATGAGGTCTGTTTGCATGCGCTGCTTTCATTGTATGCTAATAGATCTCATGCATATTCATTGGGGAAATCCTGAAAACCCGACTGGATTGCGGCCCTCGAGGAGGAACTTTGACACCCCTGCAGTAGATGTTCTGATGAACACTCCACCTTAGTAGAGATTCTTTGCTAAAACTCCTTTATGTTTGTTCTCTCTCTGGACTCTGGTTTCAGAAAGCAGCTGCGAGTTGGGCTCAATGAGCCTGCTCCATATAAAGTCCTTGCAGGAGGTTCCTTTCCTGATGAGAACTCAGCTACAGTGGTTCTCTAGCTTGGTGCTTTTCCTGGCTTAATGTTTCCACTGCTTTTTTACTTCTTCTTTTGTTAAAGCATGGTTGGTTGTCTGGTCTCCACTCCAGTCCCACCTAAAATCGGTACAGCAATTGTTGATTGCATCATGCCTGACAATTCGTTCCACAGTTTTGCTGCCGCGATTGAAAAAGGCAGATTGTTCTGTTGTAATATAACTAATATCACCATCAATCGTGATTCCAAACTTAGATTTCTCCCAGGAATATACACAATTAAAATTTGCTTCAAATACCAAGATCGTAAAGAACATGATCCACAGTCGTCAACACCTTAAACTGGACTCTCCATGCAACTGGTAACCAGTGCAGTTGTTTCAAAAATGGCCACATTGAAGCATAACGATTTACTCCTGTCACCACCCTAGTCACAGCATTTTGGATTATTTGCAATGCTCCTTCCCCAATCCCGCCTGCCGCACGCGCCCCCACCCCCCTTCGCCTCCCCTGTACCTCTCGTTGAAGTGACGTCAGCGAGAGAGTTGACAGGGTTGCGAAGAGCACGTTGTTGACCTCCGCAAACAACTTCTTCAACTAGAAGTATGGGGGGGGGGGAGAAAGAGGGTGCGCACGTGGAGGGGAGGAAAGGGAAGAGGTGGAGAGGAGGTGGGGTGTCGGTGCCCCCCCCAAACATGGCGCCTGGGGAGGACTGCCCCTCTCCTTACTACCCCACTGACAGTCTCTGAAGTTTATAGATGACTAGATCGACAAGTATGGCTTTAATTCCAGACTCCCTACAAAAGAGTATCTCAGAGATGGGAGGTAGAGATTTGAGATTCAAAGCATGCCTGGAACTCTGAAGCCAAGATAAAGTTATCGAAGGGCTGCATGAACTCAGTTCCATCCAAATGAAACAAAAAGCTAGGGAGAGGCCACATACTATAGTGAAACAAAGATCTGTATGAGACAAAGGAGATGGGGAACTCTCTCACCACATATATGTCACTACTCACTGAAAAACTAAAGGGACCACAAGGACTTCCTATCTGGACAAACCCTGTAGCAAACTATGACTCTCTGGGTGCCACCCTGGAAAAGGAATGCAACCTCCCAGTCCGTGTGACTCACAGACCAGTGCTGAAAAGGAACACGAGTGCTTCAAACATACAGAGAAAGATAAAAAAAAGGATTAATTAAATACGACCGTGACAGAGGTATAGCATCACTATAGAGCCATTTTACTTTTCAGCTACAGTGGGGAAAATAACGCGCAGAATTTAGGAAGTTGGTTGGTTGGGCTGAGAACGTTTCAGCACCCCCTTGGAGACTGCCTAGCCTCCAGTCTAGTAGCATCATCATGCAATAAGATGAGTTGCGAGGGGGGATATAAAAAAATTCCCAGAGAGCTGTGAACAGGATCCTGGCGCCAGAGGTGAGATAGGAGGGGGAGCCCAATGAAGAGGGAACTATTGGACTAGACTAGGCTTCCCTTCTTCCAGCCTCTCCCAGAAAATCAGGATGTTGCTGAACTTAAAATACTTGCCCTAGTTTATCCTTCCATTGGTTAAAAATACCTGAACTTGCATCTAGTCTTGAATTCATATTTGGAAAGGAGAGTTAAGACATCTTAAATCCAGATTCCAACTGCTTTTATTGTCCTCAAGAAATAATGAATGATGCTTTCAATATACACAGTCACATTATGTTCCTTTATGGACCTTCTTTATCACATAAAGCTTTTAATCAGTCTTAGAACCATTACCAAAGCCATCTCAATAGTCCCCGGCACGTAAAGCAGAGCTTGCCTACTTCCAAGGAAAAACATCCTTATTTGGTAGTTAGGTCCCATCTAGTTAATCCCATAATGCATTGGGCAGGGCACCACCATTTTGATGATGCCATCCCAGAGGGAGTCTGGGTACCTGGCCTGCCTCGGGGTGGGGTTCGCCAGGCCAGGAGTCCCAGTGGACCACTAGGGCTATGGTTTTGGGACTCACAGTCTACTGAACTGCCAGGGCCTTTGGTGAGGGGAGCTGGGAAGAATCCACCTGGTTGGGGGGTGGAGGGCAGCAAAGGAAGCCCATTCAGGGAAGAGTGGTTAGATTGGTGGGGGAGAAAGGGCATCATTAGACATGCCTTCTCTCAACCAACTCTTCTAACGCAGTCCCGGATCTGGTATTATTTTTGCCAGTGCTAAACGCACCAGAGAGCATATTTTTTTAGCATGCCATGGTAAAACCATTAGAATATTGAATGGCACACCATTGCCAGTGCATTTTGGGGTGTTTTTTTTTAGCATGCCATGCTAAAACCATTAGAATATTGAATGGCACACCATTGCCAGTGCATTTTGTTGTTTTTTTTAGCATGCCATGCTACAACCATTAGAATATTGAATGGCACACCATTGCCAGTGCATTTTGGGGTGTTTTTTTTTTTAGCATGCCAAGCTAAAACCACTAGAATATTGAATGGCACACCATTGCCAGTGCATTTTGGGGTGTTTTTTTTTTAGCATGCCAAGCTAAAACCACTAGAATATTGAATGGCACACCATTGCCAGTGCATTTTGGGTTTTTTTTTAGCATACCATGCTAAAACCACTAGAATATTGAATGGCACACCATTGCCAGTGCATTTTGGTTTTTTTTTAGCATGCCATGCTACAACCATTAGAATATTGAATGGCACACCATTGCCAGTGCATTTTGGTTTTTTTTTAGCATGCCATGCTACAACCATTAGAATATTGAATGGCACACCATTGCCAGTGCATTTTGGGGTTTTTTTTAGCATGCCATGCTACAACCATTAGAATATTGAATGGCACACCATTGCCAGTGCATTTTGGGGTTTTTTTTAGCATGCCATGCTACAACCATTAGAATATTGAATGGCACACCATTGCCAGTGCATTTTGGGTTTTTTTTTAGCATGCAATGCTAAAACCACTAGAATATTGAATGGCACACCATTGCCAGTGCATTTTGGTTTTTTTTTAGCATGCCATGCTACAACCATTAGAATATTGAATGGCACACCATTGCCAGTGCATTTTGTTGTTTTTTTTAAGCATGCCATGCTAAAACCATTAGAATATTGAATGGCACACCATTGCCAGTGCATTTTGGGGTTTTTTTTAGCATGCCATGCTAAAACCATTAGAATATTGAATGGCACACCATTGCCAGTGCATTTTGGTTTTTTTTTTTAGCATGCCATGCTAAAACCATTAGAATATTGAATGGCACACCATTGCCAGTGCATTTTGGGTTTTTTTTTAGCATGCCATGCTAAAACCATTAGAATATTGAATGGCACACCATTGCCAGTGCATTTTGGGTTGTTTTTTTTAGCATGCCATGCTACAACCATTAGAATATTGAATGGCACACCATTGCCAGTGCATTTTGGGGTTTTTTTTTTAGCATGCCATGCTAAAATCATTAGAATATTGAATGGCACACCATTGACAGTGCATTTTGGGTTTTTTTTAAGCATGTCATACTAAAACCATTAGAATATTGAATGGCACACCATTGCCTTTAACACGGGAGATACTGTGAATGCAGAAGACTGAGTGTATCCCTACGAAGTAAAATAACATAACTTTCCAAAACCAGTATTCCAGCCTTCCCCTTTATGTGCAATAGCCAACCAAATAGCAACAAAGCATCTTTATGCAATACACAAAGGCAGCTGAGACGGAGTAATCCCATGTGATGCACCGCCAACCCATATTTCCCCACTTAGCAGCGGCCATCACGTTCTCTTTCCCTGGTAAGAACAAAAGCGATGCCTTTTTGATCCCGAGGCGGAAGGAGAGCCCCGGACACCAGCCCCGGCGCTGCCCCGCAGCAATAATTGGTGGAAAGGGACGTCCGGTTACATAACAGACACTTGGGAGCAGAGAGTCCGGCAGCCTGCCCCCCTCCTCCCAGAAACCCTCTCTCGCCGATCAGCTGCGCGGTTAAGGCCAAGAGATCAGCGGACTCTACTTACCCGCAACAGCCACGCGCGCGCGACAGCGTTTCAGACCATGATTAGAGCCAGTTCCTATTTCAAACCCCAGGAAGTGCTGCTGCTCCTCCCTCCTCCCTGGGAATTTCCCATCAGCTGCAAAGGTCAGCCAATGGCAACGCTGGACCGTGGCACCGCCCCCTCGGCTGTGGGGCTGCTGGAGCAAGTATAGGGTGCAAACGCTATCTGTACAGACTGCTGCCAATGGTACCCATGTCCACCCCCCCCCCCTGCACGTTTTGTTTTGTTTTGTTTCTGTAGCTCTTCCACCTTGAAAACAACATTGGCATTTGACGCAAATTGATCTACATTTTATGTTCTGTTTGCTACGAAAGGAACATTGAAAAATGCAAGCTTTTGTTTAAAAAAGGAAAAGAAAAATGCTTCTTTGTGGCTGCTCCTTATGGCCACTCCCCCCCCTCCGGGTACATTAGATTGTGAGCCCACCAGATAGATAGGTAAAATGCTTGAGTACCTGTATGTAAACCGCTTTGTGTGACTACAAAAAGGCGGTATCCCTTGTATACCTGTGTGTATTTTGCATCTCATTATTATGTAATATGCACTGCAGTAAACAAATCTGTTATGGTATAATAATGCTTTTAATTGGGCAGGAATTTCTCCTGCCCAGTTAAATTCTTTTAAAAAAAATCTACTCCTCTATGCTTATATAATTCTGTGACTGGTACACCACACTTTGAGCTTGTTGAACAGGAGGAAACAACCACAAAAGAGGTTTTGGTGGGATAGACAAAGAGGCTGAGATAAAAGAAGGCTGACTTTGCTGTAGATCAGTGGTTCCCAACCCTGTCCTGGAGGAACACCAGGCCAATTGGGTTTTCAGGCTAGCCCTAATGAATATGCATGAAGCAAATTTGCATGCCTATCATTTCCATCATATGCAAATCTCTCTCATGCATATTCATTAGGGCTAGCCTGAAAACCCGATTGGCCTGATGTTCCTCCAGGACAGAGTTGAGAATCACTGCTATAGATGATATAAATGTGTATTTTGCAGCATTTACCGGTATATCATTAAGTCTGTCCCAATACGCCTTATGATAAAGATCACATACCATTTTAGTAGCCTTCATCTGGACCGACTCCATCCTTTTTATATCTCCAGAATTGTACACAATATTCTAAATGAGGTCTCACCAGATTCTTCAATACCTCCTTTTTCCTACTGGCCATACCTCTCCCTATGCAACCTAGCATCCTTCTAGCTTTCGCCGTCACCTTTCCAACCTGTTTGACCAACTTAAAATCATCACATACAATCACACCCTAGTCCCGCTTCTCTGTTGTGCACATAAACTCTTCAATCGCTAATCTGTACCATTCCCTCGGGTTTGTTTGTTTTTTTGCATCCCTAATGCATGACCTTGCATTTCTTAGCATTAAAATTTTAGCTGCCAAATTTCAGGCCATTCTTCAAGCTTCGCCAGGTCTTTCTTCATGTTATTCACACCATCCGGCGTGTCTACTCAATGACAGATTTTGGTATCACCCGCAAAGAGGCAAATCTTACCCGACAACCCTTCAGCAATATCGTTTATAAAAATGTTAAATAGAACAGGCCCAAGAACAGAACCTTGAGGCACACCACTGGTGACATCCCTTTCCTCAGAGAAGGGCAGAATTCTGTATTGTATGGGTTACTGTGGCATGCTGGTACCTGTTCAGAATTGAGATTACTGTGAAACTGGTCAGCTGCTTAATTTGGTTTCTAGACATAATAATAGAAGTGTACTTTGGTTTTAAAAGGGCACGGAGTTCTCCAACAGCTGTTTTTTTTTTAAGATGCAGCAGGAAGCTGTGGTTCATTTACAAAGCAACATAAAACCCCTTCTTCACTTCTGAATTACTTTCTCTGCACGTCTCCCCCTTCCAGCTTGGAGACACCAGCTGTCAAACAGCGCCTCCATCTTTTATCCTCACCCATGATACCTGGGAAATTATTGGACCAAAAAGTACCTAGATAAAGTTTGCTTTTGGCTCTCCCTTCCTTTCGGGCTCACATATTTGCAGACTCATGGATTAACTGAAAAGAGCAACTTGATGACTTGGGTGGTTGCTGACTTGCTTACCCTTTGCAAGGGTCCTGAGTGGTTCCACCCACTGGGGGAAATTCACTGCTGCCTGGAGATTTCACCACCATTTAAAACCGAACACGGCCAAGACGTAGAGTTACCATATATCCAGACTTACCCAGACATGTCCTCTTTTTAGATGTTTGGACGGTTTTCTAAAACCCAGACGTGGCCCCGAGCTCAGGCAGAGCTAGGGCCTTTCCTGCCACCTCATGCCAGCACCACATCAGTCTCCAGAGGCCCACAACAAGAGCTCCTACCCCTGGACCAACTGTACCTGTGATGGGACTGCGACTGATGCATTTCCCACCTGCGGTGGTGACTCCCCCTCCCCCTGCTGCCACAAGAGGTAAGCATCCTGTGGAGGATAGGAGGGGAGGGAGAGAGGAAGGGAAGGAAAGAAGATAAGGTTTGTGTGGGGGTGGGGCTAGGATAGTGCAGAGCTAGGGCAGGATAGGCTGGAGGGCAGGGCCATGTGTCCTCTTTTTTTGTTTACAAAATATGATAACCCTACCAAGACAGAAAGAAGATTGACTCATTTGAGCTTTGGTGTTGGAGAAGGATTTTATGCATGTCGTGGACCACCAGTAGAACTAACCAATCAATTCATGGAAGAGATCTATGTCACTAGAAGCCCAAATGATGAAGTTACGACTGTCTTATTTTGGTCTTACTCTCAGAAGAGAAAGATCGTTGGAGAAGGACATCATGTTTGGAAAGATCCAGGGAACTAGGCAAAGAGGGTGACCTGCAATCAGATGGCTGGACACATTGAAAACAATCATGGGGATGACACTGAAGGACCTTACCGGACTAGCACAAAACCAATCTCTTTTTAGATCTGTAATTCATCAAGTTGCTAGGACTCAAGCACGAGTCGATGGCACCTAAGAAAAAGACCAAGACTATAATTCTTCTTTCCTCCTAAACCTACCTCTCCTCTTCCCACATTCTCTATTTCTGTGGATAACAGTCTCACCCTCCCTGTCTTGTCAGCTCGCAACCTTTGGGTTATCTTTGGCTCCTCTCTCTCTTTCTCTGATTAGTACACAGCTACCAATCAATCTTCTGGGCAGAGACTTTCTCAGTCTTTTCTTAAATTATAACTGATTACTGTATTGCCCTGTGTATTTATCTGAAGCATGTCTGAATTCTGTAAAGGCTCCAGTCACCACCATGTCTCTTGGTTGTCTACTTGAGTTACAACAGGGGTGCCCACACTTTATGGGCTTGCGAGCTACTTTTATAATGACTAAGTCAAAATGATCTACCAACAATAAAATTTAAAAAAAAAACACAAAGCACACTGAAAGGCAGAGAAAATGTTAATTATTCATATTCCGGGTTTTTTTTCAAAGAGGTCACGGCAGATGACTCTATGCAATGTCACCTCAGTAACAAAATACAAAAATAGACAAATACACCCCCTCCCTTTTTACTAAACCACAATAGTAGGTTTTAGCACAGGGAGTTACGCTGAATGCCTCGTGCTGCTCTCAATGCTCATAGGCTCCCTGCGCTAAAAAACGCTATTGCGGTTTAGTAAAAGGGAGCCATAGTGCAAAATATAGACAGCAGATATAAATTCTCAAAACCAACACATTTTGATCACTAAATTGAAAATAAAATCATTTTTCCTACCTTTGCTGTTTGGTGATTTCATGAGTCTCTGGTTGCACTTTCTTCTTCTGACTGTGCATCCAATCTTTCTTCCTTTCTTTCAGCCTCCTGTATGTTTCCTCTCCTCCAGACCTCATTCTCTCCCCCAGACCTCATTCTCTCCCCCAACTTTTTCTTTCTGTCTCCCTGTTCCTCCTTCTTTCTGTCTCCCTGTCTGCCCCCTTTCTTTCTTTCTCCGTGCCCTCCCCCAAGCCACTCGGTTTGCTGCCACCGCCATCGGGGAACAGCCCCCAAGCCACCGCCGTCTCAAGCTTTCCCTGCAGAAGCATCGCGCTGACCAGCATTCCGCTCCCTGACATCAATTCTGACGTAGGAGAGGAAGTTCCAGGCCAACAAGGCATTTCTCCTCATTCCATCCAGCCTGAGCCCCATCTCTCCTTGATCCAGCATTTCCCTTCTGTGTCTGTCAGAATTACCATTCCACCTATTTTCCAGCATCACCCTTCTTTGTGTCCATCTCACCTATATCCCTATCTCACCACTTTTTCAGAATCTTCATTTGTCTCTGTCCTTGTCTTTACCCCATGTTCACCATTTGCCCTTTCAATGTCTTTATCTCCCCCCCACACACACACACTTTTTCAGCATTACTTCTATGTCTCTATTTCACCTCCTCTTCATGTCCCCTCTGTATCTCTATCCTTATTCAGTAGGTCCTGCTTACTCTTTCTCTTCTTTGTGTCACTATCTCCATTTTCAGCTTTCCCCCCTTTTCCTTTGTTAATGCACCCTGTAACCAGAATCTTTCCACCCTCCCTCCACTCCGGCCCAGCCCAGTATGAAATATTTCCTTTTGTTTCCCTCTCCTCTCTCTTTCTCTCTCTCTTCTGCTCCCTCACCCACGAGTCCTGCATCTGGCCCTCTCCCTTCTACCTGCACCTGGCAAAACCCCCCTACTCCGCGGCTCTCTTAAGCAACTCGTCAGCAGCGGTGATCAAGACAAGCTGCCGACATCGAGGCCTTCCCTCTATGAGTCACGCCTTTGTGGAAAAAAGAAGTTGAAACAAGCGGGACTCGCAGAGGGTAGGCCCCGACGTCAGAAGCTTGTGTCGATCGCTGCTGCTGAGTTGCCGAAGAGAGCCGCGGAGCAGGGTGTGTGGCCGGAAGCAGGTAGAAGAGAGAGGGCTGCTGGAAGAGGTAGAAGTTCCAGAGTATGACACCGACCCGGGCCAGGATGATTTCTTTTTCAGGCTGTTGCTGCTGCCGCCGCCACGCCACCATGCCCCTCCCCCCCCGAAATGACAAAAACAGCCTAATGCCCGGCGGCGGCGGCTTGGACGTCGGGGAGAGGAAGGCTGATAGGCCCGGTAGATCAGGACGGCAACACGAGTCTATCACAGAGCCCGGGATGGGCTCTGCGATCGACTCACATTGCCTTCCTGAGCTACCGGTCGATCGCGATCGACACATTGGGCACCCCTGAGTTAGAACATAAGACTAGCCTTACTGGATCAGACTAGTGGTCCATCTAGCATAGTATCCCGTCTTCGCGAAGGCCAATCCAAGTCACAAGTACCTGACAAAAACCCATATAGTAGAAGCATTTCATGCCAACAATCCAGAACAAGCAGTGGCGTTATCTAATATTATTTCCATTGATTCTTCTTCCCTCTCACTTCATACCTTAACCCCTTGTTCTTGACTTTCTTTTTGTATAGAAAATGCTGTCGTCTTGTATTTAATGGAACCTGCAGTCTTATGGCTTGTGTGAGTTGTCACCTGTACTTGTTTTCTCTACAATAGCTTTTTGTTTTTATGTACACATTTACCGAACAAAGTGTGCTGTCAGCCCAACATATAAAAATGAATTATTACAAATGAGATCATGTTGAACATCGTCATAATGGATAATAAGGAAGTGCAGATGAATATAGACAACCTTGAACATTTAATAATAATAATAATAATAATAATAATAACTTTATTCTTATATACCGCCAGTAATCTTGCGACTTCTAGGCGGTTTACAATAAAAGAAACTGTAAATACAATCAAGAGAAGCTTTACATACAGCGAATTAGAGAGTATAGCAGTGTATATCTCGTACAACGACTTAAAGAGTATAGCAGTGTACATCTGATAACATTAGTAATGTTAACGTCAGTTTGTGTGTTGCAAGGCCAGGAAGTGCCAAGTTGTTTACACAGAAGTAGAAATATTCCGTAAGTTCATAGAGTGTTCATATTTAGTGATTAAGGGGTTTGGGGTTAACAGTTTGCAAGTTCAGGTATGTGGTGATGTTACGAGGGGGGTTGATGTTCCGGTTCGTTGCCTAGGTATTTCAAGAATAGGTAAGTTTTTAGGTGTTTCCTGAATTCTTCATAGTTGTTTGTGTGCATAATTAATTTTTCTAGGTCTTTACCCCATATGGCTGCTTGATATGATAGCAATTGTTGATGGTGTCTCTTATATTTGCACCCTCTAGCCGGTGGGGAGACAAATTTCATGTGTGTTTTTCTTTCATGTCTGTTGGTTGGGAATGAGAAGAGGTCTGTAATGTATTTTGGGGCTAGACCATTTAATACCTTGAAGCAGAGACATCCTAGCTTGAACTTCGTGCGCCTCCATCGGCAGCCAGTGTAGGAGTCGGTAGGAAGGGGTTATGTGATCGGACTTCTTCAGCCTGAAGATCATCCTGACTGCTGCATTTTGTATCAGTTGTAGTCTTTGCATTTGCTTCTGGGGGATTGTCAGATGGGTGATGTTGCAATAGTCCAGGTGGTTTAGTATTAGGGATTGTACTAGAATTCTGAAAGCTGAAGTGTGGAAGTACGCCTTAATGGACTTAAGTTTCCAGAGAGTGAAAAACCCTCTTTTGATTAAGGAGTCTATGTGGTCTTTCATGGTTAGTCCTTGGTCTAGTATTACTCCTAGAATCTTCATCGTTGGTTGAATGGGGTAGTTTAGATTGTTAATGTGTAATTTAGGGAAACATAAGGATACATTCAAAGTTTCAATTGCTGTAGTTCACCAGAAATACTAGAGATATCTGGATATTTTTGTGAACAAAAGGTTGATAGCCTAGCTCAGGGGTAGGGAACTCCGGTCCTCGAGAGCCGCAATCCAGTCGGGTTTTCAGGATTTCCTCAATTTGAATATGCATGAGACCTATTTGCATGCACTGCTTTCAATGCATATTCATTGGGGAAATCCTGAAAACCCGACTGGAATACGGCTCTCGAGGACCGGAGTTCTCTACCCCTGGCCTAGCTCCTCACCAAGATTATGACTATGTCATTGTCTCGGTGCCCTGTTGCCTGATCTAAAGTGCCCTTTTGATGAATCTATGCAATGAGGGGGGCTTTATCATCAAGGCTCAGCAAACACTGTCAGGGAGAATTATGAATGGAAAATGGTTTGTGTACTAGATTAATCATTAGGAGGAGCTCAACAGATAGAGCCGTGAGGCTGTGACTCAGGAAAGCCAAGGTTCAAATCTTACTGTGGCTTGGGAAAGTGACTTAACCAGCCTTTGCAAAATTAGATTGGAAGCCCTCCAGGGACAGGAAATACATTCTGCTTCTGAATACAACTACTACTGAGAAAGGCATGAGCTAAATTCAAAATCCTTTTCCTTCCCTTTCTTAGTTAAGAGATTCCTAAGACAATTGACAAGTAAGAGGACTGAATGACTCCCAGTGTTATAAGCTCTTGCCGAGTCCCATGTCCAGGAGTACATTTTCTTAGCTTGCTGGTTCAGATTCAAACAAAAGTGGCAGATAAGGTCTAGCTGAATAGGTGATATCCCTGAAGTTGGCGCCTACGCCTTAATCCACTATGACACACTACTGTAGATCAGGCATTTTTGAGGAGATATAAAGAGGTCAATATTTGACTCCATGGGGGCCTCTGAGATTATCAATAGAAGAAGAGATGGGGGCCTAGCCATTCCCTAGTGATCACTTCAGAGCGCAGTTTACAACATAGTGCCCTAATTCTCCGTGTTGTCAAGTTATCTCTGTTAAGGTATTTGAGGTGGGGCCAAGATACAGATGTGGGCACTCAGGGTGGGTTGCAAACAAGCTAGGAAATATCCAGAAGTCAGAGGTACCCTTAGCAACTAGATGTTTAGAGCTGGAACTTGTGGTAGGAAGAGCTAGAAGGAAACTGGATCTAGGTTTAGCACCCCATTCTACCCCCAGCCCTCCCGCAAACTTCATTTCCTCTTCTTCTCGGAGCTTCGGGCCACGTCTGGAAGGCCTCCAAGCATTTGCGGATGTAACGCGATAACATCATTGCTTCACATGGGCGCAAGCTAGGAGGCCTGCCAGACATGGCCCCAAGCTCTGGCAGATGCCGGGACCATCCAAAACCTGGGCAAAGTGCCAAGTTTCTAAATCCATCCAGACGGTCCTCTAAAAATCTTGAACTGGAGTCACCAGGCAAGTCCCAAGGCTGGAAGAGGGGCTGAAAGCAAAGTGAAACAGCAGGCTTGGAATTGGCATCAACAAGCAAGTCACAGCGATGAAGTACGACTCAAGACTTGAAGCAGGACGCACAGAGAGATATCTAGTGGCCCTCATTAGCGGTGTTGTCACACTCATTTGAAACCTTTCTCACGCTCACAATCTTTGATCCCTATTACTGTACATATCAGTGCACTGATCTCGATCACTGCTTTCATGCGAGGGAAGCCTTAGGGAAGTAAATCAAGGGGTCCAGCCAGTAGGAAGAAATCTGAGTACACCGCCTAACTACTGCTTCCCCTTTTCTGTTTACTACATGTGTTCTGAAACCAAAGTACATACTTATAACTGCTTTGTGGAAGACAATTTTCAGCTAAAAAAATTAACCCAAATTGCTGCCCACTTTGTATTCTTTCAGAGGCTCCAAAGAAAAGTCAATATCATTGAATGCTGCCTTGAATCACTTGCAAAGTAATATTACACTTATATCATTCTCGTATATGTACATCCTGAATGTACCTTCTGAGAAATCTCACTCCTTGGCGTGGTAAATCTTACTGACTATTATTCAAATTTTCCTGTATCTGCTTTAAGCTGCTATCGGGATTTTCTCCAGCTTACCTTTTTCCTCATTTTGTGTTGCATAGACCATCAAGAGAGACTAGAAACATCTACTTATTTGCTTATCCAAAAATTAATGGGTGTAGATATATGACCTTCTTAGATAGGACCCTGGCATTTTAAGCTGGTAGGCAACAATCTTGGTTAGGTAAATGTTATCCTATTGCAGTTTTCGGAAATTAATTAAGACCACTTTGTTCGATAAGTTTATTACTTGGTGAATTTTATTATTGAAATTCTAGTTTACAAATATTTGTATTTTTTACTGTATTATTGTATTTCGCTGATTGTCCAGCTCTTTATAGTGTAAACCGCCTAGAACTTTTGGTTATGGCGGTATAAAAGAATAAAGTTATTGTTATTATTAAGTTCTAGAGCAAGAGGGCTGGTTAGCCTTTGGATTGCTACAAACAACTTCTTGCTTCCCAACAGCTCCTTTTAAAGGAATTCCCAGCCAATCCACGATATCTATGGGCATGGCCGTGAGGGTCATACCATGCTCTATTTTCTCTATGGTCTTAGCTTGTTCCAGGTCACTAACTGGTCCGGACTTATGACACTCGTTCTGAACTCCAAGGCTGGCCCCCATTTCTATCCCTGTTGGAGTATTGTCCTAACAGTGGTATGGCTGCTTTAGACTTACAAGAAGCAAAGGGTTACAGGCACAAAACATCTATGGTTACTACCCCAACTATAGCCATACAGTGGTATTGGGCTTGCAAAGTGGCTGGTGCAATCTGTCCAGTGTAGCTATGGTTCTAATCCTAGAAGGACCATTTGGCCTTTATCTGCCATCATTTTTCTATTTTTCCATTTTTTCTTTTCACGAGTCATGGTAACAATGCTGATGACAAAGGGAGACACAAAAGAGCGGGTTGTCTGAACAATGTCTGTGTCTTTTAACCCAGACACTCTGTTATTATGCCTGTGCGTTGTATGTCAAGGGGAAGGGGAAGGGGAATTTCCCAACCAAAAGGTTATGTATCAGCCACAGCATGCCTCTTTTGTGCTTGTGTTTGAAATGGTTTCCTCATACTCTCTGTAAGCTGATAAACAATTGAAGCCTAGATTCAGTTAGTCTGATGACCCTAATAACGTAGCAAACATGTGTCTCTTTTTTCTGTACATCATCAAGTTCATTTTTGGGGAAGGGAAGGTGTTTCAATGCAAGGTTAATTCTGTAGAGCAGAATTTATATGTACCATACTTCCCAGGGTACTAAAAGAACTCAAACATGAAATTGCTGACCTGCTGTTAGTGATCTGTAACCCTTCGCTAAAATCTTCTGAAGATTGGAGGGTGGCCAATGTTGTGCCGATTTTTAAAAAGGGTTCCAGGGGAGATCCGGGAAATTACAGACCGGTAAGCCTGACTTCAGTGCAGGGCAAAATGGTGGAAACAATTATAAAAAATAAAATTGTGGAACACGTAGACAAACATGATTTAATGAGACAGTCAGCATGGGTTCAATCGAGGGAGATCTTGCCTCACCAATTTGCTTGACTTCTTTGAAGGTGTGAATAAACATGTGGATAAAAGTGAGCCTAGAACTCCCTGGGTATGGCGGTATACAAAAATAAAATTATTATTAAATTATTATTATTACTAGTCTTTAAGCCCGTTACATTAACGGGTGCTAGAATATATGTCTGTCTGTCTTTCTTTCTGTCTCTCTCTCTCTCTCCCGCTGTCTCTCTCTCTCTCTCTCCTTGGCTCCCTTTTTCTGTCTGTCTTTCTGTCCCTCTCCCTGCCCCTGTGTCTTTCTTCCTTTTTGTCTGTCTCCCTCCCTCCTGCTGTCTGTCAGTCATTCTTTGCCTCCATTTCCCTGTGCAGCAGCATTTCCATCCCACTTCCCTGTGGAGCAGCAACAGCAACAGCATTCCCCCCCCCCCCCCCGACTTCCCTGTGCAGCAGCAGCGGTATTTGGCTTCCCCTCCAGGTCCCTGTGCAGCAGTTGCAGCATTTCCCCCACCCCTTCCCTTCTCTTACCGGGATCTGGCCTGCTCCGTTCGGCCCCCTTCCCCGCATTGTGGCCTGCTGCGATCTGGCTGCTCCGTTCGGCTCCTCTCCCTTCCCTTCCTGTGGTCTAGCCTGCTCCATGGCCCCCCCCTTCCCTTATAGCGTTCCCCACAGGCAGGCAGGCCCAGCTTCTTCCTTGCGGCTCGAGTCCTCTTCTTTGCCGGCCCCCTCTTCCCTTCATGTCTGTCTGTCTGGGTATTTTTTTATTTGTCTCTCTCTCCTTGCATGCTGCCTGTCTGTCATTTTTTCTGTCTGTGAATGTCCCTGTGCCTCCTTCCTATGTCCTTAATGGCCCTTCCTATGTCCATAGTGCCCCTTTCTATGTCCTTAGTGCCCCCAGTGCCTCCTTCCTCCCCCCCTCCGATGCCAGCCTGCCTTCCATTGAAAACCCCCCACCCCCTCTGTTGCCTCCCATCCCCCTTCCATTGAAACCCCCCCATGCCAGCCTGCCTGCCTTCCATCCCCCTGAGCAGCATATTTCCATGGAACCCCCCCCCCACGATGCCATCCTGCGTGCCTGCCTTCCATTGAACCCCCCACCCCCCCTTCCAATGCCAGCCTGCCTGCCTCCCATTCCTATTTCCCTTCCCCTTCCACTGAACCTCCCACCCCTCCGATGCCTGCCTGACTCCCCCCCCTGACTCCTCCCCCCCCCCCCCGCCGACCCTACCCGGCACAACTGAAACCCCCGTTGACCCTTCCACCACTATAGGGCTGACAAACCCGGCAGGAGCAGCAGCGTCCCAGGCACAGTAAACGCTGCTTCAGGTCTTCTACTGGCCTAATTTCCTCTGCTGCGTCCCTGATGACGTCTTTCAACTAAAAAATGCAATGCGGCAAGGAACAGCAGGGAGCAGGGCAGACTGAAAAACTGAACCGTAAACCGCGCATGCGCAGTCCTACCTGCGGGTCGCTACAGCTCACGGAAAACCGGCACACGCATAGGAAGTGCGCATGCGCGGCTTACCATTTTATTATATTAGATTAGTGTATCTAGATTTTCAGAAAGCTTTTGATAAAGTTCCTCATGAGAGGCTCCTGAGAAAATTAAAGCGTCATGGGACAGGTGGCAAAGTTCAATTGTGGATTAGGAATTGGTTATCGGATAGAAAACAGAGAGTAGGGTTAAATGGTCATTTTCCTCAATGGAGGAGAGTAAACAGTGGAGTGCCACAGGGATCTGTACTGGGACCGGTGCTATTTAACTTATTTATAAATGATCTGGAAATTGGAACGATGAGTGAGGTGGTTAAATTTGCAGATGATTCTAAACTGTTCAAAGAAGGGGCTTTTTACAATCTGGGCCAATCAGATCCTTAGGCCCCTTCCCAGTGCATCCCAGTGCCTTATGTGTCTGGGTCAATCAGAGCATTAGGCCCCTACACTGCTGGGGGGGGTTTTGGTTGGGTGAGAGAGACTGGACATCTCTCCTGCTGTGGGTTGTTGGTTTGCTTTTTTTTCCGTTTATTCTGCGCATGTGCCCATCACTATCACCAGCAATGAGCACATGCAAATTTAGCGAGTCTTCGCTTCCCTCCGCCAACCTCATTTGCATGAGTGTTTTTTGGAGAATGGCTCGCTTTTTTAAAATTGCTACTATAATGGCTGTGACAGCAGGCCCATCGGGGGGGGGGGGGGGGTTGCATTTTTTTTGAGAATCTAACCGTAGGTCCTTCCCCATGTTATCCACACTATCAGGGGTGTCTACTTTATTGCAGTTTTAGTATCATCCGCAAAGAGGCAAATCTTACCTGACAGCCCTTCAACAATATCGCTTACAAAAATGTTAAAAAGAACAGGTCCAAGAACCGAATCCTGTGAGCAATCTCCATTGACCATCAACCTCTGTCACCTTCCACTGAACAAGTTCCTGACCCAGTCTGTCATTTTGGGGCCCATACCAAGGGCACTCAGCTTATTTATTAGATGCCTGTGTGAAACAGTGTCAAATGCTTTGCTAAAATCTAAATGCACCACCTCTAGCACACTCCCTCTATCCGAGTCACTGCTGACCTTCATATTGGTTTTTGAAGAACCAAGTTTTCAGGTTTTATGGAATTTGATACATGTCCTGGTGATATGGATCTCCACAGGGAGAGTGTTCCATACCCTTGTGATCTGATAGTTAAAAGAATCATAGTGTAGGGGGGAGTGTGTGGCGCAGTGGTTAAAGCTTCAGCATCCTGAGGTTGTGGGTTCAAACCCATGCTGCTCCTTGTGACTCTGGGCAAGTCATTTAATCCCCCCATTGCCCTAGGTGCGTTAGATAGATTGTGGGCCGACTGGGAAAAATGCTTGAATGCCTGAATAAACTCATGTAAACCGTTCTGAGCTCTTCCGGGAGAACGGTACAGAAAATTAAATAAATAGTAAGCTTTTTTGTATTTTATTCCTTTCATGATGGGAATAATAGAGTCAAATAGATGGAGCTGCAGTGTGCTACTGATCGGCTCAGTAGTTCATGGAATCTGGGAAAGCTATCAGGAGTGTCCAGTGGCGTAGTAAGAGGGGTGGGGGGAGCGATCTACTCTGGTCGCCATCTTGCTTGGGGCGCCGCCACCCCTCCTCCTCTCTGCCCCCCTTCCCCCTCCTCCCACTGCCGCATGTACGCCCCCTTCCTTTCCCCTGTACCTTTTAGCCCTTTCAGGACCAAGGGACATATTTGTCCCATAACTTTAAAATCCTATCAATTTTGATTGGGATAGTCTACAGTTCTAAATTTGATATGTACGGATTCCATATGATACTGCCTTTATGTAAACAAACTGGTTCCGACATTCATTCATTAGCGTCGTTGCTAGATTGACGAGAAGATTCACTTGCCACACTGTCCATAAGCCAGAAGCTTGATTTTTTTAAATAAAAATAATGATATTTCACAAAAAAAATCAATTTTTTGGCATCTGCAAGCCCTTTTTACCATAAAAATGTCGTCAAAACCACAAAAATTGGCCTACGATCCTTATGGTCTTGAAAGGGTTAAACTTCAGCATGGGTAGCCGCCGACTTTCTGCCCGCGTTAGCTTCCGCACTCTCTCTGACATCACTTCTGGGACCCGCGCCCAGGAAGTGTTGTCAGAGAGAGCGCTGAAGCTGACACGGGCGGCAAGTCGGCGGCTGCTTGCGCCAAAGTTAAAAAGGTACATGGGGGAGGGGTACCAACGTCCTGGGCGCTGCACACCCTTGCAACATCACTGGGAGTGTCTCTGTTTAGGGTTTTGAAGGCCATGCAGACAATCCATTTATCTATGTGTGTAGTTCAATGGGCAGTGGTGTGATGTGATCGATTCTGGACTTAATTTGGTTAACTTAAACTGGACCGAAATAGTACAGCTATTTATGTGGCCCTATTTGTCTAGTTAACTTAAACAGTTAATGGCTGAATATTGGCACTTAACCAGATAAGTGCTGACTCTGCCCCCAGGCCACCCATAAAATAGCCAGTTTCCATTTTGATTGTTAGTATGGTTTTGAATGTCTGGCCCTGAATTAACAATTTTTGGGTGAATTCCATCTGCGCTGGGTACTTCTTAGAATGATTTGAGCACGAGTTAAATAATTACAGATCTCCATTCAATGGGTAATTAAACTCTGGAATATGTTGCTGGATAATGTAGTGAAAATAGTTAGCTTAGCAGGGTTTAATAAAAGGTATGGATAATTTCCTAAAACAGATGTCCATAAGTCATTAAGATGGCTTGGGGAAATCCACTGCTCATTCCTAGGATAAGCAGCGTTTTTCTCCTTGGGATCTTGCCAAGTATTTGTGACCTGGGTTGGCCACTGTTGGGCTTTATGGACGTTCAGTCTGTTCCAGTATTGCTACTTTTATGTTCTTAAGTCAAAGGTCCCTTTTTTTTTTTTACTGCCACTAAATTCAATCTATCTGTCTAGCTAATGATTTTCTTTTTTAGCAGACTAAGGTTCAAACCATGTGACTGAATCTAGCTGGTAGAGGAATAGCCTTACTGGGTCAGCCCAGTATCCCATCTTCACGGAGGCCAATCCAAATCACAAGTACCTGGCAAAAACCCCAATAGCAGCAGCATTCCATGCCACCGATCCAGTGCAAGCAGTGGCTTCTCCCATGATACACAATAGCAAGGGGTAAGAGGTCACAGAAGCGGGAGGGAAGATGTTCAAGCAGGAGATGTGAAGCTGTGCAGCACCAAATCCCAGGTCCCTCTATATAATGTCTAGTTGCTATGGCAACCCTGCATCCAAGATTCGTCCTGCTTTGCATGAAGCCAGTGTGATTCTGAAGACTGGATGTAACTTGATTTCCTAGGATTATCTGTTATATTGTTGACCCTTTCACTTTCGCTGCCTCCCATCCCTTAAAGCCTGCCTTAGCTTTCAGGCTTTTTAGTACATCGTGGTCTTCATTGTCATAGTTCAAAATATCTGCAATACTAATATTTTGCAGACATTTTTAAAGCTATTAATTACTCTGATCGATCACATTTGGAAACCAATTTCTCAAGATAGCTGGCTAAAGTATTACAGTGCTGTGTGGTTTCTTGCAACACCTGGGTATCTATTTGCACTACTTAGACACCCTTTCTTGAAAATTATTCATCGCATTACTGATTTTTCTAAATATCATTTTGCAATTAAGGGTCCCCGTGAACATTTGACTGGTGTGTAATTGCAGTCTATTTAGTCCTCTTTCAATACTTGTTTTTTGGTCTTTCCCCAGGTCAGCATGACTGGAGGCGGTAGTTAAATTAAGCTATGATGAAGCAGGCAGGCTGAGACTCTTCTTGTATTTGCCCTAAGGAAGGGAAATGAGCAAAAAAAGGAATGAACAGAAGATAAATAAATGTAGGTGAGCACCAGAAAATCTGCATCAAGATTAGCGAAGACAATATGATCTGTATTGGGAGTCCTTGGCCTGATTAAAACGAATTTCCAAGTTCATTTCGATATGATGCTTGTAGGTACACCTTCTAACTTCAGAAAACACGATGCAAAGAGAAAAGCAATAGAAACATGATGGCAGATAAAGGCCAAATGGCTCATCCAGAGCATCCACTATCTCCTCCCCTTCCTATTGGCTAAGGCTCTTTACACCTGCATTGTGATGTCATAGAACTTTATGGTTATAGAAACATTGAAACATGATGGCAGATAAAGGCCAAATGACCCATCCAGTCTGCCCATCTGCAGCATCCACTATCTCCTCCCCTCCCTATTGGCTAAGGCTCTTTACACCTGCATTGTGATGTCATAGAACTTTATGGTTATAGAAACATTGAAACATGATGGCAGATAAAGGCCAAATGACCCATCCAGTCTACCCATCTGCAGTAACCATTATCTCCTCCCCTCCCTATTGGCTAAGGCTCTTTACACCTGCATTGTGATGTCATAGAACTTTATGGTTATAGAAACATTGAAACATGATAGCAGATGAAGACCAAATGGTCCATCTATTTTCTATGATTGTACCATTGTACCATTTTCACTGATTATCCAGCCCTTCTTCGTTGTAAACCGCCTCGAACTACTATGGCTTTGGCGGTATATAAGAAATAAAATTATTATTATTATTATCTAGTCTGCCCATCTGCACTAACCATCATCTCTTTCTCTCTCTGAGAGATCCCACGTGCCTATCCCAGGCTCTTTTGAATTCAGACACAGTCTCTGTCTCCACCACCTCTTCCAAGAGACTGTTCCACGCATGTATCACCCTTTCTGTAATAAAGTGTTTCCTTAGATTACTCGTGAGCCTATCACCTCTTAACTTCATCCAATGCCCTCTCATTCCACAGTTTCCTTTTAAATGAAAGAGACTCGACTCATGCGCATTTACATTACATAGGTATTTAAACGTCTCTATCATATTACATTACATTACATTAGAGATTTCTATTCCGCCATTACCTTGCGGTTCAAGGCGGATTACAAAAGAGTTATAGAAGGTGGGTTACAAAGGAGGATCTCTGGTCATTTCCAGTGAAGGTAAAGAGTAGATCACGTAGTTTCGGGGAGTCGGGAAGTTGGTGGGAAGAAGCTAGGAACTTGTGGTGTTAAGACTTTTTCAGGGCTTTCTTGAAGAGTATAGTCTTTATTTTTTGAATATCTTGTAGTCTGGGGTCGTTATCAGTAGATTGGAGATTTGGTTGTCTAGTTTTGCTGCTTGAGTGGCGAGGAGGCCATCATATAGTTTTTTTTTCCATTTAACTTCTTTGATTGGAAGGTGTGTGAATGGAGTGTGAGTTTTCCTATGCTTAGTTGAGATAGTTTGGATGAGGTGGTTGTTCAGATAGGTTGGGCTGTCTCCATTTATAGTTTTAAATAGTATACAGTAGAATTTAAATAGTAATATCTCCCCTCTCCCGCCTTTCCTCCAAAGTATACAGATTGAGATCTTTAAGTCTGTCCCCATAGGCCTTATCACGAAGACCACACACCATTTTAGTATCCTTCCTCTGGACCGACTCCATCCTTTTTATAAATTTTTAAAGGTGCGGCCTCCAGAATTGTACACAGATCATTTCCAAGGTATTCTGACACGGGTTAAGGTTCATTTCAGTGATGGAATGTGCGAAAAACTAACCCTTATGGAGACGTTAGTCTGAGAGAAAGCACCTTGTAGGGCTTCAGTTGATGAATCACAAACAATAACACATACTTAGACAAAATGGCGGTAGAATAAAGCTGTGGCTATGGAGTTCAAGTAATAATAGATAGCTTTACACATAGCATTTTCTCACTAGCTAAGAAGTTCTTGTACCAGGCTGCGGTAGAAAGTGAATTTACTCCCTCTTATACGACACTGCGCTAGCAGTTTCTAGCATGGGGAGCTGCACCGAATGGCCCATACTGCTCCCAACACTCATTGAGTTCCTATGAGGGTCGGCAGCAGCGCGTGCCATTCAATGCGGCTCTCTGCGCTAAAAACTGCTAGCGCAGTGTCATAGAAAAGGGGGTTAGTGTGCTCTTGCACAGATTTTTCCCACGAGCTAAGGCCATTTTTACTGCAGCGGTAAAATGATTAGGGTCTCTAGTAAAACTAAACTAAACCTTAAGTTTGTATACCACACCATCTCCATAAAGATAGAGCTCGGCACGGTTTACAGGTAATTCAATAAATGAGGGAAGGACATAATAAGAAATAAGAGGTTATGAAGAGGATAGCTAGCTTTACATTTTAAATAGATAGCTTTACGTTTTGGAGAAAAGCCAGGTTTTCAGATGCTTTCGGAATAATTGGAATGAGCCTAGGTTCAGCAGCGGGGCAGGGAGGTTGTTCCAAAGGTTTTTTTTTCTTTCTTTCTTTCTTTCTCTCTTTCTCTTTCGTCTTTTTCTCTTTCTTTCTCTCTTTCCATTTCTTTCTCTTTAAACTAAACCTTAAGTTTGTATACCGCATCATCTCCATAAAGATAGAGCTCGGCATGGTTTACAGGTAATTCAATAAATGAGGGAAGAAAATAATACGAAATTAGAGGCTATGAAGAGGATAGCTAGCTTTACATTTTAAATAGATAGCTTTACGTTTTGGAGAAAAGCCAGGTTTTCAGATGCTTTCGGAATAATTGGAATGAGCCTAGGTTCAGCAGCGGGGCAGGGAGGTTGTTCCAAAGGTTTTTTTTTTTGTTTTTTTTTCTTTCTTTCTTTCTTTCTCTCTTTCTCTTTCGTCTTTTTCTCTTTCTTTCTCTCTTTCCATTTCTTTCTCTTTAAACTAAACCTTAAGTTTGTATACCGCATCATCTCCATAAAGATAGAGCTCGGCATGGTTTACAGGTAATTCAATAAATGAGGGAAGAAAATAATACGAAATTAGAGGCTATGAAGAGGATAGCTAGCTTTACATTTTAAATAGATAGCTTTACGTTTTGGAGAAAAGCCAGGTTTTCAGATGCTTTCGGAATAATTGGAATGAGCCTAGGTTCAGCAGCGGGGCAGGGAGGTTATTCCAAAGCTCAGTGAATTTGAAGAAAAGGGATTTCCCTAATTTACCTGCATATGTGACGCCTTTTAATGAGGGGAAAGATAGTTTGAGTATGTGGGTGGATCTGGTAGTGTCAGGTCTCGAAGAATTCCAGGATAGCGGAATTAGGGGAGGAAGAATGCCATGTAGGATCTTGAATATTAGGCAGGTCCATTTAAAGTGAATCCTAGAAATCACCGGAAGCCAGTGAAGTTTTGACAGAAGCGGGGAAACATGATCGAATTTGCTTTTACCAATAATAATAATAATAATAATAATTATACCAGATAATGCCTGCACCAACAGTCTAAAGAATAAAAAGTCAAAATAATTTTTGATGGTCTTTAATTTCCATAATGTAAAAAAGCACTTTTTCACCACCAAATTTGTATGTTCTACCAAAGTTAAATGGGAGTCTAAAGTGACTCATAGTATTTTTATGGATTTTAAAATTGGGTAATCATGACCATTAAGGTAAGGTCCGGGATGCCGGGGGGAAAGCAGGAGGGAGGCAGGGGTGGGTCAGAGCCGGCCCAAAAGATATTTGCAAATTTTCAATATTTGTGGGTTGACTCTGCTCCAAATCTAACCCCCGCGAATATTGAAAGGAGGAGTGTAAAAATGAAAATAGAATACAGCAGAATGTGAAATTGTTTGCATAATAGAGGAAGAGCAGTGGAGGCAGTGGCGTAGCGAGGGTGAGCAGTGGCGTCCCCCCCTTCCCTGCCCCCTTTCCCTTCCTCAACCCCCCCTGCCGCGAGCGTGTGCCCCTTCCCTGTACCTTTTTAACTTTGGTGCGAGCAGCCCCCAACTTGCTGCCCGCATCGGCTTTGCTACTCTCTCTGGTATCACTTCCTAGGCGCAGGTCTCGGAAGTGACATCAGAGAGAGAGAGAGAGCGCCGAAGATGACGCGGACAGCAAGTTGGGGGGGGAGCTGCTCACGCTGAAGTACGGGGGAAGGGAAGGGATGTGCGGAAGGGGAAGGAGTGGGAAGGGGGCCAAACAAGATGGCATCCGGGGTAGACCCCCCCCACCCCCACTAACCCCCTGTTTTACTAAGGTGCGCTAAGCATTTTAGCACGCGTTTAGTGTGTGCTAAATCTACGCATGTGTGCATTAACCGCTAACCTGTGCATTTAGCACGTGGTGAGCGCACGCTAATATGTAGGATGCACTAAAAAGCATATCGCACCTTAGTAAAAGGAGCCCTAAGCCACTGGGTGGAGGAGTAGCACTGGCAAAAGAATCTGCCTTTGAAACAGTCACCCTTGTAAGAGTCTCATGAGCCGTTCATGGTTCCCTGCTCCTGGTCATCAGAACTTGATGGTGATGATGAATAAACGAGATGGAAAATGCTTACGGTGGCATGTTTCACCTTCAACAGACTGAAGGTGATGTTTCCCGTTGCTTAGTCATATTAGAGCAGGGTCCAGAGAAGAGCGACTAAGATGGTTAAGGGGCTGGAGGAGCTGCCGTACAGTGAAAGATTAGAGAAACTGGGCCTCTTCTCCCTCGAACAGAGGAGATTGAGAGGGGACATGATCGAAACATTCAAGATACTGAAGGGGATAAACTTAGTAGATAAGGGCAGGTTGTTCACCCTCTCCAAGGTAGGGAGAACGAGAGGGCACTCTCTAAAGTTGAAAGGGGATAGATTCCGTACAAACGCAAGGAAGTTCTTCTTCACCCAGAGAGTGGTGGAAAACTGGAACGCTCTTCCAGAGTCTGTCATAGGGGAAAACACCCTTCAGAGATTCAAGACAAAGTTAGACAAGTTCCTGATTGAGAGAGGGGACATGATCGAAACATTCAAGGTACTGAAGTGGATAGATTTAGTAGATAAGGACAGGTTGTTCACCCTTTCCAAGGTAGGGAGAACGAGAGGGCACTCTTTAAAGTTGAAAGGGGATAGATTCCGTACAAACGCAAGGAAGTTCTTCTTCACCCAAAGAGTGGTGGAAAACTGGAACGCTCTTCCAGAGTCTGTCATAGGGGAAAACACCCTTCAGAGATTCAAGACAAAGTTAGACAAGTTCCTGTTGAACAGGGCTGGTCTCAGTTAGGGCGCTGGCCTTTGACCAGAGTTCCGTCGCGTGAGCGGACTGCTGGGCACGATGGACCACTGGTCTGACCCAGCAGTGGCAATTCTTATGTTCTTAGCACAGGGGTAGCCTAAAGGCCTGAGAACCAGGGAAACCCAGTTTGATTCCCATTGCAGCTCCTTTTTGACTGTAGCTTCCATTGCCCTAAGTGCAAAATAAATATCTGTCTATACAAACATACCTCTTTACCTAGTCCTATCCCTTAAAGTTAAGCCTTCCCTAACCTATCTCTCCGCACTTACCTCTGCGGAATTCTCCACAGACTGCGACTAAGGTATCTGATACTAGAAGATGTCGATCAGTAGTTCAAGGCAAGTGGCGATGAAAGCTTAAATGACTTCTTCAAGAACACAACAAGGAGGAGAGATGTCCACATGAGGCGTCTCCACATTTGCAAATCTTAACCTTTAGATCAGTGCATTTTTCGAGCAAAATAAAAGAAGGCAACGGTACTCAAATATCTAGGCAATTCGTCAAGAGTGGGGTGATCACTGAGGGAACCACCCTACAGTAGTCACAGACTCCAAGAAAAGGCAGAACCTGATCTCTTTTATTAACACTTCCTCGTTTTTATCAAGCAACGAAAAAGTTGCTAGCAATGACATAGTAAGGATAGGAGGCGCCCCCCCTCCCCCCGTGCCCTTAATCCTGTGCCCCCCCCACTCCTTCCTTGCCACCCCCCAGTCCTTCCTGCCCCTTATTCCACACATGCACTCTCCCTCCCCCTGTATCTCTTATACGTCACCAGCACGAGGGGCTTCTGCAGCACGCGTCTTGTGCCAACGTTGGATTGCTCTCTGATGTCACTTCCTGGCCCTGTGACCCGGAAGTGATTCAGTGGGGAACTAGGTTGACACGAGTAACAGGCAAAAGTTGCTCATGCTAGTGAAGATAATGCAGAGGTACAGGTGGGGGCAGGGACGGCACGGGCGTGGCAGGGTGTGGCAGGGCAGAGAGGTGCCAGCGCTCTCACTGCCATGGCGCCATCCCCTTACTAAGGCACTGGGTGCTGGTACTCAGTACCCCTGAGTATCCTGCCAAAAAAAAGCCCTGCTTCAGACAGAAAACAGGCCTAGCTCTCCTTACAAAGCCTACCTATGCTTCCATGTTGAATTTTAAATATCTTCTTATTGCTGCAGGAAATATATGCAACTAAGACACCATAGATAAAATCTTCTCTAACCTAAAGTATCAATAAAATCCTTACAAATGTAAATTTTATTTAACTAGCTTGAACTGCACATAGCTGTGTTTAGCACTGACATAGGTCTGATTTGTTTACCCTTATCTTGAATACATATACAATATTATTATTTTGCATAGCAGAACAATTGCATATTCATACACACACACACATGTACTTTCCCCACTAGCCCCTATACTCTTCCCAGTCCTACCTACAGTTTCAACACCCTGAGGTTGTGGGCTTAGAGAATGACACGGGGAGCGATCCCCGCAGGGAGCCGCGGCGTGGCTGCGGTTTGGCTGCGGGTTATGGTGACTCCAAAGCCAAATCGCCGCAGACACGGGGACAAAAGTTTTCACCGCTCGCAAAAACGGTGAAAAGATTTGTCCCCGCAGGCCAATGTACCCCCTTCTAGGAACCGCTATTTACCTGTGTTTCACCGTGTTCGTGACCGGGTGTTTGATGTCTCCGCCATGTTGTCTGTCTTCTCCAACTCTCGATCCAACTTGCACGTTGCCGCATTGACTCCGCCCCCCAATATACTGGCTCCTCATTTGTCAGATCAAAGTAGGGGACCAATCGCTACTGCCGCACATGATATTTAATGGCTTGTAGTGCAGCAGTAGCGATTGTGATTTCGGAGCCGAGCAGAGGATTTGGATTTCGCAGCTTCTTGAAAACCTGAAAACTTCGTCGGTTACAAGCTGAGGTAAGGAAAGGAATGTTTGTGTAAAAAAAAAAACCAGCTCCGTGCTGAGGTCTGGCTGAGCTACTCTTTCCAATAGCATACACATTCTCATGATGATATTTTTATTTGCTCTGATGCAGGTGAGATTATTTGCTTTTAGGGTCTCTTTTATATTAACTAATATTTAACTAAGTTTTAAACTTTTAAAGTTTTAAAGAATGTTTCCTTTATACGTAAATAAAGAAAAGTATATAAAATCGTACCCGTTTGAGGCTTTTATGTATGCAGCGGTGACGGTGACGGGGCGGTGAATGGGGTTGCAGTGGCGGTGACGGGGCGGTGAATGGGGTGGCAGTGGTGGTGACGGGGCGGTGAAGGGAATGGCGGTGACGGGGCGGTGCAGAGGATGGTGAGACGGGGACGGGGCAGTGACGGGGACCAATTTTTTCACCGTGTCATTCTCTATGTGGGCTCAAACCCATGCTGGTTCTTGTGACCCTGGGCAAGTCACTTAATCCCCCCATTGCCCCAGGTACATTAGAGAGATTGTGAGCCCACCAGGACAGACAGGGAAAAATGCTTGAGTACCGGAATAAATGAATGCAAACTGTTCTGAGCTCCCCTGGGAGAACAGTATAGAAAAATAAATAAATAGTGTGAAAAGTTTCAGCCTCTGATAACCAGAGCTGGCATAGTGATGTCATAATGCCTCATTCCACCAATACCTAAGAGTCAACCTCATGAGTGATGTCATAATGGCTTGATTGTCCTATACTTGGCTCATGTTTACGACATTTTGATTTCTAGAGTGGCGCAGTGGTTAAAGCTACAGCCTCAGCTGATGTTTTGGGTTCAAACCCTGGACAAGTCACTTAATCCCCCCCATTGCCCCAGGTTCATTACAGAGATTGTGAACCCGCCAGATACCATATCATGGTTGTCCTTTCCACTTACCAGCCTCCCTTCCTCTGTCAGGCTACTGCAGATCTTTGCATATGAGATGGTGTGCCCTGCAAAACACTAATGAAATAATATGGGACCTGGCTGACATACTCCATTTGCTTCTAAGCATGTTTCATATACAGTGGTGCCTCGCATAACGAACGCCTCGCACAGCGAACGCTGCGCACAACGAACTTCAGGTCTTGCTTCCTACAACGAACTTCGTTTCACACAACGAAGTCGCCCGAGCTGCATCCTTCCGCGCAGGCACTGCGCTTCACTGCCCTCTCTCCGCCTGGCTCCCTGTGCAGTGGCGGACCGTCGGCTCGCAGGGGCCCGGCGCCTACTGCTGATGCGTTGGGGGGGGGGCGGAGCTACTCTCGCCGCTTCCCCGATGCTAGAAAAAAAAAAAAATGAACAGTTAAGTCCCAGTTTTTGCCGCTGAGACTCTGCCCTCTCTCACTGTAAAATTAGACTCTACTTAATCTGTCTTTAAATTTAAAAAATGTGTGTTGTTTTAAAAAACAATTATGTTTTTAGATGTATCTAAATAAAAATAATAACCAAAAATTTATCTTTTTTTATGTCATCTTAGCATATTTTATGCTACAGAACGAATTATTTTTTTTAACATGTATTGTTATGGGAAAACGCGTTTCACATAACGAACTTTTCGCATAACAAACTTGCTCCTGGAACGAATTAAGTTCGTTGTGTGAGGCACCACTGTATATACAGTATAAATATATGTATATATACACTATGAATCATGCTCTTCAGTGTAGCTACTGATGGATATTAACTCTGAAACACATGACCAAAACCAGGATAAGACCTAAGATGGGGCAAAGTTGGAAATTCCACACTCATTATATTGTGGGAATCATATTTTAAGTACAAGTTTCACAACTGCACTTTCAGAATTACTGGAATAATGTCTGATTTACGCTTCTGTATATTTTTTGGTGACAAGGCAGGTCTTGTAATTCTAATGTTCAACCATCCAGATCTCATTGTTTGATAAAATCAGGGTTTGAACACATTTGAAGAAATTTCGTACAATGTGTGTGTTGGCTTTTCGGTCCAGAAGGCTGAAATAAAATTCCAATTAATTAAGGAAGACACAATCCCTCGAATTTTATATATGGTGCCTAAAGTCGCCAGCTGTGGGCATGCTTCCGAGATGAACGCACAAAAATATTGGCTAATAACCTCTGAACGATCAATAATTGTGTGCTAATTGATGTTAATTGAAACTCATTACAATTTGTGTGTGTATCTGGATGTGCGCTATTCTATAAGGCAGTGTCTGAAACTTTTTTTTAGCTCTGGCACACTAAACAGAGCAAATGTTTTTCGCTGCACATTATAATTGCGTATGATCCGCTCAATTGCCAAATTTTTAGAGCCAAAATCACTAAACATATTGATTCATTCATTAATTATTTCAAAGCTTGATTACTGTAACTCTTTATTAATAAATGTCACCCAAAAAGAGAAAAAACATCTTCAAATAGTTCAAAATACTGCTATCAAATTAATACACAACCGCAAAAAATTTGACCACGTTACACTGCTCTTGATTGAGCCACATTGGCTTCCTATTGCCCATCGCATTACTTTTAAAATCTTACTTTTAGTTTTTAAAACATTGACTACAAATGAACCCCAATTTACTTATTCCACATAATAATAATAATAATAATAATAACTTTATTTTTCTATACCGCCATAGTCAGGCGACTTCTAGGCGGTTTACAATGTAAGAAGGCTGGACATTCAGCGAATAACAAAGGTCTTAGTACAGTACAATGCTAATACAATACAATAACTCCACATATAATACAATACAGTAAGTCTAAATACAATACTATACAATAAGTTTAAATACCGTACCGAACAAAGAGTCTAGATGCCGAACAATAGTCTAAATGGTAAACTTACATATTAATTGGAGATCTAAGGGTAATGAGTGTCTGAAAGATTTAGAACATCCATGAGGGGGGTCTTAGTGGGGGAGGGGACCGTTTTAGTCAATGAATTTAGCGAATAGGGTACGTCACGCTCTTTAAGATCCACCAATCAAAAACTCCTAACAGTTCCATCACTAAAAGTCATTGGAACTCGTCGCCCTGACATTTTTTCTGTAATAGCCCCACAATTATGGAACAGTTTGCCCCAGTATCTTAGAGAAGAAAATGATCTGAAACAGTTTAAAAGCAGTCTAAAGAGTTTCCTTTTTAAAGATGCGTTTAATATATAAGCTTAATTAAGGATTATTATCGAATTTTTCCTTTTTTTATCTTTTTATTTCCCCGTTATCTCCCCTACCTGTTGTTTTTACCATTTATGTTTTCTTTTATATATACGATTGTAGTTCTACCCTTTCTTTCCCCATGTATCTGTTAGTTTGTATGACTTTATTTATTATTTTGTATGATAATGTGTCAAACTTATGTATCCTTTTATAATTAATCTGATGTATCTATTTTTTATCTGTAAATCGCTTAGCAAATTAAATTAAGCGATTCAATAAGTCAAAAATAAACTTGAAACTTGAACTTGAAACCAACCAAAAATTAAATTTGAGAGTTGTTTATTTAAAGCTCTTTAAGCTATAAATGTGTAATTGTAATAATGGCGAAAATAAAGTAGATAGCATAGAATTGCTAATCAATGCGATGGATGAGCTTGTTTTTGAGTGCAAATTAACTCAAAATGTGGTTTGATAGCCGACAAGCAAACATGCATTTCATCATCCACCATCTACGGTCATTCTCTTTTTTTCAATTTAATTTGTCGGAGCTGAAAATTTGAGTTTGCAAAGATAACAAGATCCAAACAGATCCCCTGTTCGTTTGCAGAAATGAGACAGTTCAAAGTCTAATAGATGCTGGCACTGTCATCTTGATATAGGGACACTGGATCATCTGCTGTTCTATTGTCCTTTGATACTCAACTTCTGGAAATCTATTTGGAGACATATTAACTTGGCTTTAGAGACGTTGATTCCATTATTTTATGAATCGGTAATCTTGTGGATCATTATTATCCCTTAAGCCACCAATTGATAAATATAAAAATAGGTTATTAGGAGTTATGACTGGGACAGCCATCCAAATGATCACAAAAAATTGGAAAAACTTTGATCGTTTGAATTTTAGTTTTTGGTGGCACTCATTATGCCTTTGTTACAGGATGGAAAAAATGATAAATGATCAACGGGGAATTACTAAGGTATTTCAGTTAACATGGAGTCCATTGACTAACTTTATTAAGAATAGTTGACTGATTTATCATCAAATATATTTTATTGAGCACCAAGAGAAACAACAATCAGAATCAAGAACAAAGAACAACAAGGCAGCTCTAAATTTCACACAAAATCCATCAAATCCACCCCACCAACCCAACCCATCCCCCCACCTTCCCCCTCTCACTGATGCCAAACAAAGTGAGGTAAATAAAGGGATGATACCAAGGCCCTAGCAGTTCAAAAGGCGACTACGAGCCACCGGAGATAGTGTGAACCAAAAAGGCTCCCAAATTCGTTGGAAGACCCATCCAGGCAAGGAAGAAATATCCTGAACTCCTCTCCATTCCCAAGAAAGCAAAGTAATCATGTAACTACGCCAAAGGGAATAGTCAGGAGCTTCCGCTTCCATCCACTTAAGCAAAATACATTTGATAGCAATCACTGCCGTCCAACGAAGGAAAGCGGAGGCCCCAGGCCGACGGGGATGAAAATGCAAAGAGGCTCCAAATAACACCAAGGCTGATCTCCGAACTGTAATGTTCCAGATGTCATCTACAAAAAGAAAAACAGCGTCCCAAAAGGTCTGTATTGATGGACAAGACCAAAACATGTGGCCGAGACCTGCGTCCGGAGCACCACAGTGCTGGCAGTCCGCAGTCGGGCAGAGCCCCGCCAGGAAAGCTCTCCGAGGAGAAATATACAGGCGGAGAGTCAATTTGAAGTGTTGTTCCCAAAAGATAGCATATTTACTATACAATTTATTAATATACTTTCGGTTATAACTTACACATCCAAGGAGTGGCTGGGTATTTTCATAGATGTTAAATTGGGGGTGAATATTGAAGGAATCTTTGTATAAATATTTATTGTTTAGTCAATTGGGTGGGTGGGAAGAGTAAAAGTGATTGTTCATGCTTTTATGAAAGATAAAGGTGCTTTTATCAAGGCCTGCTAGCGGTTTAACGCATGTGCTAAACTGCTGGCCGCGCTAGCCGCTACCGCCTCCTCTTGAGCAGGCGGTAGTTTTTGGCCAGCGCAGGGGTTAACGCCACTAGCGCGACTTAATAAAAGGAGCCCTATATGTACATTTCATTGTTTATTGCACTGTTGTTGGTTTGGAAAATCAATAAAGATTTATTTAAAAAAAAAAAAAAAAAGAATAGTGCTTATCAGTTGAATTTTGTGGTCACTTAAATTTACCGAGTTACCGAATCCGGCGCAATGTGGAGTATTCTTTCAACCTTCTATTTTGCTGTCTGAATATGAACTCTTTCCAAACCCATTACTCTCTTATGTGCATTCTTCTCTGCAAGGCTTATCTACTGTTCTAGCTCCTTTCCAATGTCACTGATCCGTAAGCTATCACACGTGTTTGTGTTTCCCATTATTATCTTTCCACAGGACAAACTGTACAGTTACATCCTGTGGTGAAGAAAGAACATAGTCTACCCTGTCAGTGCATGATCTACTCTGCTGGTCTTTATCTGGCATGGCAGCAGATAGGACTGTCCACTTCTCAAGGGCTACGGCTATTTCTAGCCTTGACACTGGCCACAGGTATGCAATAGTACAAGGAGCATTTAGCATGCAGGTAAGTTTTAGGAATAGGAGTAGAGATAGGTCATAGGGATAGTCAGGGACCACTGCTCAGGCAATGGGCCTGATGGGCCGCCGCGGGAGCGGACCGCTGGGCGAGATGGACCTCTGGTCTGCCTCAGCGGATGCAACTTCTCATGTTCTTATGTTTTTTATTGAAGGGCCTTTTAGTTTCCCTTCTATTTTGCAAAGAGCAGGTTATTCATACGAATGGTTCATGAGGGCGCTTGTTTTTGGATATAAAGTTCTCATTCCCAAGAACAAAACTCTCATATACTTTACATATTGGATTCTTAGATAAAATAAAATAATCTCCAAATATTGCCAGAATCTTCAGTACAAATACCTTGTATCAGCCTATAGATAATATTCTTCAGAGCTTCAGCGCCCCCCACTCCACCGCTCAAAACACTTACATTGCAGCAAGCTTTACAAGGTTACTCCTCATCGGCTCACTTTTTAACATTTTTTAAAAAACTTTTTAATATTTAATAATAATATTTTTTTTGTTCAAAAATTTTTATTAATGTTTTAGATAAGTACAATAACAAGAAAGTACTACAACAAATATGCATTACACATCACATAAGATTGACCCCCCCTTAACTTCCCCTAAATGCTGGACGTGAAACATCTCCTTTTCTCCTGTGTTCATCTTAGCCCTTACTGGAATAATAATAATAATAATAATAATAATAACTTTATTTTTCTATACCGCCAACACCCCAAAAGTGAGTATATATGTTGGAATTTTACATTTTAATTGTAACACTTATCTTATTGCTCATTTAGCTCAGCCCTGGATCTTACGCTATGAAATCCGTGAGGAGTTTGATGTTGGCGGCTCTGGGAGACCCTTGAGACGGCGGAAGCGAAACATGTTGGGTCTAACGGTTCCTGAGTTGAGCTAAATGAGGAATAAGATAAGTGTTACAATTAAAATTTAAAGTTCCACCATATAAGAACATAAGAACATAAGAAGCGCCATCTCCGGATCAGACCTTCGGTCCATCTAGTCCGGTGATCCGCACACGCGGAGGCCCTGCCAGGTATACACCTGGCTTACCCTATAGCCAACCATATCTCTATATGCCTCTCTCAAGGAGATATGCATCTAGTTTGCCCTTGAAGCCTAGGACTGTCGATTCTGCAATAATCTCCCCTGGGAGAGTATTCCAGATGTCAACCACTCTCTGTGTGAAGCAGAACTTCCTGATATTAGTCCTGAACTTGCCCCCCCTTAGCTTCATTTTATGTCCTCTTGTCCGTGTCAAATTGGACAATGTAAATAATCTTCTCTGCTCTATTTTGTCGATTCCTTTCAGTATTTTGAAGGTCTCGATCATATCCCCACGCAGTCTCCTTTTCTCAAGGGAGAACAATCCTAGTGTTTTAAGTCGATCCTCATATTCCAGTTTCTCCATACCCTTCACTAGTTTAGTTGCTCGCCTCTGCACCCTCTCCAGCAGTTTTATATCCTTCTTTAGGTAGGGAGACCAATGTTGGACGCAGTATTCCAAGTGGGGTCTGACCATTGCCCTATAAAGCGGCATTATAACTCATAAAATTGAAAGATGTGAATGTTTGAAAGATTTAAATAAGATAAAAAAGTTAAAAAAAAAAAAAAAAGTTAAAAAGTGAGCCGATGAGGAGTAACCTCGTAAAGCTTGCCGCAATGAAAGTGTATTGAGCGGTGCAATGGGGGCACTGAGGCTCTGAAGAATATTATCTATAGGCTGATACAAGGTATTTTTGCTGAAGATTCTGGCAATATTTGGAGATTATTGGTGTACTAGTCTTTAAGCCCATTACATTAACGGGTGCTAGAATAGATGTGTCTGTCTGTCTGTCTGTGTTTCTTTCTCTCTCTCTCCTTGGCCGCTGTCTGTATCCTTCTGTCTCCCCCCCACCCTGAGCAAAGCTGTCTGCCCCCAGGACACACCTCCCCCCCCAAAGTAGCCCCCTTTTCCTTTCCCCTGGCTCCCGGTATTGATTCCCTTCTTACCCTCCCAACATCCAGGCGTCTTCTGGTCTGCTCCTCTTCACTTAAAGCAGCCTGCGATCGTGGTGGCCAGCTTTAGCGAACCTTGCAGGCTGCTCTCCGACTCGGTAGCACGTTCCCTCTGACGCGATCCCGTGCGTCAGAGGGAGCGTGCCGCTGAAGCTGGAGAGCGACCTGCGAGGTTCTTTAAAGCCGGCCACGATCGCAGGCCGCTCTGAAGAGGAGAATCAGCGGCGGCGGCGGCGAGTGAAGGCGGGAGGTGACACGGCGACTCCTTCTTCTGCACGGAGGTGGAGAGCGGCTTGCGAGGTCCGCTACAGCGGCTGGCGAACCTCAGCAGGCCGTTTTGAAGAGGAGCGGGAGGGAGGAGTCGCTGATGTCTTCTGCACAGTCACACGCAGGCGCCGTGAGGACTGGCACAGAAGCACACCTCACGGCGCCAACGCTCACGAATTTTCAAGAGCGCATGCGCCTCTAGCATTTTATTATTATTGATTTGTATTTAAGTGAGTCCTCTGAATACAAATACTGTATCTTGGATATCCATCTCTTTTTGAACATTTAAAATAAAATACAAACATGTCCCAGTAGTCCTTCTGCAGTATTGCCTACAACTACATTGAAAAGAACTGAAACAATGTTTGATTTCTGCAGCACTTCACCGGTTAATACCCTTTTCTTCAGCTTGAACTTCATTCACCACTACCCATTAAACCAGTTGCAAATCCAGTAAGCCATTTCAATGTCCCATACCAAGGGCAACCAATTTATTTTTCAGTGCTCTATGCAGAACTGTGTCAAAGGCCTTCCTGAAATGCACGTATGCCCCATCTAACACTCCCCCTGATCAAATTCTCTGGTCTCCCAATGAACGAAATTGATCAGATGCCTCTAAGACGACCTACCTCGGGTAAAAACAAAAAACAAAACCCATGCCACCTGAATATATCTTCAGAGAGAGAAAGAACCAGGAGGCGGAGTCAATAATCAGAGCAATTTAACTGAACAGCAGAGACTCCAGCCCAGTCAAATTCCACTAGCTGGCTCAAATGGAAATATTCACCTTGACAGTCTCCAGCTAGTGCTGGGACGGGCCCAGAAGTTATCTGGGTTACGGCCGATATTCAGTGCTGATGCTTGGATAACTAACCAAGCATGTAGGGATTGCATGAAAGCAGTCGTAAAGGTACCGACATCGAATGCCATCCAGAACTGGATAACATCTATTCATTGCCGATAGCTGGAGTAGCCTGGCCTTGACTATCTGGATCTAATCAACACTGAAAAAAATGTTGCCTACAGTAGCTTGAATCTTGCCCTCGTTATGAAATATTGTGACAAAAAAGATTCTAAAACTGGATAATAAACCTGGGTTGGGTTGGGGAGGAAGGAATGATGCATTTCTAGGTCAGAAGAATCAGGAGGTATTTGCTTATTCCTTTAGCTTGGGTTTATTGAAGAGGAAGAGGATTCAGTACAAACTGTGAGAAGAGAGAGGAAGTTGGGTCACCAGAGGGGATTTCCAATCTTGCTGTGGAGATCTCTCACGGCAATGCAAATCACACTCAAATAAGCCAGTGCAGAGAGGAAAAATAGATGGGGAGGAGTGAAGGTGGCAGAAGCTGGCAGAGCATGGGGAGAAGGTTACTGGGATTTTGCTGACCGATTCTAAACTTTTTATAACTTTAAGCCCCTCAGTATAATAGTAGGTTTAGGAAAATATTGCTAGAAAATGATAATTCAGTCAAACGGTTGTTATAATATTGTTCATCTCAATCTCAAACCAAGGTAGGCTACAGGATACCACTGAGTTTGGTAGAATTATAATGGGTTAACAAATTATATGAGGACGCACAACATATAATATATTCATATAATGCATCAAAATGTTGTGTGATCATCGCACCGAGGTACCTCCCCCCCCCCCCCCTCTGGTCTCAACGTGGCTGCACTTTTCAAGGCTATATTGTTTGTTCCCCTAATGAGCCAAACATTAGTGAAACAAGATCGCTTGTTAAGAAGATTGGACAAGACGTGACAGCGTTGGAGCTCAAGTCGTCTTTTGTCAGTTAAGTCCTTGAATGCGCCTATGGGTGACTTTGCCCTTTTCTAAACCTGAGCTGTTCTGTGAGGGAGATTTTTTGTTGCCAGTGAAAGTATCAAAAGAAGTTTTGATTTGTACCTTTTGGTTCTATACTGCTACATTAGTCTGAGGCTTTTTCTCCCTCTTTTCGGGTGCATGCTGGGGTTGAAGAGGGGGGTACCTCGGTGTCATGATCACGTAACATTTTGAATCATTATATGAATAATTATAATGGGCTCAACATTCATCCAGCATTTTGCTAATCGCTACCAGAGTTAAGCCCAGAAATTGAATGTCAGGCCACGTCTGGGCACCGGCATTAAATTTCCGGATTTGCGGATTCAGCTAATGCATAGCCGGTTGAATCCCCTCTTATGAAGCTGCATGATGCATTTCTATTGCCGGCCATGGCGGTATTAGATCCTACGCTCATGACTTGTGACTAGGGAGTCTCTATCTCTGCAATATCTTCTCAATAATTTTGACTAGGTAGTTAATTTCCTTGTAACTTTTTTGTGTTACTTGTGACTAGGGAGTCTCCATCTTACGCTTATCTTTACTTTTCTTTTTTCCTGTTCTTCCCACATCCTACCCTCTTGTTCCTTTCCTGCCTGTTTTCCCCTTAAGATATTGTAAACCTCTCCTGCCCTTTTTGTCCTCTTGTGTCTAGTTTGGTTAATTTGTTTGTGTACACTCCCCTTGTTATGTTTTTTTTTTTTGTGTTTTTTTTTTTTATTTATTCAAATTTTAAACATTATCATTTGTACATAATAATAAGGAAAGGAAATTACATAAACAAGAATAAGGAAAGCAATTATAAAACCAAAGGTTATCACTAAATTCCTCAAGTCCACATAACTGAGAGAGAACAAATGAATTATAACAAAACAGAAACATTCAGAAATAATCATGATCATAAAGATCAACCAAAATGGTGTTCAATATTGTTATGTTTTTATTTTAATATTGCCCACTGTTTTTATTTATTGTACACTGCTTTGATTTTTTTTTTTTTTTTTTAAAATGGCGGCATACGAAATTAAATAACTGTAATGTGCCTAGTTTACCTATGTTTTAATCCTGCCCTGCTAACCATATAATGCTGCTGAACATGTCCTCCAAGCACCTCAGGACTACATAGAGACAGTGCCAGGGAAGGCATTGGGCAGAAACATGTCTAAACTCAAGTTGGCCAACTCAAGTTGGCACGTGGACGATCAAAGAGACAGGTCGTCCAAGTACCGATAATCGAAACGGATTTTTAGATATATCCAGAGACCTTTTAGGCCTCTGAATCCTGCTGTGCACCCAGAGCAGAAAGGGGCATTTTTGGAGGACTGATTAGGGCAGGATGTGGGACGACCTAGACTTAATCGTACTGCGGGGATAATCGAAAGTTTGACAAGACTGCTAAGACGGAACTTATACATTCTGACTTAGGTGATCTAAAAAGAGGTATAAGGGTCTAAAAGATATCCAATGAGATCAGATAACCGCTGCAAGGACAAAGTAAAGACCCACACACACACTGACCCCCTCACACACCTCCACAAAAATAAGAATTAAAACGTACACACCTGTCTCTTGAATATCAGCACCCGACATAGGAAAGCCTAGTAGAGCTGCACAGAGGTGGATTAAGTAGTCTGAGGGGTGGGCGAGTGAACCATAGAGAGGAATAACAAGTCCCATAAGCCACTCTAACCATTACATTTATGGTGGAACATGTGAGGCAATCAAAATCCCCCAAACCATACTCTACTGCCATATAAGTGCCACCTGCACTCATAAGGGCTATTGGGGTTGGAGACAGGTGGATATAGTGGGTGGGGGGGGGGTCACCATAACTTATAAGAAAGTTTTGCTGAGATGTTTATGTGGCACTCTTTATGTGAAGTTCACAGCAGTGCCCTGTAAGGTGCCCCATTACAAAATTGGTCCCTCCCACATCCAAATGGTTTTGTTCTGGGCGTTTGGGACTTGGATGAAATTTTGGTCAAAAATGTGGTATAAAGAAAGACATCCTGGCGGTCTGGGCGACCCAATGACCTGGACGTCCAGATAGACAATTTTTGGAAAAAAAATATTCTAGACGTCTGGTGCCCTTTCAAAAATGGGCATTTTTCCACTGCCGACTTTGGGCGTCTAGTGCTATACGTCCAAATCAGACAGACGTATGTTTTGATTATGCCCCTCCATGGTTAGCAACTTAGAAGGACATAATGAAAACATACATCTATGTTCAGTTTGGGGGTTTGGTGCTAGACACCCAAAGTTGGCAGTTGGAAAATGCCCATTTTCAAAAAATACGTCTAGGATATTTTTTTCCCCGAAAATCATCTATCTGAATGTCCAGGCTATTTTTTCTCCAGACCACCAGGACGTCTATCTTTAAACCACATTTTCGACCAAAATTTAATCGGCAATTCTTAAGTCAGCAGTGGCAATTCTTATGTTCTTATTGTCATAGGGGAAAACACCCTCCAGGGATTCAAGACAAAGTTAGACAAGTTGCTGCTGAACAAGAACGTACACAGGTAAGGCTAGTCTCAGTTAGGGCACTGGTCTTTGACTTAAGGGGCTGCCACGTGAGCGGACTGCTGGGCACGATAGACCACTGGTCTGACCTAGCAGTGGCAATTCATAGGGGAAAACACCCTCCAGGGATTCAAGACAAAGTTAGACAAGTTGCTGCTGAACAAGAACGTACACAGGTAAGGCTAGTCTCAGTTAGGGCACTGGTCTTTGACTTAAGGGGCTGCCACGTGAGCGGACTGCTGGGCACGATAGACCACTGGTCTGACCTAGCAGTGGCAATTCTTAGGGGAAAACACCCTCCAGGGATTCAAGACAAAGTTAGACAAGTTGCTGCTGAACAAGAACGTACACAGGTAAGGCTAGTCTCAGTTAGGGCACTGGTCTTTGACCTAAGGGGCCGCCACGTGAGCGGACTGCTGGGCACGATAGACCACTGGTCTGACCTAGCAGTGGCAATTCATAGGGGAAAACACCCTCCAGGGATTCAAGACAAAGTTAGACATGTTCCTGCTGAACAAGAACGGGAGCAGGTAGAGCTGGACTCATTTAGAGCACTGGTCTTTGACCAGAGGGCCGCCACGTGAGCGGACTGCTGGGCACGATGGACCACTGGTCTGACCCAGCAGCAGAAATTCTTATGTTCTTCTGCCCAGAACAAGACCTTTTGGATGTGGGAGGGGCCAATCATATAATGGACTGGCCACCCAGACATGGCAAGAGCAGTGGGGCACCTTACAGGGCACTGCTGTGAACTTCACAAAAAGGGTGCCAGAATAACATCTCATCAGAACTCCCTTATAGGTTATGATGAGCCCTCCAAAATCCACTATACCCACCTGTCTACAACCCCAATAGCCCTTATGGCTGCAGGTGGCACCAATATGGCAGTAGAGTACGGTTTGAGGGTTTCTGATGGGCGCACACGTTCCACCATAAATGTAGTGGTTAGAGTGTCTTATGGGTCTGGGTCCTCCTCTCTATGGTTCAGTAGCCCACCCCCAGGCTATATAAGATTCCTGTGTGCAGCTTTCCTATACAGGTGCTGATATTCTAGAGACAGATATGTATGTTTTTATTCTAATCTTTGTGGGGTTGTGAGGGGAGTCAGTGAACACTGGGGGAGTGTGTGTGGGTCTTAATACTTTGTCTCTGCAGTGATTATCTAGTCACTTTGGTTACCTTTTTGGCTTTGGGCACACAGCGAAGTTCAGAGGCATAAAAAGTCCCGCGGCATGTCCAGGAAGTTGATTTATTGGCACTTGGACGACCTGTTGTCCATGTGCCGACTTGGGCAGGTTTTTAGAAGTGTTTTTGATTATGAGCCCCTTAGTCTATTTTTGAGATGCCCACTTTGTGCGGAGCTTGCTCGTAGAAAGCTCTGGCTGGTTCCACAGTATAGGAGAATGTGAGAACAGTTGCAGTGGTAGCAAAAACTAGCAAAATGTGTTTTTCGCTTTTGTTGGGAAATGGTCTACATCTGCATATTTTCTTAACGTCAAGTTTCATAATATTTGTTTTACTAAGCAGACTACAAAATTTGCCTGTTCAACATTTGCAAACATCTACTTTTTTTTCCTAACCACTCTTCCGCTCTCCAAACAATGAAATGCTGTGAAAATTGGTGAATTTTACTTTTCCGGAGCTTTGTGCAGCACTTCTATATCAGGGGTGTCAAAGTCCCTCCTTGAGGGCCGCAATCCAGTCGGGTTTTCAGGATTTCCCCAATGAATATGCATGAGATCTATGTGCATGCACTGCTTTCATTGTATGCTAATAGATCTCATGCATATTCATTGGGGAAATCCTGAAAACCCGACTGGATTGCGGCCCTCAAGGAGGGACTTTGAGATCCCTGTCCTACAGCAATAGTCAAGGGTTTAGGTCAGACATGGGCAACTCCGGTCCTCGAGGGCTGGAATCCAGTCGGGTTTTCAGGATTTCCCCAATGAATATGCATGAGATCTATTAGCATACAATGAAAGCAGTCTAGAGCCTATAGTTCTGTGAAATTGCAAATTCTATGATATTTTTGCGGTAGAAGCATATTAATGTTTTACACTGATGTTTTACAAACTGTGTGATGTTTTGCAAAGTGTGTGTCTTTGAATGAGCTCTTTATTTGCTTTTATATGATTTGACATTGGGCATGATCTCCTATACCTGAAAAGTTATAAAAGAGCTTTTTACATTATACTTCCCCCTCAGTATTCGCAAATTCCATATCTACGATTCGCTTATTCGCGGTTTTAAAACAAAAAAATGCATTTTCATTTTTCAGGCTATTTTAAGCCCTGTAAGCCCCCCCTTAAGCCTTACCTGGTGGTCTAGCGGGTTTTTGGGGCAGGAGCGATCTTCCCACGCTACTGCCCCGTGCAGATCGCTCACAGGAAATGGCTCGAGAGACTACGGGAGCTCAAGGCAGCCATTTCCTGTGAGCGATCTGCACAGGGGCAGGAGTGTGGGAAGATCGCTCCTGCCTGAAAACCCGCTAGACCACCAGGTAAGGCTTAAAGGGGAGCTTTCAGGGCTTAAAATAGCTGGGGGAAGTGGGGTTTAGGGGCAGAACCGGCCCGAATATTATTCGCAGTTTCTTAATATTCGCGGGCCGGCTCTGCCCCTAACCACCGCTAATACGGAGGGGGGAAGTGTATATTTAATTTTGTCATCTCTACGTGTGCCTGTTTGTGATTCCCAGTTTGCTTTGCTGCTTATCATGAGTAATCCCAATCTTTTTTGTTTATCGTGAAATAAAAATGTCGCACATGAGTGGTCTAATGGTTAGTGTGGGGGGCTGAGAACCAGGTTTAAGTCTCATTCCAGCTCAAAGTGACTCTGGGCAAAGTGGCAAATCACTTCACCCTCCACTGCCCCAAGTACAAATGTTTGAATGTGAGCCCATTAAGAACAGAGAAAGTACCTGTATAACAAAGTAAACTGATATGGCTGTACCCCAGAAAGGTGGTATATCAAATATATGACCCTTACCCCCTAAAATAAATGAAGAGATCAAGGCCAGGGTGATGTTGCTAACTCCAGGGTCAAAATCAAATTTTATCTGTTACATTCTCTGGCTGCACAGGGCCAAATGTTTGGTGAATTTTTGGAATTTTTTGGGTGTTTTTGCAGCTCATTTCACATATTCAGTTTAATAAAAATTTTGTAATGTGCATTAGGAAGTTTTAAAAGCATGCAAACCAATTTCACACATTTATTCATACGTTAAGGTGCTTTTAAATCAATTGTGCACAGAGTCAATTTTTAAAAGTACCCTAATGTTATAAAAATTTTTTAAAGATATGGAGACCGATGGTTGATTTTTGTAGTGAATAGGCATCATTTTTCTTTGATAATATACATAGGGGGGTGGGGAAATTGAAAGATAAGATGTAGCAAAATTGAAATTTTGAAGGAATATGATAGTTTTAATGATTGTATAGAAAGATGGGAGGGGGGAGGGTTTTTAATTAATTTACATATTAAGAATATAATGTATGATGTTCAAGTGTTATACGATAGTATTTCATGTTGTTCTTTTTGTGCACTTGATGTAAGTTTGAAAAAGAATAAAGAAATTTAAAAAAAAAAGTACCCTAATGAAACAAAATGCATGCAAAGAAATCCATATCACATTCCTATATTTTATGTTTACTTTATAGTAAGGAATTGACTCATATCTAATAGAGTCCTCCTGAGTTCTTTCAAACCAAGCCCAGAATCCTATGCACCAAGAAAGGACCAATGCTACTTTCTTAATTTTTTTTCTTTTATTTCTCTCTAAATACAGTACAATTTGCCACCAGCATGTAATGTAAAAATCCACCCAACCCCATGTTTTACTGTATTTTATATAAAACAATAGGGTAGTGGTTACAAATTTGCAGAAGTGATGTGAATGGAAATTCGGCATGTACATTCTTACTAGAGAATGACACGGGGACAAATTTTTCCGTGTCCCTGTAGGAACTCATTTTCCCATCCCGGCGAGTTCTTTTCCTGCCTCTGCCCCATTCCTGCAAGCTCTGTCTTCATCTGCACAAGCCTCGACCACTTTAAAATCATAAGTGTTCGAGGGTTGTGCAGTTAAGACAGAGCTTACAGGAATGGAACAGGGACAAAACTTGCAGGGATGGGGAAATTGAGTTCCTGTAGAGACAAGGAAAAATTTGTCCCCCTGTCATTCTCTAATTCTTACTGCACCCAACTAACTAAATCCATGAGTCAGAAAACCATCTGAATATGCTCACACTGGGATTATACTCTGGTGTTTGTGTATGTAGGTAACCTGGGGAGGGAGATAATACCTTATCTCCGGGTATTAACTAATTATGTGTGCATCCCTATCCCCTCAGGGCAGAAGATGCTTTGGAATTTCCGATTGGTGAAGTTATCCCGCCACTGCCAGTTGCCCATATTATTTCTCATGACAACTCAGCCCTGCAAAGTGAGATGCTAACATTCAAACAATCCCTCTCCTCACTCTTTCCATCTTGTTTTCACAAAATATCTTTAGCAAAAGCATCATGAAAGAGAAAGCCTGACACGGTGACAATAGACTGGAAGACGCAGCGGAAAGAGAGGCCTTGTACTGAAGAATATTTGCTTATTAACGTGTTAACAGTGGACATTCTTGACGTTAGTCGTGTAATGCTGCCCTTGTGTGTAAAAAGACTTGCCAAACTAGGATTATCAACAAGAAATATGACGAGGAGACCATTAGTACTTCTGGCGACAGCAAAATGTGTTTACACAAGACTTCATTGTTTTGGAAAGCAGTGGGCGTCACAGAAATGGCCAAGGCTGCAACAGATGGTTGACTTTCTTCGTCTTCAAATTGTCCCAACAGGTGGTTCTTCTCCCTCCTAATCAGATGGTTGTTTTATGGATATTTATTTTTTTGTATTGCATTAGAAATCTCTTATTTTCCATTCCCAAGAGGCACTCAAATCCCAGAGTTTCTTACAGGCATGGTAAGCATAGGCTATAGCTTATGAGCAACTCAAACGCCATGTCATGGTAATCCCAGATTAGTCATCTCCCCCGCAAATACTCAGCAGAACTTTACGGTAATTCCCAGAGGTGTCATTCTGAAAGGAAGCAAATGAAAAAAGAAGACAGTAACATATCAACTCTACACAATTTCAGCTACCTTTCATAGCCCAGATTGAATGGTGTGATATTGAAATCTTACAACAAATCTAGGGCACGCCTTGATACACTGTCCTTGAATCTAGGCATCATTGGTTGAGATTTCTCCCAAACCCTACCCCACTGCTGTACAATGGAAAAGGAGGGGGGGGAGGATTCCCCTCTCAGTTCTGCTGCTACTCCTTTTTGATTTCCTGATTGAATGGGGTCAGGTCCTTGATGTGCCACTGCAAATAGCATGCAACTAGCTTTCCCCCCACCAAACATGTTGTCAGCCAATCATCCCTGATAGTTGCACCCTATCCATCCCTAGCCATCCACTATCAACTCTGTCTCCAGCTCCCCCACTAGCTAGCCACTCTCCCCAGCCAGACCTCCCCCACAAAGCAAGTCAACCCTAATCACCCATACTCTTGTTCAGGAAAGTCAGAGCCAGATTCTCGTTAATGCACGTATTTTACCACTCAATTATTAAAACAGCTCACTGTAGTCTTTTCCGTGCTTTCTTCGACTGTACTATGTAAATGTAGTACTATGAGGTCATTAATATTAAAACAGTAGTATAACAAGGTCATTAATATTAAAATGACCTCTCTAGGCAATTCTCAAAAATGAATGCTCTTCCGTTTATGAGGAATCCGAGCTGATATTTACCGGCAGGGTCTGTGATGTCATAGACTTACTTTCCTGCAAGTGCCTCAGTGCTGATTGGCTCGGGCACTGATAGAAAAATAAAGCAGCTCTCAGACCCGCCACCAGCCCCGATTTCTCATAAATGTAGTCATAAAAGGACTGGCGGTCTAGTGCTCCACCTCGCCATTGCCGTCCCCTGCTGATGACCCCCAGCCCATATGGCAGATCGTCAGGATGGATGCCCACTCCCTCCTGCTGCAGGCTCGGGGACCCCCTGACAACCAGATCCCCCCAAAAACTTTAAGCTTGGTGGTCTGGTGGACCATCCCCCCAGTACCCCCAGGCAGCAAGCTTCCCCCTTGACAGCCTCCCACCACACAAGCTTGATGATCTAGTAGGCCATCCCCCCTCCTGACTCCCTCACACCTTTTTTTTTTTTTTTTTTTTACAAGACTGGCACGAGGGATGCTCCCTCTCTCCCGCCGGCAGGCCCACTTCCTCAAAATGGCAGGCCTTCCTCTTCCCAGTGCTTCCTTGGATGCACCAGGGAGGGGCCTAAGGCTCTGATTTGCCCAGGTGCCTAAAACCCCTTTATAGAATCAGGCCCATCGTGCTTGCAGCCCTCAAGGACTGAGCTTGGACAAGCCTGCTCTAAACAATTTTCACTTTCTCAGTGTGGTCTTTCTCCTCTGCTGCTACCCTCTATCCCCCTTGCTTTCTCCCTTTCAGGCTCCCAAACCTAGTACCTATCTGAGTTTTCAGCATATGCACAAGGAACATACATGTGAAATTTGCATATGCTAGGTCTTAGTACATGCAAATATCTGTCACCTTTTCAAGAGAGCCTTGATCTTTCTACTCCCACCCTTCCCTCTCACCTGAATACAGTGGTGGAGCGATTTTTCAAACATCTCCTTAAATGCATATCTGATGTTCAGCAGATCAATCTCACTTCTGGACACCATGATCCTGGTCAAAGTCTTCTCATCTGTGCCAGCTCCCTTCCCAGAAAAAAGCAAGAACAGACAAATGGCTCATTTTATTGCTTCCATAAACATTCCAGAGTAACATTTCAAAGGGTTTAAGCAGCTCACTTCAGAAGACAGCTAGGCAAACCTCTGGTGCTGAGGATTTTCCTGTGGACAGAAATGGAAGGGAAAAGGTGGAACAGAAATGGACATAAGAACTGCCATACTGGGACAGACTGAAGGTCCATCAAGCCCAGTATCCTGTTTCCAACAGTGGCCAACCCAGCTCCCAAGAACCTGGCAGAAACCCAAATAATAGAAACATTCCAGAGCTCAGACTGCGATGTCATAAAGCCTCATTCCACCAATGCCTAAGAGCCAACCTCACCAGTGATGTCACAATGCCTTGATTGTCCTATACTTGGCTCACATAAGAACATAAGAATTGCCATACCGGACAGAACGAAGATCCATCAAGCCAAGTATCCTGTATCCAACAGTGGCCAACCCAAGTCCCAAGTACCTGGCAGAAACCCAAGTAGTAAAACAGATTTTATGCTGTTTATCCTAGGAATAAGCAGTGGATTTCCCCAAGGGAAAATCTATGCAAATCTATGCACATATTTTCATGCCCACAGCTGACCTGTAGAAAGAGCAGGTACAATGTCCACAGGTAATTCTATACTCACAGATCTTGCTGGCAATTATTGAACCACAACTACCCAGGGAGTTTCTCTATGAAAATTAGTTGTCCCCATATGACTGTATATAATAAAGTACTGCATTCATTCTATAAAGCTTAATATACATGAGGCTATATCCCCCTCATTCCATAACAGGCCACAGTTATAGAATACTGGAGTCCATACAGTTAAGTGTACACAGGTCCACGTAATTACATGCTTAGTGGTCTAGGATATAACTGTAAGGGGACATTCAGAGGGGAAGAGCACGAATGAGCTATAGGCAGGGTGGACATTGTGGACAACATATTGACTATAGTAATCTCAAGGTCTAAGACCATAAATATATTTTTGCAAATTTTTCAACACTGCAATACAAATACAGAGGGGGAATTCTAGAAATGGTGCTGAAAAAAATTCAGAGAAAACCAAAAAAAAACTCTGTGGAGTGACGATGTTCCTAAATGGACTTTATTTGAAAGTGTCAAAGTTCCAAAGGTACACTGAAATCATCCACATAAAATAATTCCATCTACATAAAAATAAATCATCCGCATAAAAGTCTTAAAGTCCGCTAGGGATACAGGACCCAACACGGTCCGCGTTTCGATAAAAAGTCTTCTTCAGGGGTCCCTGGGGGTCCTATAAAGGTGAGTATGTGGGAAACAATTGTGTGGTGAGCCGGAAGTGAGACACTGCTTGCATTTGGAAAAAAATTCAGCGCTAAGCACTATTTTATAAAGAACACTGCCTTACAGTAGTGCAGTAAGGAGTGGGGGTGGGTAGGAGGTGCAGACCGCCCCAGGCGCCATCTTGGTAAGAGCACAGGCACCGCTCCTCCTCGCCTCCCAACGTCTTCCCACCCCTCCCCCACAACATGCCTACAATCACTTTCCCCCCACCCCTGTACCTCTAGCTTTGCTCCGGCGCAACCAGCATCTCCAACTTGCTGCTTGCGCCGGCCTCGCTCTCCCTCTGACTTCACTTCTTGGTCCTGCGACCAAGGGTGGGGGGCAGAGAAGAGGGTGAGGGGTGCCACCACCCCAGGCACCTCCCACCCTCACTAAGCCACTGCTGCCTTATATAGAATAGTGTATAGTATAGACCCATGCCTAGATTTTGGGTACTGAACCTACAGCTGCTGGAATCTGATGTAAATGCTGGTGTCGTTAGGTGCAATTAGGTAGTACAGCATTCCCCCTTGAATTTGCGGATCACGGTCTCACTCATTCACGGTCTGCTCCGACCGCCTCTTCCTGTAGTAAAGTTGGGCTACACCAATCAGGAGTTGCGTGTCAAAGCAGCTCCTGATTGGTGTAGCCCGACTTTACTACAGGAAGAGGCGGTCGGAGCAGACCGCGAGTGATTTTCATCCGCTCCAGATCCAGCTGCCCTCTCCTGCCTTTTGACAGGCGAAAAACCGCATTTGCGGTTTTTTTGAAATTTGCGGGGGTTCCTGGAACGGAACCCCCATGAATTTCAGAGGAGTACTGTATTCTGTAATTTCCTCAATCTCTTTCAGGTACATGCCGTGGGAATTGGGCGCCATGCTTTACAGAATAGCATGAATCCAGACGTAAGCGCAATAACTGTTTTTTAGCATCCAATTACTGATGGCTCAGACTTCATTGTCCAATTTATTTGCACATGCAACAGGGAAACAGGCCCATACATGGGCATGCAATGTTGGGGAACATATACAGAATCTGAGGGGATAGCCTTTAAATAATAATACGAGTATATCTTATAAAAAAATAATTTTTGTGCTCAGAAATCAAAATGAGTGCCAAAATATTCAACAGAATGTAGGCACATCCTCTTTTATTGGTGCACATTTTGCACTTCAATGATTCTATAGTTTTTAATTCTTTCAGTTCAACTTTATGTGCATCATGGTTCAATACAGCCCCCAAAATTACACTTATCTGTATATTAACATGGGCAAAATGATCCACAAACGATTTCATTCAGTCCTCTTGAATGAATATGATACAGTGAGAAGATATTTGAAATCAACAATCCCAAATAGCAGTGTGAACGCAAATTTCGTGGTGATTCCAGGAAATACTTCTTCACAGAGAGGGTGGTCGATCATTGGAACAGTCTACCTCTGCAGGTGATTGAGGCCAGCAGCGTGTCAGATTTTAAGAGAAAATGGGACATTCACATGGGATCTCTAAGGGAGTAAAGTCAGGGGGGGTGGGTCATTAGAGTGGGCAGACTTGATGGGCTATGGCCCTTTTCTGCCGTCATAATCTATGTTTCTAATGTGTGCTTGAATCACCTCAGATTTCAGGTTTTTGGAATACCCAGATCCAGGAAGGGGACTTTTTGTGCGGTTCAAGTTTCAAGCTTATATCCCAAAGCAGTGTGGGCTTTCTACTCCCTGATTCTACCCATTTAAATCGGCGCAAAATCCCATAATGCACCAGAATGAGGTTGTCAAAAATCCAGGAACGGCCTTCAAATCTACCTCCTGGAACTCGGTAACTTGGAAGCTCTATTGCTGTAATAAACGCCTTCGCCCTCACTCTCTTGGATTACTGAAACACATTATTCAATGGACCATAAGAACATAAGAACATAAGAAATGCCATCTCCGGATCAGACCTTCGGTCCATCAAGTCCGGCGATCCGCACACGCGGAGGCCCTGCCAGGTGTACACCTGTCGTAATTTATAGTCCACCATATCCTTACATGCCTCTCTTAAGGAGATATGCATCTAGTTTGCTCTTGAAGCCTAGGACGGTCGATTCCGCAATAATCTCATCTGGGAGGGCATTCCAGGTGTCAACCACTCTCTGAGTGAAGCAGAACTTCCTGACATTAGTCCTGAACCTGTCCCCCCTTAGCTTCATTACATGTCCTCTAGTCCGTGTCAAATTGGACAATGTAAATAATCTTCTCTGCTCTATTTTGTCGATTCCTTTCAGTATTTTGAAGGTCTCGATCATATCCCCACGCAGTCTCCTTTTCTCAAGGGAGAATAATCCTAGTGTTATAAGTCTGTCCTCGTATTCCAGTTTTTCCATACCCTTCACCAGTTTTGTTGCTCGTCTCTGCACCCTCTCCAGCAGTTTTATATCCTTCTTTAGGTAGGGAGACCAATGTTGGACGCAGTATTCCAAGTGTGGTCTGACCATTGCCCTATAAAGCGGCATTATAACTTTCTCCGATCTACTCGAGATTCCTTTCTTTATCATGCCCAACATTCTATTTGCCTTCTTTGCCGCTGCCGCGCATTGTGCCGACGGCTTCAGGGTCCTATCTATCAGTACACCCAGGTCCTTTTCTTGTTCACTCTTCCCCAGAGTTGCACCTGACATTGTGTACTCGTATTCCTTATTCTTATTGCCTAAATGCATTACCTTGCATTTCTCCACATTGAACTTCATCTGCCATTTCTCCGCCCATGTTTCTAACCGACACAAGTCGCTCTGGAGTTTCTCTCTATCCTCATGCGATCTGATCGCCCGGCATAGTTTTGTATCGTCTGCAAACTTGATGATCTCACTGGATGTTCCTTCCTCCAGATCATTGATATAAATATTAAAAAGGATCGGCCCAAGTACCGAGCCCTGGGGTACACCACTAGTCACTTTCTCCCAGTCGGAGAACTTCCCATTTATGCCCACTCTCTGCTTTCGGTTTTCCAGCCATTTGCCTATCCATCTTTGTATATCCCCCTCTATGCCATGGCTTTGTAGTTTCCTGAGAAGTCTTTCGTGTGGAACTTTGTCGAACGCTTTCTGGAAGTCCAAGTATATTATGTCCACCGGCTTCCCACTATCAATTTGCTCGTTCACGGTCTCAAAAAATTGGAGTAAATTCGTCAAACATGATTTCCCTTTCCTGAATCCGTGTTGACTGGGTTTCATCAAGTCGTGTGCGTCCAAGTGCCGGACCATGCTATCCTTGATCAGTGCTTCAACCATCTTGCCGGGGACAGACCAACAGTGATAAACGTTCAACGACTCCAGCGAGTTCAAAATGCAACAATCCTACAAGCCCACGACCCTGTCACCCCGGCACTAACCTCGGCCTACTGGTCACCCAAAACCAAACGATTTATCTTCAAAGGCCTAGTGCTAACATACATATCCTTCCATAACATGGTACCCAAACTTCCTCTCTACACTCCAAAGAGACCGCTATGCTCCCAAGGTGAAATATGTCTACAAATACCCCCCAGGACACACCCTCCAGCTGCAAACTGATAGAAAATGATCCTACTCCCATTTCTTACCAAATCTTTGGAATAATGTAACTCCACACATCAGATCACTTGAGGGACTTCTCAACTTCAGGAAAGCTATAAAAACCTACCTCCTTACCTAGCCATATCTACTCAACCTCAAGCTGTCTTTTACCCTTTCCCTCCATATTTACCCCTGCAGCATCCTCTATAGCCCATGGCTATAGTATTTGATACTTGTATAGCTGTACACTTGCATAGTTATAGGTCATTTATGTATAAATGACACTATACACTGTATAACATGGTGGCCAAACTATCAGTCATATCTATGCTAGGCTAGAATAATCTCTATAGAACATATGCATTTAGATAGGTTTCTCAAACTGCATACCATGATTGTAAAGTTGTAACCCCATGCAACGTTAAATTGTAACCCTATGCAATATTATATTGTATGAATGTTAAATTGTATTCTGTTCTGGGGAGGACAGGATATAAAATAAAATAAATTACATTACATTACATTAATGATTTTTATTCCGCCATTACTTTGCGGTAATTACAAGTGGAAAACAAGACCAAACAATGTAAATGAAGGGCCTTGAAGTCTCACACAAACAAACATGTACTGTATACATAAAGTCACAGACATGAACACATTCATGAAATTTTTTTTTCCCCCAGCTTGTTTTCTGGAAAAGTAGAACTCCAAAGAAATTTTACCTTCATGGATTTGTAAAGTCTTTCAGCAAGGAATGCAGGCTTGTTCTTAATACTCCGAACTAAGAATAAGAGAGAAGAAACAAAGTTGAACTATTAAAGCCCTTGGTTTAGAAGCCCTATTTGCAAAGTTTGGGATTGACACTAGAGAATGATGCGGTGGTTGTTACCCGCGGCTAGCTGCGGGTAACCCGCCAAAAAGGTGACCAAAAAAAAAAGGTCACCGCAAGATCGGGGACAAGGCCGTTCACCGCCCCGTGGAGTGGTGAATGGTTAGCACGCGTGGTGAACAAGCGTTCGATCCGGCAGCTCCCTCTTTCCCGCCGGCCATGCATCTCCCTCCCTCCCTCCTTTTCCCTTACTTTTTCTTGTTGAAATTGGCGATTTCTATAAGGCTATGAGCTGTATTACAGCCGGAGCCTTGAAGTTGCGTCGCGTTGCCTGCTGGAAAAATCTCCTCTGACGCAACTTCCTATTTCCGGTTGCATCGGAGGAGACTTTTCTAGCAGGCAACCCAACGCGACTTCAAGGCTTCGGCTGTAATACAGCGCATAGCCTTGTACAAATTGCCAGTTTCGCCACAAGAGAAGGTAAGAGGGAGGGAGGGAGAGAAATGCACGGCTGGCCGGCGGGAGGGAGCTGCTGGACCGCGTGAAGGGTGCTGGGGGTGGGGGGATGGAGAGGAGAAGACACTGAAGACGGGGACGGAGTGGTGAAAGGGAGAGCGGGGACAGTGATGGGGCAGTGAAGGGGACGGCAGAGACGGGGACGGGGCGGTGAAGGGGACGGCGGGGACGGGGCGGTAAAGAGGATGGTGGTCCGGGGACGGGGACAGAATTTTTCCCCGTATCATTCTCTAATTGACACATGTACTGTATAATCCCACAGATGTGTAAGAGCCAATTTTTAGAAGCTGGTGCATGTGCACTTCTGCAGTTGATACAGAACACAGCAGCGAGACTAATATTCTCCAAGTCAAGATCTGACCATGTAACTCTACTGCTAATGGAGTTACATTGGCTACCAGGAGAAAAACAAACCAAATTCAGAATATGCTGTTTAACATTTAAGTCCCTATATGAAAATGCTCCAGATAGTTTCTCCAGATTCACTGAACTACCAGGCAGATCCATAACAAATAGAAACTCTGATAATATGACTTATCTTTTCCTGAAAGGAATAATACAAATCATTCAATTATCAAACTGCAAATTCTGGAACTCATTTCAATTAGAAATTCATACTATTCATAATTACATTCAGCTTTGGAAAAACTTGAAAACATGGCTTTTTCCATAAATTTCTGTCAAAGAACTAATTGGAAACCCAAAATACAAAAAGTGGAAGAGTCCAAAATCAAGCCACTTTATTACAAAGAATGAGTCAGCAAAATCCAGATAGAACGCATACATATACTAGGGGCCCAATATGGTCTGCGTTTCGGTAACATATACCTTCCTCAGGATTGGGGGCAGGACTGGGCCATAATGGGGTGGGGATGGTTGGAACTAGGGGTCCGGGTTTTTCGTTTGGAAAATCTGGTAACCCTAATCATATTTTGCCAGGCCAAGCCTCTATGTCACACCTCACTTGAAGTATGCACAGCATACAATGCCCAAAGGATAAGAGGTATATCAGATTAAAACATAAGTATTTTACCATATGCAGGGCTGGATTTTTCTATAGGCTAACTAGGCTTCAGCCTAGGGCCTCAAGATCAAGAGGGGCCTACATTTAAATTGTTAGCAAAATTAAAATTACACTATTCTAAAAACAGTGAACACTAAAACACTGAACCGAAAATAAGGAGAAATTCTACACTTCGGGATCGGAACTGGCTCTGGCCGCAACGGGGCGCCGACTCGGCTTCTCCTTTTCTTTTTCTCGCCCTGGGAGGAGGATCGGGGAGGGAAAGACGTCAGTCCGGAAACAGCTGGGCAAAGCCCAGCCCCACAGGGAGAGAGCCAAAACGTGGATCCGTCAGGACAGGGCGGCCCAGATTGGCATCGGGGAGGGGGGGTGAGGTGGGGGGTTTCAGTGGAAGGGGGATGGGAGGCAGGCAGGCTGGCATCGGAGGGGGGTGGGGGGTTTAATGGAAGGCAGGCAGACAGGATGGCATGGGGGGTGTTCAATGGAAGGGGGATGGGAGGCAGGCGGGCATCGGAGGGGGGGGATGAGGTGAGGAAGGACGCACTGGGGGCACTATGGACATAGGAAGGGGCAATGTTGTGTGTTATGTTTGATTAGTTATTGTTACAAGTACTATATATGGTGCTGAGAATAAATGTCCAAATAAGTGTTCTCGACTTTTTTTTATTTATTATCCGTGTCACATTTTTTATAAAGGTTAGTACCAATAACAACATGTTTTATTTAACATATTGATATATATCACAGTAATGATGTATTTTATTATCTCTCATGTAATTTACAAACTTAAAAATGGGAGGTGAAAGGGCCTCATAAGTGGAATAGCCTGGGGCCTCTTTTCATCTAAATCCGGCCCTGACCGTATGCAAGTGGTGAACCAAGGATAGGGCAGTGGGAGTGGTCCACCCCAGGTGGAAGTAAAAAGGGGAATGCATCAAGCGATTGCATGGCCATAGTCTCCATGTGCATGCTGTCAGCACTTCCAGTCTCCTACTCCCTTTGACATCAACTTCCTGTTCCGGGCAGAGGACCGGCAGAGGGTTCACAGACAGTAACGCGGAAGACAAAAGCCGCGCGCTGACAACTGAGTGCAAGACGGAGGCGCGCGCCGAAGAAAAAGACTGTTTTTAGGGGCTGCGACGGGGAGTTTTGTTGGGGAGCCCCCCCCACTTTACTTAATACAGATCGCGGCGGCATTGTGGGGGGTTGTAACCCCCCACATTTTAGTGAAAACGTAACTTTTTCCCTAAAAACAGGGGAAAAGTTAAGTTTTCAGTAAAATGTGGGGGGTTACAACCCCCCAAACCCCCCCCAACGCCCCCCACAACGCGGCGCGATCTGTATAAAGTAAAGTGGGGGAGTTCCCCCCCACACCCCCCATCGTAGCCCCTAAAAACAGTCTTTTTCTTTGGCGCACGCCTCCGCGCTGCGCTCAGTTGTCTGCTCGCGCCTTTGTTCCGGCGCGCTTTTGACCTGCCCCCCCCCGGCAGAGCCATGGAGGAGGGGAACGTTAAACAGTGAGCTGTCCCAGGTGTCAAAGACCCTAGGTACTCCATTGCCATAGGCCCACATCACACAAAAACCAGAACATGAGAACCATACTCTAGCCTCAACACTCCTTCAACACGAGACCTGAAAATAGTCCCTGTACTGACAGCTTGCGATCCAGAGCTTCTGGCTGCTCTTCCAGAGTAGGTCAAGTGCTCTTCTAAAAGCAAGACTTTGGAAACGATGATGTCCATTGAGCAATACTGACTGACTGAACACAGCAACAAGTTCATCGGAGTTCGCAAAATCATTGCATGTTCATAAGGTGTGCCTGTAGATTCCTGTGTTGCTCATGTCTGCTTAGATGAATAAGCACGCTCTTAAAGAATGCATGGTCCTGTTTCTCACCATGAGCTACTGCGCTTTAGAAATCCTATCGTGTTAATGCTTGCAAAAACCATTAACACACTGTACTAGTAAATAGATATGCATAAGGCATTTTAATGTGTTAGTGCAGTGGTTCCCAACCCTGTCCTGGAGGACCACCAGGCCAGTCGGGTTTTCAGGCTAGCCCTAATGAATATGCATGAGAGAGATTTGCATATAATGGAAGTGAGAGGCATGCAAATCTGCTCCATGCATATTCATTAGGGTGATCCTGAAAACCCGATTGGCCTGGTGGTCCACCAGGACAGGGTTGGGAACCACTGTGTTAGTGCACGGTAACACCATAAGGCCGTTTAATAAATCTCGTCACATGTCGGATTAATTATGGCATAAATCAGTGGTTCTCAAACCTGCTCTGGAGGACCACCACCCAGTCAGGTTTTCAGGACATCCCTAATAAATATGCATTCAATTTTTTTTTTTTTAATTAAACATTCTTATAAATTTAGCACTCATAAATAGCTCAAGTCGTCATGCCACAATTCGAAATAGTGAAGGTACGCAGTGAATGAATTTGGTGGTGAGCGTTCTGTTTGGTCGCTCCTGCTTTGAGTACCTGCTTTGGATATCCTTTTCTGAATTGCTGCTATACACTTCTCCCTCCGTATTTGCTCTGATAGGGGATTAACAGAACCACAAATACTGAAAAACCGCAACTAACTTTTTTTTATATGTTATTTGCTGTTTTCTATTAAAAGCCATCGTGAATATGGTGAAACCGCGAATAACATGGTGGGGGACCTGGCCTGTTCCTGAAGGAGAGGCAAAACACGGTGAAGAAAGTGCTGCAAATCAGCGATTTTCTCTGTAAAAGCTTGGAATCAGCGATTTCTCTATGCAAGATGATGTAATTTGGGGGGGGTGGGAGAGGAGCCAGCAAGCTAAAAACCGTGAATAATCAAAACTGCGAATGCCGAAACCGCAAATATGGAGGGAGAAGTGTAAATGAGTATTAAGGTAACAAAATAAGGAAAATTTGAATCAAAATGTGAATGCCGGTATTTATTTTATTAAAAAAATTTGTCAACCGCCTATTCCTAGGCGGCCTTACAAAAGTAACATACACGAAATGGAACAAGAATGACTTGTAGAAACATCTTAAATTACAGATGGGCAATTACATCTTAAAAAGCCATGGTTCATAGCTTGAGTTTTCCAGCAAAGTCCTAGGCATCATCTTAGATTCCTCTCTCTCCTTCAACGATCACCTCAACTCCCTGGTAAAAAAATGCTTCTTTAGCCTCCATATGTTGAGGAAAGTAAGATCCTGCTTTCATCATTCTCATTTCGCCATCCTCGTCCAATCCACCATCCTCTCTAGACTGGACTACTGCAACTCCATCTATATAAGCCTAACTAAGAAAAACCTCCATAGACTTCAGCTAATTCAGAACGCCGCGGCCAAGCTTATTTTCGCAAAAGGCAAGTCCGACCACGTTTCCCCACTCCTCTCCAAGCTTCACTGGCTCCCAGTATACTCCAGAGTCCTCTATAAATGTGCCTGCATAGCCTTCAAGATTCTACATGGCGTCCTCCCTCCCGTTATCCCACTCTTCTGGAATTCCTCAAACCCGCTCTCGACTAGATCCTCCCAAAAACTGAAACTATCTTTCCCTTCTACAAAAGGTATATCCCGCGCAGGAAAACTTGGAACATCCCTCCCCTTTAGAACCACAGAACTCTGGAACAACCTTTCATCCCCGCTCAGAAATTCTAGCTCCTTCCAATCCTTCCGCAAACACTTGAAAACTTGGCTCTTTTCAAAAATCTAATCACCTCCCGTGCTCTAGTATCCTGTCCCCCTCTATCTCCTCAGTCCCTCTCCTATATCCTTTCTTTGTAGTTCCTTTCCTTTCAACCTCTGTAAACCGTGCCGAGCTCTGCGCACGCGGAGATGGTGCGGTATACAAACCTAAGGTTTAGTTTAGTTTAGTTTAGCTCATAGTACAATTCATCCTAAAACCAAGCATTAGGCAAAAGCATCTTTTTTTGGCATGCTTCTATAAAGAGTGTAGTATTGAGCATTTTTTTTTAACTTCTGAATATCAGATAGGGCTCTTTGCGGTCCAGTTAATTTGTTCTACGATGGAAATAGCAGAAGTTCTCAGAGGGCTCCTTTTACGAAGGCGCGTTAGCGATTTAACGCGTGTAATAGCGCGCGCTAAACTGCCGGCCGTGCTAGCCGCTACCGTCTCCTCTTGAGCAGGCGGTAGTTTTCCGGCTAGCGTGGGGGGGGTGAGCACATGACGAAAAGTCATGCGCGTTAAAGCCACTACTGCGGCTTCGTGAAAGGAGCCCATAGTCTCGTAATGTATTTTGGAGAACTCCGTCAAGGACAATCATTTTGCACCTTCAGACTGCAAAGTTCTGAAAGGTCGGTAGACTGCCATAATTTGCGATAGATACTAAGGAACCCCATGGTAAATGACTTTGAACACCAGCGTTAATGTCTTGAAAATAATATGTAATCGCACAGGTAACCAGCGCAGTTTCTTCAGCCAAGGTGTTATGTGGTCAAATTTTCAAACCCTACAAATTAACCCTGCAGCAGTGTTTTGGATCATTTGTAATGCTTTTGTTTATAAATTGTATTTAATCCTTTTTTTTTTTTCCCTGTTGTGTTTTGTTGGTCAAAAGTTGTTTTAACTGTCTGGTTTAATCAATGTGTTTTTCTTTTTTACCCCGATTTTATCCTTATTTGTAAATCGCATTGGATTATGATTTTGCGATCAAATCAAATTTTTAAATAAACTTGAAACTTTACACTGTACTGTGCTTCTGCTCCCTCTGGAAACTTCGCACCATCAAACGCCACTTCGACCACCTCTCCTTCCGTCTACTGGTCCAATCATTAATCTTAAGCATACTGGACTATTGTAATATAATAAACCTGGGAGCCTATAAAAACACCATTAAACATAAAACCAGTACAAAATGCTGCAGTCCGCCTCATCTTCGGCCTCAAAAAATATGACCACGTTAGCCCCTATTACACTAAACTCCACTGGCTGCCGGTGGAGGCAAGAATCATCTTTAAATTCGCTTGCCTCTGCTTCAAAACCTTAGCAGGCTCTTCACCAATTTACTTATCTGAGCACCTTGAAATTGCTGGCCCCTCTCGTACTCGAAATACCTACCTGTTTTCCTTTCCCTCCCTGAAGGGTTGCCTCTATAGGAAATTCCTCGATAGATCCCTAGCATTCCAAGCGGGCAAATGGAACAAATGCATCTCAACTCTCATCTCCAATTCCCCCTCCCTACCAAACATTCAGGAAGTTAATCAAAACCTACCCTTTTTGACAAATTCCTCTGATCTATCCACCCTCTTCCCTGCCTCGTCCTCTGATCTCGACTCACCCCAGCCTCTTCACCGCCGTATGTAACACTGCTATTTGTAACACCGCTGTATGTAACTTACAGCAAATGTAACTACTCAGTATATGTCAACCTAGCTGACAAAACAACTGCACCGTTAATGTATTGTCTAAAATGTAAATGTAACATCACTGAAATTGTAACTTCGCTGTAAATGTACAGTCTCTTCATTTGTTAACCGCATAGAACTTCCATGGTAATGCGGTATACAAGAATAAAGTTATTATTATTATTACTGTTGGAATCCCTAAATAAAGGGCATTGCAATAGTCCACGATCCAGAAGTCATATATCAACATCATCGATTTTAAGCGTCTTAACAGTCACAGCTAGAAAAAAAAGTAGATTTCACTACAGACAAAATTTGATCCTTCATGCTGAGCGTTGAATCCAACCAGACCCCTAGATTGTTGGGTAAGGGTTTGGTATTTAGCGATGGAAACATATTTGTGCTTTATAGAAGCAGTCGCCTCTCGCCACAGATCCTGATGACGCTATTGGAGCGAAACACAGTCTTGTGTCAGGCGTGACAGATATTACTTTTGAAAGGAGTTACCGGACTACTGGTTATTGAAACTTTGAAGTTTGGTGAAAGTGCTTAAATGGAAGAAGAAGGGATACGTGAATTTGCTTTTCATGCGATCGTAGATTGAAGTTTAAACATCACATCTTGAAAAGACTCGGACAAACTGTAGTCATTTACAAAAGCTTTTATAAATGTGGGGAGGGGAGAGTTTTCATTGCACTATTCTGAATTGTGGTATGCTAAATTTATAAGAATGCTTAATAAAAATTTATAAGAAATTGTATGAAAGTATATTTTAGCTTCTTTGTTTCTACTGAAGTACTGAAATTACTGAGGCTATTAAAATTGTATAATTGTCCCAGTATATTGTAGATTGTGTAATAAATATACATGAGGCAGATTTGCTTGCCTGTCACCTTCATTATATGCAAATCTGTAACTCATAGTATCAATCTTGAACGGAGAAGGTTACTTACCGATAGCCACCAATGCATCCTTCACGTCTCCAGACATCTCCTTCTTGATGGTATGCTCCACATCATGGTTACTCTGCTTAACATACTCCTGGAACACTGAAAAGAGGATGAGACGTTCACCTACTGAGCACGTGACATGTAAAGTTATATTGGTTAAAATTGGAGGACCGTACACGTTATAGATTGCTCGTGTTGGTTTATTTGGGTATGCATGGCCAAGCACCTGTAAGCCTGATGAGCACAATTCAGTCCTATGTTCCGTTACCAGAGCTGCGTTCTATCCATCACGCAGACTTGCTGGTTCCCCCAGTTAGGTTCTCTGGGATTGAACATTACAAGAACAAGCACATTTTCATGCATTGGCCTGCAGGAATGGAATCATGTGCCTATGTATATACGACAGCAGAGCCATTTTGGTGTTTTTAAGAAGTTGTTGACGAGACACTTGTTTTGTAATATGAAATATGGGAATTGATGTTTGTAGCGCTATAAGCATTGGCTGCTTGTCTGTTTATGTCGTCATGGTAGTAAGCTCTTCGTGCCCGTTTGGGCATCTTATTTGAATATTTTACCCCTTCTGATTAAAAGCCAAGTACTCAACTGGCTGCGGAAGCCAGTGGTCCCTGTGATGCCAGTGGGTTAAGGGTGGGCCGGGGGGTGGGGGGTGGGGTTCTATAGGGTGGGGCTTAGATGAGTCCGGGTATAAAAACCAAGGCTCTGACTGTCTCCGCCTGTTTGATGGTTTGGTATTTTGTGCACTGTATTCTGTATTCCAAAAATGTTATATCGGCTGCTCTGTAAAAAGCGGGTTATAAATAAATAAAGACAAACCAACCAACCTATCCAATCAAGTCATAAGACCTCCCTCTGCTCGTTATCCAACAGCAGAATTTTTGTTATTAGCCACTGCACCACATATATCAAGACAGAACTAGAAAACAGACGCTACGGGGGGGGGGGGGATTGTAGATAATGTGCTGAATGTTAGGTGCCCAATTTTTGTTGTGAAAAAAATCATTCTAATGGCTGCAAGATGCCAAAACGGGGCAGAAAGATGTGAGACACATTTACGTGCCCATTTATAGAATAGTGTGCATTTCCGTGTGGATCTAAAAAGGGGGGAGGGGCCTTGGGAGGGCTTTGGACAGGCTATGGGTGTGCCCTTCACTTTTCTATAAGTCTTTCTGTATGAAAGGAATGCAGTAAGACGACGGTCAGACTTCCATAACACTGCATTTCTTACCTTTCCGTAGATGGGAGTAACTTCGAGTGCATAAAATAGACATGAAACGAGTTTCCATGGATTCGGAGTCACCACTTCCAGTATCAGAGATTTGCTGCATACAACCCAAAAAAAAGAGAGGGGGGCAAAAGGGAAGGGGAGGGAATTCAGAGGACAAGGTAGAGGCAAAAGAAAAAGGGTGAGGGGAAGAGGGAAGAAAGGGAAAGGAGAGAGATAAGACAAAGGATAGAATATGAGGGAGAGGATAAAGGGGAAGACACAGAAGAAAGAAAAGACAAATTAATACTCACCTACGGGGTGGAAAATTACAGTATAACGCACAGCAGGGGTATAAAAGTGTTGAAACTCACCAAGACAGCGGCAACGATCTGACAGCAAGGAGAGAGAGGGAGGAAGGTAGGTGAGTGAAAGGTCCTGGTGATTCCCCAACTATTACTGACCTCAGAAAGCAGAGCAATTAAAGGGAACAGGAGAGGCTAATGGGGAAGCAGAGGTTGGGGGAGGCATAATGTATTTGGCAATTAATAAAAGTTTTACAATTGCTGCTGTGAATTTTATATCCTTGAAAAGTCAGTGTTGTGAATTTTATTTATACTGTATATATATATATATATATATATATGCAAAATTTTCAAAAACATTGCAACTAGGACAAAATGAGTACTAGTCCTTCTCAATAATAGGTTGGTATGCTCTATCCAGGCTCCACTACTGAGTCCTTGGAGAGGAAAGGGTATGGTTATCATATGGCTTCAGAAAAGGAGGACAGATTGAGAGATAGAAACATGATGGCAGATAAAGACCAAATGGCCCATCCAGTCTGCCTATCCACAGCATCAACTATCTCCTTCTCTCCCTATTGGCTAAGGTTCTTTACACCTCTATTGTGATGTCATAGAACTTTATGGCTAACATTGTAACATGATGATAGATAAAGGCCAAATGGCCGATCCAGTCTGCCTATCCACAGCATCAACTATCTCCTTCTCTCCCTATTGGCTAAGGTTCTTTACACCTCTATTGTGATGTCATAGAACTTTATGGCTATAGAAACATTGTAACATGATGATAGATAAAGGCCAAATGGCCCATCCAGTCTTCTCATCCGCTGTAACCATTATCTCTTCCTCTCTCTAAGAGATCCCACGTGCCTATCCCAGGTTTTCTTGAACTCAGACACACTCTCTGTCTCCACCACCTCTACTGGGAGACTGTTCCATGCATCTACCACCCTGTCTGTAAAAAAGTATTAATCTTAGATTACTCCTGAGCCTATCGCCTCTTAACTTCATCCTCAACAGGGAATACTTTCTCATCTCATAGGGCTGGATTCTCAAAGCTTACTGTGCCTTTAACAATGATTGCTAAACCTTCGACTCTGCCATGTAACAAGGTCATTACTATTAAAATGGTAGTAAAATGGGCTCATTAATATTTAAATGAGCACCCTGGGTGATTCTCTATCATTGCTGGGTGATTCTCTAAATGAAGCATTAGCTTTAACAACCAAAAATAATCCAATATCAGTACTGATGATATCTCCGCAAGATGAGCACAACCAAAACAAAGAGTATGACTAATAAACCTAGAAATTACAGACTAAACAGCAAGGGTGAACCAACCTACCTGGGTGAGAGTTTTTATAGTTAACTTACAAGGACTAGGGGACACTCGATGAAGTTACAGGGAAATATTGTAGTTTTAAAACCAATAGGAGGAAAATTTTTTTTCACTCAGAGAATAGTTAAGCTCTGGAATGCGTTGCCAGAGGTTGTGGTAAGAGCAAATAGCATAGCTGCTTTTAAGAAAGGTTTGGACAAGTTCATGGAGGAAAAGTCCATAGTCTGTTATTGAGAAAGACACGGGGGAAGCCACTGCTTGCCCTGGATTGGTAGCATGGAATGTCGCTACTCTTTGGGATTCTAGAATCTTGTTTTTCTCTGGAATTCCGGAATCTTGCTATTCTTTAGGATTCTGAATGAAATGTTGCTACTCCTTGGGTTTTGGCCAGGTACTAGTGACCTGGATTGGCCACCGTGAGAATGGGCTACTGGGCTTGATGGACCATTGGTCTGACCCAGTAAGGCTATTCCTATGGTCTTATTTCTTTGAACATGTTTTTGCTACAGTGGGATTGTGTGCTAGGCAGATGCTAACTAATAGGAGTGGTGTTCTGAGACAGAATGAACCTATGACTTTTTTGATCTTCATTCTTAGATAAAAAAGAAATGGCTTAACCTCTTCTGTCCTGATTGTAACAGGTTTTAAAAAACAGCAACACATACAACTGTCTCTGTCACTGCCAATCTGAGGCTTATTCCAGTCTGCATCTTGTAAAGAAAATGACCAGGAGAGGAAGTCTTTAACAACTACAGCGCTCCATCTAGTGGTACTGAATTTAATAACAGTCAAACATACCAGGGATGACGCATCCCTTGCCAGCCTCATGCATGAAGAATGCAAGCACAGAGTGCACAACCACGGACAGTGGAAATTCCAAAATGAGCAGGACGAAGGAGTCGGGTTCTTCTGTCAATAAATCAAGAAGGAATTCTACTCACCAGTTTCTTGTTAAGGGCTCCGTATTCCAAGGAACGATATTCAGGTTCTTATTCAGATCCAACAAACTTATAAAGCCCGTCGCTTCTTCCTCTATAATATTACTAAAATCCAATCCGCTTGGAAGGACCAAAGAACAAGGATGGAAATTTGACCTACATTTTCAGGTAGGCGATGGAAAGCAAAGAGAGCGAGCCGGACAAAATTACCAGAAGGGACAAGGACGATCGCGGACCAACCACATTTGGTGTCAGCAGTGGGATCGGTGAAACCATCTCAACCCTATCCACCCTCTTATCCTCACACTCCTTATCATCAACTCTTAGCCACACTCTCATCACCTCTCGCTTAGATAACTGCAACTTGCTTCTCTCAAGTCTTCCGCTCAACCATTTTTCTCCCCTTCAATCTGTTCAAAATGCTGCTGCACAGCTCATGTTCCGTGAGAACTGCTATGCTCACATTACCCCTCTCCTCAAGTCACTTCATTGACTCCCCATCCGTTTCTGAATAGTTCAAACTCCTCTTACTGACCTACAAGTGCACTCACTCTGCAGCCCCTCAATCTCTCTCTACACTTACCTCCCCCCCCCTTGAACTCCATTCATCGGGCAAGTCCTTCCTATCTCTACTCTTCTCCTCCATTGCGAACTCCAGACTCTGTTCCATCTATCTTGCTGCACCATATGCATGGACAGATTGCTTGAGTCTTTACGGCATGCTCCGCCTCTAGAGTAAAGTATTCAAATCCAAGCTAAAAGCTCACTTTTTGAGACTGCTTTCAACTTCTAACTCCCACTCACTGTAAAATTACTTATGTTCATCCTATCATTCTCTCTGCAAGAAACTCCCCAGCCCCTATATGTCCTGTCTGCCTGTCCAAATCTTCTGAGCAGGGACCGTCTATTGCATGTTAAATGTACAGCGCTACGTACGACTTTCAGTACTATAGATTTGATAAATAGTAGTAGTTTGATATTAGCAGCAGAGAATGACAGGGGGAAAAATTCTGTCCCCGTCCCCGCCGTCCCCTTCACCGCCCCGTCCCCGTCTCTGCCGTCCCCTTCACCGCCTCGTCACCGTCCCCGCTGTCCCTTTCACCGCCCCGTCCCCGTCTTCAGCGTCTTCTCCTCTCCATCCTCCCACCCCCAGCACCCTTCACGTGGTCCAGCAGCTCCCTCCTGCCGGCCAGCCATGGATTTCCCTCCCTCCCTTTCCCTTACCTTCACTTGTTGAAACTGGCGATTTCTGTAAGGCTATGCGCTGTATTACAGCCGGAGCCTTGAAGTCGCGTCGGGTTGCCTTCTAGAAAAGTCTCCTCCGATGCAACCGGAAACAGGAAGTTGCGTCAGAGGAGACTTTTCCAGCAGGCAACGCGACGCAACGTCAAGGCTCCGGCTGTAATACAGCACATAGCCTTATAGAAATCGCCAGTTTCAACAAGAGAAGGTAAGGGAAAAGGAGGGAGGGAGGGAGATGCATGGCCGGCCGGCCGGCGGGAGAGAGGGGGCTGCTGGATCGAACGCTCTTCACCGCGTGTTCACGCTCAATCACCATGCATGCTAACTATTCACCGCTCCACGGGGCGGTGAATGGCCTTGTCCCCGATTTCGCGGTGACCTTCTTTTTTGGTCACCATTTTGGCGGGTTAGCCGTGGCTAGCCGCGGGTAACAACCACCGTGTCATTCTCTAATTAGCAGTACCACAGCACGAGTGACTAAATAAATAAGAATGCTTATAGAGAATGATATGGGGACAAATTTTCCCCATCCCTGTAGTATCTCTCAATCCCCATCACCTCCCCGTGAGCTCTATCCCTGTCCCATTCGTGCAAACTCTGTTCTCATCTGCAGAAGCCTCAAACACTTAAAAATCATAAGTAGCAGCATTCTAGAGTTCAGATTGTGATGTCATAATGCCTCATTCCACCAATGCCTGAGCTCCGTCCTCATCTACACAAGCCTCAAACACTTAAAAATCATAAGTAGCAGCATTCTAGAGCTCAGACTGTGATGTCATTATGCCTCATTCCACCAATGCCTAAGCTCCGTCCTCATCTCCACAAGCCTCAAACCCTTTAAAATCCTAAGTAGCAAAGAGAGCTCAGATTGTGATGTCATAATGCCTCATTTCACCAATGCCTAAGCTCCGTCCTCATCTGCACAAGCCTCAAACATTTTAAAATCATGTGTTCAAGGTTTGTGTGGATACTATTTTCTCAGTCACAGCCCCTTATATCTGGAACTCATTACCGGCCCAGTTGAGGGAAGAAAAAAACATTAGACCGATTCATAGGAAAACTAAAAAGTTTTCAGTATAAAGATGCATTTGAAACATAAGGATTCATATGAGGGTTTGTTTTTAAATATGTCCTGTCCTCCTGTTTCTTCCTTTCCTATAATGATTGTAGTTCTTCCCGGTTCACTCATGTTCCAGTCAGTAGCTTATCTGTTGTCCTTGTCTACATCATTGTTTATTAAACTATATTGTTCGTCCTTCCCTTTTTATATTGTACATCGCTTTGAAATTCGATAAAGCGATATAATTAAATTTGAAATAAATTTGAAACTTGATTGTCTGATGACTGGGTGCAAGAAAGCCCTCTACAAGGCCAAAAATACCTCCCCTAGGGGCCCTTTTTAAATATTTATTTATAAAGTTTCACATTATTTATCAAGCACATCATCTTGTACAGAAAGTGTAATCAAGAAAACATAATATTTAAGTTTACTTTCAGTCCTGAAAATAAACCAAACTGTAAAAAGAAATACATCTTAACTTAATCACACACTAGTCCTCAAAATTAGGATCCAAGACTTAAGAGTAATTAAATTAAAGATAACAACACAAACGAAATCACATAATCTGTTGTTGAAAGAGAGCTAATTATTACTTAGGTGCATATGTTTCTCCATTTTCATGGCGCTTCAGAGAACATAAGCAGACCAGAGGTCCATCACGCCCAGCAGTCCGCTCACGCGGTGGCCCATCAGGTCCAGGACCTGTATAGTAATCCTCTATCTATACCCTTCTATCCCCTTTTCCTTTAGGAAATTATCTAATTACTTCTTGAACCCCAAAACCGTACTCTGTCCTATCACACCCTCTGGAAGCGCATTCCAGGTGTCCACCACCCTTTGGGTGAAGAAGAACTTCCTAGCAAGGAAAGCAGTCAAATGAGTCGGTTCTAAAAACACATATTTTAAGGAACGGTATCTAAGAAAAAAGAAAACCCTTATCTAAGTCACACCTGGTTTCAATATTAGAAATTCCCTTCTTCTCTTCTAAGTCTCTCTCGAGACATATTTGAATATGGAAACCCAGGAAGTCTTTAGATCTATTTTTAAAGCAACGTTTAAGGATCCAATCTTTGCCTGGAGCTAAAGCTACAGTCAATAAGAGAGTGGCTGAAATAGCCACTTCTCTATCTGATTGTTCCAATAACCCTAGGGGCCCTTTTATTCTGTACTCTTATTGTTACCCAAACATTGGGCAATTAAGAAGAATGCTCTATTACGGGGCTGCCCAAGTCCGGCCCTCGAGATCTACTGGCAGGCCAGGTTTTCAGGATGCGTGAAAGAGATTTGCATACCAAGAAGGCAGTGCAGGCAAATCTCTCTCATGCATGTTCCTTGTGGAGATCCTGAAAACCTGGCCTGCCAGTAGATCTCGAGGACCGGACTTGGGCACCCCTGCGTCTATTATCAGAAAAAGTACCCTTCAACAGTTTAAAAGCCAAAGCCTCGCCTTAAAATGTACCTTCACATAGAACTGCCTCGTTATTTATTCAGTAGTAGCAGCGGTTTGATCCTTCTGCTGTGGCAGCGATCGTTATATTATCATGACCCCCCCCCCCCTAGGATTGGGCGGCAGACTTGTCGAACCCTGGTATTGCACAGGTTTCCAGTGTCAGTCAAAAGACCAAGAGGGGACCGTGCTCAGCTCACAGCTCACCCTCTACTCTTGGACCTCAGCCAGAAGAAGCCAAGACACATCTGGACGTTTTATTAATGCCGAGTGACCATCGTAATGAATGCTCCCCCTGCTTCTTTCTTCATTTACCTTTGCATCCTCGACAGCTGCTGCTTGGTCCTCTCCTCCCTCATTGCGGTTCCCCTGTGTTTAAGAATTCAAGGGAAAGCAACATTAGGAAACCACGAAGAAGAAAAAAAAAAAAAAAGTCAAATTCAGCGCAAAGAATCTACTGAAATAAAATGTAACTTGCTCTGAAACTTCATGTACTAGGTGGTATACAATCAGGCACTCAAGCATTTTCCCTATCTGTCGACCTGTGTAATTTATCCTACCTGGCGGGCTCCCATTCTAGCTAATGAACCCTTTGGCAACGGGGATTAAGTGACTTGTCCAGGGTCACAAGGAGCAGTGTAGGATTGGAACCCACACCTTCAGGATGCCAAGGCTGTAGCTCTAACCACTGCACCACCCACTCCCTGATCACAATCCTGTGTGTCCCGTGGGCTCACAATCTTTCTAACCTACCTGAGGCAATGGAGGACTGAGTGATGAGTGACTTAGGCAGGACCACAAGGAGCAGTGCGGGATTTGAACCCACAACCTCAGGGTGCTAAGGTTGTAGCTCTAACCGCTAGGCCTGCACCTGTTAACCTGGGCTAGACAATATGGTCAATTATTTAAATCTTTCCTCTTAATACTCCTGATACAGCTACACGGGGCAGAGTAAAAGAAGTCTGGATGGAAGGTTGACAGGCCATGTCACCCAGTAACACTTGGGTGAGATACGATTTTTTGACTTCCCATCTGTAAAGAGATGTGTTTACAAACGATTCCTTAGTAAAACTTTGGCATATTTGACAGCCACGTGGGACAAACAAGTTAGTACTTATATCTCAAGCTCAATTTCTTATCTAGCCTTTAGAAAATCGTTGAAAACTCAACTGTTTGGTAAAATGTTTTGACTAATTTATTGTGATCATCCTACGAATGGTCAGTTGCTCTTAGTTGTTGACCGCACAGAACCGCGAGGTAGTTGCGGTATATCGGAATTCATGTAGTGCATTTTAATGTAATGTTAACAAAGCACAGGGCAATCATAGCGTTAAAAAGAACGCCTGAGGGAGGCTCCAGGCAGATCAGACCCAGACCCAGGGACACTCACAAGGGGCGTTCCATAAGCACCCAAAAAATGCGATTGTAGGAATGAACAGAAAGGCTCCCACCTGAGAAAGCGAGACGAGGATCCGTCTGAAGTATCCAGATGTGTCTGAGCTGACAGCATCCTCCAGGGATTTCTGATAAGCTGAAGGGGCACATAATTAACAAAATCTACAAACTGGAGTCCTTGAAGGGTGAACAGAAAGAAACTGGATGGAAATCCAGGAAAGGAAGCGGCATCCAGACTGTTTCTATATGGCAATAGTCAAGAAACTAGCCCCCTCTTTTACAAAGGTGCGCTATGCTTTTTAGCGCGCGCTAGACGCTAACGCGTGCATGTTATCCTATGGACGCTTTCGCGGTTAGCACACACGTTGATTTAGCGCGCACTAAACCCGCTTAGCGCGCCTTTGTAAAAGAGGGCCTAGGTGTCCTGGTCACAGAAGAGCTTTTCCCCAAAAATGTTACCATAGCTAACACTTCAATTTTGTAAATTTACGTCACCGTACAAGCCAAAATGTATGTGTTCACACAAGGGCATAACTTGGGGGTAAAGAATAGTGAAACTCTGGAACTTGTTGCCAGAGGATGCGGTAACAGGGGTTAACATATCTGGGTTTAAAAAAGGTTTGGACGTGTTCCTGGAGGAAAAGTCTATTGTCTGCTAATCAGACAGTCGTGGGGAAAGCCACTGCTTGCCCTGGGATCGGTCGCATGGGGTTTTACCAGAAACTTGAGATCTGGATTGACCACTGTGGAAACAGGATACTGGACTAGATGGACCATTGCTCTGACCCAGTATAGCTATTCTTATATTCTTATGACCCACTTCAAAATAGTTTCACTAGAGCAGTGTCTCTCAAACTGTGTGCCCTATAGAGATTCCGGGTGTGCTATGAGAGATTCCAGAATTTTACTTTATTTTTAAAAACTCCAGAATTTTTAAAAACTCCAGAATTTTTAAAAACTCCAGAATTTTACTTTATTTTTAAAAACTCCACTATAGGAGATGACATGTACATTGCGTATGCAAAAGTCTGTCAATGTTACGAGCTTCTTTGTGTGTAAGAATACAACCGCCCAGACAAGCATCATTCTTTGACCATGATTAGTCTTTGAAATAATAGCAAGTAATTTTAGTTTTATTTTCAATTTTTATGCAGTAGTTATCCTAACTAGAGAGTTGCGCGGGGACAGAAATCCCATTCGTCCCCGCCAGGATCCTCTCCGTCCCCACCCGTTCCCGCCAGGATCCTCTCCGTCCCCACCCGTCCCCGCCAGGATCCTCTCCGTCCCCACCCGTTCCCGCCAGGATCCTCTCCGTCCCCACCCGTCCCCGCCAGGATCCTCTCCGTCCCCACCCGTCCCCGTCAGGATCCTCTCCGTCCCCACCCGATCCCGCCAGGATCCTCTCCGTCCCCACCCGATCCCGCCAGGATCCTCTCCGTCCCCACCCGTTCCCGCCAGGATCCTCTCCGCCCCACCCGTCCCCGCCAGGATCCTCTCCGTCCCCACCCATCCCCGTCAGGATCCTCTCCGTCCCCACCAGGATCCTCTCCGTCCCCACCAGGATCCTCTCCGTCCCCGCCAGGATCCTCTCTGTCCCCACCCATCCCCGCAAGGAATTACCTCCATCCCCGCCCGTCCTCATAAAAAGCATCAATTACTTCTGACAGGATCATCAATTCCAGTTTCTTTTGTGTTTGCGCTGCTGTTTTCCTTGTGGAATCTCTTTGGTGAAACCCTTTTTTTGTTTTCTGTTCAGGTAATTCACTTATAAACCCCCTCTTTTACTAAGGCTGACGTGTCCATTATATTATATGGATGAACCCTGCTTCCAAAGCCTTCCATCCCCGTGGGAGTCCCGTGGGCCATAGGGGGTCCCCGTGGGAGTCCCGTGGGTTAGGGGGGGATTCTCGCGGGACCCCCGCTGGACCCGCGGGATTCCCGCGATCCCCGTTCCCATGCAGACCTCTAATCCTAACCCGAGCAACAAATGTTACCATTTGGATCTTCTTATCTTTGCGAACTTGGATTTTCAGCTCTGACAGAAATTAAATTTTAAAAAAAGAGAACGACTGCAGATGGTGGATGATGAAATGTGTGTTTGCTTGTCGACTACTGGGTCATGTTGTGAGTTAACTTGCACTCCAAACCAAGCATATCCACCGCATTGATTAGCAATTCTATTCTAACTAGTTTCGCCACTGTTGCAATTACCCATATATAACTTAAAGAACTTTAAATAAATAAGTCTCAAATTTAATTTTTCTGTTGGTTTTGCAATTTTATAATTTCAATTATAATGTGCCATGAAAAACATTTGCTCCGTTTAGTGTGCCGGAGCTAAAAAAGTTTGAGAGACACTGAACTATAGCCTATCTCAAACCTTGAACCAATGTTCACATTCAGTCTCTTTAGAATTGTAGAATGTTTTGAGCATCTCCAGCTGACAGACATTAGCTTTCACTGTTCCAGATAATCCCCCCAAAACGAAGAAGACAACCTCACCCTCACGAAGAACATACAAACACAACTAAAGTGGGGATGGAACTGCACACATCAACAGGGAATGAGTACTCTGGAATGGTTCATAGACAAGTCGGCGAAAGACAAAGGCGCGCGCCGACAACTGAGCGCAAGACGGAGGCGCGCGCCGAAGAAAATTAAAGTTTTTAGGGGCTCCGACGGGGGGGTTTTGTTGGGGAGCCCCCCCCAGTTTACTTAATAGAGATCGCGCCGGCGTTGTGGGGGGTTTGGGGGGTTGTAACCCTCCACATTTTACTGTAAACTTAACTTTTTCCCTAAAAACAGGAAAAAAGTGAAGTTTTCAGTAAAATGTGGGGGGTTACAACCCCCCACGCCCCCCACAACGCCCCCACAACGCGGCGCGATCTCTATTAAGTAAAGTGACACGCCCCCCCCCGTCGGAGCCGTAAAAACAGTAATTTTGTGCGGCGCACGCCTCCACGCTGCGCTCAATTGTCTGCGCGACCTGACACCCACTGGAATAAATCTTGAATGCAGTAAAGTCAATTTTATTTATATAAAAGGACTTTTAGGCCAAAACACGGACTGTGTCGGGTCCTATTATATAAATAAAATAGACTTTACTACATTTTAAATTTATTCCAGTGTACTCATTCCTGGTTGATGTGTGTGATTCCAGATAAGTTAAGAGAACGGAACCAAACTTCATAATATTTTTTTACCTCAGCGGTCAACTTTTGGGGGGGCAAGTTCCATTTTTGCTAGAGAGCTGATAAGAAACACAACTGACTGGGCAATGGGTGGAATCCTCCATGTTGTGCTAATTTTGTATGAAGGTTTCCGGTAAACCTATCATTGACTTACCTTCCTGATAGGCCTGGTTAATTGCATGGATTTCTTGGTTGGTCCGAGTAGTCAAGATTTCAATAAGAGCTTTCTCATCAGTGCCCGCTCCCTGAAAACCATAAAGACACGAGCTAAGAACACAAAAAGTCAAACTGATTCATTACTTTGTCACTGCTAAATCCACGCTATTGCCTTAAGGGTACTGCACTTGAAATCACGTTTTCAAGTTTATTTAAAACTTGATATACCGTTTAAAAAATACAATTGTCTAAGCGGTGAACAAAACAGGTAAAATATAAAATTTTAAAATCAATGAGGTGACGTGACTTAAGACAGAAACAATAACAATACTAATCGATACGTGTGGAGAGGGGAAGGGAATACAATTTGTAATAAGAAAGAAAACCAATGAAAGGTAAGTACAGTGGGAGGGATTTGCTATTCCTTTGATGTTATTATTTGCTGATAGGAGAGTTATAAATCGTAGGCATCTTTAAATAAGAATGTTTGTATATTTGATTTAAATATGTCGGTAGACGTTTCTTCCCACAGGTGTCTGTCTGAAGAAAACCACAGTACAGTGTGATAAATGGAGATTTATATTAGAATACCACTCTGTAGAAATGCCACCCAGATAACCATAGAAAATACCCGTTATGCCAAATTTGACAGACATCGTACAAACATGCTCAGATTGTGACGAATACAGAATGTAGCAGTACGTTTTGATCTTCGATTTGAAGAAATCAGATCATATTACATCCTACTACAGCTCCCCCTCCTGATTCGCGGTTTCCCCGCTCGCAAATTCGGTTATTTGCAATTTTTGGGTGCTGGACTTTTTTGCCCCCAGACCTTACCTCCCTCCTGTGTCCCCACCCTTATCTGGTGGTCTAGCGGTGATGCGGGGCAGGAGCGATCTTCCTACGCTCCTGCTCCATGCAGAGCCATCATCAAAATGGCTGCCGTAAGTTCCTATTGCTACAACAGGAACTCACGGCAGCCATTTTGATGATGGCTCTGCACAGGGCAGGAGTGTAGGAAGATCGCTCCTGCCCCGCATCACCGCTAGACCACCAGGTAAAGTCAGGGACACAGGAGGGAGGCAGGTGGGTTGGGTCAGAACCGGCCCAAAAACTTATTCGCGGGCAGGCTCTGCACCTAACCCCCATGAATACTGAGGGCCTACTATATAGAGAGCGTCATTGGCTTCCATTCGAAGCCCGTGTGCTGTTGAAATTGGAGACACTTTGTTATAAAGTCTTATATGGTCAGGCACCTGAATACCTATCAGAACTATTCACCTTGTTCAAAGCAAATCGCCCACTACGTATTACCTCTCTATTTGTTCTTCCTCCAGTTCGAGGCTGTACTCATAAAAAGTTCCAACAGCGCTTATTTGCTTACCAGGCAGCGAGCTGGGATAGGGAACTACATTCTTCATTCATAAGGTCTTGTTCTTACATTCATTTCAGAAAATTACTAAAATCGATATTATTCACAAGATTTCTAGAGAATTAGAAAAGGTTAATGTCTAATCTGTAGATCGCTGGGATGGTCCAGTATTTTTTCGTTTTGTGAACCGCATTGATCCGAGAAGTTTTGTGGTCTAGAAATGTAATGTAATTGCCATAGGAACAATTTTGTACAGCGAATTACCACAGTGTTTTCTGAGAATCATTGAAATGATAGTGTTATATTGTAGTTATTAATGACATATTCCTGTACACTTGCTGAAAGATTTTAAAATAAATAATTAAAAAAAATGATATACAGTACTGTGGAGTTAGAGTAAATCTGAGCATCAAAATGGCAGATGACATTTAATGTGAGAAAGCGCAGTGATGCATGTGAGAAAGAGGAACCCGAACAATAGCTGTGTGATGCAGGGACCCACGACACCACCCAGGAAAAGGATCTAGGTGTCATCGTTGAGGATACGTTGAAACCGCACAGCTCAGGGTGCATCGGAGGCTACGAAGGCAAATGGAATGTGGGAATTATCAGGAAAGAAATGGAAAACAAAACCAAGAATGTTATAACGTCCTTGTATCGCTCCATGGAGTGGCCGCACCTTGAATGCAAATCTGGTTGCTGCATCAAAAAAAAGGTATACGAACTTAGAAAAGGTACAGAGAAGGGCAGCCAAAATGATAAAAGGGATGGGACAACTTCCCTATAAGGAAAGGCTGAAGTGGATAGGGCTCTTTAGCCTGGAGAAGAGATGGCTCAGAGGAGATATGATAGAGGTCTATATGGAGTGGATGGGTAGATACGAATCGCTTGTTTACTCTTTCCAAAATACTAGGTCTAGGGGACATGCAATGAAGCTACTAAGTAGTAGATTTAAAACAAATCAGAGAAAATATTTCTTCACTCAACATGCAATTAAATTCTGGAATTTGTTGCCAGAGAATGTGGTGAAATCAGTTAGCTTAGCAGGGTTTAAAAAAAGGTTTGGATAATTCCCTAAAATAAAATCTCCATAAGCCATTATTAAGATGGGGGAATCCGCCGCTTGTTCCTAGGATAAGCAGCATAAAATCTGTTTTATTCTTTGGGATCTTGCCAGTTACTTGTGACCTGGTTTGGCCATTGTTGGAAACAGGATGCTGGGATTGATGGACCTTCTGTCTGTCCCAGTATGGCCATTCTTATGTCCTTACGTAAATCCAACAGAAGAAACAAAAGAACAAAATCTCTCCGTTGCTTCTACTGCTGGTTTCATATGTAAAGCCAGGCAGACCAGCTAAGGATCCTTTTGGGATTCTCGTTGAAATCCCTGTGTGTTGTTTAACCTGCACTCTTTTGTATTTGCAAAATAAAAAAAAACAAAGCAAAAACAAATCCTTGCAGGACCAGCTATTACCTATTTTTAAAGGGACACTCCACTGGGAGTTTCTCTTTCAAAACTGTCTTGCAGTCCTATAGACGTAGAGTCCTGTCAGCTCACTAGAAATCATCTCTCTACTCCATAGCACATTTCAGGCTCTCATGCATTTTCTGCACTTGTATATATCGTGGGACCTTCTCAAGAATATAGACACAATCAGTCATGGATCTACCTTTTGAAAAGTGGGCCATAGATTCAAATGCAGATCCTGGGAAAAGGACGGTGATTAATGTTGGCATCACCCTCCCACCCCATTTCGGATGCACCGAACCTGCTATATCAATGTTGCGGCGCCGAGATTTACCTCCATGGCTTTCTTTAATTGCTTAGCATCATACTGGGCCGGTGTCATCATAAGTCCAAGGGCCACCTTCTCTAGGGTGCCCGAGAGCTCTGACTTCAAGTCTGCCATCAGATCCTTCCAAGAAAGAAAGAAAGGAAAAAAAAAAAAAAAGACCATGTGAATAAGCAGAGTGAAGAGGAGGAAACGAGTAGCCTCTCCATATAACCAATTAAAAAAAAAAAAAAAAAGACAGCAGCTACTGGTGTGACTGGAGAAAGGAGAAAAAAGTTCAAGCCTAATTGCAGGATTAAGCCATTTTGCTGGAATAAAAATTGCAATGATGGCAAACAAATAGACAGGTATTCTATCTGTCTCAGTGTCTCGTAAACTTTGAGAGCCGCGGCACACTAAATTAGCAGCCGCGGCTCGAGGGCACGGAAACCCTCCAAGGGCAGCTTGAGGGCACGGAGGCCCTCCAAGGGCGGCTCGAGGGCACAGAGGCCCTCCAAGTTCAAGTTCAAGTTCAATTTATTTATTATATTCCGCAAATATAAAACCAAAGGTAAATCTAAGCAGTTTACAGTGTCACAAATTAACTTTTCATAAATAAGCTGCTGCATAACAGACCACAAATCCTATAACAAAATTAGCACATGTCAAATGCTAAGAAGCCCTTTGTATATCTATGAGCTTCTTAGCATTTAGCACATGCTAATTCTGTTAACGTACAATAAGCTTTAGTAAAAGGGGCCCAATGAACTATGCTATAATGTCAGCACAAGTCAGCTGACATGCAAACTTGTTCTAGCGTAAGGCACCCACAAAATTGGGTGCAAAAAGTGAATTAATCTCTCGCAATGCCTAATGCACTTTGTTGTCCTGCTTGTCTGTTTCGATTAGATTGCATGAACTGTTGAGCAGAGACTGTCTCTTATGTGTTTAATGAATAGTGCTACCTACATGTAGCACTATAGAAATGATAAGTGGTAGTTGTGGTAGTTATTGCCTCAGCCCCTGAGTGGAAAGCATGCATAGACAGACTAATGATACTTACCCTGCCAAAGTGTGATTTAAATGCTTTTTTGATCTCTTGTCGCTGAGCATTACTGCGCTGGGTAATGACATTAATGATTGTATCTTCATCAGTACCTGAAACAGAACCAGCCAAGTTAATAAGCGTCACCTCCCATTGCATACAATGAAATTTGTTCTCATTTGAGCTTTGGCACAGTGTCTAGAGAATAACATGGTGACAGAATTTGTCACCGTCTCCGTCACTGCAGGAAACCATCCTTGTGTCATTCATTAAGGAGAGAAGGAAGAATGGGCACAGCCACTGACCCTCAAGCCTTGCATTGAAGTATGCTGGTGTAAAAGGACTGAGGTTGAAATAGACACTAAAGAATGACAGTCTCTGGTATCCAGAGCAGATATTGTGATGTCATAATGCCTCATTCCACCAATGCCCAAGAGCAAATCACATCAGTGATGTCACAATGGCTTCATTAGCCTATACTTGGCTCAAATAAGAATCAGAGCATGAATGGGCTCAGCCACTGACCCTCAGGCCTTGTATTGAAGAATGCTGGTGTAGAAGGACTGAGGTTGAGATAAGACACTAAAGAATGACACAGGATGGTTTCCTGCGGTTATCCGCAGGGACGGAGACAGTGACAAATTCTATCACCGTGTCACCTCAATGTAGACACCCAGTACTAGGCCCTAATCCGACTGTCCTCTCTAATGAAAGCCATTGTACTGTATAAGCATACGGCACAGCAAGGTTTTTCATTTATATTATGCTGACATTGTGAATATTATGTCTGTTATGGCTGCCTGTTAGGATTAACAGTTTGTACTCTCTTGTCATTTATCAAATTTTTATTATATGACTAGTGTTTAAGCCTGTTACATTAACGGGTGCTAGAATATATGCCTGTCTGTCTTTCTTTATTTATGTCTCTCTCCCTGTTCCTGTCTTTTTCTTCCTTCCTTTCTGTCTCTCTGCCTCCTGCTATTTTTCTCTCTCTCTCTCTCCCTGGCCTCCTTTGTCTGCCTGTATTTCTTTCTGTCTCTCCTCCCCCCCCTCCACTTTCCTTTGCAGAAGCAGCAGCGGTATTTCCCTTCCCCTCCAGGTCCCTGCGAAGCAATTCCCTTCTCTTACGTGAGCTGTCCTGCTCCGTTCGGCCCCTCCCTTCTCTTAATGCGATTTGGCCTGCTCCGTTCGGCCCCTCCTCCTTCCCTTCCCGCGGGCTGGCCTGCTGCGGCCGAAGGTTAGTTTTAAAAGTGCTGGTGGCGGCTCCTCTTACGCTGCTGATCCTCCTGAAGAGCAGCCTGCGATTGTCTACAGTATTGTGCTGTGAAACTGTACATTTTTTATACTCTTTCATGCTAGTCATATTTCTTGGATTCCATTTGCCTGACTCAAGAGTTTACCTCATTAATTGTATCCTGTGCTTATGTTTAATCATGTCAGTTGTTATAGTGTTATGCTAAGCTGTACACCGCCTTGGGTGAATCTCTCCATAAAGGGGGCTAATGTATCCCAAGAAACGTACAAAGACCAACCCAATGCTCCTTCTTCCTCAGTAGTATCATCGTGCATCCTACTTACCGATTCCCTTCATTGCCTTCCGCAAGGTCTTGGCGTCGTTGTCCGCATGGAAACCGGCAGCCGGTTGCACAGTCCCTTTGAGCTATAGAAACATTTGGAATCCTATATTATATTATCGTAAGAGAGTTTTGCCTTTTTTTTTTTAAGGAAAGAGGAGGGAAAGCACAGCTCTCAACTTGCAAGCAAAGGTGAAAGTGGCTAGTAGGATTAAAGCAAGCTGATGAGGTATAAACACTTCCTTATCTCTGCTTGGAAACCTGGGAGATCTAACTACACTACCACTGTATTAAAAAAAAAAAAAAAAGACTAGACTGCCTCCAGGCAGATCTAAACTAAACTAAACCTTAGGAAAATATACCGCATCTTCTCTATAAAGATAGAGCTTGGCACGGTTTACAGAAAATGAAAAAGAATACAATAGGGATAGGGATAATATAGACCAGGGGTGTCCAACCTGCGGCCCAGTGAAGTATTTTGTGCGGCCCCGATTGAGTGCGATGCAGTGTTTTCCTCTGCTGCCCCCTGGTGTTTACCATCTTGCCGGCTCCCTTCTCTGTCTTGCTGCAGCGTTTGCACATTTGTGTGGCCCCAGAAACATTTTTTTCGGCCAATGCGGCTCAGGGAAGCCAAAAGGTTGGACACCCCTGATATAGAGGGAGGCGAAGATCACAATTTTGAAAAAAGCCAAGTTTTCAGATGTTTTCGGAATAATTGGAGAGAGAGCCCAGATCACGCAACTGGACAGGAAAATTATTCCAGAGCTCAGTCATTTAGAAAAGAAGAGACTTCCTTAGCTTTCCAATATAGATGACGCTTTTCAGCGTAGGGAAAAATAATTTAAGTTTTTGAGTTGGTTTGGTAATCTCAGATCTTGTAGAATTCCAAAATATAGGAAGGAAGGAAAGATGCCACGTAAGATCTTAAATGTAAAGCAGGCACATTTGAAATAGACTCTAGAAATAATGGTTCATAATCATTTGCACGCGGGACTTCGGCGCACCGACATTGCAGTGCAGACAAATCAGCGCAAGACTCCAGTGCGCTGCCTAAAAAGTTACTTTTAAAGAACTCCGACGCGGGGTGTGAGTGGGGAATCCCCCCCCCAGTTTACTTCATACTCTTCGTGCTGCTGTTGGGGGGGGGAGGGTTTGGGGGTTGGAATCCTCCATTATAGAGTAAACTTAACTTTTGCCCGATTTTTTAGGAAAAAGTGAAGTTTTCTCTATAATGGGGGGGGGGGGTTGCACCCCCACCCCCCCCAACGGCAGCGCGAAGAGTATGAAGTAAACTGGGGGGGGGATTCCCTACTCACATCCCGTGTCGGAGCTCTTTAAAAGTAACTTTTTCGGCGGTGCGCTGGGGTCTTGCGCCAAATTGTCTGCGCTGCAATGTCGGTGCACTGAAGTCTCACGCGCTTTTGTCCCATCACCAAAATAATTGGGAGCCAATGAAGTTTTAGCAAAAGTGGAGCAATAGATCTCTCTGTTAAAATGCAAATCTAACTTATTTATGAAACTTTGCAAACCCCTTCCTTGAACTGGACAAGTCACCCAAAGCAGTGCGCAGTGGCATAATAAGGGGGGGAGCGGTCTGCCCCGGATGCCATCTTGGCGAGTGTACTGGCATCCTTCCTCCTCTCCGTCTTCCCACTCCTTTCCACTTCTTTCCCCCACCCCCACCCCCACCCACCATACCTCTGTCTCTTCACCGGCGCAAGCAGCAACTCCAACCTGCTGTTCATGCCAGCATCAGCTCTCCCTCTGATGTCACTTCCAGGTCCCGTGCCTAGGAAGTGATGTCAGAGGAAGCGCCAACGTCAACGCGGGCAGCAAGCTGGTGATGCTGCTCACGCCAGGGAAGTTAAAAGAGATATGGCATATGGAAGGGGTACGCTTGGGGGGAGGGGAGGGGAAGGAGCAGGGGAGGGGCGCCACCATCCCAGGCACCTCTCACCCTCGCTACGCCACTGGCAGTGCCAAAAATAAAATAGGCACAACTGTTATATACTGCCTTCCTTGAAGCAGAGTTCAGTCCAAGCAAGTTCCATCAGAGCAGAATAATACAGTGCTCCCCCGAGATTCACGGGGGTTCCATTCCAGGAACCCTTGCGAATCTCGAAAAACCACAAATATGGTTTTTCATGGGGGAGCCTGAAGAGGGCAGCGGGAGAGGGCAGCAGGAGAGCAGCTGGAGCGACGCGAGCGCAGGAAATCACTCGTGGTTTGTTCCGACCGCCTCTTCCTGCACGAAGCCGGGCCTTATCCAATCAGGATCGGGACCGCGAACAACCGGGGGAACGCCGTAATTAAGTATAGCAAAATTTTGTAAGAATAAAATAACAGGAAAACAAACAAGATTGACCCTTAATCCCACAGGAAATGCAAAATCCAGCGAAAACGAAGACTCTGTGGAGATGGTGATGTTCAAGATGCAGGCTTTATTTACAAAAGTGCAATTTGATAATCCACATAAAATATATCTAATCTAATCTAATCCTTAGGTTTGTATACCGCATCTTCTCCACGTTCGTAGAGCTCGGCACGGTTTACAGGAGATGTAATAGGAAGGAACTACAATAAAGGGTTAGAGGTTGAAGACTGAAGAATAATTAGAGAACTAGGGAAGCCAAATATGAAGAGATTTTGAGGACTATCAAAGTTGGAGAGAGGCTTACAATTTTTGAGAAAAGCCAGGTTTTCAGATGTTTGCAGAAAACTTGGAGAGAGCTCAAGCTCTGAAGAGGGGAGAGGCTCCAGAGTTGGAGAGAGGCTTACATTTTTGAGAAAAGCCAGGTTTTCAGGTGTTTGCGGAAAACTTGGAGAGAGCTCAAGCTCCGAAGAGGGGAGGTAAGGTTGTTCCAGAGCTCAGTGATTTTGAAGGGGAGGGAGGATCCTAGCCTTCCTGAACGGGAGATGCCTTTTAGCGAGGGGAAGGAAAGTATCAATTTGTGGAGAGGTGTGGTGGGTATTAGGGTTAGAAAAATTCCAAGTAAGAGGGATAAAGGGAGGGAGGATACCGTGTAGGATCTTGAAAGCTAGACAGGCACATTTAAAGTGGACCCTGGAGATTCTAGGATCTAAACCATTGAGAGGTGTGGATATACTGAAACCCTGACTGGCAAGGGGGCTATTCCAGGACCGCCTGAGAAACACTGTCTTAGAGCACTCATCTCTCTAGCTAGGGCTCCTTTTACTCAAGTGTATTCAATTTTGCAATTACTGTATTGAATACTAATGGCAAAAATTAGGTGCTGATAACTGCAAAGGCTCTGTGCTAGCCTTATACTAATAACACTGAGACAAAACACTTTGGGGGGGGATATTCTATAAACGGTGCCAAATCTTAGGTGCTAGTAGTTAATTGAGAAATGCCATTTAAAATGGTGAAAAATGGTACAATGAAAGTGTCTGCCTACACAATCGCGCCTACATAAGTACGATTCACGGTATAGATAGGCGGGGGAAACGTAGGCTTAGAAAACCTTGGCCCACATTTCTGGCACCTATCTGTCCCAGAGGCGCGATTCTCTCTAGGGCGCCATCAAGTGTTTGATATGTAATTGCTGGCCGGCACCGTATAGAGAATTCAGGCCTTCCTGCACATTAATTGCACTGCGGATAACACAAGTGCACTTATGCCACTTTCTTTTCAGATTTAGTGCACAATTCAACCCTGGGGCGTTACTTGAAGACATCTGACATAAAATTTTTAATCCAGAATGCCAATCCGTGTGATCTTGGAGAAATTGTTTAATCCTCCACTGTCTCAGGTGCAAATTTAGATTGTATATCCTCTAAGGCAGACCTTTTCAATTCAGTCATCAGGGCACTCCGAATCCCATCAGGTTTTCTGGATGTCTACAATGAATATGCATGAGATAGATTTGCACGCCAAAGAGGACGTGCATCTACCTCATGCATATTCATTGTAGATATCCTGAAAACCCAATGGAACTTGGTGTGCCCCAAGGACTGGGTAGAGAAACCCTGTTCTAAGGCCAGGAAACTAATTACTGTACCTGATGTAACTCACCAGTACCCTAATTTTGCAGTAAACTCTATCACCAGCAGAACTACTGATCTACAGGTTAATAAGGGGTCAGAGACAGCAGGATCTCTAAAACTGGGCATGTTGCAATTTATCAGCAAATACCAAGTTAGTAAAAATATTGTGGGTGGGGGGGGGGGGGTATTTCTACAGAACTGTAAGCGCATCAAGTCTCTGTTAGAGCAATGCTGCTCGCTCAAACATGAAAACCCACGCATTAACGGCTATTCCATACCAGCGTTTCCGACACCGAGAACAAGTTTCATTTGTCAGTTTTGCAGCCACTCCAGATGAAAAGAAGGAACAGTAACCAAAACTGGGGGCGGACACAAAATCCACAAACCTCCAACTGGTTGCTGTTCCTGCACTGTGACCACGGTGTGGAATACCCTTTAATGTACCAAATCGTGGTTATCAGATTAGCTGGGTCAGTTACACATGCAGAACTTGAAAGAAAAGCTTGGGGGGGGGGGGGTCAGTTGCAGAGCTGTAAGGCACGTGGGAAAGAAGCAAAAAAAATCAAGTGGTCCTAAAAGTCAAACGCAAGGAAGCAGGTAGCAGAAAAGGCAGGGCAGGCAATCTGTTCAAACCTCCAATTGAGCCACTGCACTGCGTTCCCACATCTGATAGGCCGCCTGGGCAGCTTCAGGAAAGAACTCGCCTGCAGCACTGGAAGGGTAGTCAAGAGGACACAAGGACAATCAGTGCTCCAAAACCAAGACAAAAAAAAAAATAAACTTACCGAGCACACAGACTGGGCCTGGACATCCTGTACTTGGAGATTTAGGGGTCCTTTTACCAAGGCGCACTAACCGCCTTAACAGTTAGCGTGCCTTAGCAAAAGGACCCCTTAAGAAATTACTGTAAAGGTTGGGGGAAGTGGCACCAGCTAATGCCCGGTTCACTACCGTGGTGCCACAGCAAATGCTGTGTAAAACCGAGTAAAGCTTCAGCTGACAAAAACTAATCGACTGTACCTACACTTCCCAAGTCTTTGGAGCTCCCCCACTGAGAAAACACAGGTAAAAGGAGACGAAAGCAGAGGCATATATGTATATATATATATATATATATATATATATATATATATATATATATATATATATATATATATATATACAGTATATATACAGTAAAACCTTGGTTTGCGAGCATAATTTGTTCCAGAAGCATGCTTGTAATCCAAAGCACTTGTATATCAAAGTGAATTTCCCCCTAGGAAATAATGGAAACTCAGACGATTCATTCCAAAACCCCAAAACTTTAATACATAATACTATATGTACTTGTATTGCAAGACCTCGCTCATTTAGAACAGTCACTACACTCCTGCAGTATCAGAGAGAGAGAAGAACCATCGGCTCAGTTGTGATGATGTGACGTGTGTATACTGTATGTACTCATTTTTCAAGTGTTTGCTTGTTTATAACAGTCACTACACTCTTGAAGTGTCAGAGAGAGAAGAACCATCGGCTCAGTTGTGATGCTGTGACGTGTGTATACTGTATGTACTTTTATTGCAAGACATTGTATTGTAAGACACCTGTTCCTGAAATACCTGAACAACTGACCTACTCTTCCCTCTCTCCTCAATATCAGTCCTCCCGACCTCTTACCCTTTTCCTCTCTCCCCTCTTAAGTCCGCATTCTGTGATATATACAAATTGTTATTATTATCATACTAGTGTTTAAGCCCGTTAGATTAACGGGTGCTAGATGTCTCCTGCTTTTGAACCTGGGCAGGGGCAGAGGCAGAGCCGTGGCGGGAGGGAGTGACGGTGGGAGAGCAATTTCAAAGCTTCAGCAGCGGCGGCTCCTTGACCAATCCGCGCTTACAACGTCCCCACACTTGTGGTCTGGCTGGCTCCCCCACCAAAGCCCTTCGCAGCGGCAGCCCCTCCCGCATCCGTCCCCGCGTCCCAAGCCTCTCCGAAGGCCGGCTCCCACGAAAATGGTACCCCTCTGTCCAAAGCCGCGGCGTAAGCCTCCCTCAAGACACATTTCAAATCTGACATATTGTAATCACAAAACAGAAAATAAAATTATTTTTCTTACCTTTTGTTGTCTGGTCATTATTCATATCATGTAGGGGTCCCAGGCTATGGTTGGCTTTTCATAACTCGCTTGCCAGGGCCCCTTCTTTCTTCTTCCCTCCCTCCATCCCTGCAGCTGAAGACAGGCACCTCCCCCCAGTGGTCTGAGACAGGAGGGAGCAGTTAGGACAGGGTCTGAGGGCAAAGAGGGGCTCAACAGCGCCCAACCACCTTTCCTTCCCTCCCTCCATCAGGTGCAGTGAATCCACCAATGTTAAAAGGAGCCGCGTCGAAATCGGAGGCCTGCCACTGCTGTAGCACGTTCCCCTCTGCCTTGGTCCCGCCCCTTCTCTGACATATGGGACCGCGGCAGAGGGAACGTGTTACGGTGGCGGCAGGGCTCCAATTTCAAAGCAGCTCCTTTTAACATAGGCGGAGCTGAACTGTACCTGATGGAGGAAGGGAAGGAACGGTGGGCCAAATTTCGGCAACGGCAGGAATTGTTTTGCGGGCCAAGCACCGTGAAACTTTGTTTCTTTAGGCAGCCCCGGTTTTTTACTTGGATTCAATGTGAGCCGGGTGAGGAAGGCCGCCGCAGCCTCGCGGCTAGGTAGGGGGACAACAATGGCGCTTATGCTCAAGCCCCCGCCGCAACTCCTCTCTCGATCCTGGTGCGGTTCGAGAGGGGAGTCGTGGCGGTGGCTTGAACATAAGCGCGATTGTTGTCCCCCTACCTAGCTGCGAGGCTGCGGCGGGGTTTCCATGGCAACCCGATCGCGGATCTCATTGTAGGGCCGGGTCTGGCGGCGCCATGTAGTGCGGAAGCGGGAGGCGGGACCTCAGCACAGCGCCGCCGGCCCCCAGGAGCTTGAGGCCGGCTGCGGACATGCCTGGCGTGGCATGGTGCAGGAGGAACAGTGATCGGTGGAGAGCAGGTGATGACAGTGATAGGTGGCGCGAGGTGGAGAGTAGGTGATGACGTAAAACGTGCGCATGCGCACTCGTGTTTTCGGGACGGATCAGGGAACACGTTTTTTTTAGTGCGCATGCGCGGCCTAGCATTTTATTATATTAGATTGTAATTTTCGCTGTACTTTCAAAATTGCACGGCCTTCTCCTAACAGGCCCACTTGGAAATTTCTTCCAATCTGTATACCTTATACTCTCGCTCAGCAAACTGTATATCTATAATTTTGCTTCTTCCAAGTTTCCAAGTTTATTAAATGTCTTGATTTATCGCCTATTCACATTTCTAGGCGATGTACAATATGTTCAAAAAGTTAATTAATATATCATTTACAATAAAAACAAACAATAAAGAAAATTAAACCTTAGGTGGGATTTAACTGACAATACTCAAACATAAGGAAAGTTATTTAATTCGAAAGTTACATACAGTTATTATGTTAAAAAAAAAAAAAAAATTCAAGGGAAATACATTAGGAGGGGTAAACAGTAAATTGGTAGAATTAAGTTGATAACGCAGAAAGAATTAGTCATTAATATATCTAATCATTAAATGCATCTGTAAATAAGAAACTTTTAAGATGAGCTTTAAATTTCCCTAAATTTTTTTCTAGTCTTAAGTAAAGTGGGAGGTTATTCCAGGACTGAGGGGCTGTTATAGAGAATATTGTGGTACGTCTTGTGTTAATGACTTTCAATGAGGGGATAGCTAAGAGATGTTGATCCTGTGATCTGAGAGATCTAGAAGAGGTATATGGTATTAATACTCTATAGATAAAGGCTGGAGTTTTAGATTCTAAAGTTTTATGTGTAAGTAAACATTGTTTGTAAATGATACGGTGTGCGACCGGGAGCCAATGAGCCTTCCTGAGTAGAGGTGACACATGGTCAAACTTTTTGGCATTATATATAATTTTAATGGAGGCGTTCTGTATTAACTGTAATCGTCTAAGCTCTTTTTGAGGCAAACCAATGAAAAGGGAATTACAATAGTCAAGTTTAGAGATTACGAGAGAATGAAGTAGGATATTCAGAGATTGTGTACATAGAAATTTTGATATAGATCGAATCTGACGGAGTCTGTAAAAGGTTGACTTGACCACTTGACTTATATGATCATGAAAAGATAATTTGTTGTCAAATATTACTCCTAAGATCCTAATGTTTTTGGCCATTTGCAAAGAAATACCCTTAATAGAAATAGGAAAAGAAAGTGTTTCGTCTTCTTTCCACGGAAAGAACAAAGTGTTAGTTTTCTGAATGTTTAAGGATAGTTTATTACTTTCAAGCCAATTTTGGATTTGATCCAGTTTGTTGTTAATTGTTACTATTTCACTTAAATTTTTGGTATGAATTGGATGTAATAGTTGTATATCATCTGCATACGCAAATACTGTAAATCCTATGGACTGACATAATGTCATCAGAGGAGCTAAGAAAATATTAAATAGGATAGGCGATAATATTGATCCTTGTGGGATTCCATAAGGAAGTGAATAACTTTCTGATGTTGAATCATTGAAAAAGACAGTTGATGAACGGTTATTGAAATAAGATTGAAACCAGAGCAAAACTTGGTCAGTTAAACCGATTGACTTAAGTCTATTTATTAAAAGACAATGATCAATAGTGTCAAATGCAGATGATAAGTCAAGGGAAATCAAAATTACAGAAGTATGGTGATCTAAGTGATAAATTAGAGACGTAGTCATACCAATTAGTGAGTGTTCCGTAGAATGATTTTGTCTAAATCCTGTTTGGTTTGGATGCAGTATATTGGTTTTTTCGATGTATTCTGTTAATTGGTTAAATATAATTTTTTCAATTGTTTTAGCTAAGAATGGAAGATTAGCAATTGGTCTGTAATTAGTTTTTATTTCTGATCCTATTTTTTGATCTTTAATAACTGGTCGTATCGTAGATTTTTTCCATTCTGAGGGCACTTTGCTTTGTTGTAAACTACATTTGATTAAAGTGTGTATATGGGGGCCAAATATTGAAAAGTATTTCTTGAGAATGATGGGGGAAATTGATTCATTGAATGTTCCTTTATGATTGATGGTTTTGATGATTAATTCTAGTTCCTTGAGACTGGGAACTTTGAACTGGGAACATTTGGAGGTAAGTGATAAATTAGGTTCATGATCTAATGATATTATAGATTGTTGTTGTGATGAAAAGCTATTTCTTATTTTTTTAATCTTATCCATGAAACTATCTGCTAATTCTTGCGCGGTTGGCTGAGATTTAATATCATGTGGAAAATTTTTTGATTGATGATTAATTGATTTTAAAATATTATATAGAACTGATGTGTTTTTAGCCTGTATGATTTGTTTAGAGTAATATTTTGATTTAGCCTGATTTATTTTGTTTCTATAATGATTTGCATGGTCTTTAAATTTTGAAAGATTTAATTGGTTTTTGTCTTTCCTCCATTTTCGCTCCAGTGAACGAAGTTGTTTTTTAATTAGTTGTTTCTGCACTCTGTATTTCCTCTGACTATCTGCACATTGTAACTCGCTGAATGTCCAGCTCTCTTGATTGTAAACCGCCTAGAAATCGCAAGATTGTGGCGGTATAGAAGAATAAAGTTATTATTATTACTTGCAATCCAGGGTTTTAATGTATATTCTAATTTGTCCCTTCAGTTTGTCCTTGTAGTTTGTCCTTGTAGTTTTGGAGATGGTAAACGAGTGATTCACATCTACCCATTCCACGCCTTCCATATTGCGAGGGTCACAACCTTCAAACCAAATCATTTACCTCTGTAGATGTCAACAGCCCCTTCTGAAGCATCATTAATTATTGAGAATTCTGTTCTCACTCAGAATATCAGATCCTCGCTCGGCCTTTGTTCTTGCACCAAGCTTGACCTGCACCCGATCTTAGCCCCTTTCAGCCTGAATGTTGAAAACCTAACCTCACCGGACAAAGGACAGCTGCTGAACCTAATGACTCTTCAGTCAGGGGGTCACGGGAAATACTGATATGAGTTTCCGAATTGACTCTAGGCAGAATTAAAGAATGGGATCTTCTCAGGGGAATTTACAAAGCATTTACACCAGTTCTAGCATTTCTTCATTGGCTTCCAGTTTCATCTAGAATTGAATTCAGTCCTAACAATGACACCCCTACCCCCTTTCTTTTATGAAGCCGAGTGAGGTAGTTTTTTTTAAAATTACAGGCCACGTGGTAAAAGCTCTGATGCTCATAGGAATTCTATGAGTGTTGGAGCTTTTACCACTGCGGCCTGCAATTTAAAAAAAACCCTTAATATGGCTTCATAAAAAAAGGGGATGGGAGTTAATTTTGAAAGCTTTGAATAAAGCAGCTCCTTCAGAATTGTCCTCTACCTTCAAAGTTTATAAACTAGCGTGATCTTTAAGAAGTCTAGAAAAAAACCTCCAAACCCTTCAGATTTTCCAACCTTCTGAACAATTAGTCTCCTAGAACTTCACTCTACTGTCTTCTAAGTGGCTGGTCCAAATTTGCACAATAGCTTACCTTTAGAACTAAAGAAAATGGACTCATTGATGATGTTCAGAAAGCAATTTTAAATCGGCCAGCAACAAAAAGGAAAAACAATCCACTAAATTAAAGCACAAGTAGAACAGTGGATTAAAGTGTGTAATACCTGGATGACATGGTCTGTTACAATTGTCCTCCATCTTTTTACAATTTCCGAGTTACACGGACTCCTGTGGAAGGCATAGGGCTCCTTTTACTAAGGCTATGCTTTTTAGCGCGTGCTAACCACGCGCTAAAAGCTAACGCGTGCATGTTAGTCTATGGGCGCATTAGCGGTTAGCGTGCGCGTAGATTTAGCATGCACTAAACGCCCGCTAAAACACTTAGCGCATGTTAGTAAAACGGGAGTGGGTGGGGTGGGGGAGGGGGATAGTGCAGAAACACGGACCGTAACGGGTTCTCTTTGTTAATATTGCTTTTGTGCCTCAAATTTTTATTGTTAGAGTTTTTTTTCCTTTACTTTTGTTTGATTTTTTTTTTTTTGCCTTTTCTGTGCTCATCCAGGTACTACACACTTTTATCCACTGTTCTTCTTGTGCAGAAAGCAATTAATAACATACCTTTAGGGGCCCTTTTACCAAGGTTTTTTCCAAGGCATCTGGGAGTCCTAACATACGCTTACTGCAGCTTAAAATGGCTGTGGCGTGGGCTGTGTCCCCCAGTAAAGTACACATGTGTACATGCTTACCCACATGCTAAAACGTTGATTTTTTTTCCCAAGGGGGAGTGTCTGTGGGTGGAGAGTGGGCGTGTCTGCGCTAATCAATTAGTGTAGCCACATTTCAAGTTTCAAATTTATTATAAATTTGATTGATCGCTTATTCAAAATTCTAAGCAATGAACATATCAGTAAAATTACAAAATTAAGGGGGCATGATAATTGATTAGCACACAATTAGAATGTAAGTCCTTAGGGCCTGATTCTATAAATTGCGCCCTAGGTTAGGTGCCGCTAAGGGCCCTAAACGTGAATGCCTAGCGAGGCCTAACTGAAAACCGCATGCAACCTAAATTGGTTTAATTGGCATGGTAATTGACCATGCAAATGAAGCTAATTTAAAAAAAAAATTTAAAACAATCGAGGCCCTCTTTTACTAAGGTGCGTTAACCGATTAGCGCGTGCTAACGCTAACACGTGTATGTTATTCTATGGACGCGTTAGTGCACGCTAATCGGTAAGAGCACCTTAGTAAAAGAGGAGGTAAGGGGAGGGTGGGGAATATATCTTTTGTTTGCAAAATGTTGGACGGGAGAGGGGTTTTATTTTTCTATTGATACTGATTGATTATAAGTGCTTATTTGATTATTATTATTTCTATGTATATTGTATTGCACTTTTTGAAAACTAAATAAAGATTTAAAAAAAAAAAAAATTGTTTTGTGATTTCCTTAGAACTTGAGATTGTGAGAAAAACATTTTTATTCAAATAAATAGATAAATAAAATAGATTGGCAATCAAACTGTTCTCCCTCAATGCAGTTACAAGCTGCTCCCCAATGCGCCTGCTTTTACCCGCACGAAGCTGTGGCTCTTCTGGGAGGTTAGGGGAAGAAAATGCCACAGGTAGATTGCATTTTAAAATGTGTGCCTCCGTTCCACTAACAAGCTGTGCAAATGTCTAGATATATTGTTGACGTGTGAACACTTTGAAAATTGCATGCTACTGTACGGTACATTCAGAGTGCAAGTGAGAATAGCCGCATTTTGTGATAGAATCCTACATCTTTTGGGGATCAGGCCGTTGGAATTCTAGCTCGTCGTGGACAGGTTTAGTTTTGAATTTTTCTTTTTGTTTTAAGGATGCCTTAGGGCTCCTTTTACAAAGGTGCGCTAGCGTTTTTAGCGCGCGCTGAAGATTAGCGCACGCTAACCCCTGCGCTACACGGAAAATACTACCGCAAGCTCTATGGAGGTATTAACGTGTAGCGCGCACGCTAAAACTGCTAGCGCACCTTCGTAAAAGGAACCCCTAGTATTATTTTATAGGCTTTATTTAGTATTCTTTTGTTTCTTTCATTTGTTTTTCTTTATTAGTAATCTTTTACTTATTGAATTTATTTGGTCTTCTTTTATTTTATTAGTAAGGACGCAATTGTTTATTCAGGTGCTTTAGTTAGATTCTGAGCCTTACTGGACAGATAGGGTTGTTTTTCCAAGTAGCTTATATTACCGTGTTTCCCCGAAAATAAGACCTACCCCGAAAATAAGCCCTAGTCGCTGGCGGCAGCAGCGCTCCCCCTGCGACCCCTCCTTCTCTCCCACCCATCTGAACCCCGACTGCGAGACGGAAATACAGTACCTTATAACAAACCGCATCGTCGGCAGCACAGGCCACATCGCGGCTTTCTCACGCCCTCTGCCTGTTTACCTGGACTGATCATCTCACAATGCCACTGTGGATCACCAGAAGAAACCCTTAAAAGGTGAATTAAAGATGGAAACTTACTCATCGTCCCCTCCACAGAGATTGAGAAGGGCGTGCTTGTAGTCTCCTGATGTGTCATTCTGGAAAAAAAAAGCCAGCAGACAAGAAAGTTCCTTTACAGCCCTGTTACGTCTTTAAAGAATACTTAGTCTGCAACTCCCTTCATGCGTAATGCGCAAAGCTGATTATTTTAAGTCAGCTGAGAACTCTCTATGCAATATACTTCGGAAGGGTAGGTCCTCTAGAAAGCAGAACAAAGCAGAAAAAGCAGGGAAGGGACGCCATACGTCAGCCGCAGAAACAATTAATTTATTACAAGCATATAAACAATAAAACCATATACAATTAAATGGCTAAAAATAAAACATAAGGCAAGCTTCGCAGAGAGTTCTTTTTGTGCTTGGCCCATTTCATATGGTTTTATTGTTTATATGCTTGTAATAAACTGTGGCGTCCCTTCCCCGCTTTTTTTGCATTGTACAGTATTCCCCCGATATTCGCGGGGGTTCCGTTCCAGGAATCCCCGCGAATATCGAGAAACCACAAATACGGTTTTTCGCCTGGGGAGGCAGGACAGGGCAGCTGGAGTGCCGGCGAGTGAAGGAAATCACTCGCGGTATGCTCTGACCGCCTCTTCTTGCACTAAAGTCAGGCTTCACCAATCAGGAGCTGTTTTGACATGCAGCTCCTGATTGGTGAAGCCCGACTTTAGCACAGGAAGTCCCGGTCAGAGAATACCGCGAATGACCGGGGGACCACTGTATTTCCATATGTGGGGTTGTGCTTTTTTCTTCTTCTACAAAGCAGTGCAATGCAGAGAAATATGTTTCTATACTAGAAGCTTAGGGCTGAAAACAGAGTGAAACATGCTACATAAACCTACAAGAAGCCTATTCGCATGGCAAAACAGGTCATTAAAAGTGCAAAAAAACCAACCAATTTCTTTTCTGTAAAGCAGACAGCTTTTAAACTGGTTTCAACATCTGCTCGTTTGTGGTGGCTGTTTTGTACCTGCAGGCCGGCAGGTCAATCTCAGGGAAATGCCATAATTTCCCTTTGAAAATCCAGCGGCAGCCAGCGCTGGAAGGGATTCTTTATCCGCAAAGCAAAAATGGAAAAGGAAATGGAACTTGTATCTTGTTCGTAAAATTTATTTAAAAAAAAAAAAATGGTGCACAGATAACATAATAAAATATACAATGACACGAATATCACAGTATAATGTGGCATAGACCTGACACGGGTCGTGTTTCGGTTGTGACAACGACCTTCTTCTGGGGTCCGGTCTTGCTATGAGCCACAAACTTAAAAATGTAAGAGCAATACAAAAACTGTGTTCGGTCTATGCCACCATTATACTGTGATATTTGTGTCATAGTATATTTTATTGTGTCACCTGTGCACCATTTTTTGGAAATAAATTGTACGAACAAGATACAAGTTCCACTTCCTTTTCCGTTTTTGCTTTGCGGTTTGTTCTTGTGGAACTATTTTGGTGGACTCTTTTTTCTGCTTTTCCTGTCAGGGGTTCTTTATCCTGCGTATTCTGTAGGTTCAGTTAGTGGGAAAAGTAAACACGGGGATTTCCAAATGAAAAGTGTGTGTACGAGCAGGCAGGGCTCGTTGCCGATTCCAGCGGCAGCGAGCAGGAAGGCAGAGAGGCGAGGGGGACGCGGTGAGCCAGGGGCGGGCGAGAGTTAGCTCCGCCCACCCGCATCGCGTCAGCGGCTTCAGCCAGCGGGCTCCCCCTTAAAAGGCGGGGAGCCGCGGCTGGGACAGGAGAGCAGGCAGGGCTCGTTGCCGATTCCAGCGGCAGCGAGCAGGAAGGCAGAGAGGCGAGGGGGACGCGGTGAGCCAGGGGCGGGCGAGAGTTAGCTCCGCCCACCCGCATCGCGTCAGCGGCTTCAGCCAGCGGGCTCCCCCTTAAAAGGCAGGGAGCCAACGGCGTGCAGCCGTTCGGCGCGCGGCGAAGGCGAGCGGCAAAGGCGCTCGCCTTAGCGGGAGCGCCTTTGCGGAGGAGCCTTGAGAAGGAGCCAGGAGCACAGGCAGCCCAGTAGAGAAATTCCTGAGGTACATTTTCTCTAATTTACTCGCGATTCATTCTCATTCTCTTTCCCTCTCTTCTCTTACAGAACACAGGAAAGAAAACAGAGAAATGGAGGCTGCAGGAATCCAGCAGGGCTACCCAGTATACTGCATCGCATGTCATATGTATGACTACCTCCCCTTTGGGAGGCGGGCATACATATGCAATCGATGCCAGGAACTGGATAGCCTGAAGAGGGAGGTCGGAAGGCTGCAGGTTAGAGTCCAGGAGCTGGAGGGACTCTGCTCAATAGAGGAACAGTGTGGGGAAACGGAGGAGACTACCAGAGAGAGCCACATCTCAGAACAAGTCAGAGAGCTCGAGAAGTACATAGAGGAGGCCTGGCAGATGGCAGAGGCACAGGACCACCAGCGTATCAGACGGGAACCGGCAGTAGGAGGTCAGGAACCAACAAACACCATGGGAGTGGGACCTAGCGTAGGGTCTGAAAATGCAGATGATGGTACCCAACAGGACCTGGCGGAAGGACCAGCGGAGATCCAGCAGAGCCCGGAGGACACGGACCTGAGACCAGAGAGACATCTGAGGAAGGGGAAATCTGCTGTTGTAGTAGGAGACTCAATCCTGCGAGAAGTGGACAGTCACATTGCCGGAGGAAGGGAGGACCGACTAGTGACATGTCTCCCGGGGGCAAGAACAACGGACGTCATCAGCAGAATTGATAGAATCCTGGAGGGAGCCGAGACAGAGGAGACGGCAGTTGTAATCCACATTGGAACCAACGACGTCAGCAGGAAAAATTTCAACCGGACTACACTGACTGAGCAGTTCAGGATCCTGGGGCGGAAACTGAAGCTGAGATCAAATAGGATAGCCTTCTCGGAGATCCTACCAGTACCGAGAGCAGACGCAAGAAGACAGAGCGAACTACAAGAAATGAACGGATGGCTGAGGAGATGGTGCGAGGAGGAGGGATTCCACTTTGTTCGAAACTGGACGACCTTCTTGGGGAAGAACAAGCTCTACAGGAGAGATGGACTGCACCTGAGCACAGCTGGGACGAGGCAGCTGGCAAGAAACATCCAAAACGCCATAGACCTAGCTTTAAACTGAAGAGAAGGGGAAAGCCGGAAGTCGATCTGGCCTCGACACACCGGACATTGGTATCAAAAAATGATACAGAACAAGGACATTGCAAAAGAGAGCTTGGGACCGAGTGGGATCTTTTGGACAAAGGGACTGAGAGAAAATTCTTGGGCAAAGGGACTATGAGAGGCTTCTTGGATAAAGGGACTGAGGGGACGCTTTTGGGCAAAGGGACCGAGTGGGAACTCTTGGACAAAGGGGCTGAGAGGGACTTTTTGTACAAAGGGACTGAGGAGACACTTTTGGACAAAGGGACCGAGTGGGAACTCTTGGACAAAGGGGCTGAGAGGGACTTTTTGGACAAAGGGACTGGGAGGGAACTTTTAAACAAAAGGGCTGAGTGGAAATCTTCAGAAAAAAGGCCCACAGATGCAATGCAGGGGCCCAGTGCACAAACGAGCCTAACAGGCATGGTTGAAAGAGAACAATGGGAGCAAGAGGACCATCCAAAACAGGAGATACTGGAAGGGGGCAAAACGGACACGCCACGGGAGGTGGATGACCGAGTAAAGGCGAGCCAGGTGGGAGCGCCGAGCCATGCAAAGAAAATAGCAGGGCGGGCGACAAATCAGGACCTATATTGCCTCTACACAAATGCGAGGAGCCTCAGGGCCAAAATGGGAGAGCTGGAAATTATAGCCAGTCAAAAAGCCCTGGACATAATTGGAATCACAGAAACGTGGTGGGCTGAGGATAATAAATGGGATGTGGTCATACCAGGGTACAAACTTTACAGGAGAGACAGGACACACAAGAAGGGTGGAGGAATAGCGCTATACATAAAAGACTCCATACCCTCAACCAAAATGGAAACAGCAGTAAGGTCGGAAGGCTTGGAATCAATATGGGTTAAGCTACCAGGAGGATCTGGAGCAGACATCAAATTGGGTCTATACTATCGTCCGCCTGGCCAATCGGAAGAAATCGACCGGGACCTGGAGACGGAACTGCGGCAGGTATGCAAAAATGGAAGTGTGGTGGTGATGGGAGACTTCAACTACCCTGGGATAGACTGGAGTATCGGGCACTCAAGTTGCGAGAGAGAGACCAAATTCCTGGAAGCCACGAGGGACTGCTTCCTGGAACAGCTGGTCATGGAACCTACACGAGGAGAAGCTACTCTTGATCTAATCTTCAGTGGACTGGGGGGACCTGCAAAGGAAGTAGCGGTATTAGACCCACTGGGAAACAGCGATCACAACATGATCCAGTGCAGACTAGAACTGGGATCATCCAGGGTGAAAAGAACCACAACAACAGCGCTCAACTTCAGAAAAGGGAATTATGATGCAATGAGGAAAATGGTGGGGAAGAAACTCAACGGCAGCACAAGGAAGGTAGAGTCCGTAGAAAGCGCCTGGACCCTGCTCAAGCGTACGGTGCACGAAGCACAGAACCTGTACGTCCCCAGGTTCAGAAAAGAGTGCAAGAAAAATCGAATAAAGAACCCAGCATGGATAACGGCAGCTGTAAAAAAGGCGATCAGTAACAAGAAAGCATCGTTCAAAAAATGGAAACAGGATCAAACGCAGGCCAACCAAAAGGAACACAAGGAAAGCCAGAAGGAGTGCCACCGAGTGGTTAGGAGAGCAAAGAGGGAATATGAAGAGAGACTAGCGGGAGAGGCAAAAAATTTCAAATCATTCTTCAGGTACGTAAAGGGGAAGCAACCAGCGAGGGAGGAAGTGGGGCCCTTGGATGATGGGGATAGAAAGGGAGTAGTGAGGGAGGAAAAAGAAATAGCTGACAAGTTAAATGACTTCTTTACGTCGGTCTTCACGAGGGAGGACACATCCAACATTCCGGAACCAGAGGAAATAGAAAATGGAGATCAAGATAACAAGCTGGTCAAATTAGAGGTGAGCCAGGAGGATGTCCTCAGGCAGATAGACAAGCTAAAGAGCGACAAGTCGCCAGGTCCGGATAGCATTCACCCAAGGGTGCTCAAGGAATTAAGAAATGAAATAGCAGAGACACTTCAGCAAATATGCAACCTATCCCTAAAAACTGGAGAGATCCCGGAGGACTGGAAAATAGCTAATGTCACGCCCATCTTCAAGAAGGGTTCGAGGGGCGACCCGGGAAACTATAGGCCGGTAAGCCTCACATCGGTCCCGGGAAAGATGATGGAGGCACTGATTAAGGACAGCATCTGTGACCATATCGAAAAAAATGGACAGCTAAGGTCGAGCCAGCATGGGTTCTGCAAGGGTAGGTCGTGCCTCACAAACTTGTTGTACTTCTTTGAGGGGGTAAACAACCAGGTGGACAAAGGAGAACCCATAGACATAATTTACCTAGACTTCCAAAAAGCCTTCGATAAGGTACCACATGAGCGGTTGCTCAGGAAGCTATGGAACCATGGGGTGCACGGGGAGGTCCACCGATGGATCAAAAACTGGCTGGCAGACAGGAAGCAGAGGGTTGGTGTAAAGGGCCATTACTCGGACTGGCAAGGGGTCACGAGCGGGGTTCCTCAAGGATCGGTGCTGGGACCGCTCCTGTTTAACATATTCATTGACGACCTGGAGGAGGGAACAAAATGCGAGGTCATCAAATTTGCAGATGACACCAAACTATTCAGCAAGGTTGAAACCACGGTTGACTGCGAGAATCTCCAAAGGGATCTTACGACATTGGAAGAATGGGCGAAAAAGTGGCAAATGAGCTTCAATGTTGGGAAATGCAAGGTCATGCATATAGGGAGAAGGAACCCGATGTTCACTTACAAAATGGGGGGATCAATGCTAGGGGTCAGTAATCTGGAAAGAGACTTGGGAGTGATGGTAGACACGACATTGAAGGCGTCGGCACAATGCGCCACAGCCTCGAGGAAAGCAAACCAAATGTTAGGTATCATTAAGAAGGGTATCTCGACCAGAACGAAGGAAGTCATCCTGCCACTGTACCGGGCTATGGTGCGCCCGCATCTGGAATACTGTGTACAGTACTGGTCACCGTACCTCAAAAAGGACATGGCAATGCTTGAGGGAGTCCAGAGAAGAGCAACTAAACTGATTAAGGGTATGGAAAACCTTACATACACTGACAGACTGAAGAAGCTGGGGTTGTTCTCCCTGGAAAAGCGGAGACTCAGAGGAGATATGATAGAGACCTTCAAGATCCTGAGGGGCATTGAAAAGGTTGACAAAGACAGATTTTTCAATTTGAAAGAAACCACAAGAACAAGGGGTCACTCGATGAAATTGAAGGGGGACAGGTTTAAAACAAACGCAAGGAAGTACTTTTTCACACAGAGGGTGGTGGACACATGGAACACCCTTCCGGAGGCCGTGATAGGAAATAGCACAGTACAGGGTTTCAAGGAAGACCTGGATAGGTTCCTGGAAGACAAAGGGATTGAGGGGTACAGATAAGAGCAGTGGAAGGTTTAGAGATAACTGTAGAGGTAGGCAATAAAATTAGTCAGGGACCGCTGACCAGGCAATATGCCTGATGGGCCGCCGCGTGAGCGGACCGCTGGGCTGGATGGACCTCTGGTCTGCCCCGGCGGAGGCGACTACTTATGTACTTATGTACTTATGTACTTCACCCAGCCTGCTTTAACCTCGTGCCTGGTGCCACCCCTTTTCCCCACATGGGAAGAGAGGCGATTGTCTCTGCAAATTTTCTTTGAATGACTTAACTGTGATTTTAAGCACCAATCTGTACACTCACTTAAAATATTGTGCGAGCAATTTTGTAAATAATATTATGAAGACAAAAATAAGTACCGGTAATTAATGTAACATTATCTTTTTAGAAATTGCATCAAGTGGGTTTAATAACACCTGACTGTACGGAAATTTTGGAACACAGATCTCTGTTCCACCTTTGAGGCTGGTGTTAATTATATGCGATACAGTTTGAAACAGCAATGGATTATTAAAACAAAAAAATAACATAAGGAGATATATTGACATTCAACTAACAATAACAGTACTGGGAGGGAATGTTAGGGAAGAAATTTATTAAATTAGTTCACTATCAAGGTTTCTCTCTCAGTTCAAAAGAACTAAGGCCTGGGGTTTTAAAATGGCGCCATTCGGAAGGCACCGGTAGGCACCCAAATGGCGCCTACGTTAAGTGTTTTAACTGGCAATTAGGAATAAATAAATTAGGAAAAAATAATTAAGCGCTGCAAGGCACCTACAAAAAAAAAAAATAAGATGCCTGAATCGCATCTACAGAGGAGCTTATTGGCGCTGAATGTCAAAAGAGGTGTGGTTATGGACAGGGTTGACCAGCACCGCTAAGCGTGACCCTACGTCGGAAACAGGCACCAGAAAGGTAGGCCTGTAAGACCCTGGCCTACATTTCTGGTGCCTCTCTTCGACACAGACCACGATTCTCAACTACGGCGCCGTAGTCTGAGTGATGTGCCATTTTTTTCAGGCGCTGGCTGATTCTGGCGCTGTTTTGAGAATCTGGGCCCAAGAGTTAACCAGATGGCAAAATATCTGTGTGCATTGTGGTTTATGTTTATGGTTTATGTGCCCTGTTATTAAATCAACACAACTCACACTCCCAAAACTACTGCCACAACCTAAACTAGATACAACAATAGGGCAGAAATAGTCAAAAAGGTTCACAAAGGGGGCGCTCAGGATCAAAACTGTGCACACCACGCAAACTGCGTGAAAACTAACGAGATAAACTCAAATTTTTAAGGGTGCTCTCAGTGTGAACAAGCAGCAACAGGAGACAAGCTCCGACACTTCGTAACTCAGGTAGAGGGTAGTGGGGGTATATTACCTCTACCTGAGTTACGAAGTGTCGGAGCTTGTCTCCTGTTGCTGCTTGTTCACAGAGAGCACCCTTAAAAAAATCTGAGTTTATCTCGTTAGTTTTCACGCAGTTTGCGTGGTGTGCACAGTTTTGATCCTGAGCGCCCCCTTTGTGAACCTTTTTGACTATTTCTGCCTTATTGTTGTATCTGTTATTAAATCACCCACCACCTGACCTATGACTTGGTAGCTCTCAACAGGGCTTCTATTCATCTTGTTCTCTTAGGCTTCCATGGTTGGCATCATGATTGTTGCAGTTGTCTGGGTCTCGCCGCATCTGAGTAGGTAGAGCTGACGTTTCAGCCATCATGCTGTGGCTTTCTGAAGAAATCCACAGCATGTGGTTGAAATGTCGGTTCTACCTACTTAGACGCATCAAGACCTGGACAACTGCAACAATTCTATTCATCTTGTCAAGTGTGGCAGTTTGTTGTAGATAATATATAGGCCATTTTCTGAAAGAAAGATATTTTAAGGGTATCCTCACTTAAGACAAAAAGAAAACATGTTTTCTCACACAATGCTCAATCTCAAAAACAACATGCACACGGATTGTATTATGGGTTATGTTTACCTTGATCATGGAGTACAGCGACTTCTCATACTTGGTCCTAAAGGCCTCTCGGATATCCATCATATCAATTTCACTGCGGGAGACCATAATCCTAATCAGCGTGTTATCAGCTGTCCCCATTCCCTATAAGAGACACTGAAATATGAGACTCCTAATATAAATTATTTCCCACAAATACTGCAATGTTGTAACTATGAAGACGCTAAAGAGGATTTTGCATCTGGAGTCTTTCATTTCTCTTACTGCTTTTCATTTTCAGCTCAATCAAAAAAAAGAGTTGAGATCCTGGTACAACTACTCAGGGATGCGTCTCCTATTTTATATCCCTCTCTCTTAACACCCCTAGTCTGGTCTTGCAAGCTGGTCCTTCATCAGAGCTCTTTCCAACTATGGATCCTGAATTCAGCCACTAGGTGTTAAATGACCACCTCTCCTTTCCCCAATCTAGGAGCTGTGAGCTCTGCCTCGACATCATCTCTGACTGATCCATAGAGTGGAAGATTCCACTCCAGTTTCAAAGCAGAGATCCTCTCTCCAACAGACTGGCTGATAAAAGGGGTTAAGAATGAAAAATTCATTTGGTGGACCTTCTCCTTGGTAAAAAGAGCAGGTGTGATAAATATTGATGATGTCATCCACTGAAGAGAAATGGACAGAGGTTCAAGAAGGTCAGTAATGGACAGGGTTCAATACCACAACTGATTCGCTTTATACCAGGGGTGTCAAAGTCCATCTTCAAGGGCCGCAATCCAGTCGGGTTTTCAGGATTTCCTCAATGAATATGCATGAGATCTATTAGCAGACAATGAAAGCAGTGCATGCAAATAGATCTCATGCATATTCATTGGGGAAATCCTGAAAACCCGACTGGATTGCGGCCCTCGAGGAGGGACTTTGACACTCCTGCTTTATACCATGGGCACCCAGAACCTATAAAATCATCAAAGAGATGAAGTTGAAATAAACCATGACAATTAATGTAGGGATTGATATCCAGCCTGGGATGAATTAACTCTAGATATTCAATGACAGGGCACGCACCGCTCTCAACATTGAAAATCAGGTTATGACCACCAGTCCGGAAATTTGGACAAGGTGGCCGATATTCAGATCGGTGCTCAGTTAATTCAGCTCACCAAGTTAATCAAAGCGGACCAAAAATCACTGCTATCCACTGCCCTAACTCCGTCCCCAGCCTGCCCCCAAACTGTCCAGTTAGGAGATGTCCAGTACTAACCAGTTAAGCGCCGCTCACTCAGCGGGGTTTAACCGAGTACATGTGTACTTTGTGTGTCCTTGTGCATTTTACAAAATGTGCACATATATTGCAAGTACACACTGACTAGTTCACTTAGATTGCTTTCTGATAGTCAGAAATTTAAGAAGATCTTAAAATCAACTTTACTTATGGAAGCGTTTTGCTGAAAAAAACAATCTTTCTACTGATTACAGGTTATAGAATTTTAGGTATGATTTATATCAATGTATAACTGTAGGTTGATATGAGTTATTTACTGTTGTAATGTCGCTTGATTATGTAGGAGCAATCTTTCTATGTTTCTTACATTTTGCTAATGTATATCCATGCACAATTTTATAAAAGCCCTTCTCCATATGTAAAGCATGCTTACATACGGAAAAAGCTTTAGAAAATTAACTCCCACTGTAATTGTCCTTTATAGGCAGGTTTATTAAGCCTCTGTAGGATCAATGCTAATCTATTATAATTTTTTTTCAGTGTTCAGGACATACAAGGCGTCCCAAAAGTCACTACTGTACACATTTTTTTTTCTATTTCGTTCCAGGTATCATTCGCAGAGACTTGAGGCCATCAGCAAAAGAATAAGCCCTGTAACCTGTCACAGCTTGAAGAAAGAATACGCATGGCCTGCAGCGAGGTCAGGGAACAGATGCTGCAAAATGTCGGAGAGGCTTGCGTCCGAAGGGGGTTGAAAGTTATCGAAAATGGAGTCTTCGAGATGTTGGAACGTGATGGCATGCCTAGCAAGTAAAACTGCAATGACTCTTTTGTTGATGCTAAGAATATGAATGAACCCAGTTTCTTGTGTAATTTTTAAGAATTTATTAAAAGTATGTAGTGACTTTTGGGACACCCTGTATATAACTGTGAAACATGACTGGCTGTAGTTACTCCAGAAAGTCCCAATGGAGCCAGTAGGTAGCTGAATACAATGGTTGTCATCTTGTGGGTGCTGCATTAAAATGTTCCTTGCAGAATCAGAGGGATAGAGAAGTTCAGGTTTAAAGACTAGGAGAACATCTATTCACCTTCATGGACTTGTAGAGTCTGGTTGCAAAATATTCTGTGGTACTCCTAATGCACTTCACTGCAAAAGAGAAACAGGAAAACATGGCTCAAAATGCAGCTGTTTGGATTAAATCAGGTATTTTCAAGGTTGAACACATCCCCAAATTGCAAAAATTACATTGGCTTCCTGTAAAGTGACGGATACACTTTAAGGTACTGATTTTGATATATAGAGCTGTGAATGGTGAAGTACCTTTTCCATTGAGAATATATTGTCATCCTTGGCCATTAAGATCTGCTAATAAAATATTGCTACATATCTCCTCTTTTAAACAGATTAAACTGGATGAGACAAGATTAAACTGGATGAGGACAAGAATCGTCTATACAGAGGGTGCAAGATTATGGAATGGGCTTTCAGTTGAATTACAACAGATTAAGAGTTATTTACAGTTCAGGAAGTTACTCTGTGTTATAAGGCTCCTCCTTTGGGGTATCTGGGCCAATCAGAGCCTTCCCGATGCATTTGGGGAGGGGCCTGAGACTGATTAGCTCAGGTTGTGAGAACTATAAGAAACATACCTACGGCTAACATTAGTTTCTCAAAATCTCCGGATAGTTCTCCTTTGATGCTTTCTTCAATCTGTTTCCCCGAAATCTTCTTGTATTCATCAAACACTGAGGAACAGAGAAGCAAAGTTTTTTTTCTCTATGATTGGCCTTCCTTATGTTCAAATCTTTTTATTAAAGAACAGAACAGCAGAAGCTGAACAAAGTCTATTCAAACCAAGACATAACAAGTTCAATTTATATGAACCTCCCCCTCCCCCTCCCCCTCCCTCAACCAAAACCTCATCCCCCAGACCTCCAATCCCTTCTTTCCAACCCTTATGAGGGTGGGCCAGTCAAATAAATAGATACGCCTTCAATTGTGGGCAGGACATTGGTGCGCTGACAATCCTGCCCCAACAGTTGAGCGTAGGACAAATGTGTGCCGCCATATTGCCTTCCGTTCATGGCAAAATAGTAAGTAGATTGGGGGGGTGTTTGCAGCAATTGTGTGTGTCCCCCTTATTGTAGTGGGGGGGGGGCTCCTCCCCACACCCCTCCTCAGAGTGTAAAATGGAAAGTTTAGAGTTTGCACGAGGAAAGCGTGAGTTCTAATTGTAGTGGGGGGGGGTTCCTCTTCACACACCCCTCAAAGAGAGCGGAAGTGTATTGGGGGTTCCCCCCAAGCCCCCCCTCAGAGCGCAAACCAGAAGGCAATAGGGAAAGAAATAGGACAGCACGCATTTGTCCTGCACGCAACTTTCAGGGCGGGATTGTCGGCACGCCAATGTCTTGCGCGCTTTTGACGGGTCACCAACAAATAAGATAGCAAAGAAGGTTAATTAGAGACCCCTGCCAAAAAGAACTGCTCCATTCCACCAATCCTATACTAACCCCTTCTGATGTTATAGTCAAATGTATTTTATTGAGCTAACAAAAACACCAACAGGATAACAATCAAAGTGCAGACAAGCTCAACATTTTCAAATTACAAAACCCAAGAACCCCCCCATCCCCAAACCAACCTTCCAAAAAAACCCCACAAAAACAACCCATTTTCCCCCGGGTCCTCCTTCCAAGCATAATATTACCAAGGAAAAACACAAAATTAGACAGGAATGCCAAGTGCAACAAAATGGAATAGAAACAAAGATTCAACAACTAAGCAAATGACTGCGAGCCAGTGGAGTCATGGTTGTCCAAAACGGTTCCCAAGTGCGCTGAAAGATGCGGCCTGAGAGAGAAGAAAGGTCCGTCACATCCCTCCTTTCCCACATCAGGAGAGTAATCATCCTACAACGCCAAAGGGAATAGTCCGGAGCATCGGCTTCAAGCCATTGCAACAAAATGCATTTCAAGGCACCCCTTCTGATGTTATTTGTACCCTCCAGGATGTCTAAACTATTGCAAAAGAGGCAAACCTTTCCTGATAGTGTTTTCACAATACCACTTACAAAAAATATTGAAAATAACCAGACGATAAACAAGGTTGCTGTTTGCCAGTGGGCAAGCAACATCCAGAAGCTCTATGTGGGAGACTTCTCAGGTTTGCCTCATGGTTAATTCTTCTAATACCACAAGATCCTCCTCAGAATTTTAACTCTTGGATTCATGCAACTTTTTCCATAGGTTCCATGCAAAACTCGGCTGAGGAGCCCAAATCAGGGCTAGGAATCCTCTTTGGATCTTTTGCCTAGCAGTTTTAATCAGTGCTCTGTCTAATCAGACCCCAGCAAACAACCTAAGCCAAGAACCACAACCCCTGTGTCAAAAAAGAATGAGAGCAAGGAAACCGTGCAGGATCACCTCTGTCTCTGGGCGCTTATCTACCAGAACACAAATGGATTCTATTTCCACCTTTAAGAAGAGATTTATTCACGGTGGTGCATTTCAAAAGTCCTCTCAATCTACCAGTTGACTCTTAGATGTCGTTTTTGAAAATACAGTCTTCTGGAAACGGTGACACATGAAGGTAAACAGGTCATGGAGCCTAGATTTAGGGCAGATGTTTACCGATTACCGGAGCATTCAAATCCAAGCTATAAGCTCACTTTGTTGAATCTGTTTTCAACTCCTAACTCCTACTCACTGCTGTCAGATACCTAGACCCACTGTATCATTTCCTCTACCCCGAAATGTCCTTTCTAAATTAGATTGTAAGCTCTTCTGAGCAGGGATTGTATGTTAAAATGTACAGCACTGTGTACACCTTTCAGCGCTTTAGAAATAATGAATAGTAGTAGTAGTGATGACCGCTGGCTAACTTACACCTGGATTTTCAGTGTCGGGCCATATCGGGGCATTGGGACTACATATCTGGGTGTCAGCAGCAGTACCCAGAAATTATTTGGGTTCGATGGATATGCAATGCCATATCAGCATGGCTAATCAGGCAAAGACAGGTATGCTACTTAAGTGGTTCTACTTGCTTGGTTGGCTATGCAGGCACCAGTGGACTGCAGTCAATGTTTACTGTAGTATATCAAGGCAGTGGCCCCCCCCCCCATCGTCCTATTCTCCACAACCCCCCCCCCCCCAACACGCACACTCCCCTTCCCTTCTCCTACACCTGTTTAGGTTCCCCAGCATGAACAGCATCTCTAACTTGCTGCCCACGCCAGTGTCGGCTCTCCTTCTGACGTCACTTCCTAGTTATGGGACCCAGAAGTGACATCAGAGGGGAGCACTGAGTTCCGGCATGAGGAGCAGGTTGGACCTGCTGCTCACGCCGGTGAAGGGCTAGAGGCATGGTGGGGGTGAAATGAAGGCGGGTGCATGGCGGGGGGAGAAGTGGGAAGGAGCAGGGGAGGCGGAGAGGAGGAGAGGTACTGGCACCCCCCACCGAGACAGTACCCACCTCCCCCTTACTACACATGTGTGAATGGTTCTATCTTCTTGTGTAACATGAGAGGACCTTTCCTATTTTAATGGAGTTCTTTTTCAATTTTCATTTTTCTTGTTTAGACTTTATGTGTAAACAGCTTTGATCTTTTTAATTTTAGCTAAGCGGCATATAAAATGTTTTAAACCCCCCCCCCCCCATAAAGATAAACATATTCAGTGGTACTGCCTCTTCCAGTGCCTCTGAATATTCCCTCTTGACTCGCTCAGCATGATTGAACCAGGCACGAGCCCCTCCAGACCGATTAAATCGTTTTGAAGATAGTCTATGTCTACAAAAGAATTATACTAACCTAGTTTGAGATGCTGCTTGCTTCTGCTTCCAAGAATATAGATGAACTGGGCCTCATCTGTGCCCCATTTCTGTTCTCCAGCCTCGTAGAGGTCCTGGAGAGGATGCAAGAAGGACCCATCAGCAATACATCATGAAAGCAACCATCAACATAGTCACCTCATCATTAACATCGTCACCTGTACTACTGGCACTGTCCACATTGTCAATGTATGCAACCCTCATCAATAAGAAACACGATTTTAATCACCCTAACCAATACTGTGGCCTACGGCCTGGCTGCCCTGAGTAGGCCCACTCTTGCACTATAGGCTAAAAGGGCCCCATGTTGGGAAGCAGCACCATAGTGGAGCCACACACTACATGGGAGAAGGCAATGGCAAATATACTCTGCCTTGAAACATCACAGCCCTGGGTAGGTGGTCAACTCAGAGGCACACAATCAACACTGTGGGCAGCACCATTTTGATATTAAAATTACCACTACCATCTAAGCCAGGGGTGTCAAAATCCCTCCTTGAGGGCCGCAATCCAGTCAGGATTTTTTTCAATAATTATGCATGAGATCTATTTGCATGCACTGCTTTCATTGTATGTTAATAGATCTCATGTATATTCATTGGGGAAATCCTGAAAACCCGACTGGATTGCGGCCCTCGAGGAGGGCGTTTGACACCCCTGATCTAAGCAATTGAGTTATATTGCCCAAATTGAGTGACTGGTTCTAGCAGACTTCACCAAAGAGGGACAAATTATCTCCATCCCCACAGGAACTCAATGTCCCCATCCCCATATGTTTTGCCACCGTCCCTGCCCCGTTCCTGCCAGCTCTGCCTTAACTGCAGAAGCCTCAAAACACATATGATTTTGAAGTGTTTGAGGCTTATGCAGATGAGGACGGAGCTTGCAGGGACGGAGCAGGGACAGGAAAAGAACTCACGGGGACAGGGTGAGAAAATGAGTTCCTAAAGGGACGGGGGAAAATTTGTCCCAGTGTCATTCTCTACATGAAACACACAAGTCCTAATTAAACCAAGAGTTGCTATTGTGAACTTACATACTCAAAGCAGTAGTTCCTGAACGTGTTCGAATGCCAGTTTCCCAAATCTTTCATGATAGCAATATATCTTCCTATTGACTATAATAATAATGCTACTTATATGCTTTCAATTGTTTAAATCTGATTTTTCAAATATTTTAAATCAATTGGTGATTATGCTTATGCATCTCATATTAGCTATGATCCAATAAGAATGCCTAAGAACTTCTAAAAATTAAGCTGAATTCAACTGTACTTCACGGTTATAAAATGATTTCATAGTCCCAATGGCACATCTAAGCTGAGCAGAAGTCCTCTAACTGTATTGCTGCCAGTAGGTGGCGCTGCTTCAATATAATATTTTCAATTGCTAGGGTCAAGCAAGGTTCACTCTCCAGAACTTGCCTGCTCCTCACTATTGAAAAAGGAGTAGTAAAACAGCACCCACCACTGGCAGGACTGTAGTTGGAGGACTCCTGCTCAGCTTAAAAGGAAATAGTGACATGGAGTCCATGTTTTTTTGTCATCCTTGTTCAACTTATATGAAAAAACAAACAAACCATAAATCCCCTCATTTTTTTAACAGGTTGCCTAAAGTTAGGGACTAACTACGCACATAAATTATAGAACTCTAGCCTGATTGTTATATGGTGTGTTAGTCGTGTGCTCAGCAGTATTCTATAACTGAAGTACACAACTACCTTAGCGTGTAAATGCAAGGGGGTATTCACAGGGGAGGAGCCTGGGAGGGGACATGGGCGGGTCCAACATTTACACTAAAATCATTCAAAAGACGTTGAAATACCACCTTGCTCTGTGGATCCAATTAAACTGTATACAACTACTGTATATCTAATAATAATAATAATAATAACTTTATTTTTGTATACCGCCATACACATAAGATAAGTGAATGCAGTTATTCTACAGTATATATTTTTGAATGATTTGACTTTTTGAACACAGTATTTGGATATTTTGCCAAGTAATTGCAATTTGATACGAGCTTTACTTTATAGACACATTTTGGAGTGATGGAGGACACAGAGCATTTCATTGCAGCTAATAGGCAGACACTGTGAGCTCCTGACTTCTGAAGGTTTCTCTACCTTTATGCAACAGTTTTTCTAAGACCTGTTTTGATTCTGCAGTCTTCTATTGAATAGGCTCAGAGTCTCGTATTTGCATTTGCTTCCTTTGTTTTGGTCATCTTTGTGATGGTCACTTTTGTATGCAATGTCTTGGCTGGGTAGCTACAATTCTCAGAGGGGCATTTTCGATAATGCGTTCATATTTGACTTTGGATGCCCTGAGAAGAACATCCAAAATCCTAATTCCAAAATCCTAACCATCCACATATATTTTTCAAAAATCTCCTTCTTAGACGTCTTGGCTGTCAGGACGTCCAATCTTATGATACCTAACCTTCCACCAGGCTACTTAAGACACCTGTGAGATGCTCTACTAGGATTTCCTATACCAGGCGTTGCTGTTCTAGAGACATGTATGGACTATTTTATTCAGATCGGGGGGGGGATAGGAGGGGGTCAGTGACAACTGGGAGTGTGTGTGGAGAGTCACTGTCTAATCCCTCCAGTGGTCATCTGGTCTGTTTGGGTTCGTTTTTTGGCACTTAGATGCTTTTAAAACAGGTCTAGCTCTGGGAATCTAAGTTCCAAAAGGGAAAGGTTCGATTGTTGCCACAAGACATCAAAGTCTAAGCATGTCCAAAGCCCGCCCATAACAAGCCTTTCTTGAATTTTGGATGCACAGCAGATAGGAAACCTAGCAAGACGTCCAGAAAGTCGGTTTCAAAAATCAGCACTTGGATGACTTGGCAATTAAGATAGCCAAGTGCCAGTTTATGCCTTTTTGGATGTTTACGTTTTTTTTGAAAAACGAGCCCTTTAATGTTTTATACCTTAGCATCCTGTTCTACCAGATCTTCACTCACAACATCATCTTCCTCCCGCGTACCCTGAAAGAAGAGGAGACACAACCCCAGTGTGATAATCTTTTACTGGACATGGACTCTTACCTTAGCAAAAGACAACCTGATGAGTCCTATAAGGACAAAAAGGAAAACTTACCTGAAGTAACACAACAAGCATTTTTTTGAAATGGCCTGATGTGTCTCCAGTGACTTCACCCTCCAGCTCCTTGCCATAGGCTTCGTGCCATTAGGAAATAAAACAAAGAAACAGAGAGACAAGCGTATGAAGTTTATACCAGCTTAGTGATGCTCCTGCTCCCTTAGAAAACAGATCAAAACTCTACTTTTCAACAGACCAAATCCTTAACGCACCCCACCTCTTTGACGGTTCCCACCTCTTCCGTAACGTATTCCCCTCTTCCCTTCCCACTCCTCTAAGATGGTTGCTCCCTCCATTTAACTTTTTATGCATTCTTTCCCTTCTCTTATTCAATGTATTCTCTTACTGCATGCACTGTATATAGCCCTTCCCTCACCTAAATTGTTAACGTAAGACTAATTTGCCTCTTTGATTGCGTTGCTATGTTCTCCAATTCCAATCGCACTGTATGTATTTTCATCTGACTGTTGTGAACCGCCTAGAACTCCCTGGGTATGGCGGTATCCAAAATAAATTATTATTATTATTATTATTATTCCAAGCCCAATCTATACAGCACCATGAGTACGGCAGAACTTTCCCTGCTCTCTGCGAGTTTAGGTTAGACTTTCTCCAACTCTCACCATCCTTGTATGCCGCAATGAGGGCATGTATCTCTTGGTTCGTCCGCGATGCCAGGATCTCAATTAAACTCTTCTCGTCTGTTCCAGCACCCTGTTTAGAAACAAAACAATTGCTTCTGCACTAATCTTGGAAAATGCACTCATTCCGTAAATTATCGCATGAATGAAACTTCTTTTAGGTCTTCTGTTTTATAGCCCAGTGTATTGCAAACTGTGCTGCTGCGGCAGAATCCAGATGGGCCGTGAGACGCTCACAGGACATGCCTCTCATGCTGTCGGCCGGCGCCAGCACCTCACCTCCTCACCAGCGTCTCTCCTCCTCTCCCTGTACCTCTCCTCCATCTGGCGTGGAAATAGGCTCTGGGCCGCAGCACCAACTTTAATGTGCCACGGTGTCAAAAAATTTGCGAGACACTGCTATAGCCATTTGGGGGGAAAAAAGTCCAACGTGCATCACTGCTTCTCTTGCTGTACTGCCATCCAGGCATAAATTTAAACAAATGTATCCCCCCAAAGAATAGGGGCTAATACATATCTCTTTATGGAGAATTTAAACAAGGCATTTTCATACTAATAAAATTATACCAGTACATTTATGCCAAGGGTGTTTAGATGCATCACAAAGAATGTGAGTTAATGAAGGTCATAAGAGCATAAGAATTGCCGCTGCTGGGTCAGACCAGTGGCCAATCGTGCCCAGAAATCCGCTCACACGGCGGCCCTTAGGTCAAAGACCAGTGCCCTGGTTCAACAGGAACTTGTCTAACCTTGTCTTGAACCCCTGGAGGATGCCTTACCTGGATAGCGTCTTTAATTTCTTTGGCATCAAAGTAAGCCAGTGGCCTCATGAGACCAACAATCAGTCTTTCAAATTTCCCTGTTAGTTCCGACTTTAGGTTATCAATGAGGTCCTAAGCAAGAAAGATAAACAGAAAGGCTCTTTCAGTGATATGGTGACAGATGGACCTCCTATGTCCAACATCAAGTTATATAAAATTGAACAAGAGATGTTGAAATAAGGCTGAGGGTCAGAGATATTCTCTAGATATGTTCTTCTCTGTTATCTGTCCTTGGAGAAGTGACCTAGTGCTTAGAGCAGGGGGATGAAAACCAGAGAGGTCAGAGTTCAAACTGCTTTTCTCAGTGACCTTGGACAAGTCACTTTAAGGGCAATTCTGTAACACATCTGTCACAGGAAACTGAAAGATTACAGAATCAACAAACTTATATTGAAACCAAGCATAACAAGCAGTGAATATATTGATTGCGAGTGGGTTCTCTGAAGAAGCCATAGCGGCGAAACGCGTCAGGACCCAGTTACACCTATGCATTCTCTATTTCTCAGCTAAGTTATTTACTTCATTGAAGCTTTAACCATATAAAGTTGCTTAAAAATTGGACTAAAAACCTTTTGCAATCTTTGGATGTATGAACTTTATAAACCACCTATTCAGTACTTCATAACATCTTTTACAACCCGGTGCAATGATTGATACCATTTAAGTCTCTTTAGGGCTGTTGCCCTTTCTGAGTTCTTTAACCTTCCATCTTGGAATCTGAGCACCACTGTATGATAAAAGACGTTTGAAGTAGGTTTTGTTCCTTTATATGTTACCCTATCCTACACATCACTTGTGAACATAAATTTACTGAATATTAGCTCGTTCATGTGCAAGTGTACACTTAGCAGACTGAAAACCCGCCTTTTTGATATAGCCTTCAGTCCATAACCCTACTTCCCAATATCCACTGCTCAACACCCTAGACAGCAGGTTAACCATCCCCCCCTAACTGTATCCCCCATCCTGGCATCTTGTTTGTCTAGACTGGAAGCTCTTTCAAGCAGGGACTGTCTCCTTCGTGGCTCTGTACAGCGCTGTGTACATCTAGGAGCACAAGTTTATATGGAGCAACAGCGGAAACCAAACCCAGTTCACATTAGGCTACTCCTTCCCTCCAAATTTGTTGCCCTTTATGCCCTTTTCCGTGCTTATAACACTGGCTTAAATTGAAATAGAAACGAAGATATTTTTAAAATGTTTACATCTTATCCCTCTTCTTTGATTTCCCAGACGTCCGTCCCCCCAACCCTGCGATATTCCACCGCCCACCATTTCTCTCTCCCTTCTCGCCTGGAGTCTACTCAACACTCGGCCTTTTATTATATGGTGCCTCTCTTTGGTTTCCTTCCTCCCTCCAAGAGGAACTCTCCTCTCAGAAATTGTCTATGGCTCTAAAAGACTCCTTCCCTGGTTGGGGGTCCAGATAAAGAGCCAGCAGCAGGCTGATAACTCCTCCCCCCTAAATTCCTGCTTTTCTGTCCATTGATTGAAGTTTCTTTTTCATTTCCTTGAGATTTATTATAAGCTACTTTGATTTTCCCAACTGAAAGGTGGTATATTAAGTTATCAATAAACCGTAGCCATTTTCATCAAGGACATTTGTGCGGTGGCTCCAAAACAAAACAAATGCCCCTAACATACCCCCTTAGTGCACCAAAAGAAGGGAACCAATTCAATGCATAACTTCTGTACCACTAAATTCAGGAAATGTTGCCCATATTTGGGTGCAAAAAATTCAGGCTGAACACTATTCTATATAAATCATGCTTCGAGTTGTACACCATTTATAAAATAGGAAGTAGCGTGGGATCTGTGCCCAACTTTTAGGCACGAGGATTTACATCAACTGAACTCTGGCATAAACCCCCGTGCCTAAATTAGACGTGGATTCCCTGAATTCTATACTTAGTGCATCTTTAGTGAATGCCCCAGACCTGCCCATGCCCCTCAGATGGCCACAGCTCCTTTTCAATTGTTAAATTGGCATAATTTTTGAGCACCATTTATAGAATTCCCCCGTTAGGCACTTAAGTGCTAGCATTATGCCTAAGCAGTGTTCTGTGAGAGGCATAGCATGAAAATGCAAGGGGTATACACTTGGGCAGGCCCACACTTACGCTTGTAACCTATAGAATTCAGGAAGTTACATGTACTCTTATCAGCTTTATGTGTTCAAAATTACACTAGGTCTATGGCTTTTGCAACTACGGGTGCATAATTGTTAAGATCAGTGTCTCTTAAACTTTTTTTTAGCTCTAATACACTAAACGGAGCAAATGTTTTTCACAGCACATTATAATTGAAATTATAAAATTGCAAAACCAACAAAAAAAATTAAATTTTAGTTATTTATTTAAAGTTCTTTAAGCTGTGTATGGGTAACTGTAACAATGGTGAAACTAAAGTAGATATAAAAAGAATTGCTAATCCATGCGATGGATGTGCTTGGTTTTGAGTGCAAATTAACTCAAAACATTGCTCAATAGTTGACAAGCAAACACGCATTTCATCATCCACCATCTGCAGTCGTTCTCTTTTTTTTATTATTATTTAATTTCTGTCAGAGCTGAAAATCCAAGTTCGCAAAGATCCAAATGGTAGCAAAGCCCTGATTGCTTTGTTGCTCAAGGCAGAATAACTACTGCATAAAAAATAAAACTAAAAGTACTTGTCGTTAGTTTTCAAGTATTCTCCCTCCCTTCATTCCTCTTTCTTGGAACTCCTCTAACCCCAATTCTGCCAGATCCACCCCAAAATTGAAACTTTCCTTTCCCTCTCTAAAAGGTGTTTCACTTGTAGGAAAACTAGGTTCTTCCCTTCCTTTCAGAATCACTCAGCTCTGGAACAACCTTACCTCCCCTCTTAGGAATCTGAGCTCCCTCCAACTCTTCCGTAAACATCTGAAAACCTGGTTATTCTCAAAAATGTAACTCCTCCTCCCTCTCTGGTTATTCTAGTCCTCTAAATTTTCTCTTCATTTTGCCTCTTTCCTCCACTGGAGTTCCTTTCTACCCTAACTCTTGTTAACCGTGTCGAGCTTTACGAATGTAGAGATGATGCGGTATACAAACCTAAGGTTTAGATTAGATTAGATTAGACCAATCGCGTCAAAGAATGATGCTTGCCTGGGCGTTTGTATCCTTACTCACAAAGAACATTGACAGTGTATACTTATGAAAGAAAATTTTAAAAATAAAGTAAAATTCTGGAATCTCTCATGGCACACCCAGAATCTCTTCGGGGCACATCACCGTACCTTGGCACATAGTTTCAGAGACACTGGTTAAGAGCACTGATATGGGTTACGCTAATATTTGATAACAGAATCTAGACATTTCAGATTGGGATCTCACAGCAGAACATTTCGTCGCTTAAAAGGAGATGCTCAGTTATAGAAACGACCCCTTAACTCTTAATTGCTTCAGGTACCAACTTATATCGAGGTCTTTTGGGGAAGGGACTTACCAACTGTTCCTGAACTGTAATTTGCCTTAAATATAGATATGGTAAGACGAGTCATCAAATTCAAATCTTAGAAGATTTACAATAACACATCAAAAGCAAGCAACATAATTTGCTATAATAAAAAGGGTATATGTTCTCTTACCCTGACTGAAAGCAAAAGAAAGATCACAAAACATTGACCACGAAGAATGATAAAAAGCACAAAAGAATAAATCGTAATGTATTAAAACATATATTCCAAGAAATTACAGAAATATCAGAATGCGCTACCGGAGGAAGTGATCAGGCAGAGTACGGTACAGGGATTCAAACAGAGACTGGATGGATTCCTGAGGGATAAAGGGATCGTGGGATACTGAGAAAGCTAACCAGAAAATAAATGTAGAAACCCAACCAGGTCGTGCAGGTGCAAGATCGGAGGGCTAGGACTTTGATAGGAAGATAGGACTCAATTAGGAAACCAAGGAGGCATGGGGGCCCCTTCTGGTGATTTAGACAGGTCGTGAACTGTTTGGGCCGCCGCGGGAGCGGACTGCTGGGCAGGATGGACCTATGGTCTGACCCGGCGGAGGCACTGCTTATGTTCTTATCTTCCAATGCGTCTACGACCACACTAACTGAAGAGTGGTCACCTCAGCAGGAGTTGCAAATCTGCCAATTTACACAGATCCAGATGGCACATTTTGGGCCACTCCTGGATTTCTGACGAAGCTATCCTGACGCATTATGAGATCAGAAGCCCTCATCTCAGTGTGTACAATCAGAGGCTACAAACACCACACTGCACCGGCAAAGGAAGATAAAAACTGGGCCAGGTCTAAAATGTCCTTACTAGAATCAGGTATGGAGTAAATTGGCAGACCTGTAGCTGCTGCTGACAATGTGGCAAGATAAATCGTCAACCCACCTGAAAGCGAACAGATGTACCTGTATCGAGGGGAAGAATAAGCACTAAACAGAGCTAGGTACAGTGATAAACCACGATATTCATATGTGAAGAGCAACAGCATCAGCTGGTTTAACCTTCACCCTTCCTACCTCCCTTTCACCCTCTCCTATCCCATATTTAACGCATTGCTCCTTCACCCTCTCTCTTTTGAACCAGAAAATCTACAGCTGGTCTTGTTCCTTCAGCCTCATTGTGAGACTCAGTTTTCCATAATTACCTTTCCATAGATTGATATGAACGACTGGCTGATTTGCTGGCGCTGGCGGTTGCTTCGGGAGGTGATCAGATCAAGGATGGCTTCTTTGTTACTGCCTACAGGGAAGGGGAGAGAAAGAGGGAAGGATGTTAAAAGAATCAGAGAAACAGAGAAAAGGAAAAGGAAGTGTGAAACTCACATCCCCCTCCCCCTTTTACAAAGCCGTGGTAACTGCTCCGACACCCATTAAATCCCTATGGGTGTTGGGGCAATTACCGCAGCAGTCACTACTGCAACTTTGTAAAAGGAGCCCATAAGAACATAAAAACAGCCATGCTGGGTCAGACCAATGGTCCATCAAGCTCAGTAGCCCATTCTCATGGTGGCCAATCCAGGTCCCTAGTACCTGGCCAAAACCCAAGGAGTAGCAACATTCCATTCAGAATCTCAAAGAATAGTAAGATTTTGGAATCGCAGATTCTAGAACCACAAAGCGTAGTAACATTCCATGCTACCGATCCAGGGCAAGCAGTGACATCCCCCATTTCTTTCTCAATAACAGACTATGGACTTTTCTTCTAGGAAATTGTCCAAACCCTTCTTAAAACCAGCTACGTTATCCGCTCTTACCACAACCTTTGGCAACATGTTCCAGAGCTTAATTATTCTCTGAGTGAAAAAAAATTTCCTCCTACTGGTTTTAAAAGTCTTTCCCTGTAACTTCATTGAGCCCTCTGTCATCTAGGTTGTGAGAAACCTATTACTACAGCTTCAACGTCCACTGTTCTGTAAGGGCATATGTGAGAGGCATAGCATGAAAATGCAAGGGGTATACACTTGGGCAGGCCCACACTTACGCTTGTAACCTATAGAATTCAGGAAGTTACATATACTCTTGTCAGCTTATGTGTTGTGCCAAACTTCTGAACATTCTAGAATGTGCAGGTACAAATTATTCAAGTCATATTTTCTGGATGTTTATTATTTGTCAGAAAATATGTTTTAATAAAGTTATTTTTAACACGTTAGAAATTTTTTTGAAGTGTGGAAGCTGACTTTACATGTGCAAAATCGATTTTGCACACGCTTATGCGTATCTCTAGTAGATTCTGTGGATGAAATTGGATGATTTCACCTACCAAAGCCCTTCATTGCCTTGTGGAGTGCCTCTGCATCTTTGCTTGCGTCAAAGTCAGGGAAATCCTTCACAGACCCCCTGTATCTTCCACCCTGTAACAGCAGAAAGGACAGTAGGCAAACAAAAATACTGTATTCCTGATAATAATCTGTCATCAGCATTCAATACTCCTGTTAACATGTTTACAATCTGTCACCAGTGTTTTCTAAGAAAAGGGCCCTAAAAGAACAGGCCTGGTTTTTTTTGTGTGGGTCTTTTTCATTGGTCCTTACAGTACAAAGGAGAAATTTTGATAAGGTGCATCAAAAGAAAATAATCTGTAAAACTGGGCCTGAGTTCATTACATTGAGGAAAAGAATGTGTATAATTTTTTAAATATGTTTAATTTTACTTTCACAATAAAAATTTTGAATGCAAGGGAAGCCATCTTGTGACCACTGGGCCATAAAAGTTCCTGTTATTAATATATATGAAAGGTCACTTGGACACACAAAGTCAGAGGCGTGAAGAAAGTACAAGAGGTTTATTACAGCATGCCGGACTCTAGTGCAGTTAACAGCCTGCCTACTAGAGTGTTAGAATCAGGAAATGCATGGACTTTTATGCCCTTTTCACTAAACATATGCAAATTTAATATATGCAAAAACTACAATTTTCATTTGTTACTTCTATAACTTTCTACAATTATTATTGGTCCTAAGCCAGCACTTATGATAGGTTCAGGGATACAACTTATAGTCCTATAGGAAACTAGCTCATTTCTCTGCTTATCTAAATCTTACAGATCTAAATGTTACATGTACAGAAGGGCAGGGTACATCATGGCTCAAACTCTTATCTATTTAGCTTACAATGTGGTAAGGCAGGGACATACATTTTAGGCAGATGAGGTCAGTAGATTGTACACTGTTTTCAGCTATGTAGGCCAGAGCAATATTTTAAACAACAGTTAATCATTTCATGACCCTACATATACATAAATATCTCACTTTCAAACCCTCAGTTTGTAGTAGAAATGGTTCTTACATTACATTAGAGATTCTATTCTGCCATTGCCTTGCGGTTCAAGGCGGATTACAAAAGAATTACAGAAAACGTATTACAAGAAGAAGCTATCTGGTAATTTCTAGAGGAGATAAAGAGTCCTTCCTGTAAAAAAAAAAAAAAAAAAAGAGGATTCACCCATTAACTCTAACCTAACCCTGAGGGTAAGAGGAAGGACAGACACAGTCGGAACTGTACTGAGCTAGAATCAAGCTGCCATACCGTCCACCGCGCCACAGCCAAGAGTAGGAATGGGGAGCAATTGTGGCACCTCCATCTCCTCCCCTGTGCAGCTGCACCACTCACACAGCCCTTAGTAAAGCTCTGGATACACCAAATACTACAGCCTCTGTGTCTCAGCTTCCCTCTCAGATTTACTATTTTGCACATCACATAAGCAAGAGCTGTAATTTGTTTATACAGCTCACATTTTCCATCCTCCATCCGGTTATTGTCTACAGCAGCCTGGCCAAGCTCTGAAGGATCTCATGTTCCTGGAGTGCACAGTTTAGAATAATGTACTGTTTCTCTTCACATCGCTGTCTATAACCTGGCCTCTTTGGTCCCTGTGTCCCCTCCCTTACTCACTTTTTCTCTCTCGCCTGAGAAAGAACCAGAGGGACAGAGACCTGAACAAACAACAGAGAGAGGCTAAACGGATGCCAGTGCTAAAGGTGGACACAGATTTTCCTGGGTCTCTTAGCAAATCTTAGAATTGGGCTCCCATAGTCCCTAGCCACTTCCCACCTATTTTCACATATGATCTGACCAAAATCCAGCTCTCAAGGTGCTCCAGTACTAATCTAGTGCTCTGTTAATAAACAATACAGTACTCCCCTGAAATTCGCGGGGGTTCTGTTCCAGGAACCCCCGCGAATACGTTTTTTTGCCTGTCAAAAGGCAGGGGAAGCAGGAGAGGGCAGCTGGAGAGGCAGGAGAGGGCAACTGGAATGCCGGCGGGTAAAGAAAATCACTCGCGGTCTGCTCCGACCGCCTCTTCCTGTAGTAAAGTTGAGCTACACCAATCAAGAACTGCTTTGACACGCAGCTCCTGATTGGTGTAGCCCAACTTTACTACAGGAAGAAGCGGTCGAGCAGACTGCAAATGATTGAGTCCACGAACCGCAAATTTGCGGGGAAAACACTGTACATATGAGGAGATTTACTCAGGTAGATTTACCCTATGTACTTGTCCCAAGCTTTTTTGAGTTCAGATACATTCTTTATCTCCACCGCCTTCGCCAGGAGGCCATTCCACAGATTCGCCACCCTTTCCATAAAGTATTGCCTCTGGTTATTTAGTTCCGAGTCTGTCCTCTCATGGCCCACTCTTCTTTATAGAATCCTACTGCAAGTGACACAAAATGTGTTTGCATTTATAATTGGTGTATAAACCTACATTTATAGTTGGTATAAAATCCTACAAACCAACCTTAAACAGGTTTTGAAAAGCTTCCATGCATGCATGCGACATCATTACGTCACATCTGCGCAAGTGCAGATGACCTCCAAACGCGGCTCCAAGCATGAGAAGTTAGGGGCAGGGCTGAGGTGGAACAGGGCGTGACTTGGACGGAACATGGGTCCAGATTTTACAATAGTAAAACCTGGTAACCCTAGGTAAGAGAGTCCTTAAATGACCCATTTAAAATGGGCTTTCACATGCATTACTTAGGTAAACTACAAAAACCAAGAGATAGGTGCATTCTGATCTTCCAAACTCTTTTATGCTTTGAAGCTGGCTGAGCAGAACAAAGGAATACTGTTGTTGCTCTCTTCTTGGCAATCAGTCCTGGAAAGGGTTTGTTTTGAATCTATTCATTTTGTTTAAAAAACCTTTCCCGTGCTGACATCTTCACTGTTGGCCTTTCTCATCGCAATGTCGGTGTAATCAGTTGATTAGCTGAAGACCTTCCATTCCCCTCCCCCTCACTGATTTATACTTGTGTCTCTAAGGATTTAGCTTAAGCCCTGGAGATATAAATAACCCAGACTGAGTGGCAATAAATTCTCTGCATAGCTTTTTTTTTCTCCTCTTCATGTGTTGCTAACCTCGAGATTAGCGCTACACATTTCTCTGGTTTCTTATTTTGCCTATTCCATTCCTGAACCAGAATGAATCAAAATGCTTCACTACAGCTACCCTACATCTTATATAGGAAACAAACCATGGCTTCTCTCTCCTCATTTCATTGTTCTCTTTTCATCTTCTCCCTCTCATTTTCTTTCTGTTTCTGCCGCTTTCCATGATTCAGATTCAAGAAACTTTATTGGCACATCGATTTGTTTGTGTTACCATGGTAATATTATTACTCCTCGGAGAATTCTGTGCAAAACGATTTGAAAATTCAGCAAAATATTTTAGAAAATTCTACATATTTAAAAATTCTTCAGGAAATGTCACCATCCCAAGGCCTGAAATTCCCTCCTGCCTTTTTCCCTCCTCAGGCTCCGGCCTCCCATAACACACTCGACTTGCTCTGCCCCTCTTCCATCATCCCCGTGACACATTGTCATCTGGTTCTGCCCACTCCCCCTTACCACAATGTTGTCTTCCTCCATACTCATTTGTTCTGCCCCCCCCAACTTTCATAGCACACTCACCTGTTCTAGTCCCATAGCCTTGCACACATACTCTCTCTGCCCTCCCCCCATGGCATATTCACCTTGCACTGTCTGTCACCTCCCTTTCTTCTCATGGCATACTCAGCATCAATTGCTCTCCCCCCCTTCCTCAGAGATTGCATAGCAGAAAGAGAAGCAAGTGAATTGCTGCACATCAGATCACTTCCTCCTCCTCTGCCAGCTTAGATCTGACTGTTTAGGCGACCTACCGTAAATGGCTGTAGGGAGGCCCCCTTGCAGTTCACACAATCAGTCAGGTGTAAGCCAGCAGAGGAGGAAGGAAGTGGCTCAACATGCAGCGGTTCATTTCTTCCTCCTCCTGCCATGCAATCTTTGCAGGGGAGGAGAGAGAGGTCTAGGACAGACCTGATGATGGCTGTTTGGAAGAATTCTGCACATCCTGTGTGGGTGGGGAATTCTGCGCTGCGTTGCACATAATTCCCCAGGAGTATAGCATATAAAAGGGACCAAGTCACTGAGGTTTATTTATTTATTCAATTTTTTTAGGCCGTCTTCCCAAAAGAGCCCAGAACTGGTTACACGTTATACTATATACATAATATAGGTTTGTAATAACATAGTGGAGTAGGGACTTCAGATAAGGATAAGACATGCCATACATATTGTATTTGTCAAGCACCAAGAAAAATATGGCCAGACTCAAACCGATACAGAATACTGCGGTCAAACTAATTTATAGTCTGAAGAAATACACTTTATTGTGAGCTGCACTGGCTCCTAGCTGGCATATTCCTTATAGCGCCTTACAAGAATAGTAGAAAGTCACACGCTCTGTTCGTTTTTCCACCAGTTAAAGGATGCAAAAAGTAAGAAATATCTTGCCCAAACGCTGGCCTATCAGGCAGCACATCATGACAAAGATTTTCGGCATTTAATAATGAACAATGAACAATTTAGAACACAACTGAAAATTTTTCTTTTTTCAGAATTTTTTACGAATAATTCAGAACGCAGCTGAAAATTTTCTTCTTGCTAAAACTTCTGATCTAATATTTTTTATTGCATCTTTTTGATAACATTTTGTAAACTGCATAGAACTTTTTGGTTATGCGGTTTAGAAATTTGGTATTATGTTATGTTATTATGTTATTATTGTGAGTTAGTTATAAGATGGCTGGTGTAAGGACTTTAAATGAAGATAAGGCAATTTTAACAATAAGGGCACAGTCTTCTTTCAGTAGTAGGGCAATTTCTATACATAGTATGAAAAATCTGATATATGGATTGGGGCTGCCTCTTCATAAGATCATCGATTTGGATTATATTATAACTTGTAACTGAACGGGTTATAAGAGGATGCTGCATAAAATATTTCCATTCATGAGTTTAAAACTAGAGGGCTATATTATAGCTGAGTTATCCATTATTAAGAAAGGCCCAGGATGGAATGCTACTATATTGGACTTCAACTTTCTTTGCATTGAATTGAGAGGAATCTTTTTGAGGTTCTGTATTTCCTGTAGCAGTGGAAAACCTTCAACATTCTGGCTATACACCAGGAGTTTTACCCATGGCATCTTTCTGCCAGGTCATGCTAGGTTAATGACCTGGAACCTTTGTGAATTTAATGCTGAGGGCAAGGACGGGTCACCAGTAGCGTACCTAGGCTATGTGACATCTAGGACCAATTATTTTTTAACCCCCCCATATAAAAAAGGATTTGAGGAGCACCCCCTAGAAGCTGCACCCAAGGTGGAACCCCCCCTCCTTGGATTCACCACTACCTAAGGAAGGGGATTTTGGTTTCCAAAAGTTGTAAAAAAATGCATTCAAATTTATCCAATATAAGATTACCTTATTTCCATTTTCTATTTTTAAATGTTTAGCAATACAGCTACAATACTACTTTATTCTAAAGCAACAAAAAATATCATTTTTCTACCTTTTGTCATCTCTGGTTTCTGCTTTCCTCATCTTCTCTTCACTCTCCATTCCATCCAGCATCCGCCCTCTTTCTCTATCCCTTCCATTTTTCTCTTTCTGTCTCCACTCCTTCCCCCATGTTCTGGTATCTCTCTCTTCTCCTTTCCTTCCCTCCTTCCCACCCAAACTCACACCATGGTATGGCATCTGCTTCCCTTTCCCCATGCCCTGGGATCTCTGTCCTCCTTCCATCGCTCCCTCTTCCTCCATGCTCTGGCATTTCCTTACCTTCCTTTCTCTCCCTTTCTTCCTTCCCAATGGTCTGGCATCTCAGTCTCCTTCCCAGTCCCCTCCCACCATGCCCTGGCATCTCTCTCCTCTCCTTCCCTTTCATATCTCCCATCACTCCATGCTCTGGCATCTCCTCTCCTTCCTTTCACTCCTTCCTTCCCTTCCCGATGATCTGGCATCTGTCTCCCTCCCTTCCCTCCCCCCATGCCTTGGCATCTTTCTTCTCTCCTTCTATCCATCTCTCCCTCCATCTCCATACTATGGCATTTCCTTTCTTTCCTGTCCCTCCCTCCCTTCCCCATGGTCTGACATCATTCTCTCCTCTCCCTTCCATCCTTCCATTCCTTCTCCCTTACTCTCCCAATTGGATGGCTTTCTTCCTTACCCCTCCCTCCAATTGGGTGCACAGTGCAGCATTTCTCTACCCTCCACCCAATGGATAACTCTGCTTCTCTCATTGTCAGCAGCCTTCACAATTCACTGCTTTGCCTGAATCAAGCCTTCCTTTCTGTCAGGTCCCACCTACTTCCTGCTTCTGTGCAGGCAGGACCCGGCAGAAAGGTAGGCATGATGCAGGCAAAGTTGTAAAGGTTGAGACTGCCGCTGCCACTACCAGAAGGAGCACCCCCTTATGGTCTGCATCTTTCAGCTCTAACCATTCCCTATACACCATCATGCATCCTCCATTCACTCGATGCCAATCAGTAAGTTCTTCCAGGCCCCAGACAGACTCACTATGAATCTACATGACAAGCCACCTAAACTTTGGAGTTATCTTCCAGCTCATATTCATAGAGAAGCATCTTTTCCTAAATTTAAATATTTATTGAAAACATTTTATTTTCAATTGGCTTTTTAGTCTCTTTCTGTAGGGTGTTGACTCGGGGCACACGCTCTGGAACACTTTACTCTGGTGTACTAGTATGTTCTTGGCTGAATGTTTACCTGTCCTGTGCATTTAATGGAATTCATTTCTATTTCTATTTTGGGGTTTTTTTTTAATTGTACATCACACAGATCCATATATGTGGTATGCACAATACATCATGTTTTAATAAACACAAACATAATATACATTGTTTTATGCATATTTACATAACCTGGACCTGAACATTTACACCTACCTTTAAGGTAGTGCAAATGTCCACAATTGCAACATTCTGGATTAACCATTAAGCAAAATAGCACATGCCTAGGGCACCTTGGAGCTTTTTCCCCTAGCAATCATACCCTTACCCCTTTCACTGCCATCTGACATACCCATAATCCAAAATAAATTTCAATATTTTTCTAATCATTATAAATATATACGATGTTTTGCTTCATACAATAAATTATATAGGAAGGGCCAAGGGGCACCATTGTTGGGCTGTGCTTAGGGTATCACACCTAAATGATATGTACTTTTTTTAGCCGATATGCTAGTATTCTATAAAGGAAACCAGGCACCTTTATATAAAAGACACTGGACAGGTGGTCTCTAGGGAGTAAATTCAGGGGAGGGGATACTTGGAATGGGCAGACTTGGTGGGCTATAGCCCTTTTCTGCTGCTTTTTTCTATGTTTCTATGTGCCTAAATATAGGAAAAATATAGGAGCCATGTTATAGAAATGCCCTCTATTTGCTTTAGTCTGTCTATTTGTACCCTCAGCCCTGCATAGAGGACTTTGTAGTTTGCACAGTTGCAACACAAACAGGTGTCTGGAGACTCGGATTTTCAATGAGTGAGAGGAGGTGGATCTTTCACCTACCCTGGGTTTACGCTACCAATGATTCATCTTTGGAACAATTAAACTAAACTAAAACTTGAATTTATAGTCCGGGTCATCTTCATATAATAAAGCTCAACTCGGTTTACAGCAAATTAAAAAGTTAAAGAAATAAACAGAACTTACGAGTTTGAAAACAGCCAAGTTTTTAAGTTTTTGCGAAAGGATTGAAGTGAACCTAATTCTCTTAAGCTTAGGGGAATATTGTTCCATATTTCTGTTAGTTTAAATGAATAGGATTTCCCTAGTTTACCACTAGAAACAATACCTTTAAGGGAAGGAAAAGACAGTTTACGTTTTTGTATATTCCTGACCATTATTAAGAAATGTAAAGAGATGGCCAGATGGCAGCTGATTGAAAGAAATATTCTATATCTATTCTTCCTTTTCTTTTTAATTTTTCACCTCTTTTCTCCTTGCAGTGCCCTTATTTCTTCACCCTTACTCTCTTTGATCATCTGTGGCTAGTCCCTTAACCCTCTTATTCCACCTAGATATGTCCTTTCAGTACAGGCAGTATAGCACGTTTTAATTAACAAACATTCCCTTTCAATTATTTTTGATTCGTCTTCAGGTTATTGAGGCCAGAAGTGTGCCAGATTTTAAGGCCAGATGGGATAGACATGTGGGATCTATCCACAAAGATAGATAGGGAGGGTCACTGGAGTGGGCAGACTTGATGGGCCGTGGCCCTTATCTGCCGTCTATTTCTATGTTTCTATGTCTTTCACACTGCTTTTTTTTTTTTATTTTTTACTGTTCCTCTTTCTTTACTTGAAAAAAGTAAAATGAAATGGCCAACGTTTACTGACCACAAAACCAAAAGTTAGAACATTGACAAATAAGATCTATACCCAGCCTTTCCTTAGACACATACATCATCACACGCAATAATGCTTTATACACACAAGTCTTCATGTCTCTTCCATGGCAGACTAGAAAGCATTAAAAATAGTCCCTGATGTATTTCATTAACTGATCAATAAAAAGGACACGGTGCAGCCCAGACATGCCAAATTTTGATCTAGGTGCACTTTAGGATAATTATACAGACCAATGGAAACCACAAGCAGCAGACAGGATAGGCCACCAGGCGTTTGGCTTGACCAGCTCTTGTCCCAAACGGTATCAGCAGTTAGAGAGATTTAGGGCAGGTTGGAGATTTGTTTATTTGGCTTACCCAATCAATAGAGTGATTTATACCCCGATGCAAACCACTCAATGAAAAATTAGGTTAGTGGGTGCTAGCAATTACATCAAACTGCCTGACACAAGTCAAGCCCTTTCCATGTCCATGCTTAGTCCTCCTCACTAGAGAATGATACAATGACAAAATTAATCACCATTCCCGTCCCCACGGATAACCGCGGGAAACAATCTCATGTCATTTTTTCGTGTCTATCTCAACCTAAGTCCTTCTACACCAGCATTCTTCAATGCAAGGCTTGAGGGTCAGTTGCTGTGCACATTCAGACTTTGAGTCTTATTTGATCCAAGTATAGGCTAATGAAGCCATTGTGACATCACTGATGTGATTGGCTCATAGGCACTGGTGGAATGAGGCATTATGACATCACAATATCTGCTCTGGATACCAGAGACAGTCATTCTTTAGTGTCTTTCTCAACTTCAATCCTTCTACACCAGCATTCTTCAATGCAAGGCTTGAGGGTCAGTGGTTGGGCTCATTCATACTCTGATTCTTCCCTCTCTCCTTAAAGAATGACATGGAGATGGTTTCCCGACGGGAACGGTGATGAATTTTGCAACCATGTCATTCTCTACTCCTCACCCCTCTCCCTGTCATGTTTCTACAGCAGGGGTACTCAACCCAGCCCTCAGGACACCCAGGCAATCAGATATTCAGGAAACTTACAATGAATATCCATGAGATAGATTTGCATACAACGGAGGCAATGCATGCAAATTTCTGTCATGCATATTCGCTAAGAATATCTTGAAAACCAGTCTGGCCGGGTGTGCTCTGAGGACTTGTCATTAGACCATCTGTTCTACCATAATCATCTCAGTTGGTTCCAGTACCTTGGGCGCCATGCTGCTACTTTATCTGGATCCACAGGCAGAGAGAAGACAGCTGCAAAAGAAAAAAGAAAGCATTCATTAGTTTTCATTTTTGACAGCAAAGGGATTTACGCTTTCCCACATGCTTCCCACAATGTTCCCACACTGTTACAGTTCATAAAAGGGCTGAAAATGGCCTTGTTTCAGCGTTGTTTTGCCCAGCGATAGGCAAAAGGAGAGTATGACTTTTTTTATTTTTTTGGTTTTTAATTGGGGTTGGTGGGTAAGTTTTCAAGAGATTTTATTTTAATGATTGTTTATTGTGAGCTTCTATACCGCTACTAATGACTGGGGAGTCGATTCAGAGCGGTTTGCATGAGCGGAACCCAGGGGCAGTGATGCTCCTCACCTGCCCCCCCCCCCATGCAAGCACCCCCTTCCCTTTCTCCGTACCTTTTTAACTTTTCTGGCATGGCTGTATGCCCATGTCAATGTCAGCTTGCCCTCTGATATCACTTCCTAGACGCAGGTCCCGGAAGTGACATCAGAGGGAACGCCGATGCCGACGCGGGCGGCAATCTTGTGATGGGGAAGTAAAAAAGGGACAGGGGAAGGCAAGGGACACGTGGCAAGGAGATGAAGGGGGTGGAGAGGAGGAGGCTGCCGCACGCTTAGGAAGACCACGTCTGGGGTGGACCGCCCCGACCCTATGCCACTGCTGACGTCCATTAATTCCCTATGGACGCTGGAGCGATTACCTCAGCTGCAGCCGCTACTGTGACTTTGTAAAAGGGGGATTGATAAAAACCTGAAACCGAACACGGTATTCAAACTGAGTCCTCACCAGAGACTTATACAGATGCACTGAAACATAGAAACATAGAAATAGACGGCAGATAAGGGCCCACGGCCCATCTAGTCTGCCCACTTTAATGTCCCTCCCCTACCTTTGCCCTGTGAATAGATCCCATGTGCCGATCCCATTTGGCCTTAAAATCAGGCACGCTGCTGGCCTCAATCACCTGTAGTGGAAGACTATTCCAACGATCAACCACTCTTTCAGTGAAAAAGAATTTCCTGGTGTCACCTCGTAGTTTCCCGCCCCTGATTTTCAACGGATGCCCTCTTGTTGTCGTGGGACCCTTGAAAAAGAAGATATCTTCCTCCGCCTCGATGCGGCCCGTAAGATACTTGAACGTCTCAATCATGTCTCCCCTCTCTCTGCGCTCCTCGAGCGAGTATAGCTGTAATTTGTCAAGCCGTTTTTCGTATGGTAGATCCTTGAGTCCCGAGACCATCCGGGTGGCCATTCTTTGCACCGACTCCAGTCTCAGCACATCCTTGCGATAATGCGGCCTCCAGAATTGCACACAGTATTCCAGGTGGGGCCTCACCATGGATCTATACAATGGCATAATGACTTCCGCCTTACGACTGACGAAACCCCTTCGTATGCAGCCCATGATTTGTCTTGCCTTGGACGAAGCCTGCTCCACTTGATTGGCAGACTTCATGTCCTCACTGACGATTACCCCCAAGTCTCGTTCTGCTACCGTTTTTGCTAGGATCTCGCCATTAAGGGTATAAGACTTGCATGGATTCTGGCTGCCCAGGTGCATAACTTTGCATTTTTTGGCATTGAAGTTGAGTTGCCATGTCCTAGACCATCGCTCCAGTAGGAGTAGGTCGTGCATCATGTTGTCGGGCATTGAATCTTCGTCTGTTGTGCATTTGCCCACTACATTACTCAGTTTGGCGTCATCGGCGAATAATGTTATTTTACCTCGAAGCCCTTCTGCCAAGTCTCTTATAAAGATGTTGAATAGGATTGGGCCCAAGACTGAGCCCTGTGGTACTCCACTAATCACCTCCGTCATTTCGGAGGGGGTGCCGTTCACCACCACCCTTTGGAGCCTACCTCCAAGCCAGCTCCCAACCCATTTCGTCAATGTGTTACCTAATCCTATAGAACTCATCTTGCTCAGTAACCTGCGGTGTGGTACGCTATCGAATGCTTTGCTAAAGTCCAGGTACACGATGTCCAGGGACTCCCCAATATCCAGCTTCCCTGGATCTTTCTGTGATTCCTTTCCATATTCCCTCAAGTATCCTCTAACTTTTGCCATGGCTTTAATCTACTTGCAATCAGATAAAATTGGAGTTCAAGGAGATGGAAAATTGTTTGTGTTTAAATAATAATAATAATCATAACTTTATTCTTCTATACCGCCACAATCTTGCGACTTCTAGGCGGTTTACATTCAAGAGAGCTGGACATTCAGCGAGTTACAATATGCAGATAGTCAGAGGAAATATAGAGTAGAGAAACTTTAAGAAAGCAGAAATGTAAGCTATACAGTTAATATATAAAATATACAGTTTGCTAGGAAATTTCCGAGAGGACCTGTTAGGAAAAGGTCGCGAATTACAGAAAAATACAGCGAAAATTTCAATCTACAGCGTAATTACAATATACAGTGAAAAATACAAAATATACAGTGAAAATTACAATATACAGTGAAAATTACAGTATATAGTTCGTTAAGGATTTTCAGTGGGGACATATTAGAAGACAGGTCCTGAATTACAAAATACGATTTGGTTAGGATTTAGAGGGGGCATATTTGGAACGAGAAAAAAAAAAAAAGAAAAAAGTTCTTTATTCAACTGTTCGGTGAAGATTCTGTTTAGGTGATATATCTGTCGAATAAGGAAAACAAGAGGGCAAAGCATGTGGAGCTTTGTTTATAATATTCTTTCCAACCCTTCTACATGTGTGTATCTCTCTGTTGTGTGTTCTGCATGCACTATATGCGTTGTGGTCTGTGATAGGTAGCTGAGGGCGGTGGTACAGTTTGCAGGGGTATTTTTTTGGGTGGAGGCAGTTTATAGGGTGGTGGGGCAGTTGCCGAGGCTATTTGTGGAGGGAGGGGAAGTCTGCGAGATTGTGAGGCAGTTGTGGGGTAGTTATTCAGGATGCAGTTTGAAGCTAGGGCAGTGGCAGAGCTATGGAAATTTTGTGGGAGTAATTTTTGGCAATAGGGGGAAGTAATCAAGGGAGTATTTTCTGGGATGTGTAGAGTGGAGGAACAGTTGGTGAGGTAGTTATTAGGGATGGGAAAATGTGCAGGATGGTAGTTTTTGTGGGTGGGGCAGTTTGTGGGTGGTAGAGCAGTTGTGGGGGGGGGGTCTTAATTTTGGGCAGCTGCAGGTGGTATTTTCTGGTTGGGGACATTTATGTTGTGATAGTATTTGGAGTGGGGCATTCAGGGTTAGATTTTGAGGTAGGGCTGTTAGTGAGGTGGTGGGGTAGTTAGGGACAATTCATTAACCTGGGCACCGACATTTACACATGTGCATACAAACATGTGTACAGCTCAGCATACAGGAGAGTGTGGAGCAGTGGTTAGTTACAGCTTCAGCACCGAAGTTGTGGGTTCAAATCCTACATTGCTCCCTGTGACCCTGGGCAAGTCACTTAATTCTCTGATCCATTAAGCCATGTTTGTCTAAGTATTCCGTAATTTTATTCTTTATAATAGTTTATATTATCTTGCCCAGAACTGAAGCCAGTTTTACTGATCAGTAATTTCCCGGATTACCTCTAGAACCCGGTTCATAGACAACCCCGCGAAAGACAAAGGTGCGCGCCAACAACTGAGCGTAAGATGGAGGCCTGCGCCGAAGAAAATTACAGTTTTTAGGGGCTCCGACGGGGGTTTTTGTTGGGGAGCCCCCCCAGTTTACTTAATAGAGATCGCGCCGGCGTTGTGGGGGTTTTGGGGGGTTGTAACCCTCCACATTTTACTGTAAACTTAACTTTTTCCCTAAAAACAGGGAAAAAGTGAAGTTTTCAGTAAAATGTGGGGGGTTACAACCCCCCACACACCCCACAACGCGGCGCGATCTCTATTAAGTAAAGTGGGGGGGTTCCCCCCCGCCCCCCCATCAGAGCCGTAAAAACAGTACTTTTCAGCGGTGCGCGCCTCCGCTGCGCTCAATTGTCTGGGCGCGCCTTTGTCCCGGCGCGCTTTTGACCTGACACCCTAGAACCCTTTTAAAAGATTGGCATTACATTGACTACCCTCCAATTTTCAGGTACTATGGATGATTTTAACAACAGGCTACAGATCACTTACAGAAGGTAAGCAATTTTATGTTTGAGTTCTTTCAATAACCTGGGGTGTACTGTATACTAGAGAAAGACACGGGGACAAATTTTTCCTCATCCCCGCAGGAACTCATTTTCCCGTCGAGTTCTTTTCCTGTCCCTGCCCCATTCCTGTAAGTTCTATCCTCTTCTGCACAAGCCACAAGTACTTTAAAATCATAAGTAGCAACATTCTAGAGCTCAGACTGTGATATCATAATGCCTCATTCCACCAATGCCTGAGCTCCGTCCTCATCTGCACAAGCCTCAAACACTTTAAAATCATAAGCAGCAACATTCTAGAGCTCAGACTGTGATGTCATAATGCCTCATTCCACCAATGCCTGAGCTCCGTCCTCATCTGCACAAGCCTCAAACACTTTCATATCATAAGTAGCAACATTCTAGAGCTCAGATTGTGATGTCATAATGCCTCATTCCATCAATGCCTAAGCTCCATCCTCATCTGCACAAGCCTCAAACACTTTAAAATCATAAATGTTCGAGGCTTGTGTGGTTAAGGCAGAGCTTACAGCAGGGCAAAAGTCCGGTCCTTGAGATTTACTGGCAGGCCAGATTTTCAGGATATCCACAATGAATATGCATGAGAGAGATTTGCCTGCACTGCCTTCTTGGTATGCAAATCTCTATCTCATGCATATTCATTGTGGATATCCTGAAAACCTGGCCTGCCAGTAGATCTCGAGGACCGGACTTGGGCTTCCCTGTCTTACAGGAATGGGGCAGGGGCAGGGATAGGGACTCACAAGGATGGGACGGAGAAATTGAGTTCCTTGCGGGGATGGGAAAAAATTTGTCCCCGTGTCATTCTCTCATAGTGTATAACATCTCTACCAGGTGATTCACCACTTTTTAACTTGTCAGTTTGGCTTAGTACGTCTTTCATGTTCACCAAGATTTCTTTCAGTTCCTCCACATCATCACCCTTGAAAACCATTTCTGGTTCAGGTAGATCTCTTACATCTTATGTAAAGACCAAAGTAAAGAATTACCGTATTTTCGCGGATATAACGTGCGCGTTATACGCGTTTTTACCTACCGCGCATACCCCTCGCGCGTTATATGCCTGAGCGCGGTATACAAAAGTTTTTGTGCATATCATCGTGATTTCTGCGCGCTATACCCGTGTGCGCGTTTTACACGGGTGCGCGTTATATCCGCGAAAATACGGTAATTCAGTCTCTCCACTATGACAATGTTCTCCCTCAGTGCCCCTTTTGCTTCTTCATGATCTAACGCAGTGGTTCCCAACCCTGTCCTGGAGGAACATCAGGCCAATTGGGTTTTCAGGCTAGCCCTAATGAATATGCATGAAGCAAATTTGCATGCCTATCACTTCCATCATATGCAAATCTCTCTCATGCATATTCATTAGGGCTAGCCTGAAAACCCGATTGGCCTGGTGTTCCTCCAGGACAGGGTTGGGAATCACTGGCTTAGACCAGTGGTTCCCAACCCTGTCCTGGAGGAACACCAGGCCAATCGGGTTTTCAGGCTAGCCCTAATGAATATGCATGAAGCAAATTTGCATGCCTATCACGTCCATCATATGCAAATCTCTCTCATGCATATTCATTAGTGCTAGCCTGAAAACCCGATTGGCCTGGTGTTCCTCCAGGACAGGGTTGGGAATCACTGATCTAACGGTCCAACAGATTCCTTCACAGGCTTTCTGCTTCTGATGTACCTGAAAAAGTTATTACTGTAAGTTTTTGCCAATGTGGCAAATTTCTCTTCATATTATCTTTTAGCCTTCGCTGTCAATGCTTTGCTGCTAACGTGTCAGTGCTTAAGTTGCATTTTATGTTCTTCATTGCGATCCTTTTTCCATTCTTTGAAGGATGTTCTTTTGGCCCAAATTAAAAAAAAAAATAGCCTAGCAAGACAAAGAAGAGGGAAACTGAAAAAAGAGAAGAGGATAGAGAACAAGAAGCAGAAACATAAAAATGAGCCACATGGTTTAGTCAGAGTGTTTCAAATGAATGAATCCATTCTGGTTTACATTATACCTTAACTCCCAGCAATCCCCCACCCCCTCTTCCTCAGCTAAAATTCCCTTTTATGGAGTCTGATTTTTCATTTCACACGTTGGTGGAAAATTCAGCTGTGGCAAAGCTCCCAAAGCGCACAGATCAACCCAAAAGCTCTCATTAAACTCCGAGTAGCGAGCCAGCTGTAAGATAAGACAGGAATGTGAAATCACTGAGCCATCCACATACGGAGAGAAAAGCTGAACAAGGTTCATTAGTTTTTTTTCAGTCCTACTACAGCAATCAGGCCCGAGGAGAGGGGGGTGCAGGAGGTACATCGCTCCAGGGCCTATGAAGCTCAAGGGGGCCCAATGAAGCCCAAGAAACATCACGATTGTTAGAAATAAATAATAATATACACACGTACATGTGTGTAGAGTTTTGTATAAGGTCCCACACACCTTCTTTGTACCGGGGCCCGGATTTTCTCTCGGCGGCCCTGACAGCAAGGCCCAGGTCTTAGCTTGAATTTGCAGATGCAGCTCCTGCAGTGCAGGTCAGCAGAGGCTGGGGCATGTTGCAGTGACCCTCCATTTTCTCACAAAAAAAAATCATCAAGATGGTGGCAGTAGTTTCCTGCTCTGCCTTCTCTCTCTCTTCCTCTGCTCTTAGCAGGACATTCTTTGGGCCGTCCTGGCAGCTGCTAGAAGCAAGTTCCTTATTTTGCCCAGAGCCCGTGCCTCTTCTGCACATTATCACAGATCTGCACAGTTCTTAGAGGTCTGTGCCGAAGATAAAAGGCATGATGGGGGAAGGGAGAAGAGAAATAATGACATGAAAGAAGTAGATTGGTGCTTTGTGTTCAAAGGCCACCTTAGAGGAAAGATGTACTAATTCCTGCTATGCCCTTACCATCTATCCTGAGGATAGGGATTCAAAATCCTACTCTCATCAATATACCCATGGTACTGGCTTGCTTCTCTTCAAATACCTTCATTTTGGATCATATAGCATACTCCAGTGGTTCCCAACCCTGTCCTGGAGGACTACCAGGCCAATCGGGTTTTCAGGCTAGCCCTAATGAATATGCATGAGAGAGATTTGCATAGAATGGAAGTGAAAGGCATGCAAATTTGCTCCATGCATATTCATTAGGGCTATCCTGAAAACCCGATTGGCCTGGTAGTCCTCCAGGACAGGGTTGGGAACCACTGGCATACCCCTCTTTTAATCAAGAGTTTATATAGTTGACTGAAGTTGAATTATTATTTTCCTTATTCAAGAAGAGTCAGATACACAATTCAGATGACATATTTTCAAGACCAATTCACATCACATATAATGCTATTCAATGAAGCATTGACAGACAGAGCTGCCACGTCATCCATCCCAGGAGGGAGACTTTTTTGGGCGCTCCTGGTTTTAAACTTATATCCCAAAGCAGTGTGGTATTTGTAGTCCATGATTCTGTCCATTCAAATCAGTGCTACAGGTCCCATAATGCACCAGGATGAGGTTGGCAGCAATCCAGAACTGGCCGAAAAAGGTCTCCTGTGCATTACCATAATTCTACTGCCCTGCTGCATAGCTCAGGATGGTCTCTAGAGCAGGGGTGTTAAAGTCCCTCCTCGAGGGCTGCAATCCAGTCAGGCTTTTAGGATTTCTCCAATGAATATGCATGAGATCTATTAGCATACAATGAAAGCAGTTCATGCAAATAGATCTCATGCATATTCATTGGGGAAATCCTGAAAACCTGACTGGATTGTGGCCCTCGAGGAGGGACTTTGACAACTGTACTCTAGAGCAGAGGTTTCCAACCCTGTCCTGGAGGACCACCAGGCCAGTCGGGTTTTTGGGATTGCCCTAATGAATATGCATGAGAGAGATTTGCATATAATGGAGGTGACAGGCATGCAAATCTGCTCCATGCATATTCATTAGGGCTATCCCAAAAACCCGACTGGCCTAGTGGTCCTCCAGGACAGGGTTGGGAACCACTGCTCTAGAGCAGTGATTCCCAACCCTGTCCTGGAGGAACACCAGGCCAATCGGGTTTTCAGGCTAGCCCTAATGAATATGCATGAGAGAGATTTGCATATGATGGAAGTGATAGGCATGCAAATTTGCTTCATGCATATTCATTAGGGCTAGCCTGAAAACCCGATTGGCCTGGTGTTCCTCCAGGACAGGGTTGGGAACCACTGCTCTAGAGTATATCTCTCTTTATCTGCTTAGCAGAGTTTCAAGGGAACTGGAGCAACAGAACCAGGGCCACAGTCATGTAGTTTCAACACAGGTCCACCCTTGGCGATAACAATGTACCCAGTCTAAGACTGGAGATTTTGGGACAGTCCTGGATTTCTGATCACCCTATCATTGAGCATTATGGGACTCACAGCACTGTGCAGGATCAGGCACTACAAATCCCACAGTGCTTTGGGATATAAGTTCTCTTATATATACTGATATTTCTCAACATTTGCTTATTTCTGATCTGAAGAAGAAGGGGTTATCTTCAGAAGCTAATCATAAATGCACTGTTAATCCAATAAAACAGGTATTAACTTATTTCCTTTATTTTATTTCTATATATATTACAGCCACCACACCATTTCACTCAGGTCATAAGTTCAAAACCAGGAGTGGCTAGCCTGGACCTGGGTAACATCTTTAAATGTATGTCAGAAATTTTTGACTGCACCAGTTATATGGGGGAAATGTGCTATTTCAGAATCTCAAAGCACAAGTTTGGGTAACTTTTGAATTTAAAAGTGATAAGACTGAAGCAAGATAGAGGTGATGGACAATGTTTGGGGTTTTTTGTATGTTTAATGACTACGAGTATGTCTGATGTCTGTCAATGATAAATTTATTGTTTTAATGTGTATGATACTGTGACTCCACCTGCCCTTGAACTGAAGAACCGGTATGCAGCCCTGGAAGTGGAGGAGATGAGAGCATTCCAGGGAGAGGAAGGACCAAAGCTCGAAATCTCCAGAGTTGCTGGACCACTAGGAGGAGAAAGGTGATGGTGGTGGTGGTTGGTAATTCCCTTCTGAGGGGTACAGAGGCATCCTTCTGCCGATAAGACATGGGAGGTACGCTGTCTGCCTGATGCCAAAATCCAAGATGTTACAGAGAGGTTGCCGAGACTCACCAAACCAACATGGAAGCTGCTCCTCCATGTTGGCGCTGATACTGCTAGGTACCCCTCCGAACATATCAAAAGTGACTGTGGCTCTAGGAGAGAAAGTGATGCAGTCAGATGTGCAGGTGGTATTCTCTTCGATCCTCCCTGTCGAGGGTAAAGGCCAGGGCAGCGAAGCTCACATCCTGGAGATGAATGTGTAGCTGTGTGGATGGTGTCGTCGAGAGTGTTTCGGCTTCCTGGACCATGGGACGATTTTCCAAGGGCTGCTGAGCAGGGATGGTGTGCATCTATCAAAGAAGGGAAAGAAGTCTCTTCGGCAGAAGGGTTGGCTGATCTACTGAAGACTTTGAACTAGAAGCATTGGGTCAGGGTGATCAAAGCCCCCAAGTAAGTGAATCACTAAATTCCTCTACACAAATGGGGAAAAGGGGGCAATGTCTGGAAAGCAGTCTACTAATGCTAGAAGTATGGGAAGCAAGGTTCTGGATCTAGAGGCTGTGATGGAAGAGGCAGAGTTGGATTTAGTGGCAATCACAGAGATGTGGTTCATGACTGCGATATTGAACCAGGAAAGACAGGGTAAGATGAAAAGGAGGGGGAGGGTTGGCGTTATATGCTAAAGATCATATTAAAGCCACACAATTGCAGGATCTGCAGGGTATGGAAGAGGCACTGTGGGCAGTGTTCCCGCTAAGCTGCGCTGGCGTGCGCTGGCGCACAAAATATTACATCGCAGCGCACAAGTTTCACGTCACAGCGCACACTCGAGCGGAGGTGAGAGGAAGCGGCGGCGGTCTGCCCTGATCGCCTAAGATGCAGCAGCGGCGGCATCCCCGTAATTTACGGGGATCATGAAAGGAGCCGCCGCTGCTGCATCTTAGGCGATCAGGGCAGACCGCCGCCGCTTCCTCTCACCTCCGCTCGAGTGTGCGCTGTGACGTGAAACTTGTGCGCTGCGATGTAATATTTTGTGCGCCAGCGCACGCCAGCGCAGCTTAGCGGGAACACTGACTGTGGGTCAAACTGGAAAGAGGGAATGGAAAATGTATTTACATTGCTGTGATAGAGGGGAGGGGGGATGGGAGGGGAACTGATTATATTGTTGAAAATGTTATTTCCTGACTGGTACTACTGTTTGTATTTGCTTCTTACTGCTGGAATAATAAAAATCATTTAAACATACATTGCTGTGATATACAGGTCTTCAGTGAAAGGAAGTGGTTTTATTAAGGGAATAGTGTATAGTCTGCATTCTTTGGGTTGGATTCAGTAAATTCAGCTCTTCTACAAAGGATGCTCCAGGAGGCGCCCGGGGTGCTGGTGCTTGGCATCACCATGCCATGCATCCCCCCCCCTGCACTCTTCCCTGCCACAGCCAGCCCCTGCATCCCTTCACCTCTGTGCGCTCCCCCACCCCAGCATACCTCTTCAGATGATTGCAGGCAGCGAGCGTCGCCTATAACCTGCTGCTCATGCCTCAACTCTCCCTCTGACATCACTTCCCGAAGCTGCTTGCAGCCGGCAATCATTCGAAGAAGCAGGTGGGTGGGCGGAGAGGAGGGGGAAAGTGCCCAGGGCGGTCTACACCCCCCTCGCTGCGCCACTGCTGCAGCTTGAACCCTGAAACCTGGCGTATATCCCGGTGTGCAAAGTGAGCGCGGATTCCTGGAATTCTGTAACACTGTGTGCATTTTGGGGGGGGGAAAATGCCCTTGACCCGCCGATGCCCCGCCCCTGGCCCCGCCCCCTTCTGGGTTGCATACTATGGGATTTGGGCCCCCAGGCTTCTAGAATACATCCAATTGTTGATGTTAATTGACTCATTAATTGCACTTCTGGGGATCTTGCCCGGATTTGGGGGTGGATATTTGAGCAGCCTTTATAGAATTTGAGGTTTTTCAGTGCCTTCTCTTTGCATCCTCTCTTCAGCGCGTAGGATTTGCAGCACAGACGCAGCGGCAGCAGGACTGTTTCCTGGACTGATTGTATTTCCATTTCTAGCTTTCTTTTCTCTATATTATTATTTGAATGTTGCACACCGTTTGGATCAGTGGTTCTTAACCTGGGTTCAACCGAACCCCAGGGGTTCGGTGAGTCAGTCACCTCCGACTCATAAAGCGCTTCGGTCACGTTCAATCATCTATCAGTTATTCAGTGATTTTGATCAAGATTTAATCTATCAATCTGTAACTAACGCCTTGTATACATCAATCAATTCCTGATCAAAATTTGTGATTTAACTGATAGATGATTGAACGTGACCGAAGCGCTTATGATTCGTGATGATACGCCCCCGCTTGTCCATAATTGGCTGCAGGTGATCACGCAACATCGCTTGGCCTATCTGTGCTGCAGGGGATTTGATGCGCACAATAGTCGAATTGTAACTGTTGTGATGGTACCTCGTGTGATACCTATCTTAATATTTTAATCCCTTACTAACTATGTCGAGCAAAATACGAAAGTGGTCGGAACGTGATGGGAGTCAGCGTCCTAACTGCATTATTATTCGAAATATAGGAGAACTTTTTTGTTTTCAAAATTGATATTATTTTTTTCTCTCACTGTATACCTATGTTTTGAATTTGTAAAAATCATATTTTATTTTTCCAATAAAGAAGGGTTCGGTGAACACGCATATGAAACTGGTGGGGTTCAGAACCTCCAACAAGGTTAAGAACCACTGATTTGGATGGTCTGAGAAACTGTAATGCTTCATTTCTGAAACATTTTGGCCTCCAAATTCATGAAACAGTTTCTTTTTCCCTCTTCTGTTCTATTCAGGCATTTAATCTCCCCCCCCCCATACATGGTTTAAGAGCCGTTTAAAATCAATCTAAATATTTAATGTTCAAACCTGCTTCACATGCAATAAAAACAGTCTCAAGAAAAATAGAAAAAATTCATTTAGGGCTCTTTTTTACAAAGCCTGGTAGTGGCTTCTGCTACATTAATTGATCCGAAGGATGTAGGGATTTAACGACGGGTGAAGTATATGCCCATGAGGCAGCCGCTTTGTAAAAAAAAATGGGGGGGGAGCGAGGGGCGGGGGGGTAATCACTAGCCCCCCTTTTTTTCAAAGCCCATTAAATCTCTATGAGCATTGGAGCGATTAAAACATCAGCACAGTGGCTACCGCAACGTTGTCAAAGAATCCCTAAGTTTCTTCTGTTGGCTCAAAGAATTGCATTATTTTCAATAAATGCAAATTTGAGCCCCCCAGTACTAGGATATGTAAAACCTATTTGTAGATGCCCTTATCTGTTCTTTTTTTGGGGGGAGGGGATTCAGATGTTTTCTTTCCCCATTTGCTCTCAATTGTTCTGCCTTCTCGATTGCAGTCCTTGAGGGCTAGAAGCAGAAAGCTCTCCCGAACTCGCACCCCTGGAGGACCACCAGGAACCACCACTGCAACACCCATCCCCGAGGACAGACTGCACCATCTTGAGTGCCACAGCCAGGTCTCTGCAGGGCTGAACAGACATTTTTTTTCCCTCCTCATTTTTAAGGGATTCCTCTCTCTTATTTATTTAATTGCATAGGCAATTTGCTACATGTAAACTAGGGGTGTCCAACCTTTTGGCTTCCCTGGGCCGCATTGGCCCAAAAAAATGTTTCTGCGGCCGCGCAAACACTGCAGCAAGACAGAGGAGGGAGCCAGCAAGACGGTAAACACCCAGGGGCAGCAGTGGAAAACACTGCATCGCCCTCGACCGGGGCCGCACAAAATACTTCACAGGGCCACATGCGGCCCTCGGGCCACAGGTTGGACACCCCTGATGTAAACGAAAACCTGCTTGTGCGACCTATTTTTTGATTAATTTACTTTTGGACCACGAATAAAAGGGTGTGAACTCAAATGAAATAACCACTGTTAAAGTCTCGTAACTTATAAAGGGGGGGGGGATGGAATCTGACAGCCAATTTTGTTTTCGGGAGTTAAGACGTATTTTCAGCTTTCCCATTCAGCGAGGCAGCTCAAACAGGTCAGACTGTGCTACTACTCATAACTATTTCGATGCATCTCTCACTTGAATGCCTATTTCAGTTCCAGGAGGCGTGGTGCAGTGGTTAAAGCTACAGCCTCAACACCCTGAGATTGTGGGTTCAAGCCCACGCTGTCCCTTCTGGCCCTGGGCAAATCGCTTAAATCCTCCCATTACCCCAGGTACATTAGATAGACTGTGTGCCCACCAGGACAGAGAAAAATGCTTGACTGCCAAAATAAATCCATGTAAACCAGGGATCTCAAAGTCCCTCCTTGAGGGCCGCAATCCAGTCGGGTTTTCAGGATTTCCCAATGAATATGCATTGAAAGCAGTGCATGCACATAGATCTCATGCACATTCATTGGGGAAATCCTGAAAACCTGACTGGATTGCGGCCCTCAAGGAGGGACTTTGAGACCCCTGAACCATTCTGAGCTTCCCTGGGAGAATGGTTTGGAAAACTGAATAAATAAATAGTGTGAAAAGCTTCAGGCTCTGAGAGCTGGTATTGTGACACCATAATGCCTCATTCCACCAATGCCTAAGAGCCAACCTCATCAGTGATGTCACAATGACTTGCTTGTCCTATACTTAGCTCACTTTTACTACGTTTTGATTTCTAGAGTGGCGCAGTGGTTAAAGCTACAGCCTCAGCACCCTGAGGTTGTGGGTTCAAACCCAGGCCGCTCCTTGTGACCTTGGACAAGTCACTGAATCCCCCCGTTGCCCCAGGCACATTAGGTAGACTGTGGGACAGACATGGAAAAATGCTTGAGTCCCTGAATAAATTCATGTAAACCATTCTGAGCTCTCTGGGGAGAACAGTCCAGAAAATTAAGGAAATGATGAAAGCAAGTGGACTAAACTATTGGTTTTTAGGATTAGGTTAGAAACATAGAAAGATGACGGCAGAAAAGAGCGATAGCCCATCAAGTCTGCCCACTCTACTGGCCCACCCATGCGGGAGGCATGGTTTTTATGTCTCTATTTCAGAATGCCAAATGCTTCCTAAAGCACGGACCTCTCCGCTGAATATCTGCCAGTTTCTTTGGTGGGGTTTTGTCTCTTTAATGGGATCGGGCCTTTGACATTTGCACGGAATACTGGGCACAAGGCTGATCAACCCTGGCAGGGATCTGGGTTTAAAAATAGCCCCTCCTGTTCCCTCCATGCTTTCTCCGAGAAACGGCCATCTGTTTTCTGAGGCTGTGATGTTGGCAGTCTCACAGCCTCTGGTTCCCTCCCCTCCAATATGGAGTATGTTACATATTTGACGAGAAAGAAGGTGGCAAATGATTTAAAAAAAGACAGCTTATATCCACACTGCAAGAGAGCAGGCAAGATCGCCTTAAAAGAGCCTATGATCACCTCTTGGAGGTTCGTATGAAAGATAATATGGAAGGAATTAGGGTCTTTCCGTTTACCTTTTCAAACCGCTACAAAATGGGGTGGGTGGGGGGGGGGCCTGCCTATATGCTGACAGTGACGTTAAAGAAGCCCCCGCCAGCTGCAAGACTGATAACTGTCCGGAGAGACACACCCAAGCTCTCTGAAGGGAAAGAGTTAAATCTAGCCCCCCATTTGCTCTAAGATCTGCGCCAGGACGCGCAAGATTTTGTTTTTCAAAATAGTCATCCAAAAGCCGCGCATCTGCAGCCCCACTAGTCCGACTGCGGAAGTGAATTTTACCCGGACCCTGAACCTTCCCACCACTGATTGAGAAAGGGGGTTCACCTCCCGCCCCTACATTCTAAGGGGGGGGGGGAGGGGAGGAACCTCAGATTTTTAAGGACGTGCGGTTTTAGATCCAAAAAGGAGCTTAACGAGTCTTGCCCGCGCTGTGCTTTCGTCAAAAAGGAGCTCCAGATGTACTTACCCGAGCGAGCTGGGCTTGCCGATAGAGCAGGGGTGCGGAGGCGAAGAGCTTCTCCTTCTCGCCCGGCTGCAAGGAGGACAAAGAGGCAGAGCTCCGGGCGCTGCAGCTGTTGCCCTTCTTCCCTGGAGTGATGTCACATGCCGCAGCCCTAGTGCTGGTCCTCCAGCGCTCTCTTCTGTCCTGAGCCAAATTCTCATTCATTTCCATAGCACCAGAATTTGCTCTCTGTTCCCCTCCCCCCCCCCCTCCCAAATCGAGGAACTTTTCTATACACCCAACACCATCTTTTCTGCTACAGCCCCTGGAATGCTCTGCCTGGAAGAATCCCTCGACTAGTTAAAAAAAAAAAAAAAAAAAACCACAACTCAAAACCTTCCTATCGGATCAAAACCCAAGAGAATGAATGCGGAATGTTTGGGGTTCAGCAGTTCATTTAATAAAGTGTGGAGTAGAGGTCTGCACGGGAACGGGGATTGCGGGAATCCTGCGGGGGTCCCGTGGGAATCCCCCCTAACCCACGGGACTCCCACAGGGACCCCCCCTCTAGCCCACAGGACTCCCACGGGGACCCCCTTCTACCTAACGGGACTCCCACAGGGATGGAAGGCTTTGGAAGCAGGGTTCGTCCATATAATATAATGGACACGTCAGCCTTAGTAAAAGAGGGGGTTTATAAGTGATTTACCTGAACAGAAAACAAAAAAAGGGTTCCACCAAAGAGATTCCACAAGGAAAACAGCAGCGCAAACACAAAAGAAACTGTGGAATTGATGATCCTGTTAGAAGTAATTGCTGCTTTTTATGGGGACGGGTGGGGATGGAGGTAATTCCTTGCGGGGATGGGTGGGGACGGAGAGGATCCTGACAGGGACGGGCGGGGACGGGCGGGGACGGGCGGGGACGGGTGGGGCGGAGAGGATTCTGGCGGGATCGGGTGGGGACGGAGAGGATCCTGGCGGGATCGGGTGGGGACGGAGAGGATCCTGGCGTGGACGGGTGGGGACGGAGAGGATCCTGGCGTGGACGGGTGGGGACGGAGAGGATCCTGGCGTGGACGGTGGGGATGGAGAGGATCCTGGCGGGATCAGGTGGGGACGGAGAGGATCCTGGCGGGATCGGGTGGGGACGGAGAGGATCCTGGCGGGGACGAGTGGGGACGGAGAGGATCCTGGCGTGAACGGGTGGGGATGGAGAGGATCCTGGTGGGGACAGATGGGATTTTTGTCCCCGCGCAACTCTCTAGTGTGGAGCCGTTTGACTACATTTGTTACTTCACAATAATGGGCATGTATCTCTCCTTTTCTTAGATTTCCTCTTTACACATCCAGGGTGGGTGGAGGGAAATGTATTTTGAGGATTTAAATTACTTAATTATAATATTGTAATCACATCATATGTCTTATTGTATTAATAATTGGGAGGAGGATGGGAGAAAATGATTGTTTTATGTATTATTTGTGTAGCTTTAACCACTGCGCTTCTCTAGAAATCAACATGTAGCAAAAGTGAGCCAAGAATAGGATAGTCAAGTCATTGTGACATCACTGATGAGGTTGGCTCTTAGGCATTGGTGGAATGAAGCATTATGACATCACAATACCAGCTCTGGTTATCAGAGGCTGAAACTTTTCACACTATTTATTTATTCAATTTTCTATACTGTTCTTCCAGGGGAGATCAGCATCTTAGCATCTTTTACATTAATTTATTCAGCCTTTTTCCCTGTCTGTCCCGGTGGGCTCACAATCCATCTAATGTACCTGGGGCAATGGGGGGATTCAGTGACTTGCCCAGGGTCACAAGGAGAAGCATGGGTTTGAACCCCCAACCTCAGGGTGCTGAGGCTGTAGCTTTTAACCACTGCGCCACACTCTTGACGATTCTACATAAAGTAATATATGGAAAGGCACCTGGTACCTGATGCAAGCTCTAAGAAAATACCTGCCATCTCGTTCTTTGAGGTCAGAATCTGCTAGGAGGTTAAGGATGGGGCATAACCATGGATGGAAGTAATCTCAGTAGCTGGTCCTCGATTATGGAATGATTTAAATGGGTCATTGGGGGCTGTGTCAAGATCTGAAGAGCTTTAAACAATCTCTGAAAGCTCACCTCTTTGTTAAGGTATTGGGTTTTTTTCTTTGTATGTAAATTGTAATCCGCTTAGGTTTTAAGTGGAATAGAATTTTTATAAATAAACAATGCAATCCCCCCTCACCCCCCCCCACACACATACACGTTTTGTGGCACAAGCTACTTTTTCAGGAGCTAATAAGGGTACAATAATAATAATAATCTTTATTCTTGTAAACTGCCCAACCATATGTTCCAGGCGGTTTGCAACAAAGAAAGACCGTACAGTCAGTGAAACATACTTATAAACAGAGATACCACAATAATCAAGTTACAAACTTATCAAACAGATACATTTTTAATAACTTTCTAAAAGCATAATATGATTGTGCTTGTGGAATCAGAATACTTAACCGGGAATTCATTTTTCCTAACTGAAATGCAAAAGTCTGATCTAAAAATCTCTTATAACGACAAGCTTTTAAAGATGGATACATGCACAAACAATTATTTTGGGTATTTCTATTTGACTTAAATAACTTAAATTGGGAGGATAGGTATCCTGGAGCTTTAAAGTAGATGCAGCCAAATTTAAACAAAATTCTTGCTTCAAATGACAACCAATGAAGTCGTTACTTCTTGAAATCAAAAGGAAGAAAAGTATTAATGTTCCCTGACTTCTACTGTAACTGGGAGGGGGGAGGTCAGTTTTCAAATGTTAATATACTTCCCCCTCTGTATTTGCGGTTTCCATATCTACGGATTCACTTATTCGCGATTTTAAACCTAAAATTCCTTTTTCTTTTTTTGGGCTATTTTAAGCCCTGTAAGCACCCCCCTTAAGCCTTACCTGGTGGTCTAGCAGGTTTTCTGGGGAAGGAGCAATCTCCCCACGCTCCTGCCCCGTGCAGATCTCTCACAGGAAATAGCTCGAGAGTCTATGGGAGGTCAAGGCAGCCATTTCCTGTGAGCGATCTGCACGGGGCAGGAGCATGGTAAGATCGCTCCTGCCCCGAAAACCCGCTAGACCACCAGGTAAGGGAGGGCTTTCAGGGCTTAAAATAGCTGGGGGAAGCGGGGGTTAGGGCCAGAACCGGCCCAAATATTATTCGTGTTTTTTTAATATTCGCGGGCCAGCTCTGCCCCTAACCACTGCTAATCCATATTAGTGTAAAATCCCTTGCAAAAATGTGCCATTGATGCCACGTGCTTGAAAACAGTTATGAGAAAAATATTTACACACACATTCTCCTTGTTCCGCTGAAAGTGCTGAGTAGCAGAAGGCAGTGGTAGGTGGGCAGCCAATGGGATGGGACGGGCCACAACCAATGCGAAAACATTCATATGATGAGAAAGTAGTTTCTGAGGAATGCTGGCCCTCCTCTTATTTACTCCCTCCCTCTTCTTGCTGGGTAAACTGCTCTGCTGAATTGAGAAGAACCCGCCTTGGATTTAAAGACTTGCTATTCAAAAAAACTATACAGCCTTCTATCCCCCCCTCGCATCCTCCCCCCTCCATGCATGCAAACTACCAGCAGACCTTCCCAACGACCCTAACAAGTAACCAACCCTAAACTTCATCTTCCCTACTAGTATTCCTCAATTCTCCTCCCTTCCTCAATTTCTCCCCTCTGCCTCCTCTATTTAAGGCCCGTAAATTGTAATCCCCTGCATCTACTGTGTAAGCGTCCCCTAAATTGTAATCCCCCTGCATCTACTGTGTAAGCATCCCCCAAATTGTAATTCCCCTGCATCTACTGTGTAAGCGTCCCCCAAATTGTAATTCCCCTGCATCTACTGTGTAAGCGTCCCCCAAATTGCAATTCCCCTGCATCTACTGTGTAAGCGTCCCCCAAATTGTAATTCCCCTGCATCTACTGTGTAAGCGTCCCCCAAATTGCAATTCCCCTGCATCTACTGTGTAAGCGTCCCCCAAATTGTAATTCCCCTGCATCTACTGTGTAAGCGTCCCCCAAATTGCAATTCCCCTGCATCTACTGTGTAAGCGTCCCCCAAATTGTAATTCCCCTGCATCTACTGTGTAAGCGTCCCCCAAATTGTAATTCCCCTGCATCTACTGTGTAAGCGTCTCCAAAATTGTAATTCCCCTGCATCTATTGTGTAAGCGTCCCCCAAATTGTAATTCCCCTGCATCTACTGTGTAAGCGTCCCCTAAATTATAATTCCCCTGCATCTACTGTGTAAGCGTCCCCCAAATTGTAATTCCCCTGCATCTACTGTGTAAGCGTCCCCCAAATTGTAATTCCCCTGCATCTACTGTGTAACCGTCCCATAAATTGTAATTCCCCTGCATCTACTGTGTAAGCGTCCTCCTAATTGCAATTCCCCTGCATCTACTGTGTAAGCGTCCCCCAAATTGTAATTCCCCTGCATCTACTGTGTAACCGTCCCATAAATTGTAATTCCCCTGCATCTACTGTGTAAGCGTCCTCCTAATTGCAATTCCCCTGCATCTACTGTGTAAGCGTCCCCCAAATTGTAATTCCCCTGCATCTACTGTGTAAGCGTCCCCCAAATTGTAATTCCCCTGCATCTACTGTGTAACCGTCCCATAAATTGTAATTCCCCTGCATCTACTGTGTAAGCGTCCTCCTAATTGCAATTCCCCTGCATCTACTGTGTAAGCGTCCCCCAAATTGTAATTCCCCTGCATCTACTGTGTAACCGTCCCATAAATTGTAATTCCCCTGCATCTACTGTGTAAGCGTCCTCCTAATTGCAATTCCCCTGCATCTACTGTGTAAGCGTCCCCCAAATTGTAATTCCCCTGCATCTACTGTGTAAGCGTCCCCCAAATTGTAACTTCCTGGAAATGTCCAGCTATCTTATACTGTAATCCGCTTAGAACTGCAAGGTACAGGCGGAATAGAAGTCACTAATGTAATGTAATGTAATGTTATGGGTGAAAAGGTTTTGATCAGAATCTTGCCCCTAATGTTGGGTAGATAGCTGGTTCCTAGGGGTTAGTGGAAAAGAATCCAGGCCAGTTGGTTGGCATCCGCAACCACGCGAGGGGCTCCTTTGTTGGCAGCGCCTGCGGTTTGTGAGGGAAGAGAAAACGAGAATGGTGAGCAGCAAAAGAAGTTGACAAATGAGACGTTTCCTTTATTTTTGATATATCGTTTTATCAAACAGGTTAAAAATAAAAGGCTCCTTTTACGAAGGCGTGTTAACGGTTTAACATGCATAATAGCGCGTGCTAAACTGCCAGCTGCGTTAGCCGCTACCGCCTCCTCTTGAGCAGGCAGTAGTTTTCCGGCTAGTGCGAGGGGTTAGCGTGTGATTAAAAGTCACACGCGATAAAGCCGTTAACGTGGCTTTGTAAAAGGAGCCCAAAATGCTAAATAATAATAATTTATTTGTACGTCGCCATATCGTATCAAAGCTAAAAAGTACAGGGGCATACTCACACTGACGTACATGAGACGAGAGGGCAGTGGGGGAGGGTAAGTTTGTAAATACAGCGAGATAAAATAAAAGTAAAGGGAAATACATTAGGATAGGACTCGCTTCAAGAGAAGCATTTGATTTTCCAAGGTACTTCAAGGAGTATAAGTGAATTCTATATGAAAGCTGGGATTAAAGAGTCTGGGCGTCTTTGAAAAGAAAAGTCTTAAGTTTAGTTTTAAATTTTTCTAGAGTTTTCTAATTGGAGATCTAATGGAAGGGCGTTCCACAGAGAGGGAGACAGTGAGTTACAGCTGCCTTCTAAAGAAAACAAAACAAAACAAAAAAACAAACTCTGTGGAGTGACGATGTTCCTAAATGGACTTTATTTGAAAGTGTCAAAGTTCCAAAGTTCCACATAAAATAAATCATCCACATAAAATAATTCCATCCACATAAAAGCCTTAAAGGACCTAGTCCGCTAGGGATACAGGACCCAACACGGTCCGCGTTTCGACATAAAGTCTTCTTCAGGGGTCCCTGGAGGTCCTATAAAGGTGAGTACGTGGGAAACAATTGTGTGGTGAGCCGGAAGTGAGACACTGCTTGCATTTGCAATAGAAAGGGCTTTTAATAAAAAGCAACAAGCAAAAAGCAAAAGGAATTGACCCCAAAATATCCACAAAGAAGAAAATCCAAAGAAAACCAAAAAATCTCTGTGGAGTGACGATGTTCCTAAATGGACTTTATTTGAAAGTGTCAAAGTTCCAAAGGTACACTGAAATCATCCACATAAAATAATTCCATCCACATAAAAGTAAAACATCCACATAAGAGCCTTAAAGGACCTAGTCCGCTAGGGATACAGGACCCAACACGGTCCGTGTTTCGACAAAAAGTCTTCTTCAGGGGTCCCTGGGGGTCCTATAAAGGTGAGTACGTGGGAAACAATTGTGTGGTGAGCCGGAAGTGAGACACTGCTTGCATTTGCAATAGAAAGGGCTTTTAATAAAAAGCAACAAGCAAAAAACAAAAGGAATTGACCCCAAAATATCCACAAAGAAGAAAATCCAAAGAAAACCAAAAAATCTCTGTGGAGTGACGATGTTCCTAAATGGACTTTATTTGAAAGTGTCAAAGTTCCAAAGGTACACTGAAATCATCCACATAAAATAATTCCATCCACATAAAAGTAAATCATCCACATAAGAGCCTTAAAGGACCTAGTCCGCTAGGGATACAGCACCCAACATGGTCCACGTTTCGACAAAAAGTCTTCTTTAGGGGTCCCCAAAATATCCACAAAGAAGAAAATTCAGAGAAAACCAAAAAATCTCTGTGGAGTGACGATGTTCCTAAATGGACTGTATTTGAAAGTGTCAAAGTTCCAAAGTTCCACATAAAATAATTCCATCCACATAAAAGCCTTAAAGGACCTAGTCCGCTAGGGATACAGGACCCAACATGGTCCGCGTTTCGACAAAAAGTCTTCTTCAGGGGTCACTGGGGGTCCTATAAAGGTGAGTACGTGGGAAACAATTGTGTGGTGAGCCGGAAGTGAGACACTGCTTGCATTTGGAATGGAGAGGGAGACAGTGGGTTACAGCTGCCTTCTAAACATTTTTTTGCTACTTAAAGGGGTACAGAAAGATACTAAGGTGCGCGAGCTGCACCTCTTGGCTTCATCTTATGCCCTCTCATTGCAGACTTTCCTTTCAAATGAAAGAGACTCGACTCATGCGCATTTACATTATGTAGGTTTTTAAACGTGGCTCTGCTGTGGGCTTGATCGGACTCGACTGTGTGCTGTGGGCGTTTTTGCCTGCCATTGAAAAAAGAAGTAGCAATTCATACTGGTGGAGTTCCTTCTGTTCTGTCCTCTGGTGCCAGAGCTAAGTATTTTGCTTCCTTGTTCAGCAATGTTGCATTTAGAACTGTATGTTTCATATATTTATTCATAAAAAGTTTTTTAAAAAATATATACTGTGCACAGTAGAGGGGTTTTCCCTTTTAGATCTTTTTACATTGTGCTGCAGGTGTGAGTTTTTTTTGCCTATGATAAGAAAAGAATGGCAGCTGTGAATCATCAATGATGGCTACATATTCAAAACGTTTTTGAGGCTTTTTCTCCACCTGTTTTTGAATTTCAATGTTGGATCTTAGAGAAGTAGCCCACTGCTGGTGAGTGACATTTTTTTGGAATCATTTGGATTTCAGGTGTCAGGTCAAAAGCGCGCCGGGACAAAGGCGCACTCAGACAATTGAGCGCAGCGCGGAGGCGCGCGCCGCTCAAAATTACTGTTTTTAGGGCTCTGACGGGGGTGTGTGTGTGGGGGGAACCCCTCCACTTTACTTAATAGACACCGCGCCGCGTTGTAGGGGGTTGTGGGGTGTGTGGGGGGTTGTAACCCCCCACATTTTACTGAAAACTTCACTTTTTCCCTGTTTTTAGGGAAAAAGTTAAGTTTACAGTAAAATGTGGAGGGTTACAACCAGTGTTCCCTCTAAGGTGAGCGCATGAGCGATCGCTCACTATTTTCAGTGGCGTCGCTCATACGCTTTCCCCTGTCGCTCACTCGAGGGCAGAGGTGAGAGGAAGCGGCGGCGGCCTGTAGTTTAAAGTTAAAAGATGCAGCGGCGGCTCCTCTCAAGATCCCCGACTGCATCGGACTTCCCGACGGGTGGGGATTCGTGAGAGGAGCCGCTGCCACGTCTTCAGTGTCCTCCAAGGGTGGGGGGGGGTCCGCCCCGGCTGTGCACCGCCCTAAGGCTGCAGTCGGAGAGGAAGTTCGGGCCAGCCAATCGCTGTATTGATTGTATTGCTCACTGCAATATGTAAGATGCTGCCTTTTCCTAGGTACTCATGTATGACGTGTGGCTTGTTACTAAAAATCATGTTTTTCATACAGATTGGGGGGGGGGGGGTGCAAAAAAATGATGGGCCCGGGTGTTACATATGCTAGGTATGGCACTGTATGTAAAGATACCAGAAAGCTGGTGAAGCAAAAACTTTAAGTAAATTGTTATTCTTCTAAGTTTTGAGTATTTAACCCTCCCACAATCTCATGGGCACTCGTTTCAAGTTTATTGAAATTTTGATTTAAACGCAATATCAAATATTTTCAATGCGTATAACAAAAATAAATTTGGGGAAATAAATAAAACCATTTGAACAATAAACATACAAACATATCCATGGATGATTAAAAATACATAAGGAGTACAAGGATAAACTACATTTATTTAAAAATGCATCCTCCGCGCCTGCTCATAAATTTGTGGAGTATGTAACTTGTCGCTCATGCATATTTTTTTTTGCACACACCTCATCAATCCTTAGAGGGAACATTGGTTACAACCCCCCAAACCCCCCATAACGCCAGCACGATGTCTATTAAGTAAAGTGGGGGGGGGTTCCCCAACAAAAACCCCCGTCGGAGCCCGTAAAAACAGTAATTTTGAGCGGCGCACGCCTCCGTGCTGCGCTCAATTGTCCGGGCGCGCCTTTGTCTTTCGCGCCATTGTCTATGAACCGGATTTCAACGTCTCTATCATATCTCCCCTCTCCCGCCTTTCCTCCAAAGTATACAGATTGAGATCTTTAAGTCTGTCCCCATTTGCCTTATGATGAAGACCACATACCATTTTAGTAGCCTTCCTCTGGACCGACTCCATCCTTTTTATATCTCCAGAATTGTACACAATATTCTAAATGAGGTCTCACCAGAGTCTTATACAGGGGCATAAATACCTCCTTTTTCCTACTGGCCATAGCCTCTCCCTATGCAACCTAGCATCCTTCTAGCTTACGCCGTCACCTTTTCAACCTGCATGCGAACTCGTAATCGGCTTAGTTGATAGGCAGCCTAAAAAATTTTAAAATAAATAAATTATTCTTGCTTCTCTGTTAACTGAACATTGCTTTGTTCAAGAGACAGGTTACATTAGACACACGACAGGCTGGGTGGAGCAGTATTAGAGAACTTTAGGTTTTACAGTTCAGTTTCCATTGAACTACTAAAATCTCGCACTACCTGCTCGAGGCAGTTTAGGAGCGAGTCGGGTTTCCTGTTTACTCATTTGAAGCCTTGAGCTGAAGTCATCTGACATCACTGTGCCTTCCTGCTGGCAATATGGTCCCCTTCCCTTATCATTGTAACAGTTGACTATGTAAATTTCAGTTTACACATTTAAATATTTACATCTTTAATGTTCAATAATTTTTATTGAGTTTTAGAAATGAAATATACATAACAAAAATCTTACAAAGAATCATCTCAACTCAGTTAATACAGTGTAGATATATAAATTTGAAGAAATCAACAATCAATCATCATCACAATACAAACACAATAAAGTACCTCCCAACACTCCCTCCTCCCTTCCCATTTCCAAATATTACTAATGAATAGTGCTTCACTTTCTGATTACAAATGTAACGAGTTCACTACAAAACTGCCTGCTCTGACTGATAATTGCTGTATATAAGGTTCCCAGGTCATCCAAAATTTACTGTTTATTTATAAGATGGGGAGGTCACCCTAGCTGCCCTCCAAATGCCAAAATTTACATCTTTAAATAATACTCAGGTGGAAACTAGATTTGACGGTTGCAATATTTTCTGTTCACTATTGACAAGTAGCAATGCAAAATTCCAAATGCAATAAACCCAAATCTTATACATTTCATAAGAACATAAGAAATGCCTTCACCGGATCAGACCCTAGGTCCATCTAGTCCGGCGACCCGCACACACGGAGGCTAAGCTAGGTGTTCCCTGATGGAGACCTTGTTAACCCGTATCCCTCAATGTGAGTTGCAATAAGGTGTGCATCCAACTTGCCCTTGAATCCCAGAATGGTGGTCTCCGTCACAACCTCTTCAGAGAGAGCATTCCAAGTGTCCACCACTCACTGTGTGAAACAGAACTTCCTGAGATTTGTCCTGGGCCTGCTTCCTCTCAGTTTCAGTTCATGACCTCTCTTTCTATGCATCTGCAAACACCTACTGTATCCATGTGCAATTCACCCTGAGCTTGAACTTGGAAAGGCAAATGATCAACTCTAAAAAATCCATAGTTGCTAATATCTTAGGGCTCCTTTTGCAAAGCTGCGGTAAAGGTTTCTACTGCAGGCCGGCGAGGTAAAATGTGCCAGCATTAGTCACAGTGGCTTAGTGAGGTTGAGAGGTGCTCCCCCTCCCCTACCCTCTTTCCCCATACCTTTCTCACTTTCAGGGTGCAAGCAGCAACCCCAACCTGCTGCTCATACCAGTGTCAGCTCTTCCTTTGCAGTAGCCATGCTAATCCTTTGGAAGCAGCCACTGACTAAGCACAATAAACTTTTTCCAAAAATAACAGGTTCATACACTTTATCAATTATTAAATTAATATTGTGACGTACTCAGACTCTCAACCTAACATTAAAAGAGTTGGCAAAGGTTGATCATGGGACCATAACACCTCTACAGCCCCTTTTGTCACCCAAAGAACATTTTAAAAATCCACTCCGATCCTCGATTTATATTTTTATTAACAGCTGAAAATGGTGGCTGGTTCTTCAAAACATCTTCTTATTGGCATATTAGAAATGACCATTACTGTTCCAATCCTAGATTTCTTAATTTACTTAAGCTATTGAATCTGGCACAGTGGCGAGAGGCACCATCAACAGCAGAGGCGACTGAAACATTTTTACTATCGAAAAAGCTTCAATATCCCAACAGACTACTACAGAATCAGACGTGGGTCAGTTATCAAGCAGAAAATAAAGTTTCCAGTGAGAAGAATAAGCTTCTGTTCTAGTTTTCTTCTGCTAATACACTAATTTCAAATGCTAGCAGATTGCATTCTGAGATATTAGGTACTATACAATTTGTGTCTAAACATTGAGGACCCCTGATGAAGGATGCGATTTGGCTGAAACATGGATCATGTAGGGTCAGAATCACACTTATGAGCTTGTACTATCAAGACTCTTTTGTACCCAAGTAGGTAGACAAGGATAGATTCTTCAAACTACGGGGAACGACAGGCACAAGAGGGCACTCAGAAACTGGAAGGGGAGAAGTTTAGAACAAATGCCAGTAGGTTCTTCATCACACAGAGGGTTGTGGACACATGGAACGCGCTCCCGGAGGAAGTGGTCAGGCAGAGTACACTACGGGGATTCAAAGAGGGAGTAGATGGATTTCTGAAGGATAGGGGGATTGAGGGATACAGATAAGGGTAGATAAGAGTATGGAAAGAGTATAGATTAAAACAAGGGGGCTATAGGGCTAAATCAAGATAACATGACAGGTCATGGACCTGATGGGCTGCCGCAGGTGCGGACTGCTGGGCGCGATGGACCTCTGGTCTGACGCAGCGGAGGCAAATTATTATGTTCTTAAATCTTGAGGTTGCTTTTTTTTTTTTTTTTAAACATGGCTTGTGTGCATCAAACTTAATGGAACCATCCTGTTTACATAGTATGTCCTGTTGACCCCCAAGCATAGCTTCAGGATGCTGAAATGTCCTGTTTTCAGAAAGAGTGTCCTGAAGCTGTGCCCAAAACATTAATCAGAGGCCAGAATTTCTCCCTACTTCCCCAATGCCAACTCGGCAACAGATCAGATTTCAAGGAGGATGTTTCCCTACAGAAACTAGTGAAACCATCTTCAGTTGAGGATAGAATTAAAGGGATCCATTTCTTACAAATAGCTACAAACAAAGTGATATCAGATCAGAAATGACAAGCTAAAGCCCAACCAATGACCTGGACTAGAGATGGTAAAGCCTGAAGTAGTGAACTCCCAAGAATGAAATTGCAGAGCAGTAAAATAGTTACAAAGATTAAAACTGGCTGTGCCCTAAAGAGTCCAGGGGCAATCCAGAGTTTAGAACAGGTATCTGTTAGAAAATAGAGCCAGCTCAAGGTGCCAAAAGCCTGCTTCACCTGCTCAGCCCTCAGTAGTGAAAGTATATTCTCCTCTCTCTGGCGCTGGCACCAGCTCCACTGTAGGCAAGGAACAGGTGTTTCCTGTTCTCACATTTACCCCTAGGGCAATGGCAGCAGCCAAGAGAGGAAGAGAGCGAAGACAACTTCACTGCTGGACAAACTTGAGTGGGTGCTGATCAGGTGGTCTCAAGGTGCTACAATCCCTTGCATAAACAGAGTATCATAGTACAAGATTATCAAAGTTCCCTCTGCTCAATTCCCCATTAACTCAAAATTTTCTAACTTTATAAAGTTAATATATGGGTAACAGGTCTGGCATGGATTCTTGAGCTTTCCCTTATGTGGAAGTTAAAGCACCATGTACAATCCTGTTTTAACAGATTACAAGTACAGTGTTAGGTACCGTAATCCACTAAGAATTGGCCATCTGCTCTGGACTAGAGCTTTCCTATTTAGCAGATGTGCTCAAGTTGTTTGCACCTGCCCTAGTTTAGCTGTTTGTGAGAAACTGTCTGCAGCAGACTTGACACTTAAATGTCATCTACCATGTGAATTGTAACAAGTGATACACATGGAAATTAACACAAATCATAACTATGCAACACTAGAGTCCATTGAGTCTCTACTGGGAGGGAGACAGGACTAGGGTTCAGCAGCTGCTGCCAATGCAATGTTAGAGAAATACCTCCGACCACTGTGAAAGCAAAATTAGAAAGGTAAAACCAAATTGTGGGAATAAAACTCATGTAATACTAGTTAAGGCCTCTTTGGCTTAGAGAAAAACTGCCAGAGGGAATTTTTGCATACAAGATTGGCGACTAGGTAGGTACATACCCCAACATCTGTCGTGCATTTAGAATGCAACTGGAGGCCTCCCCCCAATAACCTGAGCTCTGAACTTTTTGCCAGGTGATGTTAAGTGTATATAGGTAAGTGTACTGGGTTTTGACTTCCAGAAACAGCTTTACTGTTTTCTCTGGAGCTAGTTGCATGGAATGTTGATTGCCAAGTACTTTTAACTGGGCTGGCCACTATTAGACACAGGATAATACTGAAAATTAAGACCCTTGGTCTGACAGACCTGGTATGGCGGTTCTTATGAAATGCTCCCTGGTGTTGTAGAAGCCAAGTGATTTGACCAGAGCACTACTAAGTAACTCACTACATACTTCTAGTTATTCCATAGGCCAGTGGTGTCAAAGTCCCTCCTCGAGAGCTGCAAGCCAGTTGGGTTGTCAAGATTTCCCCAATGAATATGCACAAGATCTTAGCATACAATGAAAGCAATGCATGCAAATAGATCTCATGCATATTTATTAGGGAAATCCTGAAAACCTGACTGTGGCCTTTGAAGAAGGACTTTGCCACCCCTGCCCTAGGCTGAATAAGGGCAATTACCAGCATTGGCATCTTGCCAGCAATCACCTGCTGCTTCTAGCCCAGTCCCTCAACACTGTATGCCAAGGCATAGTGGTGTGCCACAAGAGATTCCAGAATTTATTTTTTAAACATTCCCTTCATAAGTATACTAGAATAGACCTGTACATTGCATATGCAAGAGTCAAACATTCTTTGACATGATTGGTCCTTTAACTAACAGCAACTTAATTATGTAGTAGTTGTCCTAACTTGAGCAAGAAATCAAATCAAGGCTTTACCATTTGAATCATCTTTGAGATCAAGATTTTCAGTTCAGACTTAAAGAGAATGACTAGCTGGATGAAATATTTGCTTGTTGACTATCAAGCCTTGTTTTGAGCTAATTTGCACTCAAATCAAGCATATCCATCACATTGATTAGCAATTCCATCTTAGGGTCACCATTGTTACAATTATCCATACATAGCTTAAATTAAGTCAATTTAAAATTTATTGGTTTTACAATTTTATAATGGTCAAAAAAACAAACATTTGCTCTGTTTAGTGTACCAGGGCTAAAAAAAAAGAGTTGATGTACTGCTCTAGCCAGTGATCTGTGAAATCCTGTCTGGCTCCTAAAGAGCCCCTGAACAGCCTATAGCACCCTTAGCATTACCAGAATAGCAGCTGCCCTGTAGTTAAGCTATGAAATGTTCCTTTCCCTAAGACCACAGCACCACATGGCATTAACAGCTAGATAATAGGGCAGAGCTGATTCTGTGACCCTGCAATGGAGAGAGAGTAGTACTATTTCCCTAGTAGTCACCCAAAATGTATGCTAATAGGGAGAATAAGCTTCCCTCTTCATCCAAGAGCAGTGTTGCAAGAGTTAAGCTAAGCCATTAAGTGGCTTAAGAATAAAGCCTAGAAAGTACCAGAACTAGAACCCTTCTTGTATGTTTAGGCTGGCGATCCAAAGATTTTATCCGAATCTGTATGGCTGCGATATCTAGCAAAGCCTTAAGTTACTCAAATCCTGAGGTCAAGATGTCACCTGTCCCAACCAAGTTCTGCAATGTGGAAGAGCCTGTGCACCAGTGATAAACCCTCATTTAAGGTGGTTAGGTTCCATACCAATAGTATGACAGGATGCCTAGAACATAGCTACATAAAATGGACACAAACAAGATGTCTTATCAAATCACTTTATTATACCTTTACTACATCAGTTTCACATTTCTGCTCCTTATTGAACTTCCAAAGTGCAACAGCTGCAAACACAACTCCAAGTACTCCCACTGTAGCCATGGCCCCTCTTACCCAGTCCAGCATCGACTGGTCAATCCTGGGAGTGCCTGAAAAATGTAAAAAAAAAAAAAAAGGTTCCATTATCCTCTTATATCAGATCTAGCCAAGGTAACTTATGGGGGGAAACAAGGCCCCCTTCCCAAACTAGAAGGTGGATCTTGTTTAGTAAGATCTAGAGGCACTAAAAAGGATTAGCAAGACTGGGTCTGATCTTTGGCCAATTCAAAAAGGAATCGCATGCAAATTCATAGAGGTTTGTCATAATCTGCAACCGATTGCCAAGAGACTCAACTATGTAAAGCTGGCAGGGAAGCCCTGAAAGCAGCCTCCTGCCATTCAAAGTATTTGGGGCAGGAAACTAATGGGCAGATGCTATGTTATGTGCACAAAATCTGCTCCATTAAAAACCCTCCCCCTTGACAACCAGCGAATGCAGTACTGGGAATCCCCCCCATGCTAGTGAAAATTGGTGGGAGGGATTGTTGCCTGCTGTAGGTTCCCCGAACCTTTCAAGAAGTTGGTTAACAGGAGGGATACTCTTGTCACTCTAAGGCCTGCCTGTCTAAAATGGTGGGCCTTAGGCATCTGAGCCAATCAGGGCCTTAGACTCCTCCCTGTGCACCACATGATGCACTGGGGAAGGCCTGCCATTATGGCCAGGTTGGCCTTGGAGGCATTACCAAGCATCCTTCCTGCTCCCAACTTCCCTGAAAGTTATGGTGAGTTTGGGGGACCTCTGGTGGCAGGAGGGAGGTGGCATCCCTCCTGGTTTTTGCTAGCATGGGGGAAGATTCCCAGTGCTGTGTTGTCAAGGATATTTTTCATTTTTATGGGACAGATTTTATATGTGATTTGTATTAAAAAAAGAAAAAAGCATCCCTGTCAGTAAGTTAGATGTGTCAAGACCTCTTCAGATTGCTTGGCTTGTTGCTTTTTTGTTCATAGCCAAGCTATGTTAGTGTATGAATCGCATGGCTAGTTAGTATGGGGTTTTAGGTAATTTGCATGGCTGGATTTGAAAATGGGAGATTGAGAGGACAGCAGCAAAGAGGCACAAGAGATGTGTAAATCAACTAGCATACATTTTACTGTCAAGCAAGTCCTTGATTAAACCAAATGTAGTCCCAATTGAGGAGAAACGTGTAAGCGGTTGTGTATTTTTTTCAAATGCGATTGCTAAGCTGTCAAAACAGGTTTAGCGACCATCACTGGCTTTAGTGCATTTGGGCCATAGTTGGCACCTACGTCTCTAAATACTAGTTTAAAAACCTCTGCAAACACTTTTTATCATTAAATCTCCTACTATAAATTCCCCTGCATTATGCATTCTGTTCTAGCTCTACACCAAGCCTCACCTGCTTTTGCCATAGGGAGATGTTCAAGCTCATTGCTGCTGTGAAAATCTACAGGTCCATCTGCTGTTACAAGGTTGTTTGCAGGATCCCAGTCAGTCATTCTTTTCTCTAGAAAAAGATAAAAAAAAGTTTCTTCCAATGGAAGATAAAGTTCCTCCAAGAACTACTGGAGCCGACTGTTTCATGAACTAAAACCCATACTAGAATGAGGCTGGAAGGTCAGCATTAAATAAATCCAGATCCTTTGGACATTGAGCAGGAGACCTTTAGAACAGGTGTAACTGGGTGGGAGGCACCTGTATGCCTGAATAATTAAGGCTGCAGTTAGGCTGTCAGATATGGGAACCTGAGGCGGAGTAATGCCATTTAAGCAATTTTAAGCTTTAGCTGTAGAACTGCCATAAGCCATCCAAATGACAGGAAACTTAAGTCCTTAGCTCAGATAACAGGGCCCTTCTCCATGTGCTCTATTGTTTTCAAAAGCTTCCTTCTGGCTACCTTTGCCTTGAGCAGATTCAAATACTCTTTTCCAGCCCATATGCACAAGCCTCCATTTAAGCAGTATTGCCCAAAATCTATTGTGAAAGGAAGTGTCCAGATTTGTTTTGACTTATACCACTAGTCAAGTCAAAAAGTCTCATCCAGATAGGCTGGAATTAAGTGGACACTATTTCTATGAACACGAGAAATGTGTAGCAACTAGAAACTAGAATCACAACACTGGAAAGAACAAATCTTACTTCTTGCAGGTAGGCAAGTAGTCGAGCAGTTTTCCAGGCTGGAGCGGGCACACACCGAGGCACTACAGTGGAAATAAACCTATAGAACAAAACCAAAGTTAAGCTAAGCTACCATTTCATTTCATGGTATTGACCAATAGCTGGAACAGTCAAACAGATACAAGTGGGCAAGGCAAGGATGCCCAAGTGATAAAGCCCAATTTAAACAGTTGGCCAATTCATAGGCAGTGGAACTCTGGTTGGAGGGGGGGGGGGGGGGACCCAGGAACTCAGAGCTGCTTGACAGGCTGTGCACTACTGGTGCTTAGTTTTAAGTCTTCAGTGTCCACAAGCAGGCCTGCCCCCAGAAGTAGAGTGAAGGGTTCTGGGGCCAGCCTGCTGTTTTGACTGTAGTAGGTGCCTGGAGATTTAAAGCAGTGGTATTCAACTCAGTCTTCAGGGACCACCTGGCCAGTCAGGTTTTTCAAAGTTTGTCACTCATTCATTGTAGATTATATTACAGATTTCTATTCCGCCATTACCTTTCAGTGCAAAGCAGATTACAAAAAGAGTTATGGAAGAAGGTTACAACGTTAGATCAGAGAAGGTTTCCAAGAGAGGGAAAAGTAGGATCTGGGGTTAGGGAGGGGATGGTAAGAGAGGGGTTAAGGTTATCATGGTATTAAGCTTTATTAAGGGATTTCTTGAAGAGTATAGTTTTTTTTTCCCTTTCTGAACATCTTGTAGTCTGGGGTCGTTGTCAATAGGTTGGAGACTTGGTTGTCTTATCTTCACTGCCTGAGTGGCCAGTAGTCTGTTGTATAGTTTTTCCGTTTTACTTCTTTGATTGGGGTGTGTGTTTTTCTATGCCTGGTAGAGGTGGTTTGGATGAGGCGGTCGTTTAGGTAGGTTGAGCTGTCTTCATTTATAGTTTTAAATAGTATACAGTAGATATCTTGAAAACACAACTGGCCAGGTAGTCCAAGGACTGGGTTGAATGCCACTGCTTTAAAGCATAACACCAGCAAAGGGTGGTAGGGAGGGCAAGATACTTCAGATAACTACATACCAGTAATATCTGCATAAGTTTTAGCTCTGTTAATATCCCATTGGGAATGAAAGTGAACTGCCACTTGTATTCTCAAGCATCTGAGATAGTACTGCCAATAGTTTACTCATTCCCCTTGTAATTTAGGTCCTCTAGTAAGAGGACAGGTAGCCAAGTGGGAATGCTTTTAAGTGGCTTGCTGCTCACCCCTTTTAACTGTGTGTGCCTCAGGATTACCACCAATATGCATGAAATGACAATCCCTCATTCTATAAGTTGCGCATGATCCGGAAGATCAACACGCAAACTGATCCGTTATAACTAGCTGTAATTTATATGCTGATCTGGTTGCACACGATTCTAAACCTATCTGTGCCACCCAGAAGGGTGTGTGGTTACAGGAAGAGCATTCCTAAGCATATACAGTTTTAGAATGAGGGCCATGTGCCCCAAGTTGCACATTGGATTTACACCAGGTGTCCCATCTGTGCCTGAAACTGGGTGTGGGAATATATGCTCTTTTGCACTAGTTTGGTCCCACTTTACTGAATCTGCCCCAATGGATCTCTTAACAAGCTGGTATCTAACGTCTCCAGAGTGCTTAAGCAGGGCTGTGTTTTAAGACTTAAAAGCTCAAGAGCTCACTGTTTTGTACCAAGCATGATATTCTTAATTCCATGTCTATCCAAAGCACTTGGGGCATGTCCAGTTACATCACCGCTTTGACTTAAGAGGAATGATTGTTCCTCAGTGAATTGTCCTATGCATGTTAGGTTGTAGCAGTATAGGTCAAACAAACTTACCAGTCCTTTAAGGGCATGCTGGGAACCGTTGACAAATGTGAAAGTTTTCACAACAAAATGCTGATAGTGAGATGGGAATTGGAGTTTCGTAGATGCAGCATCAACAGGAATTTGCTGAGTTTGGTAGTTATCACCAGCGAAGGGACAACTGTGGACAAAGTTTACTTGTTAGATACTTGACAGCAGTCCATCCTCCCCAATCTTGGCTTTTAGCTGCTTACCTATTCAACAAGATGGGCCACTGTGGTTTCTGCAGGGGAGCTGTAAAGGGATTAGCCCAACACTGGTTCAGAACCAGTACCAAGTTTGGATCAGTCCTTTGCCGAATACGGACTTCCAAATAAACTGGATCTCTAAGGAGTTTCACCACAGGATAGTCTGAAGCCAGGTAGTATGAGCCATATTGTCCATCTGCATGTAAACAGATTTGATATCAGCCTTTATGGCCACACAACAGGCTCTAAGTTTGTAGATTGTGTAGTTTCTGAATGAGCTGAGCAGACAATTTACCTTTGGCAATCCTCATCTCCAAAAGGAGGGGCCCAGAACTGTTCACTGAGGGAGGAGGAGGAAGGGTGAAGACTTCCACTTGCAGAGGGAGAAAACTGCTTGCATTGAAGCTACAGCGAACAGTCAGTCTGGATATAAAAACAGGGACATCCTGAAGTCAGATGCTTTCTAAAATGGTAGCTGCTCTGCTCATCTTAGAGTTGTTAAATCTCCTGCAGTTTTTTTCTAATCCAGCTCTACTCTTACCCCCTCCCTTAATCCCCCCTTTAATGTTTTTTCCTTAATTCTTCTTATGAAATTGTAGTTCTACCTTTATCCCCACTATGTATGTATGATGTCAAAAAAATATACAATGGACCAATTATAATGTACATTGCGTTTATCAAATTAAAAACCTTGGAACTTGTCACTGCACAACACAATTTCTGCAGAATTGCAGTCACACAAGTCCCTTTTCCATGCATAACCATGTGTGATCTTCATTGGGCCATGGCATCTGCAGTAGTTCCCACATACTGCCTAACCCAAAAGGCTCTCTATGGCAGAGGGAAGGCAGCAAGTAGATCATTACAGATATAACCTGATGAAGCAAGCCTTAAGAGAAAGGAGAGATACTGGCACAGGGTGAGGGAATCATGCATGAAGGGAGAGGGTGAAATATTACACATAATGGAGGGGAAGGAGATCTGGTGCATGGAGGGGGATAAAGGTTTGATCCAGGGCACAAGGCAGGGGGAGAAAGATGGTGGACAGTGGGGAAGTAAAAATGGTGGATATGGCAGTAGGAAGGAGAATGCTGTATGGGGAGGGACATGTTGGATCCAGGAACAGAATGATGACCCTGGCAAATGGGCGGGAATAGATCTAGGCTATAAGAGTGGAGGAAAATGCTGGCAAGGAAGCTGATAAGATTTAGACGATAGAGATATTGTATTGGGTATGTTTAAGATGAAGGAGGAATGGTGGGCGGAGGACAGAATGAGACTGGGAGATAAGGTGGAAATTTGATAGGTAACTAAAAGAAGGTAAGAGGCAGAAGAGCTAAAAAAGGAATGATTTGTCAGGCAGGTCTAGTGAGAAGAGACAGCAGAAAATTGGAACCAACATGGAAAAACATTCTCAAAGGTAGAAGAAAAACCCCCAAGCCATTTTAAATGAAGTTGCTAGGAATACAAGTCAAAGTACACTGGGCTTCAAAATGGACAAGAGCTCAAAGTAGAGGAAGCAATATTTAAGACCTACATCGAGGATCCAACAAGTTGAACAAAAGTTACATAATATCCACACAAATATCCCCAAAATCAAGATCCAATACCATATGGCAGTTTATATAAGCTGACCTGTATAAGAAGCATGCTTATATGCTTATTAAAATTTGCTATACCACCATAGCATACAACTGTTCAGTGTACAATACAAACTAAGAAAGGACCCCCCCCCCCCAGTACAGAATAGTTCTGCTGTGTTTGCAGGTCAATCCTTGATCTACCAGATAAAGATCAATAAATATTCAGAGATCATGCCCAAATTCTAAACACATTTTCAAGAGTGCTTTAAAAGCCTTTAAATTGTTCTAAATGAATGATTTGGAAGCTGGTTCCATAAACTTGGTGCCAAGTAGTAAAAGCCTATTATGGGTAAATTCCCATTTAGTCCTTCTAATCCGATGGTAATACTATCCTACTATCCTGTAATCTCAGCGTTTGAAGTAGAGTATATGGAATGGTTGAAGAATAAGTAAGTAACTTGGCTGTTGCAAATGAAATGTCAACATTAAAATTGACATGAATCCTTATTATATTTGTAACCACCGGTAAGAATGAACAGTGGTTTAATGGTTAAATATATTTTTATGACCCAATAAATTTATAGCTGCGTAAAGTTTGAAGACTCCTATTACATATGACAATACAAACATACTATATTGCAGTAATCTATTTTAGAAATTAATATGAATAAAGTGTATGAAATACTACACATTAAATATTTATTTTTTTAAAACTGTTTAGACCTGTGATGCAGGCACTTGCTGACAAATACTGCTTCATATGTCCCATTTAATACCACTGTCCTGCCTCGTCCGTCTCCCCTCCAAAATAACACCCTTTTGTAACAGACATTAAGTGCAATTTATCTTTTCTTCTAGAAAGCAAGTATTCCTTGCTTAGGGAAAGCAGACTTCCCAAGATGAGAACCCCCACCACCACTGTTCAAGACAACTCATTCTTTAGGAATCTTAGCCAGATTTTTAGTATATCCACAATATGCATGCCTACTCAACTGCAGTGATAAAGGGTGCTTGCACTTTACCTCACAACCTGTTTCTTGAACTCCTCTGTAGTAATGACCACGTTTCCAATCTCAAACCAACATTGGTTATGAGTACTGTGTGGCTTCAGGCATCTAACCTACTTCTGCCAACAGTATGAAGAGGGCTTGTGCTAGCTGTGGCTGTAATTGAGCTCGCTAAGAAGTTCTATTTGATCAAAGTAACCCAACTACAATTGGCAGAACCTTGGAAGAAAGCACCACTACCACAGGTATTTAACAGAGGCAAGGCCTTACCCAAGTGAAACTATTGCCCATCTCAAGGTCTAGCACACAAACCAAGACTGGTTAGTTAACAGACCACATGTTCTCTCCAACCAACCAACATTGTTTACCTGAATGTGCTGTCTCTGGTGATAGATGCATTCTTCCAAGTCTGTACATCTTTAGCTGCTTCCAACCTATTCTCGTAGATTGTTTGATCTCCATGCAGCTATATGATAAAGACAGCATCAGCTACATATCCAGAAAGCCACCACTGGAGCCATTCCATTACACATTTACCATGTTTTCAGAATAACTAGTTTATCGCGCATCTTAATGCACAAAGTTGTGTCAACCTATTCCAGTCATTAAACACCTTTCATCTCAAGACTATTGAGTACTTGGAAGGAGGGGAGGGAGAGAAACCAAGTCTCAACAGTACCATTATCCATTATATCAGCTAGCAAGCTTGTAGCTTGCAAGTCCATGTTTTAGTTGTTCGCCTCCGTTGCTGTAGTCTGCATAGCAGTAATCTTAACAGCTCAAGTTTATCTCAAAGATCTCCCGTACGAGGAAAGGCTGAATAAATTGCAGCTATACTCACTCGAGGAACGTAGAGAGGAGACATGAGACATTTAAATACATCACTGGCCGTATTGAGGTGGAGGATGATATTTTCTTTCTTAAAGGTCCCTCGGCCACAAGAGGGCATCTGATGAAAATCAGGGGTGGGAAATTTCATGGCAACACCAGAAGTTCTTCACCGAAAGGGTGGTTGATTATTGAAATGAACTTCCACTTCAGTTATTGAGGCCAGCAGCGTGCCAGATTTTAAAAGGAAATGGGATACACATGTGGGAACTCTAGGGAGGTGGGTCATTAGAGTGGGCAGACTTGATGGGCTATGGCCCTTTTCTGCCGTTATCTTCTATGTTTCTACTTTGCAAGGTGGCCTGTCTTAAAATCTTGGCTCTGCCCAAACCTTGCCACTACCCAGACAGCAGATGTTTCTAACTATCGATACTTAAATACTATAATTTGCTAAGTGCCTTTGAATACTGACCAGATACATATAGGTATGATCCATAGTACTTCATGTTTGTACCCATATAGATAGAGTGCTGTATGTTAACAATCTTGTTATTCAGCCAGTCATAGCATAGTATCAGAAGTTCAGACCTCGACCGAACCTTTTAAATTCAATGGTCCCTGGAGTTGGATCATTAACAGGATGTACTTGGTCAGATGCAATGAGGTCATCTTATGTCCCTACTGAAGCCAGTCATATGACCCATGTACAAGTTGCTACCATTCCAAACTTGAAAAGCCTCGGTTATATTATGTCCGCAGATTGAGCTTTAATAAGCCAGCTCTTCAGTGCCACCTCCTAGCCTGGACCCAAATCTGCAGACATAATACAACGAGGCTTTTCAAGTTTGGGATGGTACCAACTTGTACATGGGTCATGCGACTAACTTCAGTAGGGACATAACATTTCAACATTCCTAGCATGACCTCATGCCTCATTCGTTTTCCCTTGAAACTTACCCAGATAGTGGTCCCGCAAGAAAGAGGAAACTGATACATGATGAAGACACCACTTTTCTTCATGATTAAGTCACTACATGTGCCTTCTTGCACAGAGAGCAGACGGACCGAGTCAAGAAGTAGAGGTGGAAGAGTCACATCCTTGGAGATGGCAATGGAGATGGTGCCATCCTTGGTGCACTGTGCCGTTACTGGAATAGAGTATTAGATGCATTTTATAAGCACTGATTTTTTTTTATATACAGAATGGGATAAGTGGTCATTAACTAGGCTTAGTTGCCAAGCTTTAGTGCTACCAAGGCTAAGATGTGCACCAAGGGGGAAATTCTTTAAAAGACATCCAAGATAAGCACGACAGACATGTTGTATGCCAAACTTGGGCACCTGTAATATACCCAAGTCCTTTAGAGAATTGTGCCTAGTGGCACCCAAGTCCTTCTCCACTTTCATAACACACCTACTTTGGCATTAGGCACCCATCAAGCCTAGTGACACCTATTACTCAATTTTTATTTTTCCAATTATAAGCTTGTTAAAGCTCATAATTGAAGCCAAATTTACTAAGTTATGCACTTAACCTTAGATGCCTTATAGAATTTGCTGACATGTTGCAGAATTCACTTTGATCCTCCTCCCCACCCCCATCATAGCATGTAGAAAAAATAAATCAGGAGACCACAGCCATGTGTGGCCTGACCACCTTATGTATGGTGGTTGAAAAAAAGGTACCAATGCAAATTTTTAGAGTAGTATTTGTCTATCAATTTCCTAATGTGGTCCCTTGTACAACCTCTGCTTAATATCACTTAGTTTGTGGGTCTGAGCACTTATCACTAGAGGGAACACAATGGTGTTGGAGATGCACAAGTGGTAAGTTTGTTGGTACTGGTAAAGCAGAGTTGCAAATGAAGGAACATCTGTTCCAGTTTACAGCTACTGGAAGTGAAATTCTTTTCAACTTCATTGCCATTATTAATAGGAGCGGTCTGACTGATAAGCTTATGATGATCCTTGTTCAACCTCTGTTTAATATCACTATTAGAGTACTTAGGTTCTGGGTCTGAGCACTTTCACTATAATTTATGTATTTTTAAATTTTGTTTGTGAGAAAGGTGGCTATGAGATTAAGTACCGATTGAATATCCTGTGTTGGTTGATCACTCATCATAGGAAAGTTTCAGTTGTGCTCCAAGATTTATTAAGAAGTTGACATAACCTTACGGAGCTATAGGATGAAGTTTGCGTTTACACACTTCCATTTAAGTGCATTAATTGGACTGATGGGAGATAATTATGCAGAGAACTTGGCCTGGATCGAGTCAGTACCTTAAGTTTTAGAAGATCGGCCAAATGTAAAGAACGGTTCTCACTATTATGTGGGAATGGTGGCATATCCAGGTTCATAAAGGCAAACATGCTTCTCCCTCAAGCCCACCTGGCAGCTGGGTGCACCTTGTGTATAGCTACCAGGGATCTACAGCCCCAACCAGCTGGGGAATCCAGAGCTATCCCAAGTGACCTATGCAGGAAGCACAGTGGTCAGTAACCAGCAGTGAGCTGCCAATTCTGGTAATGTTACTATCTATAACCACTTTCTATAGCAGAGGTCTCCAAAGTCCCTCCTCAAGGGCCAAATCCAGTCAAGGTTTTTGGGATTTCCCCAATGAATATGCATTGAAAGCAGTACATGCACATAGATCTCATGCATATTCATTGGGGAAATCCCAAAAACCCAACTGGATTCGGCCCTCGAGGAGGGACTTTGGAGTCCCCTGTTCCATAGCATAGCTCAAACGCCTTGAACTCACTCAAGTCTCCATAATAGCAGGGAAGAGATTTGTCACTGGGGTTGTAGCAGCAGCCTTTTCCTTGGCAGGTATCTTTAATAACAGGTTGACTAGAACAGGAGAGCCTTTCTTTCCTCTTCACAGCAGCACATGTACCAGGGCTTGGAGCATCTTGAGCTGAAAGACAATCGAGACCGCATTGCTGCAGTTACTTGGAGGCTAGATCTACTAGCAGACTGGAATTTGTTCTTCAGACCTGCGATTTGTCTAGCTATCATCTGTGCAAGATGCACAGTTCAATATAAGGGCTTCATGGAGCAGTCAAACTCCTGCTCCGTCATGATCCTTCATAGATGCATGAAGGCTGCCAATTTGCTTAACTTCTGTGATAAGTGCCTGGATCAAGACGTTATGCACACGATACAGCAGATAGTGAACTTACCTGGCAGAGTGGGGCAACTTAGGGTCTCCTGGAGAATCACATTTTGCCCAGTGAGGTCTGCAATGCCAACTGTCATTATGTACTCTCCATTCTGTGAATAAAAGGAACCGTTAAGTCTCCTTTTTGGGGGAGGGAGGAAGGAGGAAATAATCACTAGAATATACCTATTAACATCTATTTAATGTTCAATAATTTCTATTGAGCTTTAAAAATTTACATAACAAAAATCTTACAAAGACTATCAATTCAGTTAATACATTGTAGATCTACAAATTCAAAGAAAACCACCACCACCACAATACAAACACGATAAAGTACCTCCCAACACACCCTCCCCCCTTCCCCATCCCATTTCCAAATTCTATTAATAAATAGTGCTTCACTTTCTGGTTACAAATGTAATGAGTTCACTACAAAACTACCTGCTCCGACTGATAATTGCTGTATATAAGGTTCCCAGGTCATCCAAAATTTACTCTGGTTTTTATAAGATGGGGGAGTTCGCCCTAGCTGCCATAATCATAAGATCATGTAATGCTGCCCTCCAATGCCAAAATGACTTTCTTCCCACCAATATTGTAGAATACATTTTTGACCTAAATCGGACCAAGTCCAAGGGATGAACAGAACACAATATTGAGCTACGTTGCCTTTCATATGCTACGATCCTGGTTTATAGGACTGAACCCCAGATTTCCATTCCCATTTAGTTCTCCGTTTGCAGGACAGCTTGTTAAAGCATTAAGGCAGCACTGCAACTGCTTACGGGAAGGGGAGCGTTCTGAGAATTGCTCGAGTAGTGTTTTTCATGGTCAGGGGAGGGGTAAAGAATGATACAAGTTTAGGCGTTCAAAGGAGTCACATGCTGGTTTAACTTAGTAGAACAGTTGTCAGTCAAAATCATACTGCTGAGGAAGCACGTTACAGAGCTAAACTAAACTAAACCTTGGGTTTATATACCGCACCATCTCCACGAATGCGGAGCTCGGCACGGTTTACAGGAAGAAAGATGAGAGGAACTACAGTGGAGAGATTAAAGAGTTAGGTGTAAAGGGGGAAGGTGAGAGGCCTAAGAGGGGGGAAGTGTTACAGTTTTGAGAATAGCCAGGTTTTTAGGTGTTTGCGGAAGAGTTGGAGGGAGCTTGAGGTTCGGAGAGGGGAGGTGAGGTTATTCCAGATCTCAGTGATTCTAAAGGGGAGGGATGACCCAAGTTTGCCTACATGGGAAATACCTTTTATGGAATACCATAGTTAGCTCAGGCTTCAAGTTATCCCCCTTTCTGAAATGGCAAGATGAATGCTTTCTACTTATCTGGCTTCCCAGAAGATTGACATTCTATTTAGACAAACGGGAGTTGCAGTGAAGACCAAACTTACTGTATCCTTGCAATACCTGGTCAAGCTAGAAGGTGCTGAAGGTCAGATCAAGCATAGATATAGTATGGGTTAGGATCCAATATTTGTATCCATGCGCTATGATAGAGCAAGGGGGGGGGAGGGGGATTAGACATTGTTAGTGTGCAAAAGAGTTAGGAGTATTGGCAAGATGACAGTCTAATAGTAAAATTAAAGACACATGGAAGCAATCAGATTGCTAAGACAATACTGTCCAGGTGATAAAGTTCTTTAAAGCTTTTGCTAGATTTGAGCAGAACTGCTCACTTCGGCCTCTTCTCCTTTAGAACTTGGAGCGAAAGACCAAGGCTTGTGTATATGCTGATTTGGTGTAGGATGGGCATCAATGTGAAGTCCACTAATATGGAACGCGAGGATGTTACTGGCCAGACTTTACGGCAGATATCCTGCCTACAGAATGGTTGGATAGGCTGGCGTGAGCTTGGACGGCAACTTCAGATTTTGAAACCTAGGCCAGTACCAGACTTTACAGTCTAGGGCCCAGAAATACCAAAGAAACATTTTTTTAATGGGCACAACTTATGGACACACTGCATGGACCATTCAGGTCTTATCTGCTGCCATTTACTACTTGTATTGGCCATTTACAGAAGAGCCTCAAGAAAATTGATAGCTATGATACAAGGTCGAATGTAGACTAACAGAAGGGAGAGTGAGGTAAATGTGGGAAGTATATATCAATAGAGACCAAGAGACACCGAGTTGAGAGAACTGGAACAATAAGCATGACTAACAGGAATCTAGTCTCAGATTAACTATTCCTATATTTTTAGCTTGCAAGGGTAACAAATTCAAGTTTACGTCTCCACTAAACCCGTTCACCAGATTTTAATCAAGAGCTATTTAAAACAAGCTAATATTTACATTCACAGGCTAAGTAATGGAATGAGGATGGAGAGAACCATAAAAAGGTACAAGGATCATAGTCTAGAAATCACCCTGTGCTAGTTTTATCCCAGTTCTAGATCATCAGTACTTCCACTAGTGCAATTCTAGTAATCCTTACCTGCTCAACCACATAGCAGCCATTATAGGCAGCAACAATGGTCAAAGACCCATCTGGTTTATGACCAACCCAAGTTCCACAGACAGAATCATTACGGAGAGGATACGGCTTCTCTTCTTTATCTAAGAAAAAAAAAAAAGCTTAAGTGAGGACCCCCCTAAACAACAAACAAACAAAAAGCCATAACCTAACCCATCAGCTACTCATTTCCTGCGTTTAAGGAATATACTCAGTATGAGTTATCAACCGATACTATTTCCTGACCCAACTCCCACGTCAATATAATGTCTTATTTTACGTGTCTTGTAGATTACAATAGATGTTCCCAACCCGTTGTACCCGGACATTTCTCTCTTGCCTTCTCTCTTCCCATACTTCGTCTTGATTGATTAGACCCGGGGGGGGGGGGAGGAGAGAAGGAAGGAGGGGGGAAGAGATACCGGTACTTCGTAAGGCGCCGCTTAACTCTTGAGAGCCTCTACTGCAAGATTTAAGTCTAGACCTACGAAAGACTCGTCTTCTACGCATACCAAGTAAGCCAAGACGCTTTATAAGTTTTTCAGTAGCCCTTATAAAAGAAAAAGCTTTACTCACCCAAAACAACCAACTTTAGATCATTTTCACCCTGGCTACGGGGAAGAGTAAGCTGTAGACTTTTATAGCCACAGTCCAGTAGGGATGAATCCCCCACAAAACCTGTCGCCCTAAAATCACCAAGAGACGCTGCAACAACCCACAGCAACACTAAAAACCTAGCCATCATCCACTTCGTTCCCCAAGCACCCATTATCTCGGCAAGCTAAAGAATGGGTTCACTAAAGCAGGCCTTTATACCTCCCCTTTTCAAGGAGCAGGGCAAGGACTGGGATTCACCAATTTTCCAATTGTCTCATTCATTCATGTGGCGGGGGGGGGGGGGGAGAAGGTTCTGCTCATCAACCAACCGTCAGCAAAACTTGCGCTCAGGTGAAGACTAAAGGCTAATTTGAAGACTAATTACCCAATGGGAATGAACCTAGTAGGTGGCCCGTATGCTACTTATATGACGTCGTTCAATGCTATACTTTTCCTTGTCTCATATGATATAGAGAAGTAGTCTAGGCTAGTTATTAGAGCAAGTGCGCTAGGCTAACAACTAGTAGAGCCCGGTTCAAATCTTGCTCCTGATCCTTGTGATCTTAAGCAAATCAGTGACCCCTTTCTTACTTTAGGTACATAATCTACTTGTTCCATTGTATGCAAATTTATCTCATGCATATTCATTGTGAGTGTGCTGAAAACTTGACTGGCTTGGTGTGCCTCAAGGACTTGATCTAGGCTAGAACCCAGTAGACTCTAGACTAGATGGGCTTTTCTGTCCTAAACCTGCCATCACAGTCAGTTTATATGAGGTTAGGAATGCTTCTATACTGAAAGCACCCAATATGAATATAATTGAGAAACCACTAATAAATCTCATCAATATTTGAGATTAATTATTTCTTATTGTCATCTATCCCATAAAAGATCTGGAATATTGATAGACTCACTTTCTTGGTCCAATATAGTGCACTTCAGATGTTTGCCTACATCTAATTGGATCAAACATTTTTAAATGTTGGGGTTTTTTTTTCAAAAATTCTTTGATCCATATTTGATTTTGTGTTGTGTAGTTTAAAAATTAGGAATTCTTTTAAAATTCACAGAAGCCCTGTTTCCTCCACTTTTGGAACTCACTGGGTCCAGTTGCTGGTCATTTCTCACTGCTATGTCAGTGGGAAATGGGGTGTACTTGTAGGCGTTAGTTTAACCTGATGGTTCTAGGGTATAAGGAATAGGGTAAGCCCACCCCTATTTCGGTTCCATTGGCTTTGTAGGCTCACAGTTCTTAGACCAATGCTAGAGTTGCCAATTTACCCAGTTCCAGACACAGAGGATCTAGAATCAGAAAATAAGATTAAATATTGAACTAGGCCAGTACTGGGCAGACTTGCACGGTCTGTGTCTGTATATGGCTGTTTGGTGGAGGATGGGCTGGGGAGGGCTTCAATGGCTGGGAGGGTCTAGATGGGCTGCAGTAAGTCTTAACAGAGATTTCGGCAGTTGGAACCCAAACACAGTACTGGGTAAAGCTAAGAAGAAAAAATTACAAAAATTTAAATTGAATTAGGTTGGGCAGACTGGATGGACCATTCGGGTCTTTATCTGCCGTCATCTACTATGCTACTATGAAAGAGAGAGAGAGAGAGAAAGACAAAGAGAGAGAGAAAGAAAGAAAGAAAGAGAAAGAGACAAAGAAAGAGAGAGAGAGAGAGAAAGACAAAGAAAGAGAGAGAGAAAGAAAGACAAAGAGAGAGAGAGAGAGAGAGAGAGAGGTGGTGGAGAGGAAAACGGTGGGATGAACACAGAGGATCTAGAATCAGAAAATAATAGTAAATATTGAACTAAGGCCAGTACTGGGCAGACTTGCACGGTCTGTATATGGCCATTTGGGGGAGGATGGGCTGGAGAGAGCTTCAATGGCTGGGAGGGTGTAGATGGGCGGGAGTAGGTTTTGACGGAGATTTCGGCAGTTGGAACCCAAGCACAGTACCGGGTAGAGCTTTGGATTCTTGCCCAGAAATATCTAAGAAGAAAAAATTACAAAAATTTAAATTGAATCAGGTTGGGCAGACTGGATGGACCATTCGGGTCTACTATGTTATGTTACTATGTTTTGGCCTGCCCTAGTTGTAACTTACATCCCAAAGCAGTGTGAGATTTGTAGTGCCTAATCCTGCACATTGAAAATCAGTGCTGCAAGACCCATAATGCACCAGAGTGGGGGTGCTTAGAAATCCAGAACTGTCCCCAAAATCTCCAGCCTAGAAATGGGTAACTGGGCATCTCTGCAGAGATATTACCACCGTGGCTGGCACTAAAAACCTTGCTACAGTTTTGTAATGGGGGGTGGGGCGGGTACATAAAAACAAGATTTAGTCTGCCTCTTTTTCATATCATTTTTCTGTCTATGTGAATCGAAAGCAGTATTGCAGGGTCAACTTACCAAATATTCTTGATTTGCTCCAGGTTTCTTTCCCCTTTGCCCCAATCTTTCAGAAATAATGCTGCCACACACACTCATCACAAAAACCTGGGAAGGGGTAAAACGCGGACCTCGCGGATCTAAAACCGCACGCCCTTAAAAATCTGAGGTCTGTGCCACTTGTAGTTTCTGCCTCTGACAGACCTCTATGACAATTTAGCGCTGACGGATCCGTCTCAGCATAGGGAGGGAAAAGTATTAGGATCTGTCAGCGCTAAAATGTCCTAGAGGTCTGCCAGAGCCAGAGACTAGTGCTGGAGCGGCTCTAAAACGAATCCTCATATTGACGATATTTTTGTAATTTGATGAATTCAAGGTCTGCAAACCATCCGGAAGCGCTACTCATGGATCAGCATGGCAACACTCATGATACCCCTTTGAATGCTTTCTGAACAATACAGTGATTTTTGCTTAAGAGCTACTCCACTCAGTTTCCTTCGTTATTTGCAGGAGGGGAGGCTCTACTAAAACCATTCCCCTTAATGAACTTTTGCAGAAAATCTCTCCTGCAAAAGATACCAGTGGCGGGGACCCAGCCAAACCATCCGGGCCCTATAAACATTCAATTATTGCCAGCAAAGTAGCACGAAATTTGCATTCACAGATTAGCACGTATAAGATTTTCTGTGCTCTTTAAAGAGTATATACATTGTTTGTTTTCAGTAAATTAAAAAATCTGAGGTCCATGCCACTTTTTGTCTCTGGCTCTGACAGACCTCTATGACATTTTAGCGCTGACGGATCTTAATACTTTTCCCTCCCCATGCTGAGACGGATCCATCAGAGCTAAATTGTCATAGAGGTCTGTCAGAGCCAGAAACTACACGTGGCACGGACCTCAGATTTTTAAGGATGTGCGGTTTTAGATCCGTGAGGTCCATCAGGTCCGCTTTTTACCCCTTCCCCAAAAACCTGTCTCTCCAGATTACAATTGGTCCAGAATGCTGCTGCCAGGCTGATTTTTGGGAAGTGTAAGTTTGATCATGTGACACCATTGCTCCTCAACCTTCACTGGCTCCCTGTGTAGTTTAGAGTCCAGTTCAAGTGTGCCTGTGTTGTTTTTAAAATTATTCTTGGCATTTTTACTCCCTTAGTTCCTTTATCTTGGAATCTTTATAGATTCTCTTTTGCAAGAGGCGATCAACATCTTAAGCTTTCTCGCCCATCTAGTAAAGGTATCAAAAGAACCAAGTTCACACAACTTTGGAATGATCTTCCACTTTTCCTGAGAAGTTCTGGTTCCTTTTTCTTTTCGTATGGCTTTGAAAACTATTCTGTTTACTAAACACTTTGGTAATTAATCCTTTTTAAGATCCATTTTAATATGTTTCTTTCAGCTTAATCTAACTATTGGAAACCAAGTCGAGCTCTCTTAGATTGGAGTCTCGCTATATAAAACCAAGGATTAGATTAGAGCAGATCTTGTACCTCTGTCTGCAGTTTTGCTTTGTTTTGCTATTATTGTTGTTTACTGCAGACCAGTTGGATTTTGCTTTTGTTTTCGTTGTTCTTCGTGGCACATTAAAAAGCGAAAAAATATATTTTTTCCCCCTCAGCATACATTTAAGCTCTGGAACTCATTGCCAAAACAAATGGTAAAAGCAGTGAATGTAGCTGGGTGACAGATTCCTGGAGGTAAAGTCCATCTAAAACACTCCGTTCTATGACACAAAACCTTCTTGCCGTTCCATCTTTAAAGCAAATTAACACGATAAGATCAAATAACTTTGCCGCTCCGGAATGCTATTCCTAATTACATCCGTGAAGAAATAGCTCTGCTTCACTTTAAAATAAAGTTAAAAACATTTCTGTTTCAAGACACATTCGATGCCTAATTGCCCTTGTAAGGGCTAAAAACATGCTGACTGCAGATGGCAATTTCCTTTCCCTTCCTGTTGTTTTTTTCCTTAATTGTGCTGTTTTTTAAAAAAATATTGTAGTTCTTCCCTTTTTCCCACCTGTTTCTGTTTGTCTTTGTTTGAACTTATTATGTAGATTTTATTTGTCAAATGTTTACCCCTATTTTATATGACGAAAGCTGTATTTTTCTTGTACACCGCTCAAAAGTCTGATTGAGCGGTATAAGAAATTTTAAATAAACTTGAAACTTAAGGTAGACCTGGGAAAACCACTGTTAATCTATCAGGTTAAATAACATGCAATCTTGTTACTTTGTGGAACTCTGCTAGGTACTTATGAGCTGCACTGGCTGCTCTTCAAAACAGGATACTGGGCTAGATGGACCCTTGGTCTAACCCAGGGGTCTCAAAGTCCCTCCTTGAGGGCCGCAATCCAGTTGGGTTTTCAGGATTTCCCCAATGAATATGCATGAGATCTATGTGCATGCACTGCTTTCAATGCATATTCATTGGGGAAATCCTGAAAACCCGACTCAAGAAGGGACTTTGAGATCCCTGTCCTACAGCAATAGTCAAGGGTTTAGGTCAGACATGGGCAACTCCGATCTTCGAGAGCTGGAATCCAGTCGGGTTTTCAGGATTTCCCTAATGAATATGCATGAATCTATTACCATACAATGAAAGCAGTGCATGCAAATAGATCTCATGCATATTCATTGGGGAAATCCTGAAAACCCGACTGGATTGCGGCCCTCAAGGAGGGACTTTGAGATCCCTGGTCTAACCTAATAGGGCAACTTTTATGTCCTTATGTATCTATACGCGAGTTCCGGGCAGGTCAAATTTTCAGAATATTCCAGCTGCATAGGAGACATTTTACATACAGTGAAGGTACCAGGCATTGCAAATCTCTCTCTTTCGTATTCATAATGGATATTTCTCAGACTTGACCCTCTGGCGGTCCGTGAGGGTTGTGGTTGAATGCCACTGACCTAGCACAGATTGTTCCCATTCTTACAAAGCTTCCTTTTAAAATTATCCTCCCTCCCCTTCTCAGCCTCAGTTCCAGGAGAGAAGCAGGAACCAGGGACAGCAAGAGTCTGGATTGCTCAAGCACACACGTGGAGACAACAAAAGATTAAGTCAAGTATTCTGATCTTTATTCACCACCTCTTTCCTATTGCATGCCAAGGCATTTGTCTCTTTTTACACATACACAGACACTTGCTATACTGAAGGAATGTACCTCCTATAGCATCCTTCAAGGTATCTACTGGAAAGTGCTCAGGTGCATTGCATAGCCCTACAGTCGTGCACGGTGCTGTTCTTTTCAGTATGCGTTCATCGCATCAGCGTCAGTTTATAACCAATCTGCTATCTATTCACACACACAAAAGATTCTCTACTTAAACGAAGAAGCATTAGAAAAGGTGGAAGGAGAAGGAGGAGTTAGGACTCAAGCTAAGCAGGATGGAACTTGGACTTTTCTTCTTGAGCAAACCCGGCTTGACTTGGGCCACAGATGAAATGAGTTGAGCTGTATATCGTACTCCGGCTCGATACGTATATTCCACAGTCATACTGTTCAGGCTTAACTGAGAGGAGCAGTCCTTTGAGATCCCGTGGAATACCATTGCTGCGGGTTGCACAGCTGTTAGAACCTTTCCAGTGTCACAAGCACCACTCTGTTCATTTAAATGACAAAACCTACAAAATCCAAAAATCAAAACAAATACTACCATAGTTAGGATAGTTTGGGGACCATTAGAAAAATATTGTAATGATTGATAAAATGTTTCCTTTTATCTCCTATGCTGTGTATATACATTCAGAGGGAAGGAGGGAGAGGGTGGGATTTTTTAAAGATTTTTTAATGAGGAAATGAAGGTGGGGGGTGGGAGGATAATTGTTTTTTGAAGGAATTTTGTAAGAATTATAAGTGATGTTAAATGAAATTGATTATATTATTGTATCACACTTATTGAAAGTTTCAAAATGAATAAAGATAAAATAAAATAAAAAACCCCAAACAAATACCACCATCTAGAGGTGGGCAAGCCAGTAGAGATATCAATTATCATAAAAGGTAGAGAAAAAGCCTCAAAAATCATACATAAGGACAGCAGACCAAAAGGACTTTTAAGCTGCCAGACTTCTTATCATTGGCAAAAAAAAACTCCACCAGTTAAATAATCTATCTCAAACTGAGCAACCTACCGCCCACCGCGGTGTACAGGGGGAAAAAGGAAAATTTCACTTAGCTGAACATAAAGAGTGTTGACGCTGTCCACCAGCGTTCAGACTGAGCATAGAAAAATTATTTCAAACATTCTTCATTCGCCAACAAGAGCCTTGTTTCACCGTTGCTGGCTGTCTCAGGGATCTATCAACAGCTAATTTTCCTTCATCATGGCGCACCAACGGCGAAGACGGCACAGCTGATTTTAAACTGAAGTCGAGTGGAAGGCTTCCGGGATGACGTATGCATTGCGAGGCAGGAACCAATCACAGAAGGGCTCCCTTATGACACAGAGCTGTCAAAAATTCAAAATCAAAACTACATCAAAAAAATACACACCATTCCATGCGCTGATTTAGCCCAGTGGGCCACAGAGTGTTCAAATAATAAATTAACAATTGTTCATGCTGGTAAAGATTACGTTTCACATCCCCTCTGCAGTCCCCTCTGCAGTCCTCTGCAGTCCCTCTGCAGTCACCAATATACGCCATGATTTTTGAGGCTTTTTCTTCCACCTTTTGTGATGATTGATATCTCTACTGGCTTGCCCACCTCTGGCTGGTAGTATTTGTTTTGATTTTTGGATTTTATTTGCTACTCTTTTGGATTGTTATTATAAAACCCTAGAAAATGAAACACACCAATTCTTTATGGCAACTCTGGCAAAAACGGTGTGATAAAAGGTCTGAGGCTAATGTCAATGAAATAAAAAGTGTTTAGAAGCCCAGGTGTATTAATCCCACTGAAAGAACAGGTACCAAAACAGAAGTTATAAGTATGGGGAAGCAATATCCAGTCCCTATGAGTACCACCCTGTTCGGGTTTTCAGGATATCCAAGAAGCGAGTCTTCTGAGGATCCCACAGGCATTCGGGTTTTCAGGATGGCCACAATGAATATGCACGAGAACAGTTTTAATTTCAATGTAATTTTAGTATTTATAGTCTGCTTTCCCATCAATCAAACGTTAACACCAAGAACAGATTAAAGGAAAAGAGCCATGCATCCTCTCAAATGTCTGTAAATTTATCAGAATTAGAATGGGTTTCATTGATCTAGGATGCCTGTTATAAATTTGGACTCTGGAAAGCAAACTTCATTGTTATCTCATAGAAACATAGAAATAGACGGCAGATAAGGGCCACGGCCCATCTAGTCTGCCCACCCCAATGACCCTCCCCTACCTTTCTCTGTGAATAGATCCCACGTGTCTATCCCATTTGGCCTTAAAATCAGGCACGCTGCTGGCCTCAATCACCTGAATTGGAAGACTATTCCAGCGATCAACCACTCTTTCAGTGAAAAAGAATTTCCTGGTGTCCCCGTGCAGTTTCCCGCCCCTGATTTTCCACAGATGCCCCCTTGTTGCCGCGGGACCCTTGAAAAAGAAGATATCTTCTTCCACCTCGATGCGGCCCATGAGATACCCTGTACTCTCTCTGCGTTCCTCGAGTGAGTACAGCTGCAACTTATCCAGCCGTTCCTCGTACGGGAGATCCTTGAGTCCCGAGACCATCCCGGTGGCCATTCTCTGGACCGACTCCAGTCTCAGCACATCCTTACGGTAATGCGGCCTCCAGAATTGCATACAGTATTCCAGGACGCTTCAGTCAGCTGACTCTGGAAACTGACGTAAGAGCCGGCTGAGCCGGAACGCGGGGATTTAAAAGGGTGATTTAGAACGCCGCCACCATCTCAATTGAAGAGATGGTCACGAGAGATGTCGGCGGTGTAAAGGTTAGTTAAGAGAGATGATAGTGGAACTGATAGTTTTTTTAAAAAAAAGAATAATGTATGAAACTAATATGATATATTTGGTGTTTGGACATAGGGGAATAGTCTTGAAAAAGCGGGAAGCGAAACGTGTTGGCTCTAACCCCCGGCTTTCAAGACCACAAAGCAAAGTGTTTCTTATGTACCAAATTAACTTTGAAAGCACTTTATATAAATGTGAGGAGATGACAACTAGAGAATGACACGGTGACAAAATTCATCACCGTTCCCGTCCCCGCGGATAACCGCGGGAAACCATCTTCATGTCATTCTTTAAGGAGAGAGGAAAGAACCAGAGTATAATTGGGCACAACCACTGACCCGCAAGCTTTGCTTTGAAGAATGCTGGTGTAGAAGGACCGAGGTTGAAACAGACACTACAGAATGACAGTCTCTGGTATCCAGAGCAGATATTGTGATGTCATAATGCCTCATTCCACCAGTGCCTAAGAACCAATCACATCAGTGATGTCACAATGGCTTCATTATCCTTGGCTCACATAAGAATCAGAGTATGAATGGCCACAACCACTGACCCGCAAGCTTTGCTTTGAAGAATGCTGGTGTAGAAGGACTGAGATTTAGATAGACACTGAAGAATGACAGTCTCTGGTATCCAGAGCAGATATTGTGATGTCATAATGCCTCATTCCACCAGTGCCTAAGAGCCAATCACATCAGTGATGTCACAATGGCTTTATTATCCTTGGCTCACATAAGAATCAGAGTATGAATGGCCATAACCACTGACCCACAAGCTTTGCTTTGAAGAATGCTGGTGTAGAAGGACTGAGGTTGAAATAGACACTAAAAATTGACATGGGATTATTTCCCGCGGTTATCTGCGGGGATGGGAACAGTGATGAATTTTGTCACCGTGTCATTCTCTAATGACAACGCTTAGGGCAATGAGTATGATGAGCCTGGAGTTGTGTCTCTGAGGTTCTAAAGTTTGTGTGGTTTCAATTAATGTGTGAAACTCAGGTTGTATGAAAGTGCTAATGTGACTAACATCCCTGAAGACCACTGAAAAGAGCTTTGGTGGAGTCAGATTTATCAGATGCTTATTTATTGTGGTATCCTGAAAACCGGACTGGCCCTTAGGTCCCCGGCACAGTTGTGGGAAGCAGTGGAGTAGCAGCGGCGCCCTCTCCTGCCCTGTTCCTCGCTTCCCCCCCCCCCTACTGTGCACGCCCCATCCCTGTACCTTTTTGAGGTATGGCTGGTTTTAATATTAATCACCTCATTTTAATAGTAATGAAGTCATTTGCATGCCAGAATCGGAGAATGTACGACTGCGCAGAAAACCACACGGTGAGCCATTTTCTGTCATTCGCTAAGCCAGTCAAACTGGTTCAGCAGCCATCGGTACCTGATCGGAGCTCCTAGCCTTTTAGATTTCACACTGAATATGAATGAAATAGATCTGCATACAGTGGTTCAAAATATGCAAATTTATCTCATGCATATTCACTGTGGAAGTCCTCAATACCCAGTTGCCTGGGTGTACCTACAGGAGAGGTCTGCGAAGCACTTAAACAGGATAATATTCTGAAGACATGAGGAATTAATGTGAAGATTTTAACTTCTCTGCGCATGTCTCTAAATATAAGTTTAAAAATTCTATTTTGCATGTCTGTAAACAAGAATAGAGAGCTCGGGCAGATTAGAAACGGGCTCTGTGTACATGGAGGCCTTTCCCTTGTAAACAAGTAGTTAATTGCTCCTTCTCCAAGCAGCCTGTCTGCAGCAGAAAGAGAATTAAAGACCTGGGATGGCCTAGCTATAACCTTCATGTTCTGAATTCATTTGCAACAACCCCCCTGGCACACGAAAGAGCCATATTTTCATTTTTACCCTGTGCCCTTGATGCAAAGTCAGCTTGCATCAGGTCTTAAAATAGCTTGAGTGTCTTCCTGCCACATTTAACTCTTTAGATGATAAATATATTTCAGAATTCCACAGGACTCAGTAAATCGGTTTCAATACACCAAATAACTAACGAAGTTAATGGTGATGTAAAAAAGCACTTCGTTACTATTCGGTATCCAGGTTGTTAAAAACCCAACCGGCCTTTTCACGGCAGATCGTTCTCATGTTTCGATGCAACTCGGGCCGCAAAACGAGGCCCGCAGCAAATCTGGGAAGAACAAAACGAAAGGGATGACAGAAGGCAACAATGAATGACTTCCGTTCCTTTCTCTCCCCTAGTGCCATCTTCCTCCTCCTTGTTCTCGGAGTTCTATGTCACCATGAGAGACACGTCTGGAGTAACAGTGGAGAGTGTGAAGGCGGCAGATCCATCGGCATTTAGAACCCGGTAGAGCAGCTCCTCTTTCTCGCGGTGGAGTTGCTGTCGCAAATGTGCCTCTTTCTCCAGAGCTTCCTGGGTGGCCAACAATTGTTCGGAGAGCTGCCTACAAAGCAAGAGCAAACAGCCAGAGTTGGGGAAAAGTTATAGCTAAGATATCATCCCGTGGCACAAACTAGGGCCCTCTTTTACTAAGGTGTGCTAAGTGTTTTTTGCGTGCGCTAAATCAACGCGAGTGCTAATCGCTAACGCGTCCATAGAATAACATGCGCACTTTAGTAAAAGAGGGGGGCTAAATGTTAGCCCATACACGGTGGTGTAACGAGGGTGCGTGGCGCCCCCCTACTCCTTCGCGACCCCCCTGCCGCACACGTGCCGTCCTTCCCTTCCCCCGTACCTTTTTAATTCTCCAGGCACGAGCAACCTCACAAACTTGCTGGCCGCGTCGTGTCGACTGTCCCTCTGAGGTCACTTCCTAGGCAAGGGGCCTGGAAGTGATGTCACAGAGAGGCAACACCGACGGTTGCAGCCAGTTCATAATGCTGCTCACGAGGGAAGGAGCACACATGCGTGGCAGCTGACATCGGAAAGGAGTTGGGGGGGGGGTCGGAGAGGAGGACGGTGCCGGCGCCCCTACCAAGACTATCCCTTTGTGGCGTTTTGAATTCAAGAGAATTCTAAGTAATTTAATAAATTTAAATATAGTGTCTCATTAGCATTAAAAAAATTAATAATTTATATTCCGCATATCCTACAATTCTATGCGGATTACAATTATTCAGGTATTCAAGCATTATTCCCTAACTGTCCCAGCAGGCTCCCCCACTCTATGTAATGTACCTGGGGCAATGGGGATTAAGTAACTTGCCCAGGGTCACAAGGAACAGTGCGGGATTCAAACCCACAACCTCAGGGTACTGAGGCTGTAGCTCTAACCATTGCACTGCCATATTACACGGGTTGCTCACGAATGTGGCGTTTTATTTATTTTTTTACCTTTTTGTAGGGTGGTTTCTTTGGGATTTCACCAGGTAGTTGTGACATGGATTGACCACTGCTGAAAATAGAAGACTGGGCTAGATGGACCATTGGTCCGAGCCAATATGGCTATTCTTTTATGTTCTTATAAAATCTAGGTGCTCAGGGCCACCCCATCAGCTGAGGATACCTGAGACAGACATGATATACCACTCCTGCCAACCTACTACGGCAAGCTTCTGATCCTACACAGAAAGAGGGATTTACCTTGCGACACTCATGTGGTTTTGGGTTCGAACCTGGAGGTCCTCACTCTCCTGCTGAAGAAGTGTGACTTTTTCATCCAGTGCTAAATTTTGCTCCATCTGCAATAATCCCCATGAGAGATGGAAAGAAAGATAGGGGCTAAGAAGTGCCACAGAAAGATTAAAAACCTGGCTTCCATGCATTAATACAGGGGTGTCAAAGTCCCTCCTTGAGGGCCGCAGTCCAGTCGGGTTTTCAGGATTTCCCCAATGAACATGCACGAGATCTATTAGCATACAATGAAAGCAGTGCATGCAAATAGATCTCATGCATAGTCATTGGAGAAATCCTGAAAACCCAACTGGATTGCGGCCCTCGAGGAGGGAGTTTGACACCCCTGCATTAATAGTTATTTTAATGCACATTAATTGTCCAGCAATGGTTTCTCAACACAAAATAATGCTAATGAAGTAATGAGATGCAAAGTTATCAATTATCTACTAGCACAGTATAAAATAGGCCTTCTGATTGTTTTGCAAATATATTACAAGAAAGAAAAAAAAGTGTATAGTATGTGATGATAATAATAATAATAATAATAATTTTATTTTTTATATACCGCTATACCATAAGTTCAAAGCGGTTTACAACAAGTTACATACAATGAGAGTAAGAGATGTTTACAACAAGAAGTAAGAGATGTTTACAACGAGATACATACAATGAGTGTATGAGATGTAAGGGGAACAGAAAAAGTACTTTCTGGGATACAAATTGCAAATGGAAGAGAACCAAGATGGTTTGAATCAAAAGGAAGTATCTAATCAGAGATTGGGGTGCAGGGGAAAACAATTTGGGTGGAATACCTTAACAAATGGGAAGAAGGATGAGTTAATCTAAAATCAAGAGAGTTGGGGATTGGGATGAGGATAGCTGAGGGGGATTGGGCAAGAATTAGGAATTAGAATTTGTTAAAGAGACGGGTCTTAATCTGACCAAATAGGCCGAAAAGGCGACAGTGAAAGCTAGAAGGATGCTAGGATGAATAAGGAGAGGTATGGCCAGTAGAAAAAAGGAGGTATTGATGCCTCTGTATAAGACTCTGCTGTGACCTCATTTAGAATATTGTGTACAATTCTGGAGGCCGCACCTTCAAAAAGATATAAAAAGGATGGATTCGGTCCAGAGGAAGGCTACTAAAATGGTACGTGGTCTTCATCATAAGGTGTATGGGGATAGACTTAAAGATCTCAATATGTATACTTTGGAGGAAAAGTGGGAGAAGGAAGATTTGATAGAGACATTTAAATACCTATGTGGCATAATTGCGCCGTGAGGTGAGTCTCTTAAATTGGAAGGGAAGCTCCAGAATGAGAGGGCATAGGATGAAGTTAAAAGGTGATAGGCTCGGGAGTACTCTAAGAAAATTATTTTTTACAGAAAGGGTGGTAGATGCATGAAGCAGTCTCCCAGAAGAGGTGGTGGAGACAGAGACTGTATCTACCATCCAATTAATTTAAATTTAAGCCAATGAGGTACTAATTGCTTGTTATCGGTGCCGATTAAGGGCTAAATTCACTAAACAGTCTGATCGTGTCCCAACCGGTTTACGATCGTTCCCCGACCCGATTCACTAACCTTCCGCCCAATCCGATCCGCACCCGATCCGCCCATGCAAATGAGGGGAAAAGGCATGCTAAGTAGGAAGGGCCTCAATTCCCTAATGAGAAGAAGGAACACCGATTGGGCTGGCCAATCCAAACTGAAGCGACTATTCAGGACCAGTCTCTCACGTCCTTGCCGACTGTCCTGCTCTCTGCCACCCTGAAATCCCAGCCCTGCAGCCCTAAAACTATAAAAATAAAACATCTACCTTGTGCAAAAAATGCGTCCTGCTCTCTGCCGCCCTGCTCACTGCGGGCCTGTGTTTTTAACCTGCGGTTTTAACCCACGGGTTAAAAGCGGGGCTGCGCTATGGCATTGTTCCAGTCTGGTTTTTGTTCCAGTCCGATTAGGGCTAAATTCTCATGGGGCCAGCGAGTTCAACCACCCCACCCCCTTTGGTTTTGACCTCGAGCTGAGCAAGCTTTGAAAACGCATGTGCGGAGCGCATCTCCAGGAAGAGAGGATGGTGTGCACATGCGTTGGGATTGCTCTGCAGTGATCCATCCATGGCTTCGCTTGTAGGTGTGTGTCCCATGAGATCATTTGCTTGGGGACTCTTTAGTGAATCTGTCGCCCAGAAAGACTCGGCCATGGATCGCACACACGGATCGCCCCCCAAAAAAGAGTTTAGTGAATCCAGCCCTAAGCTTTTTGAATAATTAAATTAGACACCTAGATCTAGTGTCATAGCAAGGATAGGAGGTGTCCAGGCCCACGTCCCTGCTATCCTCACCCCTTCCCTCCTCCCCACCACCTTTTTATCTCTTCATTGTCGCAAGCAGCATCTCCAACCTGCTGCCCATGCTGGCCTCGGCTCTCACTATGACGTCACTTCCTGGTCCTGGAGTGCCCAGAGCTGTCTGCCCCCACCTTCCCTGCCCGCTGTACCCTCACCATGCCACTGCCTAGATCAGCTAGGTGAGCCAATCTAGGTGCCAAACTTTAGGCATCTTTTATAGAACCTGTGTGCTCAATTTCTGTCATGAACACTTTCTAGGGGGTGTGGCTGTGGGAGGGTCATGGGTGGCTCAGAGGCATGCCTAGGAATTATAAGCACATGCTATGGAATATTAGGAGTTATGTGCCATCCATACTGTTTTCCATGTATCTACTAGAATTCTGTTTTCTTTATATAATCTAGGCATTTTGATTCTGAGAACGTGGCATAATCGCAAAGGAAACATGGAGTCGCCATTCCAACCATAACCAATCTGGGATATTTTCAATGGGCTCTGGGAGGATCCAATACATACCTTGGCGCAAAATATAGGCTTGATGATACCTATAAAAATTGGGAAAATGTACCCCTCCCTTCATAATTGGTTTTTGTAAAGATATTAATAATAATAATAATAAACTTTATTCTTATATACCGCCATACCCATCGAGTTCTAGGCGGTTTACAACAATTAACAAATGATCTGCATTGGCAAGCTTATTTACAACATGTTACAAGCAGATTTACAAACAAATTACCTGTAGATTTACAGTAAATTACAACAATTTACAATTTACAACAGTCAGCAATGAAGTTACCACAATTTACAGTAGTCTGCAATGAAAGGAAGATGTATAACGGTTTAACTGAAAATTGTGGGTTAGATCGGACTAGACAAGGGAAGTGGAGAGAGGGTCAAGGGGGAATCGGGTGTGGGGGGAAGGGGTTGGGGGTGGGGCCGGGGTTATGTGAGGTGAAGGGATTAAGTAGGGGTCGTGTTTGTTGAATAGGTAAGTTTTTAGTAGTTTTCTGAAGGCAAGGTAATTAGGGGCCTCGAGTATCATCTGGGCCAGCCAATTCTAGGAGTCTTACCCCGCCAAATAAATTTTGTGAGAATGCTATTTAACTTTTTATAGAAGGACCCCTGAAAAAAAACTGGTAACATTCCCATTTGAGAACAAACCACAGGCAATATCATCCTTTTAATAGTTTGAACTCTCCCCCACCGGGATAGATGTAAAGGATTCCATTGCTCACACATTTCTGTTACCTTCTGTAATAAAAAACATTTTCATTCACTTTCATTGTTTCATCCAGTGTGTTCTTTATCCAAATGCCTAAATATTTTATTCCGTCCTCTTTCCGTAGAAAGGAGAATTTTTCAAATAATCCTTTTGTGGAATGAACATTAATAGGAAGAACTTGTGATTTGCTCCAATTTGCACAATTGACATGGTGTAAATCTTCATGCCTAAAGTTAAATTACCTCACAAATCATGTGGGAAATGCCGAATATGCAGTTATATTCTAGATGCCAATCACGTAAATATTCCATTCTCGTGAAAAAAATTTTTTCTCAATACCGGCACCAATTGTGACTCCAGGGGAGTAGTATATTATATACAATGCCCATGCAAAAAAGTATACATCGGCCAAACGATCCGTAAAATCAAAACACGAATTACAGAACATCTAAGTAATATTAGAACAAATCGGATCACCGCCCCCCTGGTCTCACATTGGGCTGAGCAGTCACATACACTTCAAGATTTAAAATACACAGTATTGATTCAAACACGAAAAAACGAAGGAGATATATCAAGATCCCTAATACAGAAAGAACAGCGCTTGATATATCATTGGCGCACTTTAGAGCCAAACGGTTTAAATTTAGACATTGATTGGCTAGCAATTTAGAGTTTTAAAAAGAAACCATCAGATGTTGTGCCTACTTCCGGCAGCCGGGTTCATTACCATTTCCGGTCAGCCAATATAAATGGCGTTTCAGTAGCAGATAGGTTCAGACGGCCCGTCCACTTTGACTGTTCCTGCACTAAGCGAGCCTCTACTAGGTAATATTTGAATTTAAAAAAATTTTTGAATAAAGGGTTCCTCATGTTTTTAATAATGCTTGAATAGTGTTTAGGTCTAGATTTAGATAGTAAAGTCATTATCATTATTATTTAACATGTTAAGTTGAGTTGACATACACTGTTTGTTTGATTTTTTCTTAGTGTCCCTCCCTGACGAAGAGACGAAATCCGGGTCGGAGGGACGGGAATTTAATTAGATAAGAAAAAACGATTAGTATTTTATTTAAGCATTTTATACTTATATTCATTTTTGTTTATTTTTTCACTGTCATTTCAATAAGTCACCAATGAGAGACAACATCGTTAATTGCTCCCCAAATTAGATCAGCACCATAAGCTGGATGCACTTATCAGATAGGCTTTACACAGGCCTTAACAACATAGGGAGGGCTGGGGACTGGTGAAGGCGATGATGGTCCCCTTGAAAACCTCATTGTAGTGACATCACTATTATATGGGTTTCTTGGTCTGAGCACTTCACAAATAATTTATAAAAATAAAAAAATATACTTTGTTTAATTACAAAAGAAAAAGAAAAAATTCTAACTAGAATATAGCTGTGATTACAAGAATATATAGCATGCCTAAAGTTAGACACGGGATTGCAAACTTACACTAGTATTTTATAATGGGAGTTCTGCGTGGAAGGGCCATTATATAATTTGCACTCATCGCACATCATCCTGATGACCTACATTTCAGCACTATTATTAGAATTTAACTCATAGGTTCGTTACACAGCTTAACTCAGAAAGAGATACAGTGTTTTGGGTTTTTTTTTGGTTTTTTTTACACAATCCAGTGTGATATAACGCTGTAATAGCACATGCCAGTATAACTGTGAGCTGGAACAACACAAGGTGATATCACCGGAGACAGAGGTGTACATACCACCGATTCCAGGTGCAGCAGCTTCCTGTCCTGGTTATGGAGGCGCTCGTTTTTCATCTCAATGACAAAATGCAAACTCTCCAGCTCCTGCTTCCAGAACTGGCTTGGACTGCCATATTCCTGCAGGGAGAAAGAGAGAAACAGAACATGGGATATTGTATTCCGGCTCATAAAAACCTCCCAAGAATCAAGAATTACTGACAGGACTGCATGACCCTTCCCTTTTAAAGCTACAGTACTACGTAAAATGTTCAACTGGAGTTATCCAGATAGCAGTGAAAATTTGGTCTGCTCTCCAGATAATTTAGGATGAAGTTATGTGCTCTTTATTGCAGCACTGTCACATTTCTTATTAATTTGGAAATGGAATATATGCATTTTTTGTTATGGCCCAACTTCCCCTCCCCCCTTTATTACAAATTTTGTGAATACAGAATAGGGCAATGTGACTAACTCTAACCCAAGCACTGAATTCCAACCATCCTATAAAAGAACAAATCAACTGAAAAAGGTCTCCTTACCTGAATCTGCCTCCTATAGTCTCTATTCAGAATTGACTCCTCTGCCCGCTTCATTTTCTCCTGAAATGCTGTAAGCTGGGCACTCAGTTCTTCAATGCTCTCCTGTGCAGTTAAAAAGAGAGCAGGTCATTTATGAACTCAATAGTCACTTCTATAAGGAGAGATGTAATTCATATACTGTGATATTAATTTAAACCTTTCTATATTATAATCACAGTGTCTTTTTTAATTCTTAATTAAATATAGTGAATATCTCAGAACCAACACCTGTGACTGGTGAATTCACCAAAATGGGGTTAATTGGGGGACCATCATTGAAATTCACTGTCCCCTCACCATCCTAATTTGTATAATTGAAATTTCAAAGTATGGTCACTTATCTTATAGATCGGATGGTTAGATCTTGATGTTATTCCCCATCGGTGAAGTATTTAACTTATCAAGATCTAACCATCCGATCTATAAGATAAGTGACCATACTTTGAAATTTCAATTATACAAATTAGGATGGTGAGGGGACAGTGAATTTCAATGATGGTCCCCCAATTAACCCCATTTTGGTGAATTCACCAGTCACGGGTGTTGGTTCTGAGATATTCACTATATTTAATTAAGAATTAAAAAAGACACTGTGATTATAATATAGAAACATTTATGAACTCAACATTTTACATATATTGCAGCAGGGGGGCGCTGTTCAATGTACCATGAATGTTTCAAGTATCAGACTAGTGCTGAGTTTGATAACACTGGAAATCTAACTAGCCTGAAATCCTACTGCAGCAACATATTTGTATTTAGCTAATGTAAGTATGGCACTATATCCCATAAGCAGGAAAAATAATAATGTAAAAGATACTTTCTTCAGAATTGGAATGTGGTCCAAACTAGAGAATGACACGGGGACAAATTTTTTTCCGTCCCGTCCCAGCGAGTTCTTTTCCTGTCCCTGACCCATTCCTGCAAGCTCCATCCTCATTTTCACAAGCCTCAACCACTTTAAAATCCTAAGTAGCAACATTCTAGAGCTCAGATTGTGATGTCATAATGCCTCATTCCACCAATGCCTAAGCTGCATCCTCATCTACACAAGCCTCAAACACTTGAAAATCCTAAGTGGCAACATTCTAGAGCTCAGATTGTGATGTCATAATGCCTCATTCCACCAATGCATAGGCTCCATCCTCATCTGCACAAGCCTCAAACACTCGAAAATCCTAAGTGGCAACATTCTAGAGCTCAGATTGTGATGTCATAATGCCTCATTTCACCAATGCCTAAGCTCCGTCCTCATCTGCACAAGCCTCAAACACTTGAAAATCCTAAGTAGCAACATTCTAGAGCTCAGATTGTGATGTCATAATGCCTCATTCCACCAATGCCTAAGCTCCGTCCTCATCTGCACAAGCCTCAAACACTTTAAAATCATGAGTTCGAGGCTTGTGCAGTTAAGGCAAAGCTTACAGGAATGGGGCAGGTACAGCGAGAGCGAGAAAACTCGTGGGGACGGGACATGGAAATTGAGTTCCTCTGGGGATGGGGACAAGTTTGTCCCCGTGTCATTCTCTAATCCAAACTGAGCAAAGAAAATAATCTTTCTTCTTTGTCTGTGCTGTAGCTCCCTCATGAGCCCTTGAAGAAGATTTGCACGTTGACAGCTGAGCACCAATGGATCTAACAGGTTTCATTTAAAAGTTATTATTTTTTTTTTTTTTTACAAGAATACATCTTGTTACATTAAATACAGGAAAGAATAAACAATACAGAAGTATTACAGATTCATACTTATAAAAATAATTTTTCCTTTCTTAGACCACCATAATAATGGGAAGGTCAATCGAAACTTTTTGAGAGAAATTTAACAAGGAACTTAATTAAACGATTAGGCTTTATGTTCTAAACACCAGCTATTAATTTCTATTTTCCCTCAGTCCTTGATGATTTTCTTTACATCCAAGAATTCCTTCAGATGATTAGGAGAAAAAAATGTATATTTAACTCCCAAATACCTAACTAAGCATTTACAGGGGTATGCTAACAAGAAAGTTGCTCCCAATTTTATAGTATCTTGACGCATAGAAAGAAATTCTTTCCTCCGTTCTTGTGTAGTCTTTGCGACATCAGGATATATCCAAACTTTTTGCTCCCCAAATAATTTCTGTGAATTTTTAAAGAATAGTTTCATAATCATATTCACATCTTGTTCAAAGACAAATGATACTAAGAGCGTAGCTCTAACAGTATCAGTAGTAACTGTTTGTTCAAGAAGAGCAGTCACATTTGCAAATTCTATTTCATTATTTTCCCTCCTTATCTCTTTCTCAGTCTCGTTTTCTCCTTCTTGTCTTCCGGGTATCTTCTTATTTGGTAAATAGTAGATTTTATTTATAGGGGGAATACAATTAGACGAAATCTTTAAATTTTCAATCAGGTATCTTTTTAATAAGTCCAAAGGCAATATACCCGGAATTTGAGGAAAATTTAAAATACGGAGGTTCAAACGCCTGTTGAAATTTTCAAATTGCTCCAATTTCTTATTTATAAGGAAACTATCTTTAATTGAAGCCACCTTGAATTGTTGTAAATGCAATATATCCTCCTGCATCTGCTTAGTTTGAGCACTAGAATCCCTTTTCATTATTTCCACAGTTTCAATCAACGAGTCCAATTTTTCCACTATTTTTGTTACACATAAGAATCAGAGTATGAATGGCAACAACCACTGACCCGCAAGCTTTGCTTTGAAGAATGCTGGGGTAGAAGGACAGAGGTTGAAATAGACACTAGAAAATGACATTGGTTTATTTCCCGCGGTCTATGGTCTATGCCATCTTTTGGATGCCTATCGTGTTTTTGAAAATGAGCCCCATTGTGTCTATAAATATGGCAGTTGCTCTCAGCAGAATCAACTGGGACCTAAGCCATGCTTTCAACAAGTCTAAATAATTCCAGAACCTGAAGAGATGCCTGGGACTTTTCGAACGATTCAGTCAGACAGGTCTTCTCCTTCTTGTGCAGCTTTTGAAGTACTGAAAGAAAGAAAGAGATGGATTGCAATATAAGACATGGCAAGGAGGCAAACACTCACACATAGCCAAGAAAAGATACTGACATGGGGAGAAAGTGGTGGACAGCCCAGGCGGAAGCCCTGCAGACCAGGGTTACCATCACTGGTGGAACCTATTCTTGGAGGTTTCATCATATGTCACCATGGCGTTAAAAATTGGGTTCCTTGACACTAGCTGTCAGTTTTCAACTGGCATTTGTCACCTTATTCAGTGCCAGTAGTGGGGACAGATTCTTCAAACTTTTGAATAATAAAAAAACAAGAGGGCATTCGGAAAAGTTGAAAGGGGACAGATTCAAAACGAATGCTAGGAGGTTCTTCTTTACCCAATGTGTGGTGGACACCTGGAATGCGCTTCCAGAGAGCGTAATAGGGCAGAGTACGGTACTGGGGTTCAAGAAAGGATTGGACAATTTCCTGCTGGAAAAGGAGATAGAGGGGGTATAGATAGAGGATTACTGCACAGGTCCTGGACCTGTTGGGCCACCGCGTGAGCGGACTGCTGGGCACGATGCACCTCAGGTCTGACCCAGCGGAGGCATTGCTTATGTTCTTATGTTCATTTGAGTTAGGGCAGTACATAAGTCCTCATAAAATCATAAGAATAGTCTTACTGGGTCAGACCAATGGTCCATCTCACCCAGTATCCTGCTTCCACAGTGGCCAATCCAGTACCTGGCAGAAACCCAAAAGCACCTACATTCCATGTCTCGTGTGCACGATAGATCCTAAATCCATTAGAATTAATAATGGAAAAAAAGAAATGCTTTTTTAAAAAAAATCTTTATTCATTTTTAAACTTAAAATAAGTGTGATAACATATCCATACAAATAACCATAAATATATCACTTAATTATCAACAATGATACATGTAATAAGCTTATTACATTCATTTTACAGTACCGGTAGTTGGGTTCTCTGCTCATGTTGCCTTCTCCTTCTTAACCCTTATGCGAGTTCTGCAACTCCAAATGCCTGTTACTTGGCACTGTTGCTCTCGTTCTTACGTAAAGCAGCCGTTTTACCATCTGCCAATTAAAGGGTTAAATCTCGACACTGAAACTGTAATCCATCGGCCTGGATTACAGCTCCCAGAAATACATCAAAGTAATCAGAAACTGGATAAGATAAAACTAATTTTCCATTTAGCACGTTGTTGCGTTTTCTCCAGAGCTGCGAGTTGGCAGTGGAGCTCGCGCGCTCACCTTTGCATTTCTCTTCGTGTTCTTTGTTCAAGGAATTGAACTGTTCAGCCAGACGCTTTGCAACCTCTGCATGCTGTTCCTTCTCTGCCTAAAATAGGAGAGGGAAAAAAATCTGCCTTAGTTATTTGCAAAATAAACCTTTAAATACTCTGGTGTAACCAGGGGTTGTAATACTTTTCTTCTAGTTGGCCAAACTTCCAAGGAGGAATGCACAGCAAATCCACGATGGGCCAAAAGTAGGTTTACAGTATTTAGTCATTTTTTTCTTTTTCTGTTACAGGTCTAAATATCCCCTCTTTAAAAAATATTAACACCATGTGTTTAAATATTTTTTTGGTTACTACCGTATTTTCGCGGATATAACGCGCGCGTTATACGCGTTTTTACGTACCGCGCATACCCTTCGCGCGTTATACAAAATTTTTTTTACATATTTCACACCCCGCCCGACGCCCGATTCATCATCCGGAAGGACGCTCGCACCCCCACCCCGAAGGACCGCCGACTCCCCGACAATATCGGGCCAGGAGGGAGCCCAAACCCTCCTGGCCACGGCGACCCCCTACCCCCACCTCGCACTACATTACGGGCAGGAGGGATCCTAGGCCCTCCTGCCCTCGACGCAAACCCCCCTCCCCCCAACGACCGCCCCCCCCAAGAACCTCCGACCGCCCCCCCAGCCGACCCGCGATCCCCCTAGCGACCCCCACGACCCCCCCACCCCCCTTCCCCGTACCTTTGGTAGTTGGCCGGACAGACGGGAGCCAAACCCGCCTGTCCGGCAGGCAGCCAACGAAGGAATGAGGCCGGATTGGCCCATCCATCCTAAAGCTCCGTCTACTGGTGGGGCCTAAGGCGCGTGGGCCAATCAGAATAGGCCCTGGAGCCTTAGGTCCCACCTGGGGGCGCGGCCTGAGGCACATGGGCCCAACCCGACCCAGGCAGGCACGGAGAGGCGGGGCAGTGCACCGAAAGTCAGGGCGGGTGAACGGTGAGTCGGGGCAACCAGAGGAGAGTCGGGGAGGGCGAAAGGAGAGTCGGGGTGGCCAGAGGAGAGTCGGGCAGCATGCGCGGTATACCCATGAGCGCTGTATACAAAAGTTTCCGTACATACAAGTGTGGTTTCTGCGCGCTATACCCGTGTGCGCGTTTTACACGGGTGCGCGTTATATCCGCGAAAATACGGTACACCTTCCCTCTGGAACTCTATCTACACCCAATTCTCTAAGAGAGTAAACAAATTTAAACCAGTTTAAATCTAAATTAAAAATCTTCTTGATTAAAGACACCTTTGAGTAGTAACTTCTATTTTAAAGACGCTGTTAAATAACAACTGTCCTTCTAAGGACAATTCGACTCCTCTTCTATTGGTCTTTCCCCCACTTCTTGTTCCTTCCTTCAGTGTCTCTTTCCTATAATATTGTAGTTTGCTGCGCGCAATTGTCCTGAGCTAAGTGGTCACGCGCTCAATTGTGGTTGCGCTCAATTATCTTTGCGCTCAGTTGTCTACGCTCAATTGCCTTAGCGCTCAATTGTGGTTGCGCTCAATTGTCTTGCGCTCAGTTGTCTACACGCATGCAGTTGTCTTGCGCTCATTTGACTTGCCACCGAGACAGAGACTGTGACAGTGACAGTGACAAAAGTCACGGGGATGGGATGGGAAATTGAGCTCCTGAGGGGGACGGGGACAAAAATTTGTCCTACATAGTAACATAGTAACATGTCCTCTTTATTTCCCCTTTATTATTAATGGTACTTAATAGTACTTAGCTCAGGTGTGGTTTTCTACCCAGCTATCTAGAAGATCTTCATTTCGCTCTGACTCTATTAACGAGCTTCTTCAGGAAATGAACGTTGTGCGGTTGTAATCACTTCTAATGCGCCTCGGTGTGCTTTTACCGGCAGAGGAGCCTTTTGAAACGCAATTTACTCAGCAGATTGCATGGATAATTTGCCTGCGCTGTATTTAAGGAGACCCGTTTTTCAGTTCATGGATAGTGTGTGCCAATCTTGAAATTACTATGGGCGTCTGAGCATGCCCCGTGGTAGTTCCTTTTAACCTGTGGTATATATACATTAGTTCAAACTGCAGCATAGTGAAAGGACTCCTAAGTTTGTTCCTCAGGCATCAGAAGGTTAAATGACTTACCCAAAATCACAAGGAGCTGTAGTGGGATTTGAATCAGGAAGAATGGGGAATCTCTGTTGGCCAAGCTGAACAAGTACTAGAAGAATTCCTCACCTAGTTGTGTTCCTCTTGTCATTCTCTAGTTCTGGCCATCTCCTTGCAACTGAGGTGGCTAGATACGGACTCTGTTTGCAGAAGGCAACAATTCTTTCCAAGCAACTGAACTGTAAGTTGATTTTATTTGTTTGCTATGATTGAAAGTCTACTGGTAAAGTTTGTACTTGGGGATGGTTTATGCTGGCTATTGAAGCTTTGTGCCACACATTGCCTAGAATTGCACATCAGGTTTGACAAAACAGATGTTACGTGCACGTCAATGATCCGGGGGGGGGGGGGGCTCCATTTTTATAGTTTCATTTTTGGATTCAACCTGTGCCACTTGCAAATATCATGCACAATTTGAAAATATGATGCTAGAAATGAAACAAAATTAAAAATGAATTTCCACAGTGATTTGTTTTCCTTTGACTTTGAGATGAAAGAAAACTGAACAAACCTGTTTCACTGTGGGCTTCATTTCTTTTCAAAGCAAACATCCCTAACAGTGAGAAGAGCACGCAAGTGCTTCAACACAACTGGAGCCAATGGCGAATGCTTGGGGACAAAACAGCCTCCCTGAGAAGGCAGGCAGCAAGGCCGGAATTAACGTATAAACTAGACAAGCTAAAGCTTAGAACAGTGTCCTGCAAACTTTCTCGCGCCGCGGCTCGAGGCATCCGGAAGAGCGTGGACGTTGCCACTATGACATCACACGCACGTGCGAAGGCCCTCCAGACGGGCCCTGAGGCGCCAGAAGGGAAGAAGGCGAGGCACTGGCGCCGGCTGATTGTCTACAGGTTGCGCCTCTCGCCATGAGAGGCACGTCCTGTAGGCAGTCAGCCGGTGCCTTTCTTCCTCCCCAGTGTGCCGCGGCAAACCTGAAATCTGAGGAGGCACAGTTTGCGATACACTGGCTTAGAACCTCACATGCTTCACTAATAAAAAGTGTAATGCATTTGTATATAGTGAACATCACAATATAAAATAATTATCAATGACTATTGGTTTTTTTTATATTTATGTATTTGATTTATTATCTATTAAACTAAAAAAAAAAAAAAAAAGGAGGTATTGATGCCTCTGTATAAGACTCTGGTGAGACCTCATTTAGAATATTGTGTACAATTCTGGAGGCCGCACCTTCAAAAAGATATAAAAAGGATGGAGTCGGTCCAGAGGAAGGCTACTAAAATGCTGTGTGGTCTTCGTGATAAAGTGTATGGGGACAGACTTAAAGATCTCAATCTGTATACTTTGGAGGAAAGGTGGGAGAGGGGAGATATGATAGAGACATTTAAATACCTACATAATATAAATGTGCATGAGTCGAGCCTCATTCATTTGAACGTAAACTCTGCAATGAGAGGGCATAGGATGAATTAAGAGGTGATAGGCTCCGGAGTAATCTGAGGAAATACTTTTTTACAGAAAAGGTGGTAGATGCATGGAACAGTTTTCCGGAAGAGGTGGTGGAAACAGGGACTGTCTATTGAATTCAAGAGGGCCTGGGATAGGCACGTGGGATCTCTCAGAGAAAGAAAGAGATAATGGTTACTGCAGATGGGCAGACTAGATCAGTGATTCCCAACCCTGTCCTGGAGGAACACCAGGCCAATCGGGTTTTCAGGCTAGCCCTAATGAATATGCATGAGAGAGATTTGCATATGATGGAAGTGATAGGCATGCAAATTTGCTTCATGCATATTCATTAGGGCTAGCCTGAAAACCCAATTGGCCTGGTGTTCCTCCAGGACAGGGTTGGGAACCACTGGACTAGATGAGCCATTTGGCCTTTATCTGCTGTCATGTTTCTATGTAAAATTGACTTCCTATTTAATCGAAGGGGATCTTTTAAATATTACAGCTTAGGGGTCTCAATACGGATAAATCTTGCCTTGGCAAGCAGCAGGTTGGTCTGGCAGCTGCAGCAAGTGATTATACAAGTCAAGTGGCAACGCACAATACAATAGATTGTAATTCATTTCAATCACATCTCTTATAGTCCACAAACATCTGTGTAGTTCGATGCGGAGTAGAAAAACGGAGCTAGAAGTTATTGGAATTACAACAATTACATTACATTACATTACATTACATTAGGGATTTCTATTCCGCCATTACCTTGCGGTTCAAGGCGGATTACAAAAGGTTAGTTTAAGGACAGAATTACAATGAATAAAGAATTACAATGAATAAAGAGTTACAATGAATAAAGAATTACAGTGTTACTGAATGACAGACTTATATGAATTGTAGAGAATAGCTAGAGAGATAATATGAAGATCTTAAGGGTTTTCAGTGGTCGTGTTGTTATTTCTGTTTTAGGAATTTCTTGAAAAGTGTGGTTTTTATTTCTTTTCTGAACGTCTTGTAGTCTGGGGTGGTCATCAGAAGGTTTGAGATTTGGTTATCCAGTCTTGCAGCTTGTGTGGCTAGGAGGCCGTCATGTAGTTTTGTTCTTTTCACTTCTTTGGATGGGGGGGGTATGAATGGGGAGTGCGTTTTTCTGTGTCTGGTGCTGGTTGTTTGGATGAGGCGATTGTTCAGGTATGATGGGCTGTCTCCATGTAGTGTTTTAAATAATATGCAGTAAAATTTAAATTGGATTCTTTCTTGGATTGGGAGCCAGTGTGAGTTGATGTAGGCTTCAGTGATGTGGTCGTGTTTTTTCAATGAATAGACGAGTCTTAAGGCTGTATTTTGGATTGTTTGGAGTTGTTTTATCGTGGTTGCCGGACATGGGAGGAAGAGAATGTTACAGTAGTCCAGTATTCCTAGTATTAGGGATTGTACTATAAGTAGGAATTGTGTGCTTTCAAAGAATTTCCGTACTTGTCTCAGGTTTCTCATGATTGCGAATGATTTTTGAGTTGTTTTGTTTATTTGTGGCTGCATTGTGCAGCATCTATCTATGGTCATGCCTAGTAGTTTTATGGTTGTTTGGATGGGATATTTGGTTGTGTTTATTTCTAGGATGGTTGTGGTTTGGATCCTGTCGTTTTCTAGGAGGATGAATTTGGTTTTGTCTTGATTGAGTTTAAGTTTGTGATTTTCCATCCAGGTTGTGACCGCTTCCAGTGTTTGGTGAAGTTCCTCTGTCATGGTAGGTTTGGAATGCTCGTATGGGATGAGGATGGTGATGTCATCTGCATAGCTGTAGGATGTTATGCCTAGATTATCCAGATGGGTTCCTAGAGAGGCAGTGTATAGATTGAAGAGAGTGGGGGACAGTGGAGATCCTTGTGGTACGCCGCATGGGTTTGACCAGGATTCTGATTTTTCTTTGTTTGATTTTACACTGTAGGTTCTGAGTTTTAGGAATCCTTTGAACCAGGCGTATACTTTGTCTGAGATGCCTATTGCATCTAGTATCTGTAGAAGGATGTTGTGGTCTACTAGGTCAAATGCTGCCGATAGGTCCAGCTTCACAATAAAATGCTGTTTAAAAATGACAATAAGATTAAACTACGTATCTCATTATTCCTCAGTCTGGCTAGTTGAAACACAGCAAAGACTGGACTAAGAACATAAGAACATAAGAAATGCCGCTGCTGGGTCAGACCAGTGGTCCATCGTGTCCAGCAGTCCGCTCCCACGGCCACCCCTAGGTCAAAGACCAGTGCCCTAACTGAGACCAGCCCTACCTGCGTATGTTCTGGTTCAGCAGGAACTTGTCTAACTTTGTCTTGAGTCCCTGGAGGGTGCTTTCCCCTATGACAGACTCCGGAAGAGCGTTCCAGTTTTCTACCACCCTCTGGGTGAAGAAGAACTTCCTTACGTTTGTACGGAATCTATCCCCTTTCAACTTTAGAGAGTGCCCTTTCGTTCTCTCCACCTTGGAGAGGGTGAGCAATCTCTCTTTCCCTACTAAGTCTATTCCCTTCAGTATCTTGAGTGTTTCGATCATGTCCCCTCTCAGTCTCCTCTTTTCAAGGGAGAAGAGGCCCAGTTTCTCTAATCTCTCGCTGTACTTGCTGCAACTCCTCCAGCCCCTTAATTTGTACTTGTTAAAACAGGGAAATACTCATAAGCACATAAGCATTGCCTCTGCTGAGTCAGACCATAGGTCCATTATGCCCAGCAGTCCGCTCCCGCGGTGGCCCCCCAGGTCAATGACCTGTAGTGATCTATTACTCTACTACTCTATTACTTTACAGCCTTCTGTACTGTATAGTAACCCTCTAATTGTACTCCTGGATCGCCTTTTCCTTCATGAGCTCGTCCAATCCCCTTTTGAACCCCAAAGTCGTACTCTGCTCTACCACCTCCTCTGGAAGCGCATTCCAGGTGTCCACCACCCTCTGCGTGAAGAAGAACTTCCTAGCATTTGTTCTGAACCTATCTCCCTTCAATTTCTTTGAGTGCCCTCTAGTTTTTGTTGCTCCTGCTAGTCTGAAGAATCCTGTCCCTCTCTACCTTCGCTATACCCTTCATGATCTTATGAGTTTCTATCATAGCCCCTCTAAGTCTCCGCTTTTCCAGGGAAAAGAGCCCCAGCCTCTCAGCATATGAGAGGTTTTCCATGCCCTTTATCATTTTTGTCGCTTTCCTCTGAACCCTCTCGAGAATCGCCATATCATAGCAGAAAGTGCATTGGCCAACAGCCCCCTAGAATTTCTGGCAATTTAAATCATCGTAAAGCCTTAGAGTTGGGTATAGAAAAAGTGCAGTAAACGCTGGAAGGGGTTTAACCAGGGAGGACTGGCATCTATGTAAAAGAAAGAGCTTGGAATTTGATCTCACCTGGATTTTAAGTTCTCGGACCAAGTTCTCGGCCTCTGCTCTGTGCGTGTTGTGTATGGTCTCCTTTTCTTCTGCATATTCTTGCTCGAGACACTGAATTTCCCACTGGTGCTTCTCCGAGAGTTCAGCTTTTTCTTTTTCCAGTTCTTCGTACACAGAAGCTTGTTGGGCTTAAAAATCCAAAACCAGAAAACGACTGGATTACAAATGGTTAGAAGGATCCACAGCAAGGCTGACCCAGTGATATTTTACAACCAGTGAAGAATCTTTAAACATGACCAGTATTGGCTCACTAATATTGCAACAAAATCGGCGATATTCCGGGGATCACATCCATCAATTAACCACAAATATCCCAGATGCTTTCAAATTTACACTTTTTTTCAGAACCTCAGCAGACTCAGTCATGAGTTTTTGTTACGGTAAGCATTTACCCGAACAGTTCCGCTCTTAATTGGATCATTTTTTGCTCTTGATATTTTCTTATTTTGATCAAGAATTTATTATTTATAGTACTGCAGAGTAAAAAGCCCACTTATCTGCTAACTCTGCCCTCAGACCACCCACTAAAGGCTGGTTTCAGCGTGGACGGTTAGGGCCAGATTCTCTGAACGGCGGCGTTAATGGTGGCCACATAGAAAAGCGCCACCTATCGGGTGTCAATCGCACGATGACGCCATTTAGAGAATCACAGCTATGTCTAAAGTAGGCGCCTGAAGCGTAGCCCTAGGTTTTTACAGGGCTACATCTCCAGCGCCTAATTTTGATGAGAATCGCGTCCATAAAGGCACCTACGTCTACTTCCGGCGTAAACCGTGCCTACTTTAGATGTAGGCAACGGTAGGCATTTCTGTGGAAGGGAGTTGGACGCTGTCGTTTGTAAGTACATGCGAGTGCCTACATGTTGTTTAAAATTAGATTTGAATAGGTTTTAAACGATGCGGTCAATTACCGTGCCATTTATCACCAATTAAATAAGATAGATGGTGGCAGGATGCTTACTGCCGCCTAACGTACAGCGAACTATAGAGAATTTGGGTCTTAGTGATAATATTCAGTGGCAATTTGTCAAATCACTTTGCATATTGACCCCAATAATGCCACATAATGCCACAGCTACAACCACCGTTTCCCCGAAAATAAGACCTATCCTGAAAATAAGCCCTAGCAGGATTTTTAAAGATGCTCCTAATATAAGCCCTACCCCAAAACTAAGCCCTAGTTAAGATCAACCCCCAAAGCCCCTCCCCCAAATGTCCCCAACACTCCCTGACTCCATCCCTCCCCGATTCGCCAAAAAAATCGGACTCGTCGATTCATCAACCCCCACCCCGGTGAGACTTGACATACCTCCGCTCTGAGGCCTCCTACAGCAGCGGCAGTGCTCTGAACGGGCTGCTTCACGGCCTTCCCTGCCAGGGCCTTCCCTCTGCCGCATCACTGAGCGCTACCGCCGCTGCTGTTTTTTGGATGCCTTGGAGCGGAGGTATGTCAGTCTCACGGTGGGAGGGTGGGTGGGGTTCTGCTGCACAGGTGGATGGGAGGGAGGGATATAAAGATGCTGCACAAGGGGATGGGTGAGAGGGAAGGAAAGATGCTGCAGATGGGGGGAGGGGGAGAAAGGAAAGCGGAAGAATTGGGATGGAGGAGAGGAAGGGAGAGATGATTGTTGTATATGAAAAAAATAAGACATCCCTGAAAATAAGCCATAATGCATATTTTGGACCCCAAATTAATATAAGACCCTGTCTTATTTTCAGGGAAATTTGGTAGTAATTTTAAGAAGTCAGCTACTTATAAACATTTTACTTTTTCTGGCTGTTTAAGGGCTGAGGCACTATTGCTGGTAGGACGATAATTTGCCACTATTGGCCATTCTCTTTGCAGTCAGTGGATGCCAGCCCTGGGGAGGAAAGGGGTGTCCTGCCTGCTCAGCAACCGACAATGAAAGGGTAGCTAACAAAACACTATCGCAATGTAAAAACATAAACAAAAATAAATCATAGATTCTTCTGACCATTGTCACTTTTCAAGATTGCCAGTTCCTGGAAGAAATGCTCCTGTTCCTTGGCTTTTGCTCGTTTCTAAGAAGAGAAGGAAAATTGAGAAAGATCAATTAATAAACCAAAAACACTGGGGTCAACGTTCAGCCATTGGCGGTGAGCATTTTGTTCACCGCCTATGGCGTCATTCATAGCTGGGACCTATGCGGGTTTCAGCCAACATATAGCCACTTAAGATAATATCATCACTTAAGTTGCCATGGGTTATCACAGTGGTCTCAAACTCAAACCCTTTGCGGGGCCACATTTTGGATTTGTAGGTACTTGGAGGGCCTCAGAAAAAATAGTTAATGTCTTATTAAAGAAATTTTGCATGAGGTTAAACTCTTTATAGTTTATAAATCTTTCCTTTTGGCTAAGTCTTAATAACAATATTGCCATTTATAGCTAAGGAGACATATAAGAACATAAGAACATAAGCAATGCCTCTGCTGGGTCAGACCTGAGGTCCATCGTGCCCAGCAGTCCGCTCACGCTGCGGCCCAACAGGTCCAGGACCTGTGCAGTAATCCTCTATTTATACCCCTCTATCCCCTTTTCCAGCAGGAAATTGTCCAATCCTTTCTTAAACCCCTGTACTGTACTCTGCCCTATTACTCCCTCTGGAAGCGCATTCCAGGTGTCCACCACTCGTTGGGTAAAGAAGAACTTCCTAGCATTCGTTTTAAATCTGTCCCCTTTCAACTTTTCCAAGTGTCCTCTTGTTCTTTTATTTTTCGAAAGTTTGAAGAATCTGTCCTTCTCTACTCTCTCTATGCCCTTCATGATCTTATAAGTCTCTATCATATCCCCTCTAAGTCTCCTCTTCTCCAGGGAAAAGAGACCCAGTTTCTCCAATCTCTCAGCGTATGAGAGGTTTTCCATCCCTTTTATCAAGCGTGTCGCTCTCCTCTGAACCCTCTCGAGTAACGCCATATCCTTCCTAAGGTACGGAGACCAATATTGGACGCAGTATTCCAGATGCGGGCGCACCATCTGTTTGATCAAGAAACTGTTTTATTTTACTTTTGTGATTATAATAAACATACCGAAGGCCTCAAAATAGTACCTGGTGGGCCACAAGTTTGAGATCACTGCTATTGGCTAAGGCTCTTTAAACCTGCATTGTGATGTCATAGAACTTTATGGTTATAGAAATATGATGGCAGATAAAGGCCAAATGGCCCATCCACAGCATCCACTATCTCCTCCTCTCCCTATTGGCTAAGGCTCTTAACATTTGCATCTCCTCTTCCTATAGGCTAAGGCTCTTTACACCTGCATTGTGATGTCATAGAACTTTATGGTTATAGAAACATGATGGCAGATAAAGGCCAAATGGCCCATCCAGTCTTACCATCCGCAGCATTCACTATCTCCTCCTCTCCCTATTGGCTAAGGCTCTTAACATTTGCATCTCCTCTTCCTATAGGCCAGTGGTCTCCAACTCAAACCCTTTGCAGGGCCACATTTTGGATTTGTAGGTACTTGGAGGGCCTCAGAAAAAATAGTTAATGTCTTATTAAAGAAATGACAATTTTGCATGAGGTAAAACTCTTTATAAATCTTTCCTTTTGGCTAAGTCTTAATAATAATATTGTCATTTATAGCTAAAGAGACATAAGATCAAGAAAATGTTTTATTTTACTTTTGTGAATATGATAAACCTACCGAGGCCCTCCAAATAGTACCTGATGGGCTGCATGTGGCCCCCAGGCCGCGAGTTTGAGACCACTGGATTATTACATAAAAATAGGACAGACATATATGCGGCCCCATTTAGGTGCTAATCCTGGCTACTTAAGCGCTGACTTTGTAATCAGCAGCAGTTAGCCAGTTATGTGCTGCTAGCCCTGACCGAGCGATTTAACCTGTCGGCTGCCAACTAAACCATCTGCAAATGTTGGGCCCATTTTATCAAAAGATGGCCATCACACCAAGATCCTGGGCGCCCCTTGCCCTCCACCAGAAGTGGGTCTAAACCAGTAAACCGTTTTGTGAAGGCACCAAACCACATTCCAAATGTTCCCAGCCCCAGTGAAAAGGGGATTTCCAACCAGCTTCTTAGCAATGAGATACTTCCAGGCTCCGTGTCAGTGGGAGACATGCTGGGGCCCAGGGCAGAAATTTGAGAGGGTTCTGGCAGGCTGTCTTTTTCAATTGTTCAACCTAGAGAATTTGGGGGGTCAATGTATACGGAGCGCCAGGTACCACAAAGAGACAGAGCAGCACTTTAGAAAGGACATACACTTTGGAATTGAGACATCTGGGATGGGACATCTCATTTCGTTTTCGTTTTCTTAAAAATTGTTATACCGCCTATAGTAACTTCTGGGCAGTGTACAATAACAAAGGGAGCAAATATTAACACTTCCAAGTTAGACAGACAGACGTAACCAAAAAAAACTCTGTGGAGTGACGATGTTCCTAAATGGACTTTATTTGAAAGTGTCAAAGTTCCAAAGGTACACTGAAATCATCCACATAAAATAATTCCATCCACATAAGAGCCTTAAAGGACCTAGTCCGCTAGGGATACAGGACCCAACACAGTCTGCGTTTCGACAAAAAGTCTTCTTCAGGGGTCCCTGGGGGTCCTATAAAGGTGAGTACGTGGGAAACAATTGTGTGGTGAGCCGGAAGTGAAACACTCCACAGAGTTTTTTTTTGTTTTCTCTGGGTTTTCTTCTTTGTGGATATTTTGGGGTCAATTCCTTTTGTTTTTTTTGCTTGTAGACAGACAGACATAACATTATTTAATTACTTTGAATACAAGGGGTTTGAGGGTAGAACTACAATTTTGTATAGGAAAGAAAAACATTTAAGGTTAAGACATTAGGAAAGGGAAGAATTCAGTTTGAGCAGGGAGAAGGATAGAAATTTATAAATCGAATGCATCCTTGAATAAGTATGTCTTCGGGTTTGATTTAAATCTTGTTTTACTGGCTGGTTATACCACATCCACCCTCCACCCATGTTGACTCTGCCCAGGCAATCAAGGTCTGCTTCCCTGAATGCTGTTTTAATGAAAGGAATGTATTAGATTTAGGGCTGCACATCAATTAATCATGATTAATTACAATTAAAATTGCATAAAGCGTTCCTCTGCCCCCCCCTCACAGTTCATTCTATACTCATAAAGTGGCAAATACAGACACAGAAGTAAATTCTCAGAACCAACATGTTTTAATTACTAAACATGAAAAAATAAATCATTTTTCTCACCTTTGTTGCCTGGTGATTTTAAGGATGGAAGAAAATGATTAGAAATATAAAATCACCAAGCAAGAAAGGTAATAAAAATGATTTTTTAAAAAAATGTTTAGTAATTAAAACATGTTGGTTCTGAGAATTTACTTCCGCTGTCTATATTTGTCACTATACGAGTATAAAATGAAAGGAAATGTGAGGGGAGAACGCTGTTTATGCGATTAAAAATTTTAATCATGATTAATCGATGTGCAGCCCTAATTAGATTGCTTAATTGGAGTTCTTTCATGCAATGAGAATTGTCCAGAGCAAAAGCCGACAGGTGTTGCTGAATCAAATCCCACGTATGCCAGCAACATGTCATCAGGGTACATGGAACAAGTAAAGCCGAGATAAGTGCAATGCAGCGCTAGAAATTCCTCTGGGTCTGTACCAGCTGCGCTATCACAAAGTCCATGCACGTCATCCACGGGGTGTTTATTTTTCCACCCAGCTTAATTTAGCCTTCTTTAGCCTGTATTTTCTCTCTCTGCTGTACGACTCGTTAGTAAGGTTTATTTTATGATAGCCATATATCAATGGAAAATAGACTGCCCAAACCCCAGGCTGTTATGTTGACACTCGTAAGGCAGGATAAAAGATTTATACCACCTTCTCAGCTTGCAGTAAAATGTGCTGTGAGGAGCCTTTGCTTTTCAGGGCTCTTTCAAGGGGGGGGGGGGTAACACAAATAGCTCTTTGGTTGCCCTTGGTTAGGACTAACAGCGCATGAAACCCTTTCTGCTCTCTCACGTTCTTTTTGCATCTCCTGTTTCTTTTTCTGCCACCACTGAAATTATAAGGCTTATTTTAGAAGTGCTACGAGGGGGTGCTGAAATGTTCTCGGCCCAACCAACCAACTTCCTAAATTCTGAGTGTTATTTTGCCACCGTAGCCGAAAAAAGCATTATCTCATTTCATTAAGTGCCAATTTGTTGAAGCAAAATTCTATGTCTTGACATTGTTTCAGATCATTGATTGAACCATATCCACATCCTTCTCTTCTTGCTTGGACAGAACTTTTCAGCACTCCCTGGTATGTAATAAAAGTGAGCCAAGTATAGGACAATCAAGCCATTGTGACATCACTGATGAGGTTGCTCTTATTGGTGGAATGAGACATTATGACATCACAATCTCAGCTCTGGTTACCAGAGACTGAAAGTCTTCATACTACAAAGGGGTGATGAAAAGTTCTCACCCAACCACGAAGAGAACGACATGGATATGGTTCATTCAATGATCTGAACAAAATTATATATCACCTGACCCCGCCATGACAGCAAGAGCCTAGGGTTTGGCATGGACCTCCATACCCATTTTCCATGACGTGTACTTAAAAGCCTATTCGCTCCCCTGAGCTCACTTCCCCCTAATGGCTTATCCCCAGATGAGCCTGCGGGGGTAGGCATGTACCTCCATGCCCCCCATTCTGGGTCACATGATCTATGGCATCACCACTCAGCTGATCACACTACCACATGACCGCTCATCTTCTGATGAGCCCAATCTGGATTGGGATCACCGCCGCTGCAACAGCCCCAGACACCCCACGTCTTAAGTGAGCATCCTGTACTAATGGGGAGGGTGAGAGGGAAAACTGCCTCCGAGAGACAGGAAAGACCCTGTACCTCGGAGGCACATACTATCTATCCCCCTCCCATCATGCCCTGCTCCTTCTCTACCATACCCCCTCCCCTTTCCCCATCGCCTATAAGCTGCTTTTCAATGGGCAACCAACACGGGCCATCCAGCCCATTGTTATAGGCGCCCATCGAGATAGCTCTCGGGCTCTTTTTTATATTGAGAGTGCAAACAAACCAGCCTCAAGAATAGGGACAAAGATCAATTTGATACATTCAACCCAACACAGCCTGTGTTTTGGCATGAAGCCTGTGTCAGGATTTGAAAAACCAAATATAAATGGTATATTACCAAGAAACAACATAACTTTTATAAATATAAAAATAAATAAAATGGACTTTTGCCAAAATACATTAATAAGTATTAAAATATAATAATCATAGACCATACTATATTAGAATATAATAAGACACAAAGATCACATGGACAAAATAATCATAAATCATACAATATCAGACTACATGAAAAGATACTGATATACAAGTGAAATTCAGAAGATAATATAAGCCGCTGGAGGGATTAGGGGACGTCACCCCCTGAATGTGAAACCGTCAAGAAATATTGGACTCTGTGCCAGCTTAGGGAAGGAAATGTTTAGGTTTCTAAAACAGCTAACAGAAACAATTATGATCTGCGACCTAAATGTTTATGTTGGCAGTTCAGAACATAAATTATATGTTCCTGTTTTGACCCCATGGACAGTTAAGAAACAGAGGGTCCTAAAATGGATGCTCCTTGCGTAGGAGCCATATACATTATCACATTTTTAGCGGGCTCCTGTACGCACAAAAAAGGAGCATTAACAGCCATTACCTGCCCATGACAAATGGATTGCAGAGAAATGTCTATTGGTGCTGGATCTCTATATGTTTACAATGCACAATTATTATGTGATTTTTTTAGGTGGTTTTTTCAATAAATATACTGTTTAAACTCGACAGTGATCTTAACCATCTGAGATAGTAAACACCTATTATCATACAGTTTTTTTGGAACCTCAGGCCACCACTCAGAGCTCAAACTCGTTCATTGCTCTAAGCTTTATGTGGAAGCTCCTCATTGGATCCTTTTATATTTTCTAACCTCTTTTTGCTTTTGTAATAAATTTTTTTTGTTATTTCTTAAACAGTTTTATATAGACTCAAGGCTTAAAATATTAAGCACTACTTAGCTTGGTCTTGTGGTCTCTGGCTACGGGGAATTTCACACCAACATGTTTCGCTGGATAGCTTTATCAAGGTTTTACCCCTAGGATACAACAAAAGCCAATTACCATCTTAATACAGCACCACCAGATATTACCTTTACTAAGATGTATTAAGATGGTAATTGGCTTTTGTTGTATCCTAGGGGTAAAACCTTGATAAAGCTATCCAGCGAAACATGTTGGTGTGAAATTCCCCGTAGCCAGAGACCACAAGACCAAGCTAAGTAGTGCTTAATATTTTAAGCCTTGAGTCTATATAAAACTGTTTAAGAAATAACAAAAAAAATTTATTACAAAAGCAAAAAGAGGTTAGAAAATATAAAAGGATCCAATGAGGAGCTTCCACATAAAGCTTAGAGCAATGAACGAGTTTGAGCTCTGAGTGGTGGCCTGAGGTTCCAAAAAAACTGTATGATAATAGGTGTTTACTATCTCAGATGGTTAAGATCACTGTCGAGTTTAAACAGGATCTCTATATGTGTCACATTAGGTTAAAAACTTTATATTGAAAAAAACATGCCCTGCCAAGGATACCCATGCAAATTGTAACCTGGAAACTCTAATTGTTTGTAAGAACATAAGAATAGCCTTATTGGGTCAGACCAATAGCCCATTCTTATGGTGGCCAATCCAGGTTACTAGCAGGGCAGGATTAACCAATAGGTCAAGTAGGCACGTGCCTAGGGCCCGAAATGATCAGGGGGGCCCGATGAAGGAGGGCATCAACATTGTTTTTTCCAAACGGCGATGGGCCCCTCCAGCATCAATCAGCAATGCGGGCCCCACCCTGATCGGCAATGTGGCCTCCCCCTCCCCCCCCCCATCGACGGAAAGTAAGACAAGCAAGCAATGAGGGTAAGAAAGGCAACGGGAACTGTAATTGTGCAAGCGGTGCTGCTTGCCCAAAGCTTCCCTCTGACGCAGCTTCCTGTTTCCGCCTGGGGCATGGTGGGGAGGGGCGGGGCAGGGGGGGCCCAGTGTACTTGTGTGCCTAGGGGCCCTTGATGAATTAATCCTGCCCTGGTCACTAGTACCTAACCAAAACCCAAAGAGTAGCGACATTCCATACAGAATCCCAAAGAATAGCAAGATTCCCCCAGTGGCTTCCCTCATGTCTTTCTCAATAACAGGCTATGGACTTTCCTTCCAGGAACTTGTCCAAACCTTTCTTAAAGCCAGCTATGCTATCTGCTCTTACCACATCCTGTGTGGTACTAGATCCCTAGTTTGTATCAAGTTAAGGTACAACCTTGTATACTAAACTTGTTCTGTAATTATGTCAAATTGTAACCTGTCAACTATATAATATGTATGTTTAACCTGTAAGCCCTTCTGAGCTCTTTGGGGACAACGGGAGAGAAAACGAATTCAATAAATATATGTCCATTTCTCCAGGTACCTTAGAACAGACTCTAAATCAGCACATCCTGTTCTGAAATACTAGTGGATCCCTAGATGTCCTGACTGGGATGTCTCGATTCCAACGTGTATATGAGGGGTAGGGAACTCCGGTCCTCAAGAGCCATATTCCAGTCGGGTTTTCAGGATTTCCCCAATGAATATGCATGAGATCTATTTGCGTGCACTACTTTCAATGCATATTCATTGGGGAAATCCTGAAAACCCGACTGGAATATGGCTCTCGAGGACCGGAGTTCCCTACTCCTGGTGTATGTGCTTTCTAAAGTGTTGCTCTGTCTGACCTCCAAACTTTGTATATGACGCCTTAAGTTATGTGTACAAATCGATGTGCACAGCTGATTTGTACGCACAACTTAATTAATTAATTGACCCAATTGACGCCAATAATTGGCAATTTATTTATTAAAACATTTTTATACCGCCTAAAACCCTGGGCGGTTTACATAACAACATACATAAAAATAAAAACAATACTTATATAAATCATCAGATAATTGTATTTACTCCAAATCTCCCTAATATAAAAAAAACATTAACAATCCGCTAAATCCCCAATGTTTTCAGAGCAGCCAAGTACAAAATTTTGCACACCTCATAATCAATGCTAATTGGCACGAATTAAAAATTATACTTACAACTTGGAAAGTGCAATTCTATAAAATGTATACATCAGTTGCAGGGTACAAATTTGAAAAGGGGGTGTGGCCAGGGGTGGATAACAGCCATTCTTGAAAGTTACCCGGTCCGCACACAACCTACCATATTTCCCCAAAAATAAGACAGGGTCTTATATTAATTTTAGCTCCAAAAAATGCATTAGGGCTTTTTTTCAGGGGATGACATTTTTTTTTTCATGTACAACAATCATCTCTCCCTTCCTCTCCTCCACCCCAATTCTTCCTCTTTCCTTCCCCCCTTGCACCCCACCCCATGTGCAGCATCTTTCCTCCCCTCTCACCCATCCCCTTGTCCAGCATCTTTCTATCCCTCCCTCCCATTCCCCTGTGCAGCAGAACCCCACCGACCCTCCCACAGTGAGGCTGACATGCCTCCGAGGCATCCAAAAACAGTGGCTGTGGCAGCGCTCTGAACGGGCCGTTTTGTGGCCTTCCTCTCCTGGGCCTTCCCTCTAGAATTCAGTTTTGAGGAAACCCGGGAGATTCAGAAATAATGGGGGTTGAAGCAGAGTGGAATTGGAGGAGTGGGGGCGGAGCTTTATTTACTGCAATGTCAGTTTTCTCTACCCCTGGATGAGTCTTTGTGGTTATCGTGTTATAGCTCGCTTGCATTGCCTAATCTTACCACTACAATAATGTTTGCAAAAAGATGCCTGACCACTACGCAGCAGTACAAACAGTGTGAATCACCCTCAATGGAAGGATCGCCAAGGTGTTTGTTTCAGTTTTCGCTTGACGTGATTATCTTGAGTCACTGTAATGGAATGGCTCAAGTTCATGGATCCCGTCTAGTGCACTCTGTTTCTTGTACATAAGAACATAAGCAATGCCTCTGCTGGGTCAGACCTGAGGTCCATCTTGCCCAGCAGTCCGCTCACGCGGTGGCCCAACAGGTCCAGGACCTGAGTAGTAATCCTCTATTTATACCCTTCTATTCCCTTTTCCAGCAGGAAAATGTTCAATCCTCTCTTAAATCCCAGTACTGTATTCTGCCCTATAACGTCCTCCGGAAGCGCATTCCAAGTGTCCACCACACGTTGGGTAAAGAAGAACTTCCTGGCATTCGTATTGAATCTGTCCCCTTTCAACTTTTCCGAATGCCCTCTTGTTCTTTTATTTTTTGAAAGTTTGAAGAATCTGTCCCTCTCTACTCTCTCTATGCCCCTCATGATCTTATAAGTCTCTATCATATCCCCTCTAAGTCTCCTAGCTACGCTCAGCATTTTTGCTTGCTTGTGCCACAAAGGTATCTGTGTATTGGCTTCTGATGTTTTTTTGTTTGTTGTTTGCAATTCAACCAAGTGAGATTTTTGCAAGCAAATTCTAGAAGCCATCCTACATGTTCATTGGATTCCGAGTTACTGTTTTTCCAAGGTAAGAAAATAAGAATAGCCATATTGGGTCCATCTAGCCCAATATCCAGTCCCCACGATAGCCAATCCAGGTCACAAGCACCTGGTGTTCAATCAAAACACGTACCAACGTTGGACTGGCCAAATTTTGGCATCTAGATAAGTGTTGCTGTTTCTCTCTACCTCAGATAGTTTTTAGCTAATTTATAGATGAATCAACAAAAGCTTAAATTAAATTAAAGTTGTTTAAGGGTGGGAAGGAGGTTTGACGGAGATGATTATTTGGTGTTTACCATTCAGGATGAGAACCTGGAATAACATATAGGTTCTAAGAGGTTCTATTGCTCTGAGGTTTTTGCCCAGTTATGATATTTCAACCTCTTAGAAGAATTTTTTTGAGTATTGGGCTGCTGGGATGTTATATATTTGCAGGCCATTGACATTGATTTGTTGTTGTTTTTTTTTAACTTTATTTGGGTTTTTAATGCCAACAGAAAGTGCAATACAATTTATATACAAACTAGTCTTTAAGCCCGTTACATTAACGGGTGCTAGAGTAGATGTCTGTCTGGGTATTTTTTTTCTTTGTCTCTCTCTCCTTGCATGCTGCCTGTCTGTCATTTTTCTGTCTGTGAATCTCTCTGTGCCTCCTTCCTATGTCCATAGTGCCCCTTTCTATGTCCTTAGTGCCCCCAGTGCCTCCTTCCTCCCCCCCTTCCGATGCCAGCCTGCCTTCCATTGAAACCCCCCACCCCCTCCGTTGCCTCCCATAACCCTTCCATTGAAACCCCTCCATGCCAGCCTGCCTGCCTTCCATCCCCCTGAGCAGCATATTTCCATGGAAATCCCCCCCCGATGCCATCCTGCGTGCCTACCTTTCATTGAACCCCCCACCCCCCCTTCCGATGCCAGCCTGCCTGCTTCCCATTCCCCTTCCACTGAAACCCCCCCCCCATGCCTGCTGCCTGCTTGCTTGCCTCCCATCCCCCTGAGCAGCATGTTTTCATGGAACCCCCCATGCCATCCTGTCTGCCTTCCATTGAACCCCCCATCCCTCTTCCGATGATAGCCTGCCTGCCTCCCTCCCATTCCCCTTCCATCTGCCTTACTCCCCCCCCCCCCCCCCCCCCCCGCCACCGCCACCGACCCGGCACAATCGAAACCCCCATTGACCCTCCCACCACTACAGGGCTGACAAACCCGGCAGGAGCAGCAGCGTCGCAGGCACACTAAACGCTGCTTCGGGTCTTCTACTGGCCTAATTTCCTCTGCCGCATCCAGTAGAAGACCCGAAGCAGCGTTTAGTGTGCCTACGACGCTGCTGCTCTTGCCGGGTTTGTCAGCCCTGTAGCGGTGGGAGGGTCAACAGGGGGTCCAGCTCCAACGCTAGCAGCGGCTTGAAAAAAAGGAGACTGTGATGATAAGCGCGCATGCGCACTCGTGCCGTCACGACGGAACAGGGAACACGACTTTCGAGTGCGCATGTGCGCTTAACATTTTATTATTATTGATAATGATAATCAACCAAGCACTTATAATCAATCAGTATCTGTACAAAAGATAAAAATTCCCTCCCCATCCATCATTACCATCAGGAATAATACCAAAACAAAAGATTTTTGCACTTTGCAGCAATATTTTGCACTTTGCAGTGTTTTCTTTAGTATCGACACAGCGTTTCGTCAGGCAACAGGCTCTGCGCTAGACATCGAGAGTAATCTTTTTGGTTTGATTAGTTGTAATCTGGCACCATCTACTGGGCTTCTATTATACGCCCCTGAAGAAGGCTACTTTAGCCGAAACACGGCCCGTGTTGGGTCTGGTATATTTTAAAAATGATTTATTATGCCAGCCTTATTTTATGTATGTGATATATGTGTTATATTGATTTATGATGTTTCAATAAATTGACTGTCCTTACAGTTGTTTGATTTGCATCCCTTCCCCACTACGTTGTTTGGCTTTATTAACTGGCTTTATTAACTGTCCGAACAGATATCGAGTAGCACTGTGTTTAGTTAAGTGCCATGAAAATCTGTTCCTAGACCAGTTTGCTAGGGATTTTATAACTACAAGCTCTTATATAAGGAGCTTGTATAAAACACTAAAGTTGGCATGGTGCATTGGCACAGTGTTTGAAGTCTTCTTCCATTTCTACAATGAAATGTGATTTTTTTCACTCAGAAGATTCCCATTGTCTTGCTCTCACACCCCATTAACAATCCGTTTTAAACACTACTTGAAGAACCCGAATTGGCACTATGGCAATACGAGTACATTTAAAATCCAATATACAAGGCGGCTAGAAGTTTCTCTATTTATGCTGCTACCTACGTTCGAGGCTTTTTTTTTTCTCCACGTTTGTGACTGTTAGATACTCTGTAGGTTCCTTCCACTGCCTGGCTTGGTAACAACTGAAATATGAGTACATTTACCACGTAGGAGCCAAAAAGTCTTTTCCGGGTTCTTGAGAGCCTTTATGCAAAACTGACTTTCCTCCTTGGTGCACATATCAGAACAAGAAAATCATTATTGTATAAGGGGTTAAGAATGCTCCTTTGTCTTTTCTCTAGGACACAATCAGGAGAAATGACTTTAAAGTGAGTGCCACTCAATTAGATGGCCACTTGCACACAAATAACAGAGACACATGCTGACTCACAAAATGCCCTTCCATTTTTATGCCTTAATTTCACGTTTGGCAAACTGCCTGGTCTTTTATTTGATCTTGTTTGCTAACATAAATAACATTTCCTGGTTCAGTGCTGTTCGGAGTTGACCCCTTTAAATCTCCTCAGGGTTAATGGGTAAGGAGAGACAGAGAGGGTATGGGAAGTGGAGGGGCAAGATTAGTCAAAACTGGCATGGCTGTGATAGAGGGCTGCCTCCAAGGGAAAGCTGGTAAGTTCAAAACAAAACAAAATGGAACAATTGTCTCTGGATTTATTATTTATCACTTATAGCCTAAGTGGTTTACATTTAGGTACTCAAGCATTTTTCCTTATCTGTTCTGGTGGGCTCACACTCTACCTAGTGTACCTGGAGCAATGAGGGATTAAGTGACTTGCCCAGGGTCACAAGGAGCAGTGTGGGATTTGAATCCACAACCTCAGGGTGCTGAAACTGTAGCTCTAACCACCACACCACACACTCGGGAACCTTAGTTAATCAAAAAAAGTTTATTCAAATCAAATATCCAAATGGGAGCACTGACAGCGATTGAGGTTGGCTATTATGCCACAGTCGTAGGTGCAGTGGTATGTATGCTAATGTGCTGTGAACAATAAGATGAAGACTTAAAAAAACTTTAAACCCGGGACGAAGCTTTCAAAAGCAAAATGACAAGAGCTCCCGTCGGGTCAAAAGCTAAGTATTGGCTTCAACTAATTATAGTTCAGTTTATTAATTCCAGTGGGAGATTATGGAACCTGTGACGATATTTATTACCCCAGTAAAAACACCAGCGTCTTGCGGGTATTTGAGGCTCCATCGCCACTATGTAATTGCTTTCGACCTTTATGTACATCGGAGGGAAAGCCGATGCCGGAGCAAGCAGCAGGCCAGAGAAGGTGCTCGCACTGGCGAAGATTTAACAAGGTGCGGGGGTGGGAAGGGAGTGAGTGTGGCATGGTGGGGCGTAGAAAGAACATGGTGGGTGGCGCGGGAAGTGTCACCCCCCCAGGGTGCCTCCTACCCTCAAAACACCACTGTCTGTATTTATCCCATGCATTCCTGAATTCTGTCTGGTTTTTTTTGTCTTAACCTCTCATGGGAGGGAAATAGCGGCTCGTCAATGGCTTGGGTGGTCACAGTTTACAGTTTTGTGGAATATCATTGTCATATAATAATTTCATACAATACATTTGAGTGCCTGAACTTTCATTTTAAGCAACGTCTGAACACAAATGTACATATCCTCAGGCACTGCCAGTGTACTTTGCATAAAAGAGGACAACATAATTAAGGGTGTGGGGTTTTTGTTGTTTTTTTTTTGCTCCAAAAGCAGCAGCAACAGTGAGGCTAATAAAACACTTTTCAGAACACAGCGTACAGCCTGAGCAAGGCATGCTAAGAAATCCATAGAAGGAATTTGCAACTTCTCTGCTCATCTCAAGGCGAAAAGAGGTGCCACATTTTGTAATGTTTACAAAAGCTGTTTTATAAGTCCGGCATAGTTAATCTGTAAAGAGAGATGATTTTAGATGCAATGTATAAACACCTGGTGCTGCCATGGCTTAACCTCACAGAGCTTACAAGTGCATGGCACTATTTTTAAACCACATTTTGAAGGGGAGAGGAGATGGGAGGGGACCGGGAAGAAGGGTGAAGGGTCATGGATTTGATACACTGCCTTTCTGTGGATCCGTTCCTTCCAGTAACATAGTCAGCTCGTACCTCGATTTTGGGATGGGCCTAAGGGTTTACTGGGCGGGCACAACTCATGCGTTTCCTCTCTGCCCATTAGCATCCCCCCCTCCCCCAAAGCAGTAAAAATGTAAACCTTGGCTGGCACTGTCACCATTAGTGTAGGATCCTTCAGCACTGCCAGCTGAAGAGTTTTCTCTGGAACTCTACCCTGAGCAGTCTCATCTCCACTGCAGTTAGCGGAGCATTTCCAGCCATTGGCACTGGCATTGGTTCCCCCACCCCGTGCATGCAGGGGTGACAATTGAACGGAATGCACAGTAGGCGGGGATGAGAGTCCTTGGGGGTACTTCAGAAAGGACTCTGCAGCTGGCAGAACCCATGGATCCTATACTAATGATCACTGGCATAGCGAGGATGAGAGGCGCCCCTCCCCTGCACTCATCTCTGTCCCCCCCTTCTGCCTGCTGCAGGCGCCCTCTTCCCTTCCACCATGCCTCTAGTTGAAGTCATTGTTCGCGGTGGTCAACCACATGCTCCTTGCAACCCCATCGGCTCTCCGTCTGCCATCACTTCCTGTGCATTGTTGACCACCGCGAATGACGACTTCAACTAGAGGTATGGGGGAAGGGGGCATGCGCATGAAAGGGAGGAATGGAAAGAGGCTGAGGTGGTGGAGAGGAGGAGGGGTGCCGGCGCCCAGGGTGGACCGCTCTCCTCCCCCCTCCTTACTACGCCACTACTAATGATGTTTCAAGGTCTGAAGCGAAACTGGGTGGACTTGGTTCCTTCATATCACATGCACCAAGAGAAGTGAAAGAGTAACCTAGTGATTAGAGCAGCAGACTGGCAACCAGCCAATGATCCCACTGGCACTCTGTGACCTTGGGCAAGTCATTTAACCTTCCCTCGTCATAGAGCAGGGATTCTCAACTTATTCCTCGGAACACACCCATCAAGTCAGGTTTCAGGATACCCACAATGAATACACATGATTTTTGTTCCGAATAGAAACAGGGCATGCAAACTTATCTCATACATATATTCATTGTGGAACTCCTGAGACCTGACTGATTAGGTGTGTGCCGAGGACTGGGTTAGGAACCCCCTGTCTAAGAGTGTAAGCCCTCTGGATACAGGAAAATAGAAGGACACGGTACTACTCGAAAGAGTCCAGATAAGAGCGACTAAGATGGTTAAGGGGTTGGAGGAGCTGCCGTACAGCGAAAGATTAGAGAAACTGGGCCTCTTCTCCCTCAAACAGAGGAGATTGAAAGGAGACATGATCAAAACATTCAAGGTACTGAAGGGGATAGACATAGTAGATAAAGATGGGTTGTTCACCCTCTCCAAGGTAGAGAGAACGAGAGGGCACTCTCTAAAGTTGAAAGGGGATAGATTCCGTATGAACGTAAGGAAGTTCTTCACCCAGAGAGTGGTAGAAAACTGGAACGCTCTTCCGGAATCTGTTATAGGGGAAAACACCCTCCAGGGACTCAAGACAAAGTAGATAAAGACAGGTTGTTCACCCTCTCCAAGGTAGGGAGAACGAGAGGGCACTCTTTAAAGTTGAAAGGGGATAGATTCTGTACGAACGTAAGGAAGTTCTTCTTCACCCAGAGAGTGGTAGAAAACTGGAACGCTCTTCCGGAGTCTGTCATAGGAGAAAACACCCTCCAGGGACTCAAGACAAAGTAGATAAAGACAGGTTGTTCACCCTCTCCAAGGTAGGGAGAACGAGAGGGCACTCTCTAAAGTTGAAAGGGGATAGATTCCGTACGAACATAAGGAAGTTCTTCACCCAGAGAGTGGTAGAAAACTGGAACGCTCTTCCGGAATCTGTTATAGGGGAAAACACCCTCCAGGGACTCAAGACAAAGTAGATAAAGACAGGTTGTTCACCCTCTCCAAGGTAGGGCGAACGAGAGGGCACTCTCTAAAGTTGAAAGGGGATAGATTCCGTACGAACGTAAGGAAGTTCTTCTTCACCCAGAGAGTGGTAGAAAACTGGAACGCTCTTCCGGAGTCTGTCATAGGGGAAAACACCCTCCAGGGACTCAAGACAAAGTTAGACAAGTTCCTGCTGAACAAGAACGAGCGCTGGTAGGGCTAGTCTCAGTTAGGGTGCTGATCTTTGACCAGAGGTCCACCGCGTGAGCGGACTGCTGGGGACGATGGACCACTGGTCTGACCCAGCAGCGGCAATTCTTATGTTCTTACTGTACTTGAATGAAGCTCACCTTGAAATACTATTGAAATATGCTAGCTAAATTCAAGATTAATGGCTCTCACTGGTAGAGGTGTCTGCATTGAAACTGTGAATATTATGGAAGGACAGAGTTCTGCTCTAGGGTCATCAGACGTCTGGGAAAACCAGGACATGTCTTCTTTTCAGAGGACTGTCTGGCTGCCTGGATGGACTTTGCAAAACCCAGTAGTTTGTCGGGTTTTGGAAAGCCCTGACCTCCGGTCGCGTCTGAGCATGTGTGGATGACCGTCATATGCATCCGCGTATGCTCGGAGGCCCTCCAGACGTGGTCCGGAGGTCAGAAAAAAAAAAGAAAGGCGAGGCTTTGTGGGAGTGAGGCTGGGGGTGTAACAGAGCGGGGCTGGAGGCAGAACAAAGCAGGGGGGGGCAGAATGGGATGGGCCCATGTGTCTGGGTTTTTACGTTGGAAAATCTGGTAACCCTATCCTGCTCCACCCATATTTAGGAAGTTATATCTTGCTCCAGATCATTTTTTGTTTACTTTTCCCTAGAGCAGCCATTCCTAACCTGTAGGGTCATGAAATGGTTAACTGTTGTTTAAAATATTGCTCTGGCCTACATAGCTGAAGAAAGTTTACAATCTATTGACTTCATCTGCCTAAAATGTATGTCCCTGCCTTACCACATTGTAAGCTGAATAGATAAGAGTTTGAGCCATGATGTACCCTGCCCTTCTGTACATTTAACATTTAGAACTGTAAGAGTTAGATAAGTGACCTGCTAGTGTGAGCTTAGGACCAATAATAATTGTAGAAAAGTTATAGAAGTAACAAATGAAAATTGTAGTTTTTGCATATATTAGTTTGCAAAAAGGGCATAAAAGTCCTGTTTCTGACACTCTAGTAGGCAGGCTATTAACTGCACTAGAGTCCGGTATACCGTAATAAATTTCTTGTACTTTCTTCACGCCTCTGACTTTGTGTGTCCAAGTGACCTTTCAAACCCAGTCCTCAGGGCACACCCAGCCCCTCAATTGCATGCAAATCTAACTAATAAATATTCTTTGCAGATTTCCTGAAAACCTGATGGGACTAGGGTTACCAGACGTCCGGGGGTTTGAGGACATGTCCAGGGGGGGGCCGGATGGCTTTTCAAAATCCACCACATTGTCTGGGTTTTGAAAAGAAATCGCGTCGGGAGGGGGCATCCATGCATGCGTGGATGCAGCGCAGTGATGTCATGCCCACGTGCGCATGCATGTTATGTCATCGCGTCGCCTGCGCGGATGCCTTCCTGCCCGACAAACAGGCAATGGGGGGGGGGGGGGGCAGGGCTGGGGGCTGAGCTAGGACACAACAGGGTGGGGATGTGTGGAACTGGGCAGGCCTGGGCCTGATGTAAAATCTGACAACCCTAGATGGGACTAGATTTGTCTGGGAACCGAGTTGGGAATAGCTGCATTCTAGAGCACCATTGTTCATCTTCCCATGTTAAATTGTTAGGCCAGGACTGGCCCTAGTATTATGAGAACTAGCATCTGCCTTGTGTGGCAGAACTGGGCAAAGGGGGAGGGGCGTAGGGCATCAGGAAAACAGTACCGGAGCTGCAGTCAGTGCAGCATTGGGCCTTTCAGTATAATGCCACCCTAAAGCCCTGCTGCCTCCTGCCCCCCTTCAACAGGAAGTTGGCATCGTAGGAGGCAGGAAGTAGCAGACTTTGAGGGTAGGCCTGTGCTCTAGGTGCCTGAGTTTAATTCTGCTGCAGCCTCAGCCAATATGAAGGTGGGATGGTGGTGGGAGATACCTTATTCACAACTTGGGGGGAGGGGGTAGAGAAAGGGAGATGAGATGCTGGAAACAGAGGGGTGGGGGTGGGTAGCGAAAGGCAGATAAGTTGCTGGACACCTTGGGGGAGGAAGTGGAGATGCTGGACTATGATATATTTAAGCGTCTCAATCATGTCCCCCCTCTCTCTACGTTCCTCGAGCAAGTATAGCTGCAATTTATTCAGTCTTTCCTCATATAGCTGCAATTTAAATGAGGAAAGACTGAATAAATTGCAGCTATACTTGCTTGAGGAACGTAGAGAGAGGGGGGGACATGATTGAGACGTTTAAATATATCACGGGCCGCATCGAGGTGGAAGACGATATCTTCTTTCTTAAAGGACCCTCGACCACAAGAGGGCATCCACTGAAAATCAGGGGCGGGCAATTTCATGGCGACACCAGGAAGTACTTCTTTACCGAAAGGGTGGTCGATCATTGGAATGAACTTCCACTGCAGGTGATTAAGGCCAGCAGCATGCTAGATTTTAAAAAGAAATGGGATATGCATGTGGGATCTCTAGCGGGGTGAGGTTCGGAGGGTGGGCCATTAGCGTGGGCAGACTAGATGGGCTATGGCCCTTTCCTGCCGTCATATTCTATATTTCTATGTTTCTATCTTATGGCTGCAGGAGCCACTTATATGCCAGTACAAAAGGGTTCTGGGTGTGTATAGGGGAGGGCACATGTTTAAGTATGAATGCAGTGATTACAGTGGCTTATGGGCATGGGGCCTCCTTTCCATGGGTCCCTAACCCACCCCCAAGACGGCTTAGGCTGCCTCTGTGCAGGACGATTAGGCTTTCCTATGCCAGACTGCCAGGTGATGATGGTCTGGAGGCTGAATTTTAAAGGTGTGATTGTGATTTTTATGGGGTTGGAGGGGTGTCGGTGATCACTGATGTAGTGTGTGGGGGTCTGTATTATGTGTTTGCAGTGCTTATTTGTTGACTTTAGGTGGGCTTTTGTGACTTAGACCATGTTTTACATGGTCTAAGTCACAACGTCCAAGTTCCGTCGATCCTGGGCTGAATAACTTTCGGTTATACATGCAGTACGACTAAGTCTAAGCTGGCCCACGTCCCCGCCCTTGACACTCCTCCTGGAACGCCCCGCTTAGCTTTGGTCGTTCAGCAGCACTATGAAGGCCTTGGTCGTTTAGAAATACGTCCAAAACCCGGTTTTATTATTGGCACTCGGACGTATTTTGACAATGTTCATCCAAGTGCCGACTTAGGCCGGTTTTTGGACGTCTTTCTCTTTCGATTATGAGCCCCATACTATTTTGGGGCATGAAATTTTCAATAAGCAATGAGGTAATGCACCGCATGGCATATTTCTTCAGTTCCTACGTATTTTGCATACTTTGTTGTTGTTAGGTGCCATCGACATGCTCGAATCCTAGCGACTGAAAACTTGGCATATGGGCAGCTCTCGAAGACTGGAAATGAAGGCCAAGGTCCTACAGTAGAGTGCATTAAGAGCCAAATTTAATGCACTCTACTGTTTGCCCGCCTAAGGTTTTCCCCGGTATTTTGGGGGCATGGCAGCGGGACTTGGGTAGGGACTTGGGGGACAATTTCTTGTTAAAAACCCTGACTCGAACTGCGGGCTTGGTACATAGTGCTGAGCTCCGTGAATGTCATTTTCGAACTGTCATGCGGGCCTACGCCTCCCAGAGTCAGGCTTACCATATGGGTTGTATTGATACTCAGTTATGTATCCGCTGTTCGGTGGCGGTGAATTCTTACTTTCATGGTTTCTGGAGTTGTGAGGGGATTCAGACCTTCTGGACGGAGATGGCCTCCTTTTTACAGGGCTTGTTGCGGACCCCTGTGCCAGTCTCCGTGCAGTCTATGCTGTTTGCCCAATTTTCCTTCTTGTATATGTACAATTCTTATGAAAAATTATTTCTTAGTAAATGTTTTATTTTGGGGAAGAAATGTATCTTGTGTTGCTGGCTGTCTTCTGAACCACCTTCATTCTGGTATTGGAGGAATCGCCTCCATGAACTTATGGGTTGGGAAGCCCGTTTGGCTCGTTCTTCCCGACGCCGGAGCAGAGACTTTGTTCACATTTGGACGCCCTATTTGAACATTTTGCCTCCTGAGAGTCGTAGCCGGGTCTTGAATAGACTCCATCTCTGACACTGTGCTTCTAGATGTCTCTGCTGTTCCCTGCATGCAAGTCTTCTGTATATGGGGGGGGATGGGGAGGGGTGGGTGGGGGGTAGGGTTGTCTTTGTTGGGGGGTGGGGGTATGGTGGGTCCGGGGAGGACATAAGAGTCCAGTCCTCCGCGGGTGTTTGATGAAAATGCATTCCATGGTTATTATTGCTGTTGTACTTACTGTTGCTTAATAAAATATATTTAAACATAAGAGCCAAATTTAGCGTCCTCAAAAATAAGGTAGAGAATAAGTGAAAAAGGCCCGGCATAATTTCGAAATAACACAATTTTGATCAAAGATTTTAACTTCCATCGAACGGTAGAAGGGAAAAACACCCTTAAAATAAAATTTTGGAAGCAAAGACTTGGCAAAAAAAGGCTGTGGGATTTTAACCTGTCTCTTAAATTCAGTCCGGTTGGACAAACATTCCCAATTATTTTTTTACACGAGATTTCACACAGGCACTTTCTGACTTGCATCGAAGACTAAAAAAAAAAAAATCACCATTAAAAAAATGAGCAATGAAACTGACCTACAGGCTTTTGATGTGACTGGTAGTAACTCCTGAAATTATACATCATGTCCAATGTTAAACAAACCAGTTTCAGAACTACGGTACTTATTGTAGGTGGCTTCCGTCTCCACTTCATCTCCTGTTAGTTAAATAACCGCAATCCCCATAGTAACAGATTATGACGTCCTGGGCATTCATTTAAGACTATAATGCGGTCCCAGGAAGTTTAGCTTAGTTGGGTGTGAGTGGCTTCTTTCAGTGACACGTAAACAGCTACTAACAGTGTAAATATTAAAAAAAAAATTTCTGATCCCTTAAATGAGTTAATTAGGTTTCTAAAACAAACCTTAGTATTTAAGGGCTCCTTTTACTAAGGTGCACTGGCGTTTTTAGCGCGCGCAGGAAATTACCGCGCACTACTCCGCGCGCTATGCTTCTAGAACTAACGCCAGCTCAACGCTGGCGTTAAGGTCTAGCGCGTGCGTTAAAACCCAAGTGCACCTTGGTAAAGGAGCCATAAATGTAGTTCTTCCCCTTTTCTTTCTGTTCCCGTTTGTCTAGTTTGTTTATATGTCACGCTAACCCCCCTGTATCGTCTGTTTATTTATTTTTTCCTTTTAAAAAATGTTTTACCAAATGCAACTTATGTAATGTTCTTTTAAACGATTGTACACCACCTAGAAGCCATATTCCCCCTCCTTTTCTAATGCGCTGCACGGGTTCTAGCACCGGCAGTGGCGGTAACTGCTCTGAGCAGTTACCGCCACTGCCGGCGTTAAAACCCACGCTATGCGTTAGTAAAGAAAGGGGGGGGGGGATAAAGGGCTCCTTTTACTATCCTGCGTTAGGGCATTAATGCGTGGAATAGCACGCGCTAGACACTAACGCCAGCATTGAGATGGCATTAGTTCTAGCCTCATAGTACGGGTTTAGCACGCGCTAAAATGCTGCGTGCGCTAAAAACGCTCTCACAGCTTAGGAAGAGGAGCCCTAAGGGGTAGAAACATAGAAACATGGAAGATGACGGCAGAAAAGGGCCACGGGCCAACAAGTCTGCCCACTCTAATGACCCACCCCCTAATTTCTTCCTTGAAGTGATCCCACGTGCTTATCCCATTTTCTCTTGAATTCCAGCGTGCTGCTGGCCTCAATTACCTGCAGTGGAAGACTATTCCAACGATCAACCACCCTTTCGGTGAAGAAATACTTCCTGGTGTCACTATGAAATCTCCCACTTGGACTAACAGGACTACCCGACTGGCCCCGCGCCTACAACGGGTGACCGCGCGGGCCTCCCAGCTCCATGTTAAGTTCGCCCGTCGAGAAGGGCTCTCGGGCTTCCTAGAAACAGGCATCTGTGTTGCTGAAGCTCCAGTGGCAGGTGCCTTTGACACCTGTTACACAGTGAGTGCATTCATTTTGTCCCCTTCTAGTCAAGCTCGTCTTTAAGGCATCATAACCTATTTGAGATGCTCCTTTTGGGCCTTACTTTTCTGTGAGTGCTATTGTACCCAACGCTTCTTCAGTTGCTGGTTTTGCTGTAGATACAAATGGCTCACACTGGATACCTCTGATGATCCTAAAATACTAATTTATAAAATACAGAGACAGGCAGTGTATGTGAGATATGTCATAGAAAAAACACCCTTAATGCTTAATGCTCAAGATTCAATATCAGATCAACTTCAATAGGGAGAAAAGACCTCAGTGTCTAGGGGTTCACTAAAAGGCTACCCACATAGACAAACTGATCTCAAATAAAACTTGAGACCAGAAGACACATCCTTGGTCAGAAAAACTCCCCAAAAAAGGAAGACACGATAAGATAACAATTTATAAAGTGAGCCTATTCCAGAAAAACAGTCTTATAAATCTTAGCTCACAAATCACTTATCTGAAATTCGCTGTCTTCAGTCCATTGATACTAGTGGAGACTTGAACGCAGGAAAAAACCGGTTTTTTTCCTGCGTTCCTGTGTTTCCTGCGTTTTTTCCTGCGTTCAAGTCTCAAGTTTCCACTAGTATCAATGGACTGAAGACAGCGAATTTCAGATAAGTGATTTGTGAGCTAAGATTTATAAGACTGTTTTTTTGGAATAGGCTCACTTTATAAATTGTTATCTTATCGTGTCTTCCTTTTTTTGGGAGTTTTTCTGACCAAGGATGTGTCTTCTGGTCTCAAGTTTTATTTGAGATCAGTTTGTCTATGTGGGTAGCTTTTTAGTGAACCCCTAGACACTGAGGTCTTTTCTCCCTATTGAAGTTGATCTGATATTGAATCTTGAGCATTAAGCATTAAGGGTGTTTTTTTGTGTGCATTTGGATTTATTTGACATCCTTCTTGATTTATATTTATATTTTGAGATATGTCATAGAAACATAGAAATAGACGGCAGATAAGGGCCACGGCCCATCTAGTCTGCCCACCCTAATGACCCTCCTCTACTTTTCTCTGTGAAGAGATCCCATGTGACGATCCCATTTCGTCTTAAAATCAGGCACGCTGCTTGCCTCGATCACCTGAAGTGGAAGACTATTCCAGCGATCAACCACTTTTTCGGTGAAAAAGTATTTCCTGGTGTCACCGTGCAGTTTCCCGCCCCTGATTTTCCACGGATGCCCTCTTGTTGCCGTTAGACCTTTGAGAAAGAAGATATCTTCTTCCACCTCGATATGACCCGTGAGATGTCAACTCTGTTAATGTCATTTGTGCATGTTTTTGGGGTGGTGACACTGATATCCAGCGTGAGCCATTTGTATCGAATTCTTGAAACTACTGTAGGTTCACCAGCAGTTCTTCATTGGTCCCCTTGTTTCTTTTTTAAATATGTTTTCCATTTACTGCATCTCTGTGTCACAATTTTCACATTTAATATATATATAAAGTAAGCAACATCTCAGATGATGAATGAGACATGATATAGAGGAGGGCTAGTCGCGAAACGTAAGCACCCCCCAAATATCAGATAAGTTGGTTACTTTAAATATATTAAATGCGAAAATTGTGACACAGGGATGCAGAAAATGAAAAAGATATATATAGAAAAGAAACAAGGGGTTCGATGAAGAAGTGCTGGCGAACCCTAGTTTCAATTATTTGATACAAATGACTCACACTGGATACCTCTGTTAGGCCTAAAATGCTAACGCAGTGTATTTGATATATGTCAACTCTGTTAATGCCATTTGTGCATGTTTTAGGGTGGAGATATTTTGTTTCCTGGTATCTTTGTTTGCAGTCAGTGATAGTGTTTGTTTTATCTTATTCAAGTTTCCAAGTTTATTTCAAGCTTGATATCTCACCTATCATAAAACGTCTAAGCGGATTACATTTAAAATAAAGATAATAAATAGTGTGGAGACATTACATGGCAGTGGAGGGGAAAAAAAGAGAGGAGGAGCTACAATTCAAATAGGAAAAGGGGAAACAAAGAAACATAGAAGATGACGGCAGATAAGGGCCATAGCCCATCAGGTCTGCCAACTCTACTGATCCACCCCCAAGTCTACTATCCTAGACTTGGGGGTGGGTGAGTACATAAAGCCTGGTCTTCCAACCTAATAGGATATACACAGCCAGCAATTTAGACCAATTTATGTAAAAGCATCTGAAAAACGATATGTTTTAAGAACTTTCTCAAATTGAGGTAAAGATTTTTCGAGTCTTAAATGAGTTGGTAATACATTCCAAAGTTCAGGGCTCTATATAGAAGACAGTACAACAATAGATATCAGATATTGTTTCTTGAAAGGAAGGAACGATATGACAATTCTCATTAATATATCGAACTATCTTTAATTCTAATCAATATATATATAAAATCAGATGTATCTGTGTGTATGTATGTATGTATGTATGTTCCAGCATATCTCTGAAATGCACGGAGAGATTTCAAACAAACTCGGTATACATATCACGTACTATCTGGGGGAAAAATACTGTGGGGGTGGGAAGGGGGTGACGTATTTTATAGAGAGATTTTATACATATAGATGGGGTTGCTTTGACCAATTGTGTGAAGCTTAGGGAATGATGTCACACAGTCATTAAACAGCATATAAGGTAGTGCAGCTGTGCTGTGGAAGTTTGGGATACATAAATATCCGGGCAACGCCGGGTGATCAGCTAGTGCCCTTATAAAGGGAATTACAGTAGTCTAAACAGCTAATCACAAATGAATGAATTAGAGTATTAGAGGGGTCTTTTACTAAGGCGCACTAACCGATTTAGCACATGCGAAAGATTAGCATGCGCTAAATGCTAATGTGCCCATTATATTCTATGGGCGTGTTAGCATTTGCACACGCTAAATCAATTATCATGCACTAAATTGGTTAGCGTGTGCTAATTCGGCAAGCGCACCTTACTAAAAGACCCCTTCAGAGGGATTAATTAAATTTCAGATGGAGAGTATGAGTCAAAGTTTATAAAATGTGCTTTCTAGGAATGCCCCCTGACCCCCCCATGATATTTAGGCATCCATTTTATAGAATAGTACATAGAGCAGTTGCACCTGGGGTGGTGGTGCCCCTCCCCATCCTATTCTCCATCCCCCCCCTCCTTCCCAACCCCCCCTGCTCCACCTGTGCCCCCATACCTCTTTCATTTTCCCAGCACCAGCAGCATCATGAACTTGCCGCCTGCATCATGTCGGCTCTCCTAATGACGTCAATTCCTAGGTGTGCGACCCAGAAGTGACATCAGGGAGAGCTGACACTGACGTGGGCAGCAAGTTCCTGATACTGCTCGCAAGGAGAAAATTAAAGGGGTATGACAGAAGGGAAGGGGTGCACGCATGTGGCAGGGGAGGTGTAGAGGAGGATGGGTGTCGGCGCTCTCACCATGATGATGCCCAGGATGGACTGCCCCCCCCCCTCCCCTTACTATACCACTGCGTGTATACAAATTGCTGCCAATTAACATGAATTATTGATTGTTGATACCTAATTAGCTAATTAATTTGTGCACAGATCTGCAATCAGAGTCCAAATTTGTGCACTCAACTTTGGACGATCTATGTAGAATCCAGGGGTTCGAGTCAGCAAGCCTTCTGCAAAATACCTGGGAAGTTTTGGACATCCTACGCAAAATGGGGCTTAGAGCAGATAATAAAAGGACCTAGACACCCCAGTACTCTGACATGACCAGAAGATTCCGTATCCAGAGGAAACCTGTTGCAGCCCTGCTTTTGGATTGCACGCGGAGAATGTTTTGGAACGAGAGTTAAAAATATGACTGGCCAAAAATACCTTGTTTATTATGGTCCCATCTAGTCCCGTGCTAGCACGTTCCTTTTAAATTTCAAGCACAGGCCAGCAAGACAATTGCCATTCTGAGTTGCGATTCAACTGGGAAGTTCGCTTGTGGGCGATTTGAAATCGTGGAAGTGAACACACGAGCAACAAGAAGAAAACTGCCTACAGGAATTAGGAGAAAATTAGCTAAACTCCTGCCACTCCTGGAAGTGATGTTGGGAACCACCTGTGTCAGGAGCTGTCACAATTTCCCAGAGACATGAACGAATAGAAAACAGCGTAGGGCTTAATTACTATTATTAATGTAACAACAGAATACAACTTTAACAAGGGGCCAACAGTAATAACCTCACCTCTCCCCCCCCCCCCCCATCTGTCCATGTATGCCTGGATTCATAAAAGCAGCTAGCCCAATTTTAGGGGCACACGAGATCTACTGCACATTTCCCTTACCCGCAAATGAAGGGCCCTATATTCTTCCCATATTTTAAGCCATTTGGCTCCCGATGAGGTTATGGTACTGCTCAGCTTTGCAAGGCTCGAGTCCCACACTTACATGCACGGTATATCCATTTCATGCAACCTCTGCCTTGTCTACTGTTCAAATTAATTGCAGCCCCCCCCTTCCCCCTCCCCCCCAAGCAGCTGTAAAAATATAAGAATGTAAGAATACTTCCCCAGTGCATTAAAAAAAAAAGTAATTCTGAGTTGTCACTGCTGCAGGGAAAGAGCCCTGCAGCTTTCTTGTCAACTTGATAATGCTGGTTCCTGCCAGAGTACTGGTAGAAAGAAGCACCAGCAGTCCTTGAAGCGTTTAACCTCTGGCACCCAAGCCTCCTTCATTTCAGCTTCACTCAAAACTAAAACCGCAAGTGTAGGCTGCCCAAGACAAGCAGCACCTCAGACTTCCCCTGCTCAGGCACAAGAAGAGTTACAGTTACAAAGAAAAGAAAAAAAAAAAGTTTCTTTCCATTACCTTTCTCCTGGATTTGAAGCAGCTCACTTTGCTGCTTTTGCAGCCCATCCCTGGCCCCTGGACTCTTAATGGGAGATTTTTTTTTGCCCTTTTGTGGATCAAAAGTGATACGGTAATCGCTCCATGTCCCCCGGTCTTCCTTTCGGGCTTTCTCTAACAGTCCCCATACCGAACCTGAAACAGCCCTGAACTTTATGCATAGAGAGCGTTGCACCTACCATAAATAACCGAAAAGAAGCACCCGTAAGAAATGAGACCAAGGAGCCACTTTCACGGACAGTTGTTATCGAGCAGTGGTCTCAAACTCAGACCCTTTGCAGGGCCACATTTTGGATTTGTAGGTACTTGGAGGGCCTCAGAAAAAAATAATTAATGTCTTATTAAAGAAATGACAATTTTGCGTGAAGTAAAACTCTTTATAGTTTATAAATCTTTCCTTTTGGCTAAGTCTTAATAATAATATTGTAATTTATAGCTAAAGAGACATATGATCAAGAAACTATTTTATTTTACTTTTATGATTTTGATAAACATACCAAGGTCCTCAAAATAGTACCTGGTGGGCCGCAAGTTTGAGACCACTGTTATATAGCCACATATTTTGTTTTACTAAGCTAAAGCGTTTATCGCGAAGGCTTTAAACTTTAGGGATCCTGATTTTGAATCTTAGCCATTTTGTGCTTTATCTTGGGGATGAAATGTGGCTTTAAAACTATAAAACATGCAATTTTTAAAACAAAAAATGACCTCTGCTGTAAAAGTGGCATTTGGTGGGCTTTGTCTCTCCCGTTTCTTTCTTGCAATGACCGAGTTTCCCAGGAACCCAGACATTTATTCAAAGCAGGGCAGAAATTAGGGAGAGTGCTCCAAAGCCCATCTGCAGGCTATGCCTCATTTAGTTTGAAAATCACATAGAGGAATGGCAAACTTTCTAATATATATTTTTGTGAGGTAATCAAATCAATATCAGTATAGGACTAGGTTATCCTCACTCAGACATATAGTTTCCAAATGTATCAAAATCTTCATGTTTTCATCCAATAAACTAAGTTCAATACTCTTCTCCCTCCGTATTCGCAGTTTCAGCAATTGCGGTTTCAATTATTCACGTTTTTTTAGCTTGCTGGCTCCTCCCCCCAAATTACATCAGCTTGCATAGAGAAATCGCTGATTCCAAGCGTTTACAGAGAAAATCACTGATTTCCAGCGCTTTCTTCATCATGTTTTGCCACCTTCAGGAACAGGCCGGGTCTTTCACCATGTTATTCGCGGTTTCACCGTATTCACGATAGTTTTTAATAGAAAACAGCGAATAACATATGAAAAAGTCATTCGTGGTTTTTGTGTATTTGCGGGTCTGTTAATCCCCTATCACAGCGAATATGGAGGGAGAAGAGTAATCTCATAACATTCAAGAAGATTTTAAGTAACTTCAAAGGACAGATTGTCAGCTTTATTCATTCAGTGATAAGAAGGAACAGACCTCAGCGGCTACATATGCACTAGTTCAAAGCTGTTACAGTGCAGATTTCAGCATTTAGTTTGAGACAGCCATATGACCCCCTATGGCAGCGGTCTCAAACACGCGGCCCACGGGCTGCATGTGGCTCTCCAGGTGCTATTTGCGGCCCGCGATCAACACAGCATTTTGGAGCAGCAGCGTGTCTGGCCAGCTCAGTCGAACGTTCCGTTCAAAACCGCGGGATGGCAGCTCCTCGCGCTATCCACTCTTGCATCGGAAGCCTCTCTGACGTCATAACATCAGAGAGGCTTCAGATGCAGGCGCGGATCTCGCAAGGAGCCGCCACCCGCAGCTTTGAACGGAACATTCGACTGAGCCGGCCAGACATGCTGCTGCTCCACAAGGAAGAGAACGGAAGGGGAGGGGAAAGAGAAATGCTTCTGCTACATAGGAAAGGGGGACCCTAGGGAAATGCTGCTGCTGCTGCTGCTGTACAGGGAAAGGGAGAGGGAGGGAAAGGGGAAGAGAAATGCCTCTCCTACACAGGAAAGGGGGAAGGGATATACTGCTTCTGTTGCTGCTGCACCCAATTGGGGAAAGAGAGGGAAGGAAGGAGAAGGGAGAGGAGAGGAACAAGAGAAGCCAAGTTCATGGGAGGGAGGGAAGGAAAGGAGATATCAGACCATGGAGGGGGGAGATACAGATGCCCAGGGCATGGGGGAAGGGAAGGAGACAGATGCCAGACCAGGGGAAAGGAAGGAAGGAGGGAGGGAGGGAGAGAAAGGAAGGAAAGAGATGCCAGACCATGGAAATAGGATGGAAGAAGAGAGAGATAGGAAGGGAAGGTAAGACATGGAAACGTAGATTTTGAAAAGAAAGCAGAAAAATTGAACATTAAGTTAATGCCAAAGATGGATGCAAGGCAGAAAGTGAAGACGGAGAGAAAAACAGTCAAAGGACAAGAAGGCCCTGGGAACATAGTTGAAAGCACAGAAAAATAAAGTCACCAGACAACAAAGGTAGGGAAAATGATTTTATTTTCAATATAGTGATTGAAATGTGCCAGTTTTGAGAAAGAAAAGATATTAAACTTTAAATGTGAGGGCTGCAGAAAAAATAGAGCACTTGAAGGGCCGCAGAAAAAATAGTTAATGTCTTATTAAAGAAATGACAATTTTGCATAAGGTAAAACTCTTTATAGTTTATATATCTTTCCTTTTAACTGTTAAAGGAATAAACTATAAAAAGTTTTACCTCAGGCAAAATTGTCATTTCTTTAATAAGATATTAACTATTTTTTCTGCGGCCCTCCAAGTACCTACAAATCCAAAATGTGGCCCCGCAAAGGGTTTGAGTTGGAGACCACTGCCCTATGGCATGGGAGCTAAAGGCAAATTGCCACCCTGTAACCCTTGCTCTGGATTTGCTCACAGTAGCAAAGCAAATGATGGCACGGTTCATCCAGTCTGCTCAATAAGGTGACCAGAGCCATTCCTGCAAGTCACACCTGTTCAAGTGCCAGTTGGGAAGTCACCACCAGTGGTGTAACAAAGAGGTGAGGGTGTGGAGCACCCTGGGCGCCGGCGCCTCTGCCCCAGTCTTCCTCTTGAAACGTTTGCCGGCATCAGACCATCTTCCACCTCCTGCTCTCGCTGCCCTTGGTACCCTTCTGATGTCACTTCCTGGTCGCAGGATCACGGTGCGACGTTAGAAAGGAGCCGAGGCTGCCCGCATGAGATGGAAGTCGCTGCTTGTGCTGGCAAACATTTTAAGAGGTGCACAGGGGGGAGCACTCGAGCAGTGGGAATGAATAAAGAGGGGAGGGGGTGCCTGGCATGGCGATGCTGGGCACCACTGCCCCAGGCGCCTCCCTCCCTCGCTGCACCACTGATCGCCACCATTCCAACCGTATAGTCAACCAAACATGATGGCTATGATACTTGATTATCGTAACTAAGACTCCAAGTATTGACGACAGTATTCAACTTACCAGTCAAGATTCCTTCCCTACCCCCTCTAAGGTGCTTAGCTCCTCCCCCTCCCCCCCATCACCACACACACACTTGTAGTACATGACAATATTTACTCTGCAAATTTTTAAGGTGTGCAAACAACAACAAGCAGAGTTCATCTCCATGGGATGGAGGAATATTCCTTAGGCTAGAAGGAATACTTATTTCTATTTATTTATGAAAATGTGTTAGAAAATGGGCTCAGTGCATTTCAACACAGGACTTTCCTGTGCACCGAGACCGTTTCGAATGTGGTCTTAATGAAAGCATTTTCAGTATTTTTCAGATCATGCACCGTTTGCATTAGCAGGTTACCTGGAAAATCTTAACCCAGGAGCACTTACTGCCAATATTTTAGGAGCTGCTATGTGTTCCTGCATTAACCCCCCCCCTCCTCCCCATTTTACTAAGCCACGGAAGAGGTTTCTACCGCGGCCCAGAGCGCTAAATGTTCTGATGCTGCTCTGACATTCATAGGAATTCTCCGAGCGTCGGAGCAACATTGTCTTGGGTGAATTTTTCTTCATAAAGGTGGTTAACAAATTTATTTACTTAATGTTCTCTACAGTTCTCTCAGGAGAGCTCAGAATGGTTTACATGAATGGTTTAGTGAACATTTTGCCCTGGAACAGGCTGCCTGAATCAATGCGTCTTGCTCCATCCCTAGCAGGATTCAAATCCATGAAACTGCTTTGAGCTCTGAACTCCCACTCACTGCTGTCAGATACCTATATCCACTGTATCATTTCCTGCACCATAATCTCTTCAACCCTGAGATGTCCTGTCTGTCAAATTAGATTGTTAGCTCTTCTGAGCAAGGACTGTCTATTGTATGTTAAAAGTAGAGCGCTGCGTACGCCTTGCAGCACTACAGAAATTATAAATAGTAGTAGAAAAACTTATTGCAATCAAATATAATATGCAATAAATACGAGGATCCTGCCAAAAGCAATGCAAAAGTAGGCATAATGTTTTTATTAACTGACATAGCTCATTCAAATTGCACACGATGGTAGAGTAATTCTTCCTCTATACAAAGGTATATCTGCCCACATATCCCAAGTAATCTCCACCTCCTTCTACTACCTCCGCCAACTGAAAAGGATCAAACCCTACATCTCCACACCTGACCTCGCCCAACTCCTCTACGCATATGTCCTCTCCAGAATGGATTACTGTAACTCCCTATTTAGTAGATTAACCAAAAATAATCTCAAACGCCTCCAACGGGTCCAAAATACAGCTATCCGCCTCCTACACAACCTCAACTACCATGATCCTGTCTCCCCGGCACTCCGCGCTGAACACTGGCTCCCAATTAGCCAGCGCTGTGCTTTCAAGGCCCTAGCAATAGCCCACAAGAGAATTTATATCACCACCCCCTCTTACATAAAATCCAAGCTTCCCATCTACACACCCACTCGCACCCTCCGCTCAAAATCAGAAATACGCCTACGCATTCCCCCTGGAAGGTCCCTCCTCTCAGAAACTGCCCGCAAACGATCCTACAGCCACTTCATTCCACATCTCTGGAACCAACTCCCCCCTCAACTCAGACAACAGAACTCATTATTGACATTCCGTAAAATGGTAAAGACCCTCCTCTTCAACTAAAGGTCACCCTCAGTCCACACCCCCCTTAAACCCCCCTCTCTCTTCCCTCCCCTGTCTAACTTCTCCCTAAATTTCAGTATAGTCCTCGCTTAGTCTATACTCGGATAAATTGTATCTAAACTCAAATAACTTGTACTAAACTAAACTACTTATACTTAAACTCTACTCTTAATTTGCTGTATACTCCCTGTATTTAACTACTTCACAGTCCTGTATGTCCAAACATTTAACCTATAGTACATCTTATTTGTCTAATTACTCTCCATTGTGCATGTTTATCTGTAGATCGTTCTGAGCTACTGGGAGAACGGGATAAAAATCTAAATAAATAAATAAATAGGTATTACTCAATGTAGTCTCCATCACAAGTGATGTATTTGCGCCGTTGTTGAACCCAACTCTCGAATCCTCTTTGGAAAATTTCAGGTGTGCACCGTCATACCCACGTCTTCACAGCCAGTTTCACCTCATTCTATACCTTAAAGGAAAGAGCCGACGACGAAAATACACGTCAAGCTTAAGGCTATGAACGGCTTGAGCCGGAGGAGGGGTGTCGCTGAGGTTCTTTTCTGAGCCCATAATGCTTGTAGTGGTTGATATGTGGTGTTAAGTTTACATACGGACTTAAAGTGAAAATATCAAGCTCGCTCAAAAAAATAATAAATACCACAACCATCAAGAGAGCAAACCTCATACACCCTGGGCATTACTCAAATTACTTTCATGCCCATTGCTGGGGTGGCGTGTTCATCACCGGTCTATTGTACATTAGCAAAAAGATATGCATTCAAAATAGTGTAAATATGAAGAAGCACTTAACTTAAGCCCCGTGGGCATGAAAGTAATTTGAGTAATGTCCAGGGTGTATGAGGTCTGAATAATTAGAATATATTGTATCAGTCTGCTCTCTTGATGGTTTTGGTAGTTAAGTTTACATTCACATAGCTAAGGAGATACATTATTGAGAGAACCTCAAGCTAATATAATATATGCTATATAAGAGCAGTAGAAATTTAGCATATTTGTATGAATTAAGGCTTCCTAACATGACCCAAGAAGCACTATCAAGAAAATAAATGACAGTTCTTGGTTCTTGCAGCTGTACCCAAAGTTGTTTGACCAACTTTGCTGTGACTTTCTTCATGATGATGCTTTTACAGTAGGTCTGTGTACTGGCTTTTTTTTTTTTTTTTAATGTAGTGGTTCTCAATCTACATTGGTTGATGTCTGTCCAATGAATTTCTCGAGGGCAGGAAAAGTTTTTAGTCTCTGTCCAATCAATTTAAACTCTTTAAGGTGGGAAAAGTCAGTGTTCTTCGGCGCCAGTTTTTTTGGGTGCTAAATTTACCTTGTATGAGTGGCTTCTAAGATTTCTTTATGTTGAGGTTGTGAGGGTGTCCTGCTATAGCACCATACGTCGATTAGTACTGCAAAAACCTCTGCTTTGCAGTGCTAATCGACGTATAGTCCTATATCCCTTTCCTTAATATCCATCCTTGTATTTCTAGATCAATAACAACATAGGATCTCTGAGGAAGATGTGTTCGCTGAAACAACAGACCGTGTTGGGTCCTTATCTTCAAGATACAAGTGGATTGTTACTGTCCAAATTTTTGTATCAAGAACATCTTTTTCTACAGTTTCGCTTACTGTTTGGATTCCTATCTTATTGTGGAAATATTGGGTCTTCTCCTTTTGTTGCTGGTAAGGATGGATGCCATTGACTTATAATGCCAAGCAAAGGAAGTATAACTTGTCTTACAAAGAAAACCAGTACAAAAAAAGGGCAAGTGTGATGTCCAATCCAGCCAAAAAAGTCTTTATTGTTGGGAGATGTACATAAAATACGATATGTGGTAGCAGGGCCAAAGATTCTGAAGAGTAAACTGTCATATCACATCCTAGAAGACATTTCAAATTCAGATTAAAGATCTCATTCACTGATTGGGACAATAAGAAAAAGAAGCTACTTAACTGTCTCATGAATTGCATTAAATACTTATACTTATCTCTCCATGATGCAACCTCACCTGGAGTATTACATTCAATTCTGGTCTCCTTATCTCAAGAAAGATATAGCGGCACTAGAAGAGGTTCAAAGAAGAGCGACCAAGATGATAAAGGGGATGGAACTCCTCTCGTATGAGGAAAGACTAAAAAGGTTAGGGCTCTTCAGCTTGGAAAAGAGACGGCTGAGGGGAGATAGGATTGACGTCTACAAAATCCTGAGTGGAGTAGAACGGGTACAAGCGGATCGATTTTTCAATCTGTCAAAAATTCCAAAATTAGGGGACACTCGAAGTTACAAGGAAATACTTTTAAAACCAATAGGAGGAAATATTTTTTTCAGTCAGAGAATAGTTAAGCTCTGGAACGTGTTGCCAGAGGTTGTGGTTAAAGCAGATAGCGTAGCTGGTTTTTAGAAAGGTTTGGACAAATTCCTGGAGGAAATGTCCATAGTCTGTTATTAAGACATGGGGAAACCTCTGCTTGCTCTGGGTCGGTAGCATGGAATGTTGCTACTCTTTGGGTTTTGGCCAGTTACTAGTGACCTGGATTGGCCACCGTGAGAATGGGCTACTGGGCTTGATGGACCATTGGTCTGACCCAGCAAAGTTATTCTTATAGTCTTAAGTTCAAAATGTATTTATTATATATTATATTTCTTATAAATAAACACATATTTTTTCTAATACACTTTTCATCTACCCACCCTGTTAAAGCCCTCCTATAATACTAAAAAAACAAAAAATTCCCCATAGTCCACTTATTATTTGATGAAATCCTCAGTTGTCCATTGACAATCTGATCCGGTTAAGGAACAGATGTATTCCAATGTTCACAAAATGTAGATATTTTATCAAGTCCTTTTAAAATATGCTCAAATCCACCTCCAACTTTAATCTTTGACTACACATATCAACGTCCTGCTTAACACCAGCCTGTGTTTCACCCAAAAGCATCTTCAGGAGCTGAGAGACCAAGCTAGGACTCCCACAGGGTGGATTTTATTATACCTAAAACATCAATTCACTGATTGGGGGCACAAAGAGAAACACCAGCACTGGCTGTAGCATGTTTGTCCCCCGAAGAAGGCAATTTAGTCTGCCGAAAGTTGGATCCTAGTTGGGATTGTACATTATTGTACATACTCTGTTGTAGTTCCTTCCTATTTCTCCTACTGTAAACCGCGTCGAGCTCTACGAACGTGGAGATGATGCGGTATACAAACCTAAGGATTAGATTAGATTAGATTATTGCATTTACATAGAAACATAGAAACATAGAAATAGACGGCAGATAAGGGCCCACGACCCATCTAGTCTGCCCACCTTAATGTCCCTCCCCTACCTTTGCCCTGTGAAGAGATCCCATGTGCCGATCCCATTTGGCCTTAAAATCAGGCACGCTGCTGGCCTCAATCACCTGTAGTGGAAGACTATTCCAGCGATCAACCACTCTTTCAGTGAAAAAGAATTTCCTGGTGTCACCTCGTAGTTTCCCGCCCCTGATTTTCAACGGATGCCCTCTTGTTGTCGTGGGACCCTTGAAAAAGAAGATATCTTCCTCCGCCTCGATGCGGCCCGTAAGATACTTGAACGTCTCGATCATGTCTCCCCTCTCTCTGCGCTCCTCGAGCGAGTATAGCTGTAATTTGTCAAGCCGTTTTTCGTATGGTAGATCCTTGAGTCCCGAGACCATCCGGGTGGCCATTCTTTGCACCGACTCCAGTCTCAGCACATCCTTGCGATAATGCGGCCTCCAGAATTGCACACAGTATTCCAGGTGGGGCCTCACCATGGATCTATACAATGGCATAATGACTTCCACCTTACGACTGTAAAGACACAATAAAGACTTGTTTGGCTAGATTGAACATCACACTTGCTCTTTTTTTGTACTGATATACTGGTCAGTAGCGTCACATTCATGCATGGGAAGACATTTGGTGGCTCTCCTTCAGCTCATTTGGACCCAGTGGTCCTTGCTTAAAAATTAATGAAGACCACTGTGACCACATGCAGGTCAGGCAAAAGTGCCTACCTTTTTGTCACCCTGCACACTTTTAGGCACATAACCCATGGGGTGACATTGCGCATAGGTGCAAAAGCCAATCGGCACTAATAATTGGACACTAGCACCAGAATTTGCATACGAGCCTTGGCTTTCCCTTTGATGTCATTTCCTGGTCCCGCAAACAGGAAGTGACTTCAGAGGGAAAGCCGAGGCCGGCACAGGCAAAAAGTTAGAGATGCTGCTCGCGCTGGCGAGGAGTCAAAAAGGTACCGGGGGTGTGTGTGTGGAGAGGAAGAGAAGTGCTTGCACCCTCACCAAGACAGTGCCCTGGGCGGTCCGCCCCCCGCCCCCTTACTCTGCCACTGTACGCAGTGCTGTATATTTAATAAAAATGAAAAAGCCACAATAATCAGAGGGAAAAGGTTATGAGAAATAACTTTCTTCACTAGGCAGACAAATATAGTTACAGGGAATGTAAGTGGCATAGTATCGCCGCACACAATTTCACTCTGATCAGCCATTCGCCTTATTTTAATCTCCTTTTCAAATGCACCTGTCAGGGTCGGGCAGTTCTTAGCAGGTGAAGGTTGGAAAAGGGTAGCAATTTTTTTTTTTTAACAAAACATTAAACATAGGCCTCTGATATCATCCCTGAGAGAAGGAGAGAGAGATTATTATTGCAAGTGCAAGGTCAACATTTGTCTCCCGCGGCTTCAGTTTTAAGGTCTGGTTTGCTGATGCTTTTTTTTTCCCCTCTTGTTCTGGGACTAAGGAAAAGACCTTTGATAAATCAAGTCCTAAAGAATGAGTTTTAAGCTGTGAGATCCTTTAGTTACGGTGATGGCAGTCTCAGGAGACAGGTTACTTAAAGCTCTGGGAATAAACTTGACACTGGCGCTAAGGACTCAAAAGCCTGGTAAACATTTTCACAGCTCTCTGAGACCTGTATTAGCTGCAATACGATCTCTTGCTCTCAGTGTTGATAGGATGGGCCTGGACTTCCTCTACCCTGAGCTGCAGAAGCATAATACAGTATACTGAATGTTGTGGTTACCCGACTTCAGTTACAACACACGTTTATTTAAAAAAAAAAAAAAAAAAAAACCTTTTCAAATCTTCACCCTCCAGCTGCATCAGGTTGCATCTCACTGTACAGAACCGCCCCCCACTCCCTTCTTAAAGACACAGCGGCCAATGAAAAGTTTCACTAAAGGGCAGCTATGCAGTTGCCCTTTAATTTAAAATATCAGAATTAAACATCAAAACTACGGAACACTAAAATTCAAAATGGTGGATATCCTGAAAACCTGAGGGGCTTGGTGTATCCTGAGGACTGGGTTGAGAACCTCTGCACTAGACAGAAATATTTGGGGTGGGAACATGTCCATGCATCATTCCCATCACACCCCCTCCCCCCCCCACACTATTATTTTTTAATCAACAATATAAGACACTGGACCTTCTGTGCATAAAGAAACCTTCTGATAACATCATTTAAACAAATTCTGTGAAGGAACTGCAGAATTCTCTAGCAGCGTTTCTCAACTCGGTCCTGGAGTACCCCCTTGCCAGTCAGGTTTTCAGGATATCCACAATGAATCTGCATGAAAGAAATTTGCATACGCTGTCTCTATTCTATGCAACTTTCTTTCATGCAGATTTATTGTGGATATCCTGAAAACCTGACTGGCAAGGGGGTACTCCAGGACCGAATTGAGAAACACTGCTCTACAGGATTGGACAGAAACTCAAAATAAACTCTGCACCTCCATTTCTGTATCACAAACTCCATATTCCCCAACAAAGGAATTATCCCTCTTACATGCACAATTTACTGAAAATTCTAAGGCTGTCCACTGGTGCCAAGTCACTTGGGAAAAAGCACGCCAGGTTCTGAGGGAACTGTGTTTTCTTTCATCTCTCCTGACTGCTGCCCTCCCTGGGGATTCTGTTGGCTGGTTCGATACGGCAGTGGGAGGCAGGGGGGGGGGAGGACCATTCTGGGGCTGTCCACTGGTGCCAAGTCACTTGGGAAAAAGCACACCAGGTTCTGAGGGAACTGTGTTTTCTTTCATGTCTCCTGACTGCTGCCCTCCCTGGGGATTCTGTCGGCTGGTTTGACACGGCAGTGTGAGGGGACCATTCTGGGGCTGTCCACTGGTGCCAAGTCACTTGGGAAAAAGCACACCAAGTTCTGAGGGAACTGTGTTTTCTTTCATCTCTCCTGACTGCTGCCCTCCCTGGGGATTCTGTTGGCTGGTTCGACACGGCAACATGGGGGGACCATTCTGAGGCTGTCTACTGGTCCCGTCACTTGAGAAAAAGCACACCAGGTTCTGAGGGAACTGTGTTTTCTTTCATCTCTCCTGACTGCTGCCCTCCCTGGGGATTCTGTTGGCTGGTTCGACACGGCAACATGGGGGGACCATTCTGAGGCTGTCTACTGGTCCCGTCACTTGAGAAAAAGCACACCAGGTTCTGAGGGAACTGTGTTTTCTTTCATCTCTCCTGACTGCTGCCCTCCCTGGGGATTCTGTTGGCTGGTTCGACACGGCAGCGGGGGGCGGAGGGACCATTCTGGGGCTGTCCACTGGTGCCAAGTCACTTGGAAAAAGCACACCAGGTTCTGAGGGAACTGTGTTTTCTTTCATCTCTCCTGACTGCTGCTCTTCCTGAGGATTCTATTCACTGGTTCAACACAGCTTTCCCTGTCTGAGCTCTTGTCCAGCAGCAGAAGAGGGAAGCCATCGGTGCAATGCAGCACGGCCCCGACGTGGTCACCAGCGGTGGATTGATGCTGGCGTCGGAGGATCTCCTGTGGCCTGCCCTCTCCTCAGCTGCGTTGTTGGACACATCGAAGGGAATCTGGCCTTCCCTTCAGGGGTCTGCTGTCAGTGGCGTCTGGCCTTGCCTGTCCGGTGACTGGTGTCATGGTGGTCTTCATTGGCGTGGCTCCTGGTCCTGCTTCTGTGGTGGTGGCCGGTTCTGCAGACTGAACTTACTATCAAGCCGCCTCAGAGACTTTTCTATCTCTTAAAGTTGTTTTATTTTATTTTTAATTTTTTGTCTTCTCTCATTCTTTCTATTTCTTTGATTTTTGATCTTGGAAATGTATCACATATTTTTATTTTAATCAGGCACTTTAGCTAGTTTGTGAGTTTTTCTCAAGTACCTAATTTAATTTTAGTTTGATACTTTGTAAACTGCTTAGGTCAGTAAAATGCAGGAGCAGTATATCAAATCTTAAATAAACATAAACATATGTGCCCCTCATGCATTTAATCACCCACACTCACACCGCTCTATGGCTGGTGTAAATATTAGGTGTGCGGATACCAGACTACAGTGGCGTAGTAAGGGGGGAGGGGTCCGACCCGGGTACCGTCTTCGTGGGGTTGCCAGCACCTGTCCTCTTCTCCGTTCCCTGTTACTTCCCCCTCCTCTTCCCTACATTGCGTGCACCTTCACTTCCCCCTCCTCACCTCCCACCTAGCTTTTCACCGGCACAAGCAGCAACTCTGACCCGCTGCTCTCACCAGCGTCAGCACTCTCTGATGTCACTTACGGGTCCTGCGTCTAGGAAATGACGTCAGAGGCAGAGCCGACACCGACGTGGGCAGTAGGTTCGTGATGCCGTTCGTGCCGGGAAAATTAAAGAGGTGCGGGGGAAGGGAAAGGGGGTGTCAGGAAATAACGGAGAGGGGGCACCACCGTCCTGGATACCACTCACCCTCGCTAGGCCACTGCCAGACTAGGCTGGTATTCTAACAGAATCTGGGTACCCAAGTTCCTGCCACATGCTCAGAGGAACCTACACGGAGTAGAGGTCTGCACGGGAACGGGGATCATGGGAATCCCGTGGGAATCCCCCCTAACCCATGGGACTCCCACGGGGACCCCCATCTGGCCCACAAGACTCCCACGGGGACCCCCCTCTAGCCAACAGGACTCCCACGGGGACGGAAGGCTTTGGAAGCAGGATTCATCCATATAATATAATGGACACGTCAGCCTTAGTAAAAGAGGGGGTTTATAAGTTAATTACCTGAACAGAAAACAAAAAAAGGGTTTCACCAAAGAGATTCCACAAGGAAAACAGCAGCGCAAACACAAAAGAAACTGTGGAATTGATGATCCTGTCAGAAGTAATTGCTGCTTTTTATGGGGGACGGGCGGGGATGGAGGTAATTCCTTGTGGGGATGGGTGGGGACGGGTGGGGACGGAGAGGATTCTGGCGGGGACGGGCGGGGATGGGTGGGATTTCTGTCCCTGTGCAACTCTCTAACACGGAGGCGTCCACTTATAGCGAGGCAATAATAATTGATGACTTCAATTACCCTGATATTGACTAGGTATTGGGGTTGTTTAGGAAAAAATCGAATTAGAGGTTATTGGGCTTTTTCTGGAAAATCATCATTTTTAGCTCTTCCACTAGTACTTTTCATTGTACGCCATTTTCATTCTAAGGCTCTAAGGGCTCCTTTTATTAAGCCGCGCTAGCGGGGTTAACGCACGTGACTTTTCATCACGCGCTAACCCCCACGCTGGTCTAAAAACTACCGCCTGCTCAAGAGGAGGCGGTAGCGGCTAGCGTGGCTGACGGTTTACCACGTGGTATTACCCGCGTTAAACCGCTAGCGCGCCTTTGTAAAAGGAGCCCTAAGTTGTTTTTGGATTAGACATAATAATCATTTCATTATATTAAATTTTCTTCAATTTAGAAAAATAAAGTTCTTCATCAGTTTATATATAAAGCTCAATTGAAAAAAAATATACATATATAATGAGATGATTATAATGTCTAATGATGAATGGAGAGTTTTTTTGTGTGAGACTAATGATATGACATTTGAACCTTATATATGTAAGACAATATTTTATGTCTTTCATTAAGGTCGCAGAAGTCTCTTTTTCTCTCCATTTTAAGATGAAATAAGTGTATATTTTTACACTGACCTTCCCTCTTTTACGAACGCCTAGCTAAAACCCGCGCTTTGCGTTCGTAAAAGAGGGGTGAGTTATTTCTTAAGTGCATTTGTATTGGTTTATGATGTTACTCGGTTTTGCGCTTTCATCAGTTTGTGGTTTTACGATTGGTGATTTGACTTTATCTCATGTGTTATTCTACTGCTTAGATAACACCCGATAAAAAAAAAAAGATTTGTATTTGCTTATATTTTACAAAATGCAAGCCAATAAAACTTCACCTTTGTTAGATCACTTTTAAATCATCTTTGCAGCTCTTTATTGACATGAATCATGTTTACTGCCGTTTGTATGTGTCCTAAAATCTCCTTTTGGTCAGGTCCATGCGGTCTTGAGCTGCTTGTAAGCTGCATGGAGCAGGGCTCTCTCTCTTATCTGTACCTCCACAGTGTTGCACGTGTCTATACGTTTCTAGGAATGATGAGCTGGCCTAGTGGCCGTTTCAACAGCAATGGCATATCATTGCTATTCCTTGAAGCGGCTGTGAGAACAGTAATGACACTAGTAATGTCACAGCACTGCAGAAATTTTGGAACTGGCCTAAGGCAGTGCTCTTCAACCTTTTTACACCTATGAACCGGCAGATATAAAAGAATTTTTTTATGGACCGGCATCGGTCTGCAGACCGGCAGTTGAAGAACACTGAGCTAAGTCGTGGGCCATCCGGAAGCCTTCCCTCTGATGTTGCGACATCAAAGAGAAGGTTTTCAGTTCAGGCGCAGGATGTGCGTAGGAGCCACTGCCGGTGGCTTTGTGCACTGAGTCAGTGAGGAAGAGGGAGCCTGCCCGAAGACAACACCGCATCAGTCGCACCGCGAACCGGCGGCTGAAGAACACTGTTTTGGGCCTGATGCATATGCCGGCCCTGTGGATTTCTGTGGATCGGCACTGGTCCATGGACCGGTGGTTGAAGAACACTGGCCTAAGGCTTTGATTGGCCTAGGTTGTTTAAAGCCACTCCTATGGGCCATTATTGAGATTGCTTGGAAAAATCCACTGCTTATTCCTAGGACAAGCAGCATAAAAATCTTATGTGAGCCAAGTATATGATAATGAAGCCATTGTGACATCATTGATGAGGTTGGCTCTTAGGCATTGGTGGAATGAGGCATTATGACATCACAATCTGAACTCTGGAATGTTGTTACTCTTTGGGTTTCTGCCAGGTACTTGGGACCTGGGTTGGCTTCTGTTGGAAACAGGATACTGGGCTTGATAATAATAATCATATGGACCTTTGGTCTCTTCCAGTATGGCAATTCTTATGTTCTTAAGAGGCTAAGATCACCCTAGGACACCCCAATCCCAACCAATAAAAACACCAGATGCAAGAGGAGAAAAACACCAGAATGGCATTAATTATAGAGATGTTAGTCTCAAATGATTATTCTATAAATCTCATGGAGAGAAGATCCTCAACCACCAAAAAATGCAGTCCAGAACCACAAAAAAATGTAGCAGAAAGATACAGAAATATTTTCCATCATTTTGGGTGCCACAGGCTTGATCAAAAATAACTTTCAAACACATCTAGATTGGCTGGTTATATATGTTGTTTATATCCTGTACATTGTCCAGCAGTTTTGGTTTGGTTTCTTTTTGCTTATATATGTTACATCTTTTGGCACCATGCAAGTTTTACAGTGAACACTGGCAGCACGTTTGAGAGACAGAGACTATACTTAGGAATGAGGTTCATTCCTGTCACAGTATGTGCAAAAATAACCATTTGGTACTAGTGACCTGGATTGGCCACCGTGAAAATGGGCTACTAGGCATGATGGACCATTGGTCTGACCCAATAAGGCTATTCTTATGTAGTTCTGAGATAGACTTACAAGGAACATAGTAACATAGTAGATGACAGCAGATAAAGACCCGAATGGTCCATCCAGTCTGCCCAACCTGATTCAATTTAAATTTTTTTTTTTCTTAGCTATTTCTGGGCAAGAATCCAAAGCTCTACCTGGTACTGTGCTTGGGTTCCAACTGCCGAAATCTCCTTTAAAACCTATTCCAGCTCATCTACACCCTCCCAGCCACTGAAGCCCTCCCCAGCCCATCTCCCACCAAACGGCCATACACAGACACAGACCGTGCAAGTCTGCCCAGTACTGGCCTTAGTTCAATTTTTTATATTATTTTCTGATTCTAGATCCTCTGTGTTCATCCCACGCTTCTTTGAACTCAGTCACCGTTTTACTCTCCAGTCTCCACCACCTCTCTCGGGAGCGCATTCCAGGCACCCACCACCCTCTCTGTAAAGTAGAATTTCCTAACATTGCCCCTGAATCTACCACCCCCTCAACCTCAAATTATGTCCTCTGGTTTTACCATTTTCCTTTCTCTGGAAAAGATTTTCTTCTACGTTAATACCCTTCAAGTATTTGAACGTCTGAATCATATCTCCCCTGTCCCTCCTTTCCTCTAGGGTATACCTATTCAGGGCTTCCAGTCTCTCCTTATACGTCTTCTGGCACAAGCCTCCTATCATTTTCGTTGTCCTCCTCTGGACCGCCTCAAGTCTTCTTATGTCCTTCGCCAGAAGAGGAATCTTGAAAAACGAGAACATTAGAAAAAAATGATTGAACAAAGTAGCTTGTTACACAAGAATATTTATTGAAAACACACCTGTTCCTAAAGTATCTAGACAACTGATCCTCTCTTCTCTCTCCCCTCTATAGCGATTAACTTGTTCTATTGATCACTCTCTCCTCAAAAATGGATTTCCTGTCCTATTAACCCTTTTTCTTCCTCCCCTCTTAAAGTCAATCAATTTGTACCTTTGCTTAATCTTTGTAAACCGCATAGAACTTCACGGTATTGCGGTATATAAGCTGTTGTTATTATTATTTATTTATTTAAAAAAATGTATCAACCGCCTGTTCCTAGGTGGCATTACAAAAATAACATACAGATAAAACTTATACAGCCATCTTAAAAAGCCGTAATTTAATAGATCCTCACAGTAGAATTCATCCTAAAACCAGCATTAAACAACACATCTTTCATTGAAAAGCTTCTAGAAATAAAGTAGTTTTAAGTATTTGTCCACATTTGCTTATTTCTGATCTGAATAACTACTACTACTACTGTATTTATTATTTCTATAGTGCTGAGAGGCGTACGCAGCGCTGTACATTACAGACGGTCCCTGCTCAGAAGAGCTTACAATGGTTACAAAGCTAACCCCCCAAAAAATGTATTGTTAGTCCCATAAAAAAGGCATCACCTTATTTCTTTTATGTTTTGTTTTATTTCTATATATTGCACACATTGGCGTATCGAGGGTGAGAGGCGCCCGAGGTGCTGGTGCGCCTCTCTTGCCCTTGTCTCCGCCCCCCCCCCCACTCCTTCCACGATTCTGCCTGCTGCGCACGCCCCCCCTTTCCCTTCCCCCAAATCTCTAGTCGAAGTTGTTCGCTGAGGTCAACAATGTGCCCCTCGCGACCCCGTCGGTTCTCCCTCTGACATCACTTCATACAATTGGCACCCAGAAGTGGCGTCAGCGGGAGAGCCGACGGGAGCAATGGAAGAGGGGGGGGGGGAGGGCGCACATGTGGCAAGGGGAGGAATGAGAAAAGGCAGGGGGGGGGTGGAGAGGAGGAGGGGTACCGGCGCCCCTACTAATATGGCGCCTGGGGCAGACCGCCCCCCCCACTCCACCCCACTTACTACGGCACTGGGTTGCACACTCAATTGCCATTCTACAATATTAGCATAAGTCCTCATTTACACATCTAATGGCTGTGTAAACAGAGGCATAGCAAGGGGGAGGAGGGGGGTGTGTGGTCTGCCCCAGGTGCCATCTTGGTTTAGACGCTGGCACCCATCCTCCTCTCCATTCCCCCCCCCCGCTCCTTTCTGATTCTCCCTGCCATGAGCGCGCATCCTTCCCTACCCCGTACCTCTTTAATTTTCCTGACGTGAGCAGCATGACAAACTTGCTGTCCGCGGGCAGTAGGTTTGTGATGCTGAGAAAATGAAAGCGGTGTGAGCAGGGCAGGATTAATTCGTCGAGGGCCCCCTAGGCACCCAAGTACACTGGGCCCCCCCTGCCCCGCCCCACCCCACCATACAACTAGGCGGAAACAGGAAGCTGCGTCAGAGGGAAGCTTTGGGCAAGCAGCACCGCTTGCACAATTACAGTTCCCGTTGCCTTTCTTACCCGCGTTGCTTGCTTGTCTTACTTTGCGTCAATGGGGGGGCGCGTTGCCAATCAGGGGAGGGCCTGCATTGCTGATCGATGCTGGAGGGGCCCATCGCCGTTTGGAAAAAACAATGTTGATGCCCTCCTTTATCGGGCCCCCCCCTGACCATTTCGGGCCCTAGGCACATGCCTACTTGGCCTATTGATTAATCCTGCCCTGGGTGTGGGGGAAGGGAAGAGGTATGTGTGCAGCAGGGGGGTTGGGAAGGAGCAGGAGTGGAAGAGAGGGCGGAGAAGGAGCGCCACCGCCTAGGACGCCACTCGCCCTCGCTACGCCATCGGGTGTAAATGCTCACGTCTAACTATAGGCAGTATTGTATTCTACAAGATGTGGACACTACGTATCGGACGCGCCCGTTCATCTCAAAGGTTCACCCACCTCACAATTGGCCACTATAGATGTTGCAATTGCAACTTAACAGAATCTTGACTAAGTCGTCCCAATTAGCACCAACAGCATTTATAGCGATTAACACCAATTAGCAGCTAATTATTAAATTAAGTTGTGCACATAACTGATAGGGTTCTGTGGGTTAGATTCACTAACCTGCCCAATCATGCCCGATCCGCGGCAGGCAGGCTGATCCACGACGGGTCAGCACGCAAATGGGGGCGATCGGAGGAACGCCTCCCACCGGCCACCCGAACTGCTAGTGAGCGATCCTGAAGCATGTGCAGACCATCTTCTTTGCCTGTAGATGGTCTGCGCATGTGTTTGCCCTCTGTAGCCCAACTTTTCTTTAACTTATTTTTTAAGCTCCCGATCGGTCTGGCGGAGGAAAAGCGCGCCCGGGAGGTTACCTAACTGGTTTTTGAGCTGTGCCTCTGAAAAGCCGAGCCCGGGAACAGCGGGCTGGAGCTGGGACTCAAGTTTTTCCCCGTCCTGGGAAAAGCCAGGAGGCACGGCAGAGCTCCACCAGCGGTGACTGGAGGCAAACGGGGCTTTTAAAGTTTCACCTTCTCTCTCCGACCCCCTCCAGACTGAGCTGCAAGTGCAAGGGGCTCCTTTGCAGTCGTTCAAGACTCCGGCACTGTGAAAACATCTTCGCCATAATGCAGCCTTGCTTTTAACCCGTGGGTTAAAACTGTGGGTTAAAAGCACGGGCTCGCAGAGAGGGCTTCTGAGCAGGCAGCGGGAAGTTCGGTCGCTGAAGAGGAATCCTGCACTGGGCTAACAGAGCAGGGCAGCAGAGAACTGGGAGCTTTTGATTGGTTTATTCAGGGCAACAAAGAGCAGGACAGTCGGCGAGGACGTGAGCGACTGGTCCCGCGCAGTCGCTTCTTCTGCTGATCGGCCAGCCCAGTCGGTGTCCCAGATTTGTTTAGTGAATCGCTGCCTGCCTACTTTGCATGTCGTTTCCCCTCATTTGAATGCACGGATTGGAATCGGATCGGCACAGAGGTTAGTGAATTGGGTCAGAGGAAAATTGGGTCGCAAGACGATCGGTACACGATCGGTTTGCTTAGTGAATCTAGCCCTATAAATTGCACATGCAACTTTACACACGAGATACAGAATTTTGCGTGCTGTTATGTTTTATTATGTGTGTAAACTTGTAACCCGTTCTGAGCTCTTCTGAGAGGACGGGATATAAAACCGAATAGATAAATTGTATAGAATTACGGGTCTGGAGTAGTCATTCTGATCCAGCCTGTCTACACTGCGCTTTCTTTCTCCAGGGTGTTTCTCTGGCCAGTAAATGGATTCCCCAATACTTCACAGGTCAGCCAAGAGTGAAAACGAATCTACTGCAGGTGACCTACAGTTTGAGCTGCTGCCAACGGTGGGGAAGAACGTGCCGGCTCAGGGGTGCAGAAGCTATTTTTAATCCATTTTGAAGGCCATGTGGTGAAGGCTGATAAGTGAAGCAGTTGTCTTTGCAAGGCTAGAATACTCTGTGTGACATGGTCCATGTACACATCTCTCTCTCTCACGGTCCTGCCCCATGACTAAATATGGAAACACGGTACTTTCTATAAATATATTCCTATGGAAGATTTAGGTGACCTTCCAGATGAATGAATATTTTCTTTGCTGTGATAAATTAAAGTTACATATGACACACGCACGGGACACGTGGCCATTTGCTCAGCGCTGTTTCTGCTAAATACCATAAGGACAGGAAAAGTAGTGCAGGAGATGTAGAGTCAAATTTTGCCTAGGAAGTCTAGGTCAGAAAATAGACATTTAAATCCATTCATTCAAAGCTGACATGTAGAAATAAAACAAAACGAAAAAGAAAATAAGGTGATACCTTTTTTTTTTATTGGAATAACTCACACTGGGTTTCATGAAACCGCAGAATAGCTTCATGACCTCATGCTGGCGAGGTCAATGCTCCGACGCTCATAGGAATAGAATGGGCGTCGGAGCATTTAGTTTCCTGGCCCGGGGTAAGAAGCTCTTCTGCGTTTTAGTAAAAGGAGCCCTTAATGCATTTTTGGATTCGCTTAGAAACATATAGAAACATAGAAACTGACGGCAGAAAAGGGCCACGGCCCATCCAGTCTGCCCACACCAATGACCCACCCCTACCTTCCCCTATGTAGAGATCCCATGTACCAATCCCATTTTGTCTTAAAATCTGGTACGCTGCTGGCCTCGATTACCTGTAGCGATCAACCACCCTTTCGGTGAAGAAATACTTCATGGTGTCACTATGAAATATTTTCTGGTGTCACCATGAAATTTCCCACCCCTGAGTTTCAACGGATGCCCTCTTGTTGATGTGGGACCTTTGAGAAAAAAGATGTCCTCTTCCACCTCGATACGGCCCGTGAGATATTTGAACGTCTCGATCATGTCACCCCTCTCTCTGCGTTCCTTTGAAAGCTAATAAAAAAAATGCATTGTAAGTCCAATCAAAAAGGCATCACCTTATTTCCTTTGGTTTTTCTTTTTCTATATATTACCTTTAAAAGTGGACTAATCCGGCCACCGTACCATTTTAAGTAAAAATGAGATACTGTTTTGTAAAAGGGCCACTTTTTAGCAAATATGTGTAGTGCCCTGAAAAATGATGCATATTTAGTAGAGATGGGCATTTCTTTGGAATCATATGAGCAATGTCAGTGAGAACGCTCACTGTTTGCAAAAAGGACACCCAGTGGCATAGTGAGGGAGGTAAGTTTCTGGGGTGGCGTTTAAGGAGATAAGTGGGGGTGCAGAGAGGAGGAGAAGTTCAGGCCCCCCCCCCCCGAGTATGGTACCCCGGGTGGTCTGCCCCTGTCCCTCTTTACTATAATACTGAGGACACCCACTGTGCATGTGCAAACCATATACACACACTTAGGGCCCAGTTCTATAAATCACGGATAAAACATTGGCACTGATTAGTTTGGTGCTAAAAAAAAGTTTCCATTGCATGCAAATCGCTCTCATGAATATTGATTGATATCCTAAAAACCTGACTGGCTGGGGTGCCTCCAGGACCCAGGTTTGGGAACCACTGGCATACCCTATAGCGTTTCCAGATTTTCCAAATGGAAAATCCAGACCTATGGCTCTGCCCCCAGGCCCACCCCATTCTGGGTGGCCATGCCCTGTTCTACCCCCAGGCCCCAGCCCTCTCAATCTGCACGAGCAACATCGGACAGCATTCGCGCGTGCGCTGGTGTGACGTGATTCTATAAAAGTCATGTACACTTTGTAAAATCGCACTTAGCACCTGTGTGTCACATAATCTTTAGGCGCACCTATTTATGCCAACTTCAGGCCTAAATTAGGCCAAACTTCAGGCCTAAATCAGGCCAAAATCAGGCCTAAATGCCTGCACCTAAGTTGTGTGCACCTCAATGCATATTCTATAAACTTTTGCCTAACTTGAAAGAATATCCATGATCCGCCCCTAACCACGCCCCCTTTTCAGCTGCACGTACTCGAACCAACGCATAACTTTCATAGGATTGCATCAATTTTTGTGCGTAACTTTCAATTAACTCCAATTAAGTCAGCTATGAGGTATTAATTGCCAATTATAGGTGACAATCAGGCCTAACAATTAAGTTGTATGCTTACATAAGAACATAACAACCTAGAGGATAAAGGAATTAAGGGGCACAGATAGGAGTAGAGGTAGGTTATAGGGATAGTCTGGGACCACTGCTCAGGTAATGGGCCTGATGGGCCGCCGCGGGAGCGTACCGCTGGGCAAGATGGACCTCTGGTCTGCCTCAGCGGAGGCAACTTCTTATATTCTTATCTCCGGATCAGACCTTCGGTCCATCAAGTCCGGTGATCCACACACGCGGAGGCCCGGCCAGGTGTACACCTGGCGTAATTTTAGTCACCCATACCCCTCTATGCCTCTCGTAAGGAGATGTGCATCTAGTTTGCTTTTAAATCCTAGAACGGTAGATTCTGCAATAACCTCCTCTGGGAGAGCATTCCAGGTGTCCACCACTCGTTGCGTGAAGCAGAACTTCCTGATATTTGTCCTGGACTTGTCCCCCCATAGCTTCAGTCCATGTCCTCTTGTCCGTGTCACAATCTCAGCTCTGGAATGTTGCTACTCTTTGGGGTTCTGGAATCTTTTGTTACTCTTTGGGATTCTGGAATGTTGCTACTCCATTGTAACATCACTGATGAGGTTGGCTCTAAGGTACTGTGGAATGAGGCATCATAAGAACATAAGAACTGCCGTCTCCGGATCAGACCTTCGGTCCATCAAGTCCGGCGATCCGCACACGCGGAGGCCCAGCCAAGTGTACACCTGGCGTAATTTTAGTCACCCATATCCCTCTATGCCTCTTGTAAGGAGATGTGCATCTAGTTTGCTTCTAAATCCTAGAACGGTGGATTCCGCAATAACCTCCTCTGGGAGAGCATTCCAGGTGTCCACCACGCGTTAGTGCACAACTTCAGGCATCGTTTATAGTGCACTTGCTTTCAAAAAAAAAAAGTGAGCACTCAACAACTGTGGTCCTGTGATGCAACCAAAGGCCAAACGAAAGGGAATAAAATGAACATTTCCAGAAGCGACTTGTGGGAAAAAAACACAAAAGGAAAGTGTCTGGCCTGCTCATCTCTAGTATTTAATGCAGTACGCATCTGAAGAACCGTTTAGCAAAAAAAGAGGGTGTAAAAATAGGAGTTATTGCTTTGGGGGCTTTGCACCCCTACGTAATGCCGGCTTGCACATCTGTGCAAATTTTGCTACTTGCATATATGTAAATGGAAGATTTTGGAAACTTGCGTACGTATAGATACTTTTTTCACAATCTAAGTTTTGTACCTGGGGCAATGAAGGGTTAAGTCAGTAGTTCTTAAATGAATATGCATGAGGCAGATTTGTATGCCTGTCACCTCTATTATATGCAAATCTGCCTTATATATTCATTAGGGATAACTTGAAAACCCAGCTGGCTGCGGATCCCCAGGACAGGTTTAAGAATCACTAGGTTAAGTGATTTACCCAGGGTCACAAGGAGCCACAGTGAGATTTAAACCCAAATCCCCAATCCACTGCACTACCCTTTAGGCTAAATGGTGTCTAACTCTTCTAAAATCACGTACAAGGAAGGACCAGTCATATAGGAAACCGCCAAAGTGGTGGGGGCGGGTCCAGGAAGTGACATCAGAGGAAGAGCCGATGCAGGCACGACAGCAAGTTGGGGGTTGCTGCTCGCGCCAGGAACGTTACAGAGGCACGGGGAAGGGAAGTGGCATGCACACAAGGCAGTGGGAGACGGGGAAGGAGCAGGGATGGGCAGAGAGGAGGATGGGCGCCTGCATCCTCAGCAAGATGGCGCCTGGGGTGAAACCCCTTCCCCTCCCCCTTATTACGCTACTGATCCAGATACATGCTCTGACCCAGAAATTAACCGGCCTCCAGCCGATATTCAGACCAGTATCCGGTTAACTCAGGGCATAAAGTTAAGACAGCCTTTTTGCCGTCTTAACTTTATGCATAAATAAGCTACTGCTACTTAGATCCCAAGTTTTGCTCACCCGATATTTCTGAAACCTTTTACTAAACTCTCCCTTAATTCATCGAACACCATTAAATTGTCTTGCAAAACATGCAAATATATTCACATGTAAAATTGCAAAAGGACTTCAACCAAGGGCAAATTTCTGATCTTCATAGCAAGCGCCTGTCTTTTTATCATCATTTGTCCATAAATACATGGACTAATTCTGTTACTCTATTTGTCTAAGAGAGCAAATATAATGCTAGGTATAATCAAGAAGGGTATTACAACCAGAATGAAAGAAGTTATCCTGCATTGTATCGGGCGATGGTGCATCCGCATCTGGAGTACTGTGTCCAATATTGGTCGCCGTACCTTAAGAAGGATATGGCGTTACTCAATAGGGTTCAGAGGAGAGCGACACGTCTGATAAAGGGTATGGAAAATCTTTCATACACTGAGAGACTGGAGAAACTGGGATTCTTTTCCCTGGAGAAGAGGAGACTTAGAGGGGACATGATAGAGACTTACAAGATCATGAAGGGCATAGAGAGAAAGGGAGACAGAGAGAGAGAGACAGAAAGATTGGAGAAACTGGGACTCTTTTTCCTTGAGAAGAGGAGACTTAGAGGGGACATGATAGAGACTTATAAGATCATGAAGGGCAAGGAGAGAAAGGGAGACAGAGAGAGAGAGAGACAGAAAGATTGGAGAAACTGGGACTCTTTTTCCTTCAGAAGAGGAGACTTAGAGGGGATATGATAGAGACTTATAAGATCATGAGGGGCATAGAGAGAGTAGAGAGGGACAGATTCTTCAAATTTTTGAAAAATAAAAGAACAAGAGGGCATTCGGAAAAGTTGAAAGGGGACAGATTCAAAACGAATGCTAGGAAGTTCTTCTTTACCCAACGTGTGGTGGACACCTGGAATGCGCTTACAGAGGGCGTAATAGGGCAGAGTACAGTACTGGGGCTTAAGAAAGGATTGGACAATTTCCTGCTGGAAAAGGGGATAGAGGGGTATAGATAGAGGATTACTGCACAGGTCCTGGACCTGTTGGGTCGCCGCGTGAGCAGACTGCTGGGCATGATGGACCTCAGGTCTGACCCAGCGGAGGCATTGCTTATGTTCTTATGTCTCTTGTTCTTTGTTTGTATGAAAATTTCCTAATAATATATATAATTTTCCATTAATTTAATTTACTCCTCCCCCCCTTTAACTAAGCCCATTGCATCAGAGCAATGTTGGACCATTTAGCGCCACGGGCCACAATAGAAACCTTTACCACAGCTTAGTAAGAGAAAGTTTGTGTTTTGCGTGTTAATGTCCAGGTGGCAAGGCAAGCCGTGAAGAACCGCCTGTCACACTTTAAAGATAAGTACATTGTGTATATATATAGGAGATGATGATTAAAAAGATTGTAAAAGTGTGACAAGGTATAGGCGGTGGGGATTGGGTTACCAGATGCTTGGATTTCCCCAGACACATCCTCCTTTTCGAGGACATTTACGGGAGTCCGGACGGCTTTTCAAAACCTGGCACTTTGTCCGGGTTTTGAAAAGCTTCCAGCAATGAGCGACGTCGGGACGTCATCTGCGCACGCGTGGATGCATCGCGATGATGTCACTTGCCTCACATCACACCAGCGCATGTGCAGATGCCATCCCGTTGTGCAAACAGGGGGTGGGACCATGGGTCTGGATTTTCGTTTAGGTTGGCCTCAAAAAACCTAAAATAATTACCAATAGTAAGATAAATCCAATGCACAAAAATTGGTAAACAAATAGAATCTCCTCAACTGGCCCACCAACAGTGAACAACCGTTTTGCACCATCAGCTTAATTCCAAAATAAGGAAAACATTTCAAAAAAAATAACTAAAAAGTGTGGTAATCAGTACAGGGCCAAAGACTTGGGTGTGCTAGTGGATACAACCATGAAATCATCAGCGCAATGTGCAGCGGCCTCGAAGAAAGCTAACAGAATGCTGGGCATCATTAAGAAGGGAATTACAACCAGGACGAAGGAAGTCATCATGCCACTGTATCGTGCAATGGTGCGCCCGCATCTAGAGTACTGCGTCCAATATTGGTCGCCGTACCTCAAGAAAGACTTGGCGATACTTGAGAAGGTCCAGAGAAGAGCTACGAAAATGATAAATGGCATGGAGGACTGTTCATACGCTGACAGGCTGGACAAGCTGGGGCTCTTCTCCCTGGAAAAGAGGAGGCTTAGGGGGGACATGATAGAAACTTTCAAGATCATGAAGGGCATGGAGAAGGTAGACAAGGATAGATTCTTCAAACTACGGGGAACCACAGGCACAAGAGGGCACTCGGATAAACTGGAAGGGGAGAAGTTTAGAACAAATGCCAGGAGGTTCTTCTTCACACAGAGGGTTGTGGACACATGGAACGCGCTCCCGGAGGAAATGGTTGGGCAGAGTACGCTACGGGGATTCAAAGAGGGATTGGATGGATTCCTGAAGGATAGGGGGATTGAGGGATACAGATAAGGGTAGATAAGAGTATGGAAAGAGTATAGATAAAAACAAAGGGGCTATAGGGCTAAATCAAGATAACATGACAGGTCATGGACCTGATGGGCCGCCGCGGGTGCGGACTGCTGGGCACGATGGACCTCTGGTCTGACCCAGCGGAGGCAAATTCTTATGTTCTTATGTTCTCTCCCTTCATGGTAACCAATAGCCCCGGGCAGGTGTTCATGAAGTGACAAGCACTTAGACCGCAGTCTCAATAAATCCTGCCCCGTACATCATTGTGCCACCTAATCAAATAAATAAGCTGATAAAAATCAGGTGCAAACATTCATCCGAGGTGAAAACCAGAGGGGGGAAAAACTATGAGTGAGAAAAAGGAAGTGAAAGAAAAGCCTTCCACCCCAAAATTCAAAAGATAAAGAAACCCCAAAAAGTTTAAATACAAATCAAAAAAAGAAAATCAAGTGAAAAAGATGAAAAAAAAAGTCAAACATGTCCCAATCGCCATTCAAAACTGTCATACAGCCACATAAAAGTCCACGAAGGGAGAGTTTGGCCCTGTACTGATTACCACAGTTTTTAGTTATTTTTTTTTGAAATGTTTTCCTTATTTTGGAATTAAGCTGATGGTGCAAAACGGTTATTCACTGTTGGTGGGCCAGTTGAGGAGATTCTATTTGTTCACCAATTTTTGTGCATTGGATTAACCTTAGGTTGGGACATTACATTCGACAAACCAAGGACTGGAGTTCCAGGAGCGGCTAATCGGCCAAACGAGAATTCCTCCTAGGCCTGGCTCTCCCTGAGGACGACTGTGAAACCCGGCTAGGGTCAGAGGGCAGTAAGAAACTAAAACTGGTTCAAGAACTTTGAACTGGAGTATTGAGAAACTATTTTAAATTAGTCACTGGATAGGCACTTTCTTCATGACTGGAATAACGACGCAGTTGATGTGACAGGGTAGTGGGAGACCTGATATTGCATACAAACAGGACCTTAGAAACAAGATAAGTACCAAGTTTTTTGGGGGGGGTTTCTTCTGAATGTACTGAAACTTGTGAGATTAACATCAGTAGTGGTTAGATTGAGCATTAAATGAAGTGAACTGCAGGAAATTCATAGCACAGAGCCAATATTGTTTAACAAAATTGAAAAGAAGGCAAAGGAACGGTAATGTGCTGTGATGGTGCCCAAACTATCGTGGTCAGAACTGCATTAGCAATGACCTGGTGGAGTTAACGGAGCACTTTACACTTATTTTTTATCTATTTAATGGATACATTGTGTTACATTGCGCAGAGCATAATAAAAATAATAAAAATGTAGTGGCATTGTCCCCTGCTCGATACCCTATAGCAGTGTTTTTCAACCTTTTTACACCTATGGACCAGCAGAAATAAAAGAATTATTCTGTGGACCGGCATCAGTCCGTGGACCCGGCGGTTGAAGAACACTGGGCTAAGTCGTGGGCCAGACCCCGCCCATCTCTACCCCAGGCCCCGCCCCCATAATAGTACTAATTGTAACACTATTTTTTCCATTCATTTTTCACAGATACACAATATAATCTTATTAACAACACATAAAGGTTAACCACAAAATTAAACTACACAAAGCACACTGACAGCAGATGTAAAGTCTCAGAATTGACATAATTCAATCACTAAATTCAAAAATAAAATCATTCCCCCCTACCTTTGTTGTCTCCCTCCCTCCATGCTATGCCTTACCCTCTGGCCTGCTCCCGCCTGGCCGTTTAATGCCGCCCCCGGTTTTATCTTCAGGCCGGCTCTCTCTTCCTCACTGATGCAGTACACAAAGCTGCGGGCAGCGGCTCCTTGCGTGTCCCGTGCCTCATCAGGAAGCCTTCCCTCTGACGTTGCAGCGTCAGAGAGAAGGCTTCCGGTTCAGGCACAGGCCGTGCGTAGGAGCCGCTGCCCGTGGCTTTGTGCACTGAATCAGTGAGGAAGAGGGAGCTGGCTCGAAGATAACGCCGCATCGATCGCACTGTGGACCGGCCTGTGTTGGGCCTGATGCACGTGCTGGCCCTGTGGACCGGCACCGGTCCACAGACCGGTGGTTGAAGAACACTGCCCTATAGGGTTACCAGATTTTCAAAATGGAAAATCCAGACTCATGGCCCCGCCCCCCTTGACCTGCACGAGCAACGAGTGATGTTAGGCGTGATGTCATCGCGTTGCATCCGCGCATGCACGCATGCCATCCTGACGTTGCTCGTTGCCAGAAGCTTTTCCAAACCCGCTCAAAGTGCCGGGTCTTGAAAAGCCGTCCGGATCCTCAGTCATGTTCTGAGGAAATCCGAACATCTGCTAACCCTAATACCCTAATGGCAACACCGCTGCAGTTAAGAGACAACTGACAACAAAGAGGTAAAGCTTACAAAAATGTTAAATTAAAAGGAAAAAAAGATTGTTACTGTCATATCCCATCCAAGCCAGCAGAGGGTACTGAAACCACTTTTAACCATTGCCAACACTGCTATTGCCTTTCAGCTCTGTTATTGCTTGGGTAATACCTCCCCCACCAAGCAGAAAGAGAGGGCGATGCTGGATGCAGAGTGCAGTGTGCAGAGGAGGACTGAGGACTGATTCACTTCCTCATAGGTAATTTGCAGCTCACACTTAAGGAGGGCATGCTCTGAACTTGCATGCTGTGGATCTTGCTTTGGATGCTTGCTGTGGATCTCTCTCGCCCTCCCCAGTTCCTTATTACAGACCAGAAGAAAATCTTGTGTGTTTTCCTTCTCACCTTCTCGCCTCTGTGTTTATATAGGGCCTGCAACAGCCTTAGCCTCAGGGGGAGATGGCAATGGTGGTCGCTTTCCTAGCATTTTGTGCTCTGCTGGGCTTCCCCTCATTAAAGGCAGCAATGGTGATGCCCGGCAACAACATCTGGAAGCTGACCGAGGTAAGCAGAGCTGGCAGTACCTTCTCAAAGCTGGCACTTGTAGGATATCTAGAGGCAATTTTACACTACTAGGACAGCGACTGAAGGTAAAAGGTCGATACTGGGCAGACTTGCACAGTCTGTATCTGCTTTAAAGGACTATATGGACTAGCCCCTAAATACGTTATGGACCTTTTCTCCTTCTCCACCAACAGACACAAGAGAAGCTCACATTCGAACTTCGTTTCCCCCCCAGTCAGAGGTTATAAACTGAAAAAACACCATGAACACCTTCTCTCATATCACGCAGCATTATGGGGCAAAGACCTAGAACAATTGCTTTCGCCCGCTACCTACAAGGAATTCAGGAAGCACCTAAAAACATACCTGTTCCTGAAATATCTAGACAACTGACCCGTACATCTCTCTCGCCTCAATAACGATTTTCTTAACCTATTACTCACTCTTTTTCACCTCTCTTAACCCTTTCAGGACCAAGGGACATATTTGTCCCATAACTTTAAAATCCTATAAATTTTGATTGGGATAGTCTACAGTTCTAAATTTGATATGTACGGATTCCATATGATACTGCCTTTATGTAAACAAACTGGTTCCGACATTCATTCATTAGCGTCGTTGCCAGATTGACGAGAAGATTCACTTGCCACACTGTCCATAAGCCAGAAGTGTGATTTAAAAAAAAAAAAAAAGATATTTCACAAAAAAAAAAATCAATTTTTTGGCATCTGCAAGCCCTTTTTACCATAAAAATGTCGTCAAAACCACAAAAATTGGCCTACGATCCTTATGGTCCTGAAAGGGTTAAGTTCAATCATTTTGTACCTCCTTTTAATCTTTTGTAAACCGCATAGAACTTCACGGTACTGCGGTATATAAACTGTTATTATTATTAGAATGGGCTGGGGAGAGCTTTAATGGGAACTACAAATTTGGAACAAGAGGACGGTGCTGGGGTTATATATAACCATTCCAAATTAATAGGGAAGAGTATGTAAAATCACCAAGTAACAAAACTCGGATCTTTTCCAGATAAGCCCCGCCACTAATGGAAAAAGTGCATGCACCGAAAGTTAAGCCCCGCCACCTTTTGCCAGCGCACGCAACCTTAACCAGTGAAGTTCTCAGCGCAACGCCCCCCCAACGCGGCGCGATGTGTATAAAGTAAAGTGGGGGGGGGTTCCCCCCCACGCCCCCTGTCGGAGCACCCAAAAAAGATTATAAAAAAGAGGATATGAAACTTAACATTATTAAAAAATAGGATAAACTGTCGACCATTTTTTTAAGGGCTCCGACGGGGGTGTGTGGAGGGGGGAACCCCCCCACTTTACTTTATACACATCGCGCCTCTTTTTTATAATCTTTTTTGGGTGGCGGGGGTTAACTTTTTTGGCGGGGCTTATCTGGAAAACTCATACTCTATAAACAAATGTATCTATAGAACCCCCTACAATTCCACTCAGTACTGCCAAATAATCACTCACAAATAGAGGAAATACACCACCGCAATCGGTGACGGGACTAAATCATGCGAGACAACGGCACGTCGACAACTGAGCGCAAGGTTGACGGCGCGCCGAAGAAAAGCACTATTTTAAAGGGCTCCGACAGGGGGTGTGGGGGGGAACCCCCCCACTTTACTTAACAGACATTGCGCTGCCGTTGTGGGGTGTTTGGGGGGTTGTAACCCCCCACATTATACTTAAAACTGAACTTTTCCCCTAAAAAACAGGCAAAAAGTTTGGTTTCAAGTTTTTTTTAATTTTTATTATGAACCCCATTGTGTAAAACTTTTCTAACAATAGTACCCACATTTAGGAAATTAAATTTGTCAAACAGCGCTGACTTAATTCCTTTTTGAAATGCACCATAAGACAACATAGCTCCACCAATGCATTTGCTCAACCAGGACTGCTGCTTACCCGCTTGGAAAATGCAGGGAAAGTTCCAGAATCACTAACAGGCACAGATTCAACTTGGCGCATGAGATGGCAAAAAAACCAGATACTTAGCTGCCGCTCATCTTATGCCTCTTAAGAACATAAGAATTGACGCTGCTGGGTCAGACCATAGGTCCATCGTGCCCAGCAGTCCACTCCCGCGGCGGCCCTTAAGTCAAAGACCGTTGCCCTAACTGAGATCAGCCCTACCTGCGTACGTTCTGATTCAGCAGGAACTTGTCTAACTTTGTCTTGAATCCCTGGAGGGTGTTTTCCCCTATGACAGCCTCTGGAAGAGCATTCCAGTTTTCCACCACTCTCTGGGTGAAGAACTTCCTTACGTTTGTACGGAATCTATCCCCTTTTAACTTTAGAGCGTGTCCTCTCGTTCTCCCTACCTTGGAGAGGGTGAACAACCTGTCCTTATCTACTAAGTCTATTCCCTTCATTATCTTGAATGTTTCGATCATGTCCCCTCTCAGCCTCCTCTTTTCAAGGGAGAAGAGGCCCAGTTTCTTTAATCTTTCACTGTATGGCAACTCCTCCTGCCTCTTAACCATTTTAGTCGCTCTTCTCTGGACCTTTTCAAGTAGCACCGTGTCCTTCTTCATGTACGGCGACCAGTGCTGGACGCAGTATTCCAGGTAGGGGCCTACCATGATCCCCCAAACAAACATGCACATGCAGGCCCCGGCAGGGAACTTCCTTTTTTCGCTGAGGCTGCTTCAGGAGTCTTGCAAAAGACACATTCAAAGATATCACTGCTAGTGCAATCACTGCCCAATGGCACCGGGGATGAGGCTTTTTCTCCACTTTCTTTTTCTTTTCTGGTTCTCTTCTGCTCCTTTTCCTTCTGTTTCTGTTTTGAATTTAGTGTGTGGTGTATGATTATTTGGCAGTACTGAGTGGAATTGTAGGGGGTTCTATAGATGTATGAGTTTTGTTACTTGGTTATATATAACCCCCATTACCGCTGAATGCTCTGCGCTGCTCCCCGACACTCAAAGGAACTCTATGAGCGTCTGGAGCAGCGCGGAGCATTCTGCGAGGCTCCCTGCGCCAATTACTGTTTTCGCAGTTCAGTAAAAAGGGGGGGGGGGTAAATTAACCTGACACTCTCCTTTTGTTTGTTTTTCCCTATGGTATTATGAAGCCTTCCAGCCCTTGTCTGCCTACTTGTGTCCAGTTTTATTAATTTGTCAGTGTCTATTTCCCCTGTCTGTCTATATTGATTTTAAACCATTGCCTATTGTTTTTACTTTTTGTAAACCACTTTGACTTAACTTTTTTTTGTTAAAAATTGTGGTGTATCAAATAACTCTGTCTAGTTGAACTCCCCAAACCCTAGTTTGCATTTCAAACTTATAACCATTCTGGCCAAAGAAGACTAGAACCCTAGAGGTTTCAGTTCTTCTCAGAACGTTTTCCGGGAAGAGTTAAAATAATATCAGTTTTCCATCAGCTGATATTAAGGAAGTTACGGTTAGGCAAGTTTCAAGTTTCAAGTTTAATTCAATTTTGATTAATCGCTATTTCTTAATTCAAAGCGATGTACATTAAAAATTACATTAAAACATAGTAATACATTAAGAAAAGTTGACTAGACTTAAGACAAAAAATGACAATACTGGAAACATAAGGGAAAGAGCAGGCAAGAAGTTACAATATAAAATAAAGATGGGAATCACATTTAGGGAAGGAACATGAGGAATGGGTGAAGCTTGGTCCTGAAATTGATTTATGATAAAATTAATAGTTAATTTAAGAAGGCATCATTGAATAGAAAGGTTTTCAGGTTACTTTTGAATTTCTCTAAATTGACTTCTTGTCTCAAGTGATAAGGTAAAGAATTCCAGGTTTGGGGAGCAGTGACGGAAAAGATATATTGGCGTCTTGTATTTATAATTTTAAGAGATGGAATTGAAAGTAGATGTTGATCAGTAGATCTTAATGTTCTAATCGCAGTGTAAGGAATTAATGATTTATATATAAAAGACGGAGTTTTGAGAGATAAAGATTTGAAAGTAAGCAAGCTGAGTTTGTAAATGATTCTGTGAGTAACAGGAAGCCAGTGGGCTTCTTTAAGCAGTGGAGTGACATGGTCGAATTTTTTGGCTTTAAAGATAAGCTTGACCGAGGTATTCTGTATAATCTGTAAACGTTTGATTTCTTTTTGAGCTATGCCTTTGAAGAGTGCGTTACAGTAATCTATCCTGGATATATCCTGAGAAGAAGAGAAACAGGAAGCTGAATGCAGTTAAGGTAGAAGTTTCCTAGACACCATGGACCCCAAAATGATAAAATTGACCTAAATATGTACGGTCACAGTACTAAGACCGTCACTAAGTCTAGAAAATACGACCATGTTACACCCCTTTTGATAGATGCACATTGGCTTCCAGTTAATTATCGGATAACGTACAAACTCTGTCTGCTTGTTTTTAAATCTCTTCTTCATAAGACCCCAGCATTCATATTTAAACATTTAATTCCTTATCATTCAAATAGAACTTTGAGGTCTAATGAGCAAAACCTATTAACCATTCCATCACTTAAAATTATTAACACTAGACGTCAATTTATTTTTTCTGTAACTGCTCCTCAAACTTGGAACGATCTTCCCATTTACCTGCGGAATGAGCAGGATTTAGGAAAATTTAAAAGCAACTTGAAAACATTTCTTTTTAAAGATGCTTTTAATATTTAATTAAATAGTTCTTAATTTGGTGATGTTATTTTACTGTGTTATGCTATGTGTTAATTGATTCCCCTAATGTATTTTTCCTTTGTTTTACTTTTCTTTATCAATTGTGTTTCCAACCCTTATCTTACCCTATGTCATAAGTATAAAATATTATGTATTAGTTTTTACCCAATGTTATTATTTAAAGTTTGTTTTGTATTGTATTGTCCTTATTAGACTATATTTAACATGTTCATCGCTTAGAATCGGATTAATCGATTAATCAAGAAAAATAATAAACTTGAAAACTTGAAACTTGAGAGCAGCGCAGAGCATTCAGGGTAAATAAAATGAAAGTACACCATTACACACATGAAATCAATTTAAATCAAAATTAAAAACATTCTTGTTTCAGGATGCTTTTGGACAATAACTGTCCCTTTAAGGACCAAAACGCTTTTTACCCTCACCTATTGTTTTTCCCTCTTAACTGTGCTCTTTTCTTTAAAGAGTGTAGTTCTTGCCCTTTTTCCCCATTTGTGTGACATAAGTTTACATGTCTTGCTATGTGTCTTATTAACCTACCCTGGTCTTGTTTAGTATTTCTAATTTTAATCTGTTTTTATGGAACTTTTTTGCATTGCACACCACCTAGAAATTTGATTAAACGGTATAAAAAATTTTAATAAACTTGAAACTTGATTTAAAGGAATGGGACAGCACATCTAGAAAAGTCAAAGGGCGCACAGCCAAGTCACGCAATAAGAAAGAGCACAGTGGTTCCTATTTTCGTTTACCTTAGGCATGGCCCAATCCATCCCCACCCCCAGTGTTAAAAGCGTATGAGTTCAGAGCTGTTTTAAACTTCCTGTATAAAAGTTCTGTTCAAAGTGTTTAAGGAAGTGTATTTCACAATGTAGGGACTAGAAAGAACATAAGAATTGCCATACTGAAACAAACCAAAGGTCCTTGAAGTCCAGAATGCTGTTTCCAACAGTGGCCAACCCAGGTCCCAAGTACAAGACTAGCGCCCCTCCCCCCCCCTTTTTACAAAACTGCGAAAGAGGTTTTTAGCACCGGCCAGCGCACTGAATGCTCCGTGCTACTCCGATGCTCATAGAGTTCCTAGGAGCGTCGGGAGCAGCGCGGAGCATTGAGTGCGCTGGCCGGCGCTAAAAAATGCTTTTGTGGTTGTGTAAGAGTTGGAGGTAGATCCCAAGCAGTGAAACAGATTTTAGGCTGCTTATCCTAGGAATAAGCAGTGGATTTCCCCAAGTCATCTCAATATTGGCCTATGGGCTTCTCTTTTAGGAAATGAGCCAAACCTTTTTTTAAACCCTGCTAAGCTAACCGATTTCACCACATTCACCACAAATTACACGTTGTGTGAAGAAATATTTTCTCTGGTCTGTTTTAAATCTACTACTTCGTAGCTTCACCGCATGCCCCCTAGTCCTTGGAAAGAGTATGCAAGTGGTTCACATCTACCCTTTCCACTCCACTCAATATTTTATAGACTGATGAATGTGTTAAGTCAAGGTGACAATAAGCGGAAGGAAGCTTTTCAAAACCCAGACAAAACTGTGAATCAAAATAGCTAAATTTTTGAATTGAGAATGGTACCTGCTAGAAACTGAAGAAGGCACAGCCTGGTAGTGAGCTTTGTGGTCCCTAGAAATTGCAGATCTAGCATCAGCTCTGGCAGGATACACATTTCAAATCTGATATATTCTAATCCCAAAATAGAAAATAAAAGTTTTTTTCTATCTTTTGTCTGGTTATTTATTTTTCTATTCATGTGGGTCTCAGGTTTTGGTTTCTATTTCTTTCTCGTAACTCACTCGTCAAGTTCTCCTGCCCATTTGACATTTCATCTTTCTCCAAGCTCACCATCCATCTTCCATCTCTGTGTTTGTATTTTTCCCCATGATCAGCATCTCCATTTATCTGTGTCTCCTATACTTCCACTTCTAGTATTTCCTTTGTCTGGAAAAAGATACATCGATATACTTTTGAATTTCAATGCCCCAAAATTTGGAAAAATCTGCCACTGTGTTTACGTCAACAGGACTCACGTTACTAATTCAGGAAAATATTAAAGACACTTATCTCTTTAATCCTATTATCTGTTGACCATATTTAATGGTTTAGGAATCTTCTAGCCAAGAAAGTACCAGATCACGTACAAATGTGCATTGAACTTATACATCAAGAAACTGCTTAATGGATCAAATGCACATCAGCTAAGTCCTCTAATTAACTCAGTTTAAGGAAAAAACTCAAATAGAAGTAGTAGATGTGAAATGTTTGAAGAATAACGTTTAAATTAATGAATTAAAAAAATTCTAGTCTTTAAGCTTGTTACATTAACGGGTGCTAGAATAGATGTGTCTGTCTGTCTTTCTTTCTTTCTGTCTCTCTCTCTCCTTGGCCGCTTTCTGTCTGTCTATCTTGCTTTCTGTCTCTCTTTGGCCGCTGTCTGTCTGTCTCTCTGGCCCCCTGCCTGTTTATCATTCTTTCTGTCTGTGTCTCTCCCTGGCCTCTTGTCTGTTTGTCTCTCTGTCTCTCTCCCTGGCCCCCTGCCTATCTCTCTCTGGCCCCCCCGAGCAAACCAAGATTTCTGCCTGCCCCCCAGCACACCCCTCCCCCCAAAGCAGCCCCTTTTCCCTCTCCCTCCTCCTCTTCCCTGTGCAACAGTAGCAGCCGGATGCCTCGCAGCAGCTCGAAGGACACCCTCCTGCTGTTGCTCTCACCGCCGCACACGCCGCAAGCTGCCACACGCCGTAAATCGAATACGGCCACGGAGTTACAAATCACGCTGTCAGGGATCACGACATTGTAAGTGCGCATGCATACTTAAGGGTTTTATTTATAGAGGATATATATATATATATTTTTAAAAAATTTTCGATAAAGAAATCATACTCCGGAAAAAGAAGGGAACCTGTGAGGAGTGCTGCCACGCCAATCATGCTGATTTGGGTGGCGTTCTGAGGTCCCTCGAAGTGAAGACGTAAATTGCATGCCAGAATTACAGAGTGCATTTAATGAAGACAACTTGTGGGAATGCATGTGTCCAAAGAGCTGCAGATGATGGTTTTCAAACCTGGTCTGTACCCTGAGAGTGTGCTTGCTTAGGCTTCACGGCACATCGACAATGTAACAAAGAACAAACACATCTTTATTCCCTCTCGAGTGTTGAGGAAGCTGCAATCCTCGGACAGACCCGATCCCCCTTAGAATCAAGCCAACTGGATGCTAACTTTGATCCTCAGATGCACCACTCCACGTTCAAACCATTTCATCACACTAAGCTTGATGTGCAAAATCTTCCCTGGATCAATTTCATTTTTCTAACTTTAAATACTGTATTAACTTAAATAGTTATTTCTTAATTTATTCTTAATTCTAAGTACTTAGCTTTAGTTTTGTGGTCACTCTTAGGGACTGCTTTTGCCAACATGTTTCGTGACAAACGCTTTTTCAAGGCCGGGTCCCTACAAGGAAACACCGCTAAATTAACGGGGCACACATCAAAAACTATTTTTTGTACCATATAAGTATTTTATCACCCACCTAGTAGTGAAACGCCATCAGTCTTGACCACAACTTTATGTAAGTAAAGATGGCGGCGGTTTGGGTAAACTCCCTTTTTAACACCCCACGTAAAGAATCAGCTGAGAGTAATGTGCTGATGTCATCGCTCTTGTTCTCTTACTGATCAACGGAGGTGAAAGTTTTAAACTATCCCTGCCTCACTGGAATGAATAAGACTTCACTCTCAATACACTCTCAATCCTCCCTCTTCTTATAAATTACTATCTTTACATATATCCCACTGAAGCTGCGATGGCATGAGCTCATCAGTGTGCTGAGTTTATAGTTCTCTGCTATAGGGTCCATTATTAGCTTGGCTATGTTCAGGCTGCCCTATAGGAGTTTTAAAAAATTGCTGACGGTGAAGTTTAACTTTTGACTGAGATATTCCTCTTTGTGCTTCTTTTTTCTTTAAAGCGCTCCCGTTTCCTTCCAGGTTTAGTTTTGCCTAACTGGAAGTGCACTGAGTGTTCCTCATTCGCGCAGAGTTATGATTCACTACTCTTTTTAGTTTTTATCCATGTGTTTTTATATCAGGCCTTTTAGGGACCCTGAGGAAGACAACATTGTCGAAACACGGACCGTGTTGGGTCCATAGCTCCCAAAGGTTTGGGTGCTAGATATACAGTATTCCCCCGGTCGTTCGCGGTCCCAGTCATTTGTGGTATTTCCTACCTCGAACCGCCGACAAGGAGAGGACAGCTGGAGAGGCAGGAAAGAGCAGCTGGAGCGCCGGCGAGTGCAGGAAATCACTCGCTGTATGCTGCCACCGCCTCTTCCTGCATTAAGTCGGGCCTTACCAATCAGGAGCTGCTTTGACACGCAGTTCCTGATTGGTAAGGTCCGACTTAGTGCAAGAAGAGGCGGTCGGGGCATCCAGCGAGTGATTTCCAGGACTCGCTGGCGCTCCGGCTGCTCTCTCCTGCTGCCCTCTCCAGTCTCCCCCATGAAAAACCGTATTCACGGTTTTTCAAGATTCGCAGGGGTTCCTGGAACGGAACCCCCGCGAATATCGGGGGAGTACTGTATTTTATGTGGATTATGAACTTGTATATTTTAAAATAAAGCCTGCATCTTGATCATCACCATCTCCACCGAGTTTTTGTTCTCGCTTCTTGCAGTTCTCATCAGTTGCCATCTCCTATGTGTCTCTGTTTCTTTCCCTGTAGGTCAGTGACTTTTCTTGGAGCAATTGTGAGGGAAAGTTCCCTGGGAAAATTCTCAATCTGTCGCTGACTCCTGATCCCATCACTATTCCAGGAGACATAAAGGCGAAGGTTCAAGTTTCTACCTCTGTGCCTCTAACCTCCCCCGTAAAAGTAAGTACAGGGGAATCACAGCATGTGTCAGCATCTGACTGATCCCCCAGATCTTTGTAAAGTTTCTCAGTTTTGGGATCTTCAAACACTCTTGAAGTGTCAGAATTTCGGAATTGGTTTTCCCCTTTTGTGTTTGAGTGACAGGCATGAGCAGAGTGAAGTAGCCAACCAAAGAAATAGCAGAGCTCTTGGGACAGCACTGTTCTCTACATTGCCAGGTTAGTTTAGTGTAAGGATCAATATGCAAAGGTATAGAGCAGGGGTGCCCAAAAGGTCGATCGTGATAGACTCACGTTGCCATCCGTTCTACCTGCTTCCCGACCCTGTAAAGAGGTGCTGAAGCGCCGGGCTGACCAACGTTCCTCACTTGACATCAATTCTGACATCGGAGACGAAGTTCCGGGCCAGCCAAACGCTGCCTGGCTGGCCCGGAACTTCCTCTCCGACGTTAGAATTGACGTCGGGTGGGGAAGGTTGGTCGACCTGGAGCTTCAGTGTCCTCTTTATGGCGATGGCCTGTTCCCTGAAGGCGATGGCGGCGGCGGTGGCTTGGGGGAGGGCAGGGAGACAGACAGAAAGGGGGCATGGAGAGAGAAAAACGGGCAGGGAGACAAAAAGAAAAACAGAGAGAAAAAAAGAAAGGGGAGGAGGACAGGGAGAGAGGAAGAAAAAGTTGGTGGAGGTAATGAGGTTTGGAGGAGAGGAAGCATACAGGAAGCTGAAAGAAGGGAAGAAATATTGGATGCACAGTCAGAAGAAGAAAGTGCAACCAGAAACTCATGAAATCACCAGACAACAAAGGTAGGAAAAATGATTTTATTTTCAATTTAGTGATCAAAATATGTCCATTTAGAGAATTTTTATCTGCTGTTTATATTTTGCACTATGGCCCCCTTTTACTAAACCGCAATAGTGTTTTTTAGCGCAGGGAGCCTATGAGCATCGAGAGCAGCGCAGGGCATTCAGCGCAGCTCCCTGCGCTAAAAACCGCTATTGCGGTTTAGTAAAAAGGGAGGGGGTATATTTGTCTATTTTTTTGTATAGGTGTTACTGAGGTGACATTGCATAAAGTCAGCTGCCTTGACCTCTTTGGAAACCCACAGAATATAAAAGATAATTAACATTTTCTCTGGTACAGTGTGCTTTGTGGTTTTTTACATTTTATTGTTGGTAGATCATTTTGACTTGGTCATTTTAAAAGTAGCTCGCAAGCCCAAAAAGTGTGGGCATCCCTGGTATAGAGAATGACATGGTGACAATATTCATCACTGCTCCTGTCCCCAAGGATAACCATTGGAAACCATCTCCATGTCATTCTTTAGTGTCTATCTCAACCTCAGGCCTTCTATACCAGCACTCTTCAATGCAAGGCTTGAAGGTCAGTGGTTGTGCCCATTCATACTTTGAGTCTTCCCTTTCTCCTTAAAGAATGACCAGGGAATGGTTTCTCGCAGTTAACTGCAGGGATGGGGATGGGGATGAAGTCTATCCCTGTGTCATTCTCTACCTGGTAGAAACCCAAATGGCAGCAACATACAGGAGCTGAGATTGTGATGTCATAATGCCTCATTCCACCAATGCCTAAGAACTAACCTTATCAGTGATGTCACAATGGCTTTATTATCCTAGACTTGGCTGAAATAAGAAGATAAGAATTGCCATATTGGACAGACTGCAGGTCCATCAAGTCCAGTATACTGTTTCCAATAGTGGCCAACCCAGGTCCCATTCTTTAGTGTCTATCTCAGCCTCAGTCCTTCTACACCAGCATTCTTAAATGCAAGGCCTGAGGGTCAGTGGCTGGGCCCATTCATACTCTGATTCTTATTTGAGCCAAGTCGAGGATAATGAAGCCATTGTGACATCACTGATGTGATTGGCTCTTAGGCATTGGTGGAATGAGGCATTATGACATCACAGTATCTTCTCTAGATCCCAGAGACTGTCATTCTTTAGTGTCTATCTCAACCTCAGTCCTTCTACACCAGCATTCTTCAATGCAAGGCCTGTGGGTCAGTGGCTGGGCCCATTCATATTCTGATTCTTATTTGAACCAAGTATAGGCTAATGAAGCCATTGTGACATCATCGGTGTGATTGGCTCTTAGGCATTGGTGGAATGAGGCATTATGACATCACAATATCTGCTCTGGATACCAGAGGCTGTTATTCTTTAGTGTCTATCTCAACCTCAGTCCTTCTACACCAGCATTCTTCAATGCAAGGCTTGAGGGTCAGTGGCTGAACCCATTCATACTCTGATTCTTCCCTCTCTTCTTTTTTTTTTTTTTTTTTAATTCTTTATTGCGACAGTGATTTGTTCCAAGCTTTTCAAAACCTGGACAAAGTGCCTGGTTTTGAAAAGCCGTCTGGACCCCCGGACATGTCCTCAAAAGGAGGACATGTCCAGGGAAATCCACTCTCTCCATTTCACTCATACATGTGTCTGTAATGCTCACAATATTTTACCTTTCAGGTTGCCATAAAGCTGAAGAAGGAAATTGTGACTCTGTGGGTGGAGATTCCCTGTGTGGATAATGTTGGAAGCTGCACTTATGACAACATCTGTAACTACTTGGATATGTTGGTCCCCCCAGGACAGCCATGTCCAGAGCCGCTTAAAAGCTATGGCATCCCTTGTCGCTGCCCCTTCAAAGCAGTAAGTATAAAACCACCCTAGCGGAAACAGAGAAGAGCGAAGTGAAAGTAGCAAATGGGTAGTGAAAATCTGTGTGGGCAGGAAAGCTGATTGATTTTATGGATCTTAAAAAACCAGTTCCGTGTTGTCAAATGCAAAGCACTGAATGGCCCGATTTATGACATGGAATGTTCTTCTTGCTATATCTGGTCAGTCCCGATGCTTGCCCATCTATCCGAACTTAGGGGGGGGGGTCTTTTTACTAAAGGGCGTTTAACCCTAGTGCACGTTAAGCACTTGTAAAAAAACAGTCTTACCGCAAAATGTGTTAAAAGCATTTTGCAATAATTTGCCAATTTGCAATGCGCTAATCCTGTGTTTTAAATAAATATTTTTGGGAGGGCGTGTATCACAATGGGGGAATGGGCGTGGACGTTTTTTCCAGTTAGCGCTTTTGCATTCGCACATGTTACCTGGATAATTCTCACTTAATGCAGGAGCCCTTACTTAGGGTTACCTTATTTTCCAAATGGAAAACCCGGAACCATGGCCCCGCCCCATTCAGGCTGGCCATACCCCGTTCCACCCCCAGGGCCCGCCCCATCCCATCCCCGCCCCCTCGACCTGCACGAGCAACAAGCGACATCGGACGTCATTCGCTCATGCGCTAGTGTGACCCGATGACATTGCGTGCGTGCACGTGACGTCAACGTGATGCCTCTGCGCATGCGCGAATGCCATCCCGATTAGAGAATGACACGGTGACAAAATTCATCACCGTTCCCTTCCCCGCGGATAACCGCGGGAAATAATCCCATGTCATTTTTTAGTGTCTATTTCAACCTCAGTCCTTCTACACCAGCATTCTTCAAAGCAAAGCTTGGGGGTCAGTGGTTGTGGCCATTCATACTCTGATTCTTCCCTCTCTCCTTAAAGAATGACATGAAGATGGTTTACCGCGGTTATGCGCGGGGACGGGAACGGTGATGAATTTTGTCACCGTGTCATTCTCTAATCCCGATGTCGTTCATTGCCAGAAGCTATTCAAAACCCAGACAAAATGCCGGGGTTTGAAAAGACGTCCGAGGAAATCCGAACTTCTGGTAACCCTACCCTTACTGGTAGAAGGCAGTAAGGGCCAGATTTTATAGAAGGCACCTAACTGCATCTAAAGTTTAAGCGCCGGTCTGCGTGGTTGTCAATCAGCTGCTAGGTGCCAGGATTTGTAGGGCCTATCTCGCAGACCTTCTGATGCTATTTTCTACCTAGAACCATGTCTACTTTTCAGGTAGGCATTGCTAGGCATGGGAGGGCACCTTGACTTAGGCACCGTGCGGAATTCTGCGCTCAACTTTTAATTTTGTTTTTTTCAACTAACTTCAGTGGCGTGGGCACTTATCTCGCCATTTAAGCTAATTTACAGGATTTGGGTTTCCTGCGGATTTTACCCCCCTCCTTTACAAAGCTGCGCTGCGTTTTTAACACCGGCCGCCGTGCTAACAGCTCCGACGCTCATAGACCCCCTTCCTTTACAAAGGCACACTAGCGTTTATTGTGCCAGCCGCTGCGGTAACAGCTCAGACGCTTATAGGAATTCTGTGAGCTTCGGAGCTGTTACCATGGCGGGCCGGGACTAAAAACACTAACGTGGCTTTGTAAAGGAGGGAGTTAGTTAGGCATCGCCAGGCGTCCGCTATTAGCGTGCCTTAAGGTGCTCCAGAGTTAATTTTTTGTAGGTCCTCCAACCTAACGGAAAAATTAGCGCAGGACCGGCAAAGGGGGAAAAAAAAAGAGTTCAAAAAGCCCTAAATACTGCCACGTTTAATCTGAGCTTAGCATACAGGAAACTCCTATAGTAAAATGCGTTAAGCTCAGATTTGAATGTGTTTTGGTATAGTAACCAGATGGGGGAGTGCTGGCTCCTAACTCAGGTGGACGTAACAAACTACACCAGGCTTTGCGTGCAGGTTAACTTAGCTTTCGCACACTAAGGGCTCCTTTTACAAAGGCGCGCTAGCACGGTTAACGTGCGCGACTTTTCATCACGCGCTAACCCCCGCGCTGGCCCAAAACTGCCGTCTGCTCAAGAGGAGGCGGTAGCGGCAAGCGCATCCAGCGGTTTAGCACGCGCTATTGCGCGCGTTAAAACGCTAGCGCGGCTTCGTAAAAAGAGCCAACTGTGTATTCAGTGCAGGGAAGTGCGCAGAAGAGTGGAACACCAAGCACAGGATTCCTTAATGCTGGGATTTTCAAGATTCGAGTTTTATTTATTTATTTATTTATTTGAATTGAATACATTTACAATATCATAAAGATATCAAGGAAAAAAAGGTTTCCATACAAATTTTCAATACAACAAACAATACAAAAAAACCCCCAATCCTTTACAAGCCCACAAAATGGGGAAACATATTGCTTATTTACTAACTTAGTTTTAAAGAAAAACAAAGAAATGGGTTGAATTCCCATGAACCCAAATCATTCCCTACTAAATTAGGACATGGACATTCCTAACCTAATTTCTCATCAAAGAATGAAAAAATAAAAATAAAAAAAGAAGTTTTATTTTTTTAATTTTCATATATATATATATATCTTTATTCATTTTAAAATTTTCAATAAGTGTAAAATACAATACAATCACTTTACACTTTAGTATCACTTAATATTTCCATCAAAGTATACTTCACATTCTATATCCCCCCCCCCTTTATACACAACATTAGTTCTTGGACGTAAGAAAATATCAAATATCCCCACCCACCCTCCCTACCCTGGACGCGTGTGACGAATGGGAAAATACTATTCATTCTGCACAATAAGTTGTTAATGGCTTCCAAACATCCTTAAATTTCTAGAAATGCCCCCGCTGTATGGCTAGTGACCTTTCCATTTTAAAACTATGGCATAGTGAATTCCACCAAAAATTATCATTTAATCGATCGCAATTTTTCCAATGTTTCCTAATTTGCTGTATGGCAACCCCTGTCGTTATAAGCAACAATTTATTATTACTAGAAGATATTTGGCTCTTAGCCCTCATTAATGTACCGAAAATCACCGTGTCATATGACAATGCCACCGGGTTTTCCAGTAAATTATTTACTTGGCCCCAAATGGATTTCCAAAAGCTAAGTATCAATGGACAATAGAATCGTAAATGATCCAATGTCCCAGCTTCGAGATGACAGTGCCAGCATCTATTCAACTTAGAGCTATGTAATTTCTGTAAACGAACTGGGGTCCAAAATGCTCTATGTAATAAGAAAAACCAAGTTTGTCTAATAGATGAAGACGCTGTAATTTTAATAAAAATTTGATGCATTCACTTATCTGGACTTCTAAGCGAGTTACAAGTAAAATAAAGGGAGTAAACACCAAAAAGTACAGTCAAAATTTTACAAAATTAAAAAAATAGTCATAAATAAAACCAAAATGACTAACATGACACCAAAGGTATAAGGGTAGAAATACAATTTGAGATAGGAAAGAAGAACAATTAAAGGGAAAAAACGAAAGGTAATGGGGTTGCAGAAGATCTTTGATTATGATGGATAAAACTAAAGTGGAAAAAGCAGAAATTATGGGCTCCTTTTACGAAGGCGTGCTGGCGGTTTAACGCGCGTAATACCGCGTGCTAAACCGCCGGCCGCGCTAGCGGCTACCGCCTCCTCTTGAGCAGGCGGCAGTTTTAGGCCAGCGTGGGGGTTAACGCGTGATAAAATGTCACGTGCGTAAACCCCGCTAGCGCGCCTTCGTTAAAGGAGCCCAATGTGTCGAATGCTTCCTTGAATAGGTGACACTTGAGATGGCCTTTAAAATGGTCAAGGTTTTTTTAATCTCTTAATAGGTGACCCGTCAAAAGTGCGCCGGACAAAGGTGCGCCGACAATCCCGCGGTGAAATTTGTGTGCAGGACAGATGTGTGCTGCCATTTCCTGGGGTTTAAGGGTTTTCTATTTATGCTGTGAGGGGGGGCCACCCCCCCCACTAAACCTACAAGTACTGGGGAGTCAGGTCAATAGCGCGCCGGGACAAAGGCACACGCAGACAATTGAGCGCAGTGTGGAAGGTGCGCGCCGCAGAAAATTACTGTTTTTAGGGCTCCGACGGGGGTGTGTGGGGGGAACCCCCCCACTTTACTTAATAGAAATTGTGCCGCGTTGTGGGGGGTTTGGGGGGTTGTAACCCCCCACATTTTACTGAAAACTTCACCTTTTTCCCTGTTTTTAGGGAAAAAGTTAAGTTTACAGTAAAATGTGGAGGGTTACAACCCCCCAAGCCCCCCACAACGCCGGCGCAATCTCTATTAAGTAAACTGGGGGAGCTCCCCAACAAAAACCCCCGTCGGAGCCCCTAAAAACTGTAATTTTCTTTGGCGCGCGCCTCCGTCTTGCGCTCAGTTGTCGGCGCGCGCCTTTGTCTTTCGCGGGGTTGTCTATAAACCAGTACTGGTGCTCCTGTTGGGGGAGAAAACCCCCCCCCCTACACTGAAAACTCCCGATGACCGAAAAAATGTGAGTTTTCACTGTACTGGGAGGGTTCCCCCCACTAAACACCCCTCCAACGCGAGTGCGAACACTTGTAAGTTTACTGGGGGGTTCCCCATCCACAGCCCCACTCAGAGTGCAAATGGAAAGGCCTTAAAGCCCAGGAAATGGTGGCGGGCATTTATCCTGTGCGCAAATGTTATCGCGGGATTGTTGGTGCGCATTTGTCCGGCACACTTTAGTTACAGTACCTCTTAATAACATAGGCAAAGTATTCCAGAGCTGAGGGGCGACTACGGAGAATATGTCCTGCCTTTTAGTACCTAAATAGTAGCAACATTCCATGCTACTTATCCAGGGCAAGCGGTGGCTTTATGGACTTTGCCTCCAGGAACTTGTCCAAACCTTTTTTAAAACCAGCTACATTAATTGCTCTTACCACATCCTCTGGCACAGCAAAACTACATGCCCAGATTAGCATTCTAAGCCACATGCACAGATATGTATGTGTAGGTTTACCAGATGTCTGGATTTTCCTGGACATGTCGTCCTTTTCGAGAGCTTTTCAAAACTGTGCACTTTGTCTGGGTTTTGAAAAGCTTCCTTCAAAATCGCATCGGGAAGGGGCCTCCGTGCATGCGCGAGCATGATGTCATTTCGTCACGTCCACGCATGAGCGAATGCTGTCTGGGGGGGTGTGACGGGGAGAATTGGGCGGGCCTGGGGGGTGTGGCCATGGGTCCAGATTTTCCTTCGGGGAAATCTGGTACCCCTATGTGTGTGCAGTTCTGACACAGTTTTCTTTTGGGCCAAAACATAGCTGCTGCTAGCACAGACTTGTGTGCACATATGTCTGGTGTGCTCTCCCACGTGTTTTTTTGTTTTTTTTGTTTTTTTTGGGGGGGGTTGCAAATAGCCCATTTGCAGTCTGTTTGTGCACTGCATCGGGGAACATTTTTTTCTTGTATGGGTGTATTAAGAAATCTTGTGCTGAGTTTTAGCAAAGATCCCCTACCACATGATTTTCCATATCAGCTCCTCTGAATGCACGATTTCTGGACTGGGTGGGATGGACAACATAGGAAATTCTGGGGACTGGGGGAGTGGGCAACATAGGAAATTCTATGTAAATGTCAGTCTTTGCTGGGGTGTGCTTGGCGGAATCCATGCAGCACTGGTGGCCCTCGTGTGGAATATCCACATTACACTTCTCTCGTTGTATGAGATCATTAAGGATATGCTTTAGAGTTGCTGGACCCCCTTTGGGTTTTTTTTTAAAGTTTGAATCCAACAGTTTCCTGCTGATTTTTTCTACTCAGCTCATTTGGAGCCAGAACTTGGGATCTGAAGCCATGAGCTTACATTCTCAATTTCAAGGGGGTTTATATCAGTAGCATAGCCAGCCGATTTTGGGCGGGCCTTGAGGAGCTTGGTTGCACCTGCACGAGCGTGCCTTTGAGCCCTTTATGCCCCGCACCTCCGGAGCTATGGCTGTGGTGGGCGGCAACTCGCCTTTCGTCAGAGGCAGAGCACAGGGCTGCACGGAGAGGCGGCGCTGCAGCCTGACTCTAGTGCCACCTTGTCCTTGCACTGTGAGAGAGACTACATAGTAACATATAGTAACATAGTAGATGACGGCAGATAAAGACCCGAATGGTCCATCCAGTCTGCCCAACCTGATTCAATTTAAATTTTATTTTATTTTATTTTTTTTTTTAATTTTAATTTTTCTTCTTAGCTATTTCTGGGCAAGAATCCAAAGCTTTACCCTGTACTGTGCTTGGGTTCCAACTACCTAAATCTCTGTTAAGACTTACTCCAGCCCATCTACACCCTCCCAGCCATTGAAGCCCTCCCATGCCCATCCTCCACCAAATGGTCATACACAGACACAGACCGTGCAAGTCTGCCCAGTAACTGGCCTAGTTCAATATTTAATATTATTTTCTAATTCTAAATCTTCTGTGTTCATCCTAGGTAAGCTTGAGTCGATATAGGGTGGGTAGGGGCCCACCCATAGCTATGCAACTGGTTTATATATCCTCTTCTGAGCCAGGGTGCCTTCTAGAACACTGCAGTCACGACCACTAGATGTCATCTTTAAGCAATTCTTTCTGTCTGTTGATTCGGAGTGAGGAGTCCATGTCCCCACCTGAAGAAGCTCATCCCTGCAAAATTTGAGTCGGGGGGCTGGGAGCATTGAGACAGTGATATGTAATCACATTTTAATGCTGGTAAAAGGGAAGGAATACCAGCAGGGTTGCCTGAATAAATCTTCACCACCGTGGATACACAGATAAGTGGTTGTTTGATGTTCTGTTATCCTATATAATCAATACAGGTGGTAGAAGACTGGGTGTGGCACCGATGGTCTCCATGGCAACCAACGCTATGAGTTCTCTTATGATTTTCATTTGAGTTAGTGCTATTTGGTTTGGTTGTGGGTCTGAGCCTATCACACATGGTGATTATAGTTTGAACATATACAGTATATTGGATTGCCAGAATTAATCATCTGAGTTTCCCAGATATTTGCTAGTTAATCCGTAAGCAATAACCACGATTCCCTCCCTGTGAGCGCTTCCTCTTGGCAGGGCCATGCACAAAACCACTGGGTCAACCTGTACTCTTTGCTGCTGTTATTTTAAACCAGATGTCATGACTTTCTTTGTTTTCAACCCTTCAGGGTGTCTACTCCGTGCCAGAGAGTAGCTTCTACATTCCTGGAGTGTCTTTGCCGTCCTGGGCTGCCAACGGCAACTATTGGATGATGTTCATCCTGAGCAGCGGCGATCAGGAGGTTACCTGTGCCAAGATATATTTCTCCCTCAAGTCGAATTCCGTCTAGCACTGGTGGCAATAGAAGACAAGAGGAGACGTGGCGAGCGCAGCTGATCCGGGAGCATTCACTTCACCATCACAAGCAATATTTCTATTCTTCCACTTGTACATGCAATCAATATCACTGTAATGTTTCTTGTGTCCAGCGGCAAATCTTATTTTCAGTCTGAACTGGACCCATTGATATTCACTACTGAGCTGGTGTCATATAATGCCGTCTCCTTCCCTGCTTTCTCCATGAAGGTGGTTTCTGGTGCCCTGCTCTTTGTGACATCCAGTCCATTGATAAAGAACAAAGAGGCAGACCTGGGATTATAAACATTTACTATAAAAACTTTCCATATGAACCGCAAAACAGAATTGCACAGGTGCTTGACCAGTCAGCCTTATTTCTCACAATGGTTACTAGAAGACTGGACAGACCCTGAAATCTTCCATTTCAGTATTAGGGGGTGTGTTCAGAGTGCAGGTACTCCTGCTTAGTTTCTGAAGTGTTAATGATGTCGGCCTACATTTCGTCGGCTTGCTAGGCACCGGTAGCCCCGATTCTGGACGTGGCACCTGGCCATGATTGACATGGGGCAGATGCACGTATTCTAGGCACTTGCCACGGCAGGCGCTGCGTGAAGAATCAGCCCCTTAGTGACTAGCTGGCCACAATGCTTGATATAGCTGACTATCCACAAAATTTAAAACGCTGGTTGGCTAAAGTTAGTGGCCAAATTTGGCCGCTTGTGTAGCTGGTCTGTCTTGGGCTGCTATGAAATTAGCTGGCTGGCCAAGACACACTATCGATTTAGCCGGTGAAAGATAGACTGGATATTCAATGTCAGTCACTGGAAACAGTCTGGCGTTTGAATATACGGGCTCAGCGCCGACTGCAAGAGTCAGCCCGGCTAACTCCTGTGGTCTGACTATTCAGGCCCATAACATTTAGAACAGAAAAATATTTTCAAAGATCTCCTTACCAATTGAGCTCTCTGCCAAGATATTGGGAGTCCTTTTTGATTCCTCTCTTTCCCTTAATGACCAAATAAATCCCTTGGTCATGAAAAGCTTCTTTAGTTTGCGAATGCTGAGGAAGGTTAGACATCTTTTTCATCACCGTCATTTTTTTATCTTAGTTTAATCAATTATATTATGTAATGTAATTGTAATGTAATTTATTTCTTATATACCGCTACATCCGTTAGGTTCTAAGCGGTTTATAGAAAATATACATTAAGATTAGAAATAAGAAAGGTACTTGAAAAATTCCCTTACTGTCCCAAAGGCTCACAATCTAACTAAAGTACCTGGAGGATAATAGAGAAGTGAAAAGTAGAGTTAGAGGAAAAATAAAAATAAAATAAACATTTTAACAAGACAGCATTGATCTAAATACTTTGGAAGGTAGAAGAGAGGAGAGAAAGGAATAGAAGCAGAAGGGGGAGCCGTTGAACAGTAGAATTCTGGAGAAATTTAAATGATAGAAATAGAACAAAACAAAGACAAAAGGCAAAACAATAGATAAGATTAAAGATAAATCATAAGCTGGAAAGAAAAATAAAATAAAACTTTGTCTTCAATCCACGGTTTCAGCGTCAGTGATGAAGTGGAGCAAGTAAGTTTAGGAGGAGCGATTGACGTTTCCAGAAAGGGCTTCTTTATTATCTCGTCTTGATTACTGTAACGCTATCTACCTCGGCATTACAAAAATTTGTCTTCATAGATTACAATTAATTCAGAATACTGCTTCGAAACTGATCTTTGGAAAATGTAAATTTGACCATGTGACCCCTTTGCTTCAGAGTCTTCATTGGTTCCCAGTTTATTTTAGAATTCAATTTAAATGCGCTTGTATTTCTTTTAAAATTCTACATGGTATCTTTAATCCTCTTATTCCTTTATTTTGGAATGTTTACCGATTCTCCTTTGCAAGAGGTAGCCAACAATTTAAACTTTCCCTTCCTTCTAAAAAGAGGGATTAAAGGAGTCAAGATCTTCAGTCAATCTTTGGTCTTTAAACTCTTTCAACTCTGGAATGATCTCCCCTTTTTTTTAAGGAGTTCCAGTTCATTTAAATGTTTCCGTAAATCTTTAAAAACTACTCTATTTGGCAAACATTTTGAAAATTATTTCTTTTGAAATTTTGCTATTATCTTCTATTTATCATTTGTAAATCAGTCCCCGTTTATTTAATTGCTGTAAACCGAGTCGAGCCTTCTCAGAATGATGACTCGGTATACAAAGTTAAGCTTTAGTTTAGTTTAAGTTCCCAAGTGAAACGTGTGTGTTGGGTGTCGGCCTACTCCATGAAGGTTCTAATCGGTAAACTTGCAGTTTCTGCATAAGAGATTAGAAACATAGAAAAAGACGGCAGAAAAGGGCTATAGCCCACCAAGTCTGCCCATTCCAAATACCCACCCTCTGGTTTCACTCCCCTAGGGATCCCCTGTGAATATCCCATCTTCTCTTAAAGTCCGACACGCTGTTGGCCTCAATCACCTGCAGTGGGAGTTTGTTCCAATGATCCACCACTCTTTCAGTGAAGAAGTATTTTCTGGAGTCGCTATGGAACTTCCCTCCCCTGATTTTTAGCGGATGCCCCCTGGTGGTCGAGGGTCCCATGAGGTAGAAGATATCTTCTTCCGACTCGATACGGCCCGTGATGTACTTAAATGTTTCAATCATATCACCCCTCTCTCTTCGTTCCTCAAGTGAGTACAGCCTCAGTTTATTCAGTCTTTCTTCATACGTGAGATCCTTGAGCCCCCAGACCATCTTTGTGGCCATTCGCTGAACCGACTCGATTCTCTGCACATCCTTCCGGTAGTGTGGTCTCCAGAATTGAACGCAATACTCCAAGTGAGGCCTCACCATGGACCTGTACAGCGGCATCATAACTTCAGGTCTCCTGCTGACAAAACCTCTACGAATACAACCCATCATTTGCCTTGCCTTGGAGGTAGCTTTCTCCACTTGATTTGCAACCTTCATGTCATCACTAATGATCACCCCTAGATCACGTTCCGTCGTGGTCCTGGCCAAGGTCTCACCATTTAGTATGTAAGTTCTGTGCGGGTTTTTCTTACCCAGGTGCATTACCTTACACTTTTTAGCATTGAAGCCTAGTTGCCATGTTGCCGACCACCGTTCAAGCAGTAGTAGATCTTGCGTCATATTATCAGGTAAAATGCTTTTACCTACTATGGAAGGAGCTTCAGATCTAAAAATGGGCCAAGTTCTGGAATAGGGCCAGGATGGGAACAGCAGTGGCACTGGAGGTTAGAAACTAAAAATAGTGAGAACATGAGCCAGAATAACAAAGAATACCTAGTACAGGTCTTTAGAGACATGTCCGTGCATACGTCTAAAAGCAATTATTCCTCACCTTTTATGAGCCTTCAACTGTAATTATTTGTTCTGCAAATCATGCGTTCATTTTAGAAAATTTTAGCTTTATGGCTTTTTTTGCACTGAGATTTTGGGTAATTCAATGTGCAGCTGTAACCAGACTTAAAATTTCTTAACTTTTAATAAACCTTTTTTTACTTTTAACTTCTGTGTGGTAAGTTTGATATTTTTGGATTCTCTTTGGGATTGAAATTCAGAGGGATTTAACCAGGCCAGAGAGGTTCTGGCTCGCTTAAATTGCCTATCGGTGGACAAGCAATGATATTTAGTGGTATTAAACCAAGCAGTGCTACTGAAAATTGGCTCTGACCTGCTCCCAAAAAGTGGGCCAGTCAGGAATGGTGCTGGAGAGCAGTCGGGGCCCACATCAGATATGTGAGTGAATTTATGAAAGCGCCACAAAGGAGTAAGGAAGGGGTAAGCTGCGCTCCTGCCCCCAAAACCTCCCACTGAACCACCAGGTATGCAGGTACGCCCAGAGAGACCTACCTACACATTGGGGGAGGGGGGGGGCAGAGGTTACCAGATGTTTGGATATACCCGGATATAGGGCATCTCCTTGCATCCAGTCAGCTTTTCAAAACCCGGCACTTTGTCCAGGTTTTAAAAAGCAAATTGGGTTGGGAGGGGCATCAGTGCAAGCGCGGATGCCCTCCTGACCAAGATGAGCAGGTTGAGGGGCGGGGTTAGGGGGGTGAGGCTGGGGTGTGGCATAGGCATAATGGGGCGGGGGCATGTCTTGGGGGTCTGGATTTTACATCTGACTATATATTGTTTATTTTTACTACTGTTATGCTGTTAACAAAATGTTAAATTTTAGTTTGAACTGTACCTGCTGTACACCACCTTGGGCGAATCTCTTAATATAGTCAGTTAATAAACCCCTATAAAAGAAATAAATGCCAGGAATTATTAACCAATAGAACTGGCTCAGCCAGTTTGCCCAGTTTGTTTAATATCAGTACGATGCCTAATGCATTCTAGTTCCTCAGTTGCTTTTCCACAGGGTACAGATAGTGATGCTTCCTGAGAGGACTTTAGAGGTGTGTAGAGAAAAAGGAGGACCGATTTAGACATCCGGGTTGCACTTCCATTGCTTTCAGTGGAAGAAAAATCCAGATGTCTCAATCCGTCCTCCTTTTCCCTGAGCCATTTGATAATCCTATAGTAGAGGGCTAACATATCCTTTAGGCTCTCTGGCTCATTTTGTCTGAGGACCTTGACTCCTGCAGGGTCCCCTCTAACACTTCTAGATACACATTTCTTTATCCTTACCATCGCGGGTGAGCAGCAATAGCTGTGGAGCTGGGCATTCTTGTAATTAGAAGCATTGACTTGTAGCTCCCAGTTCTACTTATTGATATCAAAGGTGCAAGTACAGTAGTCCCCCGAAATTCGCGGGGGTTCCGTTCCAAGACCACCCACGAATTATGAAAATCCACGAATATTGGATGTGGTGCTAAAATGGCAAAATATGCCCTCCAAATCAAATTTAAATAGAGTAGAATGTGTGTTGTCACCAATAATGATGAAGATATGGACAGGAAAGCAGCAAAGCAGAGAATTTATAGCTCCTCGGGTGGCATCTCTTCTTCGGGCGCATCAGAAGGAGTCATATCTTCTGACGGGTCTTCTTCTGGTGTGGTTTTGTGCTGGCTTTCCTTCATAGGTTTGAGGAACATTGTGATGGGAAGTTGCTGTTGTTTCTTCGTGGTGGCAAGGAGGGTCTTATATGTCTGAATGGAAGCATCGATGCCATTATTAACTTTGAGAGCCCAAACCATATAGGGATCCCATGCTTCAATCATCCCTTGTAACTCCCTTGCTGTCCTAATAATCTGGGACAGACGTTCTAATGTCAGACCGTGCTCCTGCTCCTCCTCACGATCAGTCGCTTCCCCCTCATCTTCGCTGGCAGACTTTGTTAACTCCAACAAATCCTCATCCATCAGGGGCTCAGAGTGGGCATCAATGAGATTGTTGAAATCATCTTGAGTGATGTCGTCAAAACCTTTGCCACCTAGTATCCTTGCCAGTCCCACAGCCTTATCAACAGCCTCATGCTGAATTTCTTCTGGTGATAAGCCATTGTAGTCATGGACACACTCTGGCCACAGCTTTTTCCAGCATGCGTTGAGGGTTTCCTTTTTCATCTCCTTAAGAGCAGCTTGGATGACTGACAGGCACGTTGCAATTGTAAAGTTATGCCAGTAACTCTTTAATGTAAAATTATCATCTGTGTCCATTGCATCCACAAGGTGTTGGAGAGAATTTCTTGTATAAAGAGCCTTGAAGGCACGGATCACACTTTGGTCCAGAGGTTGGATTAGGGAGGTGGTGTTGGCATGGAGGAACTCAATCTGGACTCACTCATAATACAAATCCAAAGGGTGTCCGCCTGCATTATCCATAATGAGCAACACTTGGAAGCCCATGCCTAAGTCGTAGAGGTAATCTTTGGCTTGAGGGATGAAGCACTGGTGAAACCAGTTTGAAACTAGGATTTTGGTAATCCAGGCCTTTGGGTTGTGCATCCAGGGAACTGGCAGCAGGTTTTTTGTTTTTGAGGGCTCTAGGGTTCGCTGATTTGTAGATGAATCCTGCTTTCATCATGTAGCCAGCAGCATTGCCATACATAATAAGCGTTCTTCTTCACCCAGAGAGTGGTAGAAAACTGGAACGCTCTTCCGGAGTCTGTCATAGGGGAAAATACTCTCCAAGGATTCAAGACTAAGTTAGACAAGTTCCTGCTGAACCGGAACGTACGCAGGTAGGACTAGTCTCAGTTAGGGCGCTGGTCTTTGACCAGAGGGCCGCCGCATGAGCGGATTGCTGGGTACGATGGACCACTGGTCTGATCCATCAGCGGCAATTCTTATGTGCCTTAAACCCTGGAGTTTTGGTTTCATCCATCATGATGTAAGTTCTGGACGGCATCTTCTTCCAGAACAAGCCTGTCTCATCCATGTGGAAAACTTGTTCTGGCTTATAGCCCTTCTCCTCTATGATGTCCCTGAAGGTCTTGGGGTACTTTTCAGCGGCTTCTTTGTCAGCAGATGCTGCCTCTCCATGTACAGAAATACTTTTAATATTGAATCTTTTTTTGAAAACGATCAAACCATCCTTTGCTGGCTTGAAAATCTTCAGGCTCTTGTGTTGTAGACGATCCGGGTTGCTGTTCTATGGCATCCGTTGCAAACTGCTGGTACAATTTCCTAGCTTTTTTATGGATGATGTTACCGTCCAAGGGGATGTTCTTTTTCCTGCAGTCAGTGATCCACAATGCCAAGGCAGATTCCATCCTAACGACTGTCTTATTTCTTACTGTCATTACCTTTTTGGCAACATCACAGAAACTTACTGATACGGTGCTCCTGATTGCTGCCTCGTTCTTCTTTATGTAGCGTATGGTGCTTTCATTAATGCCATAATGGTGCGCTACTGCAGCATAACTTTTTTGTTCTCGGAGCATATCCAGCAGCTCAACTTTCTCCTGGAGTGTCATACACTTCTGGCGATTTGGTTCATTGCCTCAGGCCTTTAAAGGTGCAGGGCATTTGGGTGGCATCTTAGGACTTTCACCGGTTCGTGATACAATCGAGATAGCTACACTCTGACTGGCTACTTTCAAAACTCCCGCCAAACCTTTTCAATCATCCTGATTGGCCACTGTGCTTCCAGACATTTTGTATATGTAAATTTAGCTCGCAATGGATGATTGAAGCATGGGATCCCTAGACAGTAAGGTTTGGACTCTCAAAGTTAATAAAAATGTCATTGATCCTGCAATTCAGACATGTACAGTAAAGCCTTCCTTGCCACCATGAAGAAACAACGACCGTGTGGTACATGGGGAAGAACGAGGCAGCGATCGGGAGTACAGTATCTGTAACGACAATAAGAGATAAGAATTACTGTTCAGTATATGGTTCTAAATTAATTCTCGTCAGGAAAATACAAGAAAAACTGCGATTGAGGGAAATTTGCGGATGAAATAACCGCAAATGACTGGAGGTGTGAAATCTGAAACGCGAATAAGTGGGGGAGTACTGTATTACATTGCTTTGGAATGTTACGTCCAAAACCAGGACTAGCTAAGTACTCTCCCTCCTGTACTGGGCATAGTACAGCTGTCAAACTGGTGCAGGCAGCAATACTCTGGAAAAGAGGAGGCTCAGGGGAGATATGATAGAGACCTTCAAGATCATGAGGGGCATAGAGAGGGTGGATAGGGACAGATTCTTCAGACTGAAGGGGACAACAGGTACGAGGGGGCATTCGGAGAAACTGAAGGGAGATAGGTTCAGAACAAACGCAAGGAAGTTTTTTTTCACCCAAAGGGTCGTGGACACTTGGAATGCGCTACCGGAAGAAGTGATCAGGCAGAATACGGTACAGGGATTCAAACAGGGATTGGACGGATTCCTGAAGGATAAAGGGATCGTGGGATACTGAGGGAGGAGCTGGGATGTAACACAAGTATAGAAAGCAAACCAGGTAATGAGTATAGAAACCAAACCAGGTCGTGCATGTGCAAGACCGGAGGGTTAGGACCTCGATAGGAAGACAGGACTTAAATGAGAAACCAAGGTGGCAAGGGAGCCCCTTCTGGTGATACAGACAGGTCGTGACCTGTTTGGGCCGCCGCGGGAGCGGACTGCTGGGCGGGATGGACCTGTGGTCTGACCCGGCAGAGGCACTGCTTATGTTCTTATGTTCTTAATACAATATATATTTGGGGGGTTAGGGAGAAATGCACCAGAGAGCTCTCAGTGCAGTCTTGGCAACACACAAAACCACAATGAATATGCATGAGATATTTGCATACTGGAGGCAGCGGCGGCTCATGCAAATTTGTCTCATGGATATTTACTGTGGATATCTTGAATGATCTGGTAAGTCTCAAGGACAGGGATGAGAACCTGTGGAATGGACTAATTATTCACAAGACTTTCCAAGACCCTCTCTGGGAGGAGGTGAACTGTCAGGGTTCTCCAGCCTCCTCTGCAGTGTGTGCTGCAGGGGTTGGAGCTACAGCCTCGGCACCCTGAGGTTGTGGGTTCAAATCCCTGCACTGCTCCTTGAGACCCTGGGCAAGTCACAATCCCCATTGCTCCGGGTACATTAGAGTGGGAACCCGCTGAGACAGTTAGGGAATACTGCTTGAGGACTTGAACAATTTGCAATCCGCAGAGAATTGTAGGAGATGCGGAATATAAATTATTTTTTTTAAAACATTAAATAAAACGTCCCTCGCTGTTGATTCGAATACGGAGCAAAACCGCTGAGTTTGAGCACCAGAGGGCGCTGTGAGAACCCTCCCCTGCCTGCGAGGTGGTTCCGGAAATCGCCGAGCACGTGACGGGAGGGAGGTCATGTGACCGCTGCCGGGAAGAGCCGGGTCCTGCAGGAGAGGAGGTGGGTGAAGTCCGGCGACAGTTGATGCGGGGGAGGGGAGGGGAGGGGAGGGGAGGGGGGGGGGAGGGAACGAGTTGTTTTTGCCTATGGGCTTTACTCTAGTTTATGCTGCATTTCCTTTAATCATATTTGATCTCAAATCCATTATTTACAGTGGCATTTCTAGCCAGGCTACATGTATTACATACTCTCTAAACTGAAAAGGAGTTCTCATGCAGCATAGGAAATTTCCATTTCTGTCTGTCCCTTAGAACTCAGGTCACCTAGTTATAGCTGTGATAAGTCATATACCCTGACATGGATTTTAGAATGCATTCATTATCTTACACGCAAGCAGGAGGCAGTGGCAGAGACATGGGCTATCCATGCTAAAAGGGACTTTCCTCTAAATCAATGACGTTCAATCCAGCCCTTAGGACACACCTAGCCAGTAAGGTTTTCTGCATATTCAGCATGAATTTGCATGAGGTACATTTGCATGCATCACCTCCAACATATGCAAATATATCTCCTGAATACTCATAATGGGTATTGGAAGACAAATTTTTCCCCATCCCCGCAGGAACTCATTTTCCCGTCCCTGCAAGTTCTTTTCCTGCACCTGCCCCATTCCTGCAAGCTCCATCCTCATCTGCACAAGCCTCAAACACTTTAAAATCATAAGTAGCAACATTCTAGAGCTCAGATTGTGATGTCATAATGCCTCATTCCACCAATGCCTAAGCTCCGTCCTCATCTGCACAAGCCTCAAACACTTTAAAATCATAAGTAGCAACATTCTAGAGATCAGATTGTGATGTCATAATGCCTCATTCCACCAATGCCTAAGCTCCGTCCTCATCTGCACAAGCCTCAAACACTTTAAAATCATAAGTAGCAACATTCTAGAGCTCAGATTGTGATGTCATAATGCCTTATTCCACCAATGCCTAAGCTCCGTCCTCATCTGCACAAGCCTCAAACACTTTCAAATCATAAGTAGCAACATTCTAGAGCTCAGATTGTGATGTCATAATGCCTCATTCCACCAATGCCTAAGCTCCGTCCTCATCTGCACAAGCCTCAAACACTTTCAAATCATAAGTAGCAACATTCTAGAGCTCAGATTGTGATGTCATAATGCCTCATTCCACCAATGCCTAAGCTCCGTCCTCATCTGCACAAGCCTCAAACACTTTCAAATCATAAGTAGCAACATTCTAGAGCTCAGATTGTGATGTCATAATGCCTCATTCCACCAATGCCTAAGCTCAGTCCTCATCTGCACAAGCCTCAAACACTTTCAAATCATAAGTAGCAACATTCTAGAGCTCAGATTGTGATGTCATAATGCCTCATTCCACCAATGCCTAAGCTCCGTCCTCATCTGCACAAGCCTCAAACACTTTCAAATCATAAGTAGCAACATTCTAGAGCTCAGATTGTGATGTCATAATGCCTCATTCCACCAATGCCTAAGCTCCGTCCTCATCTGCACAAGCCTCAAACACTTTCAAATCATAAGTAGCAACATTCTAGAGCTCAGATTGTGATGTCATAATGCCTCATTCCACCAATGCCTAAGCTCCGTCCTCATCTGCACAAGCCTCAAACACTTTCAAATCATAAGTAGCAACATTCTAGAGCTCAGATTGTGATGTCATAATGCCTCATTCCACCAATGCCTAAGCTCCGTCCTCATCTGCACAAGCCTCAAACACTTTCAAATCATAAGTAGCAACATTCTAGAGCTCAGATTGTGATGTCATAATGCCTCATTCCACCAATGCCTAAGCTCAGTCCTCATCTGCACAAGCCTCAAACACTTTCAAATCATAAGTAGCAACATTCTAGAGCTCAGACTGTGATGTCATAACACCTCATTCCACCCATGGCTAAGCTCCGTCCTCATCTGCACAAGCCTCAAACACTTTAAAATCATAAGTGTTCGAGGCTTGTGCGGTTAAGGCAGAGCTTACAGGAATGGGACAGGGACAGAACTCACGGGGACCGGGGAAATTGAGTTCCTGTGGGGATGGGGAAAATTTGTCTCCGTGTCATTCTCTAATAGGTATCCCAAAAGCTGGGTTAAGAACCACTGGTCTGGACTGTTAAGAAACTCTCCCTTTCATGTTGTTTGACACGTTTTTAGCGTGTGCAAAAGATTATTTTTTATTTTTATTTGACTTGTCTCAGTAAACGCCTTGTCAAGATCATTGCATTCTACAGTCTTTTATTCTTTTGTGTCTGGACTTCCATTTTCTGACTGTGGAATACTTGGGCCCTTGCTTTGTTTGTCCATGACCTCCGGCTCATGATCTTCTGTAGTCTGTGATTACTGAAACAGTGGGGGCATGCCATTATCTGAACAATATAGGGTAATGCTGAGGTAGTTAGCCAGATCCAATGCTATTAACAGCTGACATTTGGAAGGTTTAAAGAGCAGGAACAGATCATGGAAGTAGTGACAATATAATTGTGTTTATAAAAGCCTGAAGCATCTCTGTCCGACGGGCAGGCTAATAGTCCAGGCAGAGTACCTGCATCATACTGTGATAATGCATTCCTGATAAATGCATTAGCCTGGGTTGTTGAAATCCAGTGACTAGATTATGGAAGATTTCTTATCCGTTGATGTTGTATTCTGTATCTGCCAGGCTTTGGTTGCTGCAGCTTGTGTCAAAGCTAACCTAGTAATACAATCAAGTTTGTTCTAGAAGAGGGGCGGAGGCTGGAGGAGCTTCCAGATAATAGCTAAAAATGATATGTTCATACGTAAGCCGAGGTTAAAAAAAATAATGAGTGCAGTGAGGAGGGAAAGCAAAGGCATTTAGAGATTTAAAACTGCCTTCTAGGCTCAAACGTGAGCTATAAATTCAGGAGAACTCTGAGAAGAAAGGCAAGAGGAGACAGGATGGAGGTAACTTTATGAGGGAGAGGGTGAAAGTGAAGCTGCTGTTTCTAGCTGTGAGTCTCTATAGCAGCAGAAAGTGGAGAGAGAGGTTCAGACGCCTTTGCCCAAGTGAAATAGGGGACTGCAATTCCCATGTTAGTCCATTTGGATATATCCGGATCAGTCAGCAAGTTGCAGGTGGCATCTGTCTCCTTTTTTTTTTTTTTTTTGAAATAGCTTAATATCTCTGGGACAAGCTTCCAGGTAAGTCATCAGATCCTGCCCTGGGTTTAAACTTTGCAATTGCAAGCTGTCTATAGATGCAATTACAGCTCACAATAGATGGAGGTGGTGAGCTGTATGGACTTGAGACAGCAAACAGTTGAAAATCCTGTGCCTGGTGAGAAAGTCAATGTCTGCTAAATCCTTTTGAGTTGGGTTCAGATTGTTTAGTCATCTTAATTTCAGGTATTTTCTGTCCTTAGGTTCTCCTGAAGTGTCTTTTAATTGCCTTCACTGTAAAAAGTGTGACCCTCCTTTCAGAAATGTTTGTCTGCTGAGCCGTTATTTTATTTGATTTGTTTTCTGTAGTAGAACACATAATAGCTCAAAAATTATATATAAAATGCATATTTAATATTTGCTGTAGGTTTTGAATGCATAGGCTTAGCAGATACAATTATTTTACTCATTGAGATGTTGGGGTGAATGATTATAACGATCTGAGAAACCTGCGCAGAAATTGGCACTAAAGAACTGGTCTGAGACTTTATTGCCAATTTCAGGGCAGGTTGATCCTTTTTCCTCTCATTCATAGCAGACACATATTATGGGTTGTAGTTAAGAAGTCTTTGTTTGCATTGAGCTATTGTTCTAGTTAGGGTTTCTTAGTTTATCTCCTTTAAGGACTGTGAACAGCTAAGTACTTGAAAACTTAGTGATAACAAATATTTGTTTGATACTTTGTGTATGTAGAAAACCTCTAAGGTTCTACCCTAAGTGGAGAGCAGAGACCTCTAGTGGCTTTGTTAAAGCGATGGAATTTGACTTGTGAATGCCCTCCAATATTGCAATAAGTTCGCTGTTCTTCTTCAATTCGACCTTTCTGCAGCTTTCGACATGGTCCATCATGATATACTAATTCTCCAACTTTCTGGCATAAACTCAACAGTCTTAGATTGGTTCTCAAAATTCTTACGTTCCCGCTCCTACTTCGTTAACATGAATGGCTCCTCATCCCTCCCGTGGAAACCGATTTGTGGAGTTCCTCAGGGCTCACCTCTATCCCCGATTCTTTTCAATGTTTATATGTCCTCCCTGAAACTCCTCCAACTGTCCCCCTTGGAAACACTTTACACTTACGACGATGACATCCTTGTCCTCCTCGAGACCGACTCTAACCTCACCAATCTCTCTGAGAACATCATGTATATCGAACCTCCAATCCTGGGCCCTCACCGTACAAATGAAATTAAACGAGACCAAAACAAAACTACTTTGGCTCGGCCCAAAATTAGATCAGCTACCCACCCTCATCACACTGTCCTCTGGCACCACATTGCAGCTTGAACACTCATGCAAAATTCTGGGCATCATCATTGATTCCACACTGTCCTTCAAAATGACCACCTTAATTCCTTAGTAAAAAAATGCTTTTTCAATCTTCACATGTTAAGGAAAGTGAGATCCTGCTTCCATCATCATCACTTTGCTGTCCTCGTACAATCCATCATTCTTTCCAGACTGGATTACTGTACCTCCATCTACATAAGCCTGACAAAGAAAAGCCTTCATAGACTCCAGCGGATCCAGAACACTGCGGCTAAACTAATCTTCGCAAAAAGCAAATTTGACCACGTCTCCCCGCTTCTGTCTAAGCTTCACTGGCTCCCAGTAATCCTTAGGGTTCATTATAAATGTGCCTGCCTAACCTTCAAGTCTCTACACGGTATCCTGCCTCCCCTTTTTCCACTATCCTGGAACTCCTCTAATCCCAACACCACCAGATCCACTCAAAAATTCAAACTATCCTTCCCCTCTTTAAAAGGTATATCCCATGCAGGAAAATCAGGGACTTCCCTCTTCTTCAGGATCACCGAACTCTGGATCAGCTTTACTACCCCGCTTCGGAGCCTGACCTCCCTCCAACTCTTCCGCAAACATTTGAAAACTTGGCTTTTCTCTAAAATGCAATGACCCTTCCCTCATCGATATACAAAGTCCCTCTAAACTTCTCTTTCTAAGTCCTTCTACTTTTCATTGTAGTTCCTTTCTACACCAACTCCTGTAAACCGTGCCGAGCTCTATTTCTGTGGAGATGATGCGGTATACAAACTTAAGGTTTAGTTTAGTTTAGTTTAATATTCCCAGGGAACTCCTGACCAGTGACATAATAGTAGAGGAGATCTCTCTTGGAGGGAAATTGTGACTGGTATAAAACCTCAGCCCTGGCCGAATTCATTTTCTTTGTCATCTGCTTCCCCGACCACCCTACTGCTAAGTAAGGGAAAGATGGTCTTTGGGAAGCCCAGCCTTTATCCTAGGAAGAGAAAGGAAGTGGTGAGTAGTGACAGGGTTGCTGATGCTTCTGCATTTGCCTGAAGGCGTGAGCCGCAACAGGGAACCAGTCCACCACCACCTCTAAGGAGGAGAATAAAAGAGAGGAACAGTTGGAGAAACTGAAGATAGTGGCATTAAAATACTTCATTAAACACTACGCAGGAGGCAGACCTCTTTTACTTGAAAGGAAGCTCTGGAAGGTGGGGGGCAAAGGATGAAGGTGAGAAGGATAGACTAAGGAAATACTTTTTTACGGAAAGGGCAGTGGATGCATAGGAGTGGTGAGAGCGAGGACTGGATCTGAATTCAAGAATGCATGAAATAAGCACAGAGGGTCTCTTAAAGGGCCCCTTTTATCAAGTTGAGCTAGAGGTTTTTCATGTGGGCCAGCATGGTAAGCTCTCCGATGCTCACAGAATTCATATGAGCGTCGGAGCACTTACCTCACCGGCCTGTGCTAAAAACCTCTAGTTCGGCTTAATAAATGGGGGGGAGGTAAGTTAGACGAAAGGGTTGTAGAGGTTATTAGTTGGTAAGGATAGGCAAACTGGATAGGCTATATGGTCTTTATCTGCCATTACACGTAGATAACGTATTTTCACGTAGATAACGCGCACCCGTGTAAAACGCGCACACGGGTATAGCGCGCGAAAAACACAAATTTATGTACAGAAATTTTTATATACCGCGTACACTCGTATACCGCGCATGCTGCCCGACTCTCCTTTCGCCCGCCCCGACTCTCCTCTGGAGACCCCGACTCTCTTTTCGCCCGCCCTGACTCTCCTTTCCCCCTTGAAGTCCTGTCCCTACCCTGAAAGCCTGATGCTACCCCCCCCGACGTCCGATTCACCCCCCCACAGGACCGCTCGCACCCCCACCCCGAAGGACCGCTCGCACGCACCCGCACCCCCACCCTGAAGGACCGCTCGCACCCCCACCCCGAAGGAGCGCTCGCACTCCCACCCCGAAGGACCGCTCGCACCCCCACAGCCTCCCCCCTCCCCCATGGAGAAGCTGTCTACCTTGTTTCCGGATGCCAGCGAGCCCAGCTGTTTCCTCTGCCGGCGGTCCCGCCCCTTCTCTGAGCCTGCTGCGCTGCTTTTTCTTCCGGCGGTCCCGCCCTTTCTCTGATGTCAGAGAAAGGGCGGGACCGCCTGAAGAGGAAGCAGCGCAGCACAGGGCTCTGAGAAGGGGCAGGACTGCCGGCAGAGGAAGCAGCTGGGCTGGCATCCGGAAACAAGGTAGACAGCTTCTCCATGGGGGAGGGGGGGAGGCTGTGGGGGTGCGAGCGGTCCTTCGGGGTGGGAGTGCGAACGGTCCTTCAGGGGGGGGGGAAACTATGTAAAAAAATTTTTGTACAACGCGCTCACGCGAGAAAATACGGTATTTCTTAGTACCAGCATTGCCACTAAGCTATCTGAAAATTTAGCGCTTCTGTTATGTGATGCTTGAATATCCATATGAAACTGCTAGCTCAAAATCTAGCCCTAGAAAACCGGAGCATATAAAGAGCCTGCGTGCTGTTGTCTTGCGCTCATTTGACCTGTCACCATTCAGTCTGTCCATCCACGTTAACTGCTCAGCTCTACAATTCCTTCCTTTTCATCAGAGGTAATTTGTATTAGGTTCCTATTAAGCAGAGGACAAGTTTCACAAGCCCTGTTCTAGCTAATTAACGCAAAGGTTAGCCAGCAAGATCGTTCAGAAAATTGCTCTTTCTAAGGCTTAGGTCCATGAACAATTCAATGATGTTTTCAAAACAGGAAACAGATGAACAAAATGAGTCTCTCTTTCGTGAAACAGTAAGCTACAATATCACTTGTCTCCTGAAAGATCAGAAAATGCTCATTTTGCAAATAATCAAACCATGTTGGGTTTTCTGCAGGGGGAAGATGAGATAGTTCTTCAGACCTGATGGTTTCGTTTCTCTATCCTGGCCTATGCGTGCCTGTGGTGCTCGAAAGTTCATAGTACTCTGGAGCTACCTTTATGTAATGTAATGTAATTCATTTCTTATATACCGCTACATCCGTTAGGTTCTAAGCGGTTTACAGAAAATATACATTAAGATTAGAAATAAGAAAGGTACTTGGAAAATTCCCTTACTGTCCCGAAGGCTCACAATCTAACTAAAGTACCTGGAGGGTAATAGAGAAGTGAAAAGTAGAGTTAGAGGAAAAATAAAAATAAAATAAACATTTTAAAAAGACAGCATTGATCTAAATACTTTGGAAGGTAGAGGAGAGGAGAGAAAGGAATAGAAGCAGAATGGGTCAGCGTCAGTGATGAAGTGGAGCAAGTAAGTTTAGGAGGAGCGATTGACGTATCCAGAAAGAGCTTCTTCAGGGAAGAGACTTGGCCGACAGTCCCAGGATGCCTATGTCTCCTCCCCTGCGATGTTCTCCCATCCATGCATTCCCTCCCAGACACACTGCCCGTGCCCCAGCCGCTCCAAGGAGGCTGCCCCAGATGAGGTCCACGGTGAATGCAGGATTCTCTCCTCTGCGGGAAAGCCGCCTGGAGCCGACAGTCGATCTTCTTAGCGGATTGCAGGGGGGGAAGAGTTCACACTCTTGGTAGGATCGGGTCTGAGTGCTCTCGGTGGTTGTGGCTGGTCTCATTGCTGCTTAGGTGTAAAAGCAGTTGATCTCCACTGCTGCTGATATTTAAAAGCAGGCAGATTGATCTCTCCAATGGACTGCAGGGGGAGGAGTTCACGCTCCTGGCAGGATCGGGTCTGTGGGCTCTTGGTGGTCGCTGCTGCTTGTATGTAAAAGCAGTTGTTTTTCTTTATAAAAGCTGGAATCCATTCTCCTGTGAAGAATACAATTGATTATTTTAATAATAAACCAGCCGTTGCTGTATACAACTCTAGCTTTGATCCGAGAATCACATGGCAGACTAGACTTGGATAATGCATAAGCAAGGTAAAGCATGTTCAGTTTCAGCTTTTTGTTTGCATGCATCACCTGTGATCTTTGGAAAACAAGCTTACCCCATGCCTGAAAGCCTCAAGCCAAACACTTTAATTTTCCTCTCCTGTTTCTGGGTTTTTTTTAAAATTTATTTATTTTTTTAACTTATTATTTATTGAAATTTTCAATATATTACAAGAAACTAAGATTCTTGCTAAGGAAATACAGCCGGAATAAATGTCACATTCATAAACAGATATAAAAGTAACATTCTCGCTTCCTTAGACCACAAAAAAAATAAAGGGGAGTAATGGCAATTATTATTAAGAAGTTAAACACAAAGGAAAAAGAACTAATCAACGAAAGGCTATAACATGCTCTGCATTATAATAAATTTCCACTAAACAACAGCAATTTTCTTTAGCGCCAGAAATGATTTTAGCTGCTCCGGCTGAAAAAAAAAAATATTTAACCTGAGCAAATTTTACTTCGCATTTACAAGGGTAAGCCAGTAAAAAGGACGCCCCAAGTGCCCTGGTCTCCTGTCGCAAAGACAAAAATTGTTTCCTTTTTTCCTGGGTAACCTTAGTTACATCCAGGAATACCCATATCTTTTTACCATAAAACAGTTCTTTTGATAGGCGAAAATAGAGTTTCATAAAGGAATCCAAGTCTGGTTATTTCTTAATTCATTCCCAAAGAGAATAATATAGTTTTCAAAAACTCCAGGTTTCCTAATTACCTTTGGGTGCCAGATTTTGAGGGTACGGATGTGCTGTTTACCACCCTAAGTGCATTCTGTAACATTTAAAGTATGAAAACAGTTTAAACAACAAGAATGAATTTGCAGGGAATGTTTATAATGAAAAATGCATACTTTTCATTTATTAATACTATATTAATATTGGCCTCTTTTACAAAGCCTCGTTAGCAGCAGCCGCGCGGAAACAGCCCCGAAGCCCTTTAATTCTCTATGGGCTTCGGGGCCGTTAGCGCAGAGCAGCCGCTAGCGCGGCTTTGTAAAAGAGGCCATATGTATTCACGTGGACAAACTTGGTAACGCCAATTCTTTATTTTACTTTAAAAACTTACACTTATCACAGCTCAAGTTGATGAACAAATTAACAAACAATTGTTACAATAAACACTATACCTAAAACCAAATAAAAATAGACTCTCCTTCAAAGCTCAAAAGAGTACATCAATATCACTGCCGTCATGATGTATTACAGTTGCATTTCAAGTATCTACATACCAAAAGCCAGTAAAAAAAAAAAAGGTTTCCAATCACTTCCAAATAGCAACAGTAGAGTCTTCCTTTCTTACATCAAGTGACACACATAAAAGCAGGGCTGTGGAGTCGGAGTCGGGGTCGGAGGAAATTTCGGGTACCTGGAGTCGGAGTCAGAAGTACAAAAAACTGAGGAGTCAGAGTCGGAACATTTATATACCAACTCCATTTTTGAACTTGGCATACCAATCACGAGCGATTCTTTCAGCTATAGCACCCACTATATACACAGCACAAATGTTGCGAGCAGCTTCTGCGGCCTTAGAACCTTGATTAAAAGCAAAAAGAAGGTGGTGTCGAAAATGCTCATTTCTCTCAACTTGACATTCCATTTTAACGATCTGAAAATTAACCAGTGCTGTGGAGTCGGAGTTGAGGAGTCGGAGTCGGAGGAAATTTCGGGTACCTGGTGTCGGAGTCGGAGTCTGAAGTACAAAAAACTGAGGAGTCGACTCCACAGCCCTGCATAAAAGGGGTCTTTTATTAAGGCGTGCTAGCTGATTTAGCGTGCGCTAAATGCTTTAATGTTTAAATTTGTCTGGCATGGATGATAAGGAAAGTGAAATATAAGCCTACCTGTTAACTTCCTTTCCTTGAACCATCCCGGACCAGTCCAGACCAGGGGAAGCCACAGGGTCAAATTCACAGAATAACAAGTTCAGAAAATGAAGTGCAGTGGTATTATTGCAGTATTATCTCTAGGTTACTGAACAAGGAGATCAATTTTCAGCTGCTGGTATAGATTGTAAGGTGTGTCAGAAGCTCAAATACAAACTCAAAGACAACAACAAATTGTTTTAATTTGACATGGATATACAGAAGAGCATATGGCAGTATCATCCCTCTATAAGGGGGTGAAGTAAGCTCTGAGTTGTTTTCTCTGTCTCTATCTGCTGGCAGGAGAACATAACCCACTCATCTTGAGTGGTGTGACAGGATTCAAGGAAAGGAAATTAACAGGTAAGTTTAAATTGCACCTTTCTGTTTTCCAGCATGATGGCTCACACCAGGTTGAAAAGTGAGAATTATAATGGCTACAGTTCCACAGAGGTCAGCCCTACCGATGAATACTCAAGCCTTACTTCGGAATCCAGTGATTATGAGAAGCAAGGAGAAGTCACTGGCACAACGTAAGCAGATACTTCTCTTTTACTGTTAGGCTTTTTTTGTTACATTGCATTGCTGAACTCAGGCTGGTGTCTGTTGTCAAATGTTTTAGAAAATCCTCTCCTAAGGACATGCCGTTTTCTCTGTCCACAGCAGGGAATGCAAAGACACAGTTTTTAATATATTTTATATGATAACTGTCTTTGCTTACAACAAGGCCACAGAAGAGGAGCCACGTCCGTTCACTCCTTAGCTTCCAAATTTATTTGTGGCTTACTGAGTACCAAGACACTAACCAAACTCCTTGTTCCTTCTTGGAATTTAAATCTGTGTTTCCCAACCCTGTCCTGGAGAACCACCAGGCCAATTGGGTTTTCAGGCTAGCCCTAATGAAAATGTATGGAGCAGATTTGCATGCCTCTCACTTCCGTTATATGCAAATCTCTCTCATGCATATTCATTAGGGCTAGCCTGAAAACCCGATTGGCCTGGTGGTCCTCCAGGACAGGGTTGGGAACCATTGATTTAAATCACACTTTCTTTTATAGGCCCTCAATTTGAGCCTCTAGCAGAAATTCCAATATCTGCCCCTATTGCTTTTGGAGGAGATTTATTGTACTTGACTTGAAGCTTGTGAAATTCAAGCCTTTGCGCTTCACAGTTTCGTACAGATGGAGTAGCACTGTTGTTCACCCTGACTTTCTACTACTACTATGCAGCGTTGTACATGTAAAAGAGAGTCCCAACTCAGAAGAGCTTAAAATGTAATTTGGACAGACAGACAGGACATATAGGGGTTGGAGAGTTTCTATGTTTATGTTTATTAAAATTCTTTATAAACCGCTTAGCTAAACAGCAAGATCAAAGCGGTTTAAATAATAATTCAATTAAGAATATAGAAGAGAACTCCATTTAAAACAAGTAAAGCAAAAAGTCCAACCAAGTCATTTAAAAACAAAAAGAAAACCATTCATCAACATGTACATACTTTTCAAAGCAGATTGCATCAAAGAACTTCAGTCCCTCCCATTTAAGGAAAAAGCAAATTGAAAATAATATGTTAGATGAGTTTCTTTCTTAGCGGCTATGCATGGGCAGGAGTGACCTTCCTTCGCTCCTGCCTGTGCAGAGCTGATGGCTGCTGCGAGTTCTCGCGGTTCCTTGAGAACTCATGGCAGCCAATTAGATAGCAGTTCTACACGGGGAAGGTCGCTTCTTCCACGATTCACCAGTGGACCACCAGGGATGCTTAAGGTATGCAGGGGAGGTGGGAGGGAGATAGAAATAATTAGAATCAGGCGACGGGAGGGCTCCCTCCTGTCCCGGCCACTGCTGGACCACCAGGTCTCATGGCAGGCCCAGGAGAAGCTTGCAAACAGGTTTGGGAGGGGGGGCAGGTCAGTGCTGACCTGAATATAAACCCAGACCCAAATCTCAGTTTATATTCAAGTATATACGGTAAACATAAATACAATGAATGAGGTAAAGTCAAAATCAGTAAATTGAAACTTAATAATAGGACTACCATGAAACAGTTTAAAAATATACTTAACAGCATTGATATATGATTAAGAGCTATAATGCATACTAAAAGGAAGACATAATACTTATGAAGCATTCAATAAGCACAATATTTATATAATGCATTATGCAAATAAATTTAGAATACTAGCATATGGGCCATATTCTATATACCCTGTATGATACCTAAAAAAATCAGTACCAAAAAGGACGGCGTTTAGTGAGATTCTATAAAACACCTCCAAAGTTATGCACAGTTTATAAAACCTTGCTTAGCATCTCTACATCTTACGAATATTGAGCCTAAGCTGTGCTCGCATCGGGCATATTCTATAGCAGTGTGCCTAACTTTATAGAATAGTTCTTTCAGTTCTTAATTTCAATGTATTTGTTTAATCCATTATTTAGCCCAGGGGTCTCAAAGTCCCTCCTCGAGGGCCGCAATCCAGTCGGGTTTTCAGGATTTCCCCAATGAATATGCCTGAGATCTATGTGCATGCACCGCTTTCAATGCATATTCATTGGGGAAATCCTGAAAACCCGACTGGATTGCGGCCTTCAAGGAGGGACTTTGAGATCCCTGTCCTACAGCAGTACTCAAGGGTTTAGGTCAGACATGGGCAACTCTGGTCCTCGAGGGCCGGAATCCAGTTAGGTTTTCAGGATTTCCCCAAAGAATATGCATGAGATCTATGTGCATGCACTGTTTCAGTGCATATTCATTGGGGAAATCCTGAAAACCCGATTGGATTGCGGCCTTCAAGGAGGGACTTTGAGATCCCTGTCCTACAGCAGTACTCAAGGGTTTAGGTCAGACATGGGCAACTCTGGTCCTCGAGGGCCGGAATCCAGTTGGGTTTTCAGGATTTCCCCAAAGAATATGCATGAGATCTATGTGCCTGCACTGTTTCAGTGCATATTCATTGGGGAAATCCTGAAAATCCTGGATTGCGGCCCTCAAGGAGGGACGTTGAGATCCCTGATTTAGCCCATCCTCCTGAATGGGTTGTTTGTTGGTCAACTCATATTTTTGTATTTATCACCTTGAGCTTTGTTAATAACCCCCTCCCCCCTTTACAAAACCATAGCGCCAACCACGATGGTAACAGCTCCAACATTCACCGGAATTCCGTGAGCGGCGGAGCTGTTACCGCAGTGGCTGGCACTAAAAACCGCGTTACGGTTTTGTAAAAGAGGGGGGAGGGGTGAGTTATTCTTTGTTGCCTAAATATATCTACAAATTAGTTTTTCTTATGGGCAGCCTCTTTCACAAAGCAACCCTCGGCTACGAAATCACCAGCCAGTGTGCATGTGTTCCCCACTGTGTACTGAGAAAGTGAAGCTGCTTAAACCTGTAATGGGGGTTCTCTTTATACAGCAGGGGAATGCGGTCACAATCTCCATTTCCCTCCCCCTCCCTCCATCCTGCTTATTTTCCGTTAATAAGTACTAAGCAATCATTTTACGTACAGTAAAAAAAATAATACTGACTGGGGGTTACTCTTGCTGCCTCGGGAATGCAGCTTCATCTTTAGCAATGAATTAAAAAAAAAATATTTGATGATTGGCAGATTGTAGCCAAACTGCGCTGTCACTGAGTGATGCCATCAGCCAGTGTGGCTGTATTCCCATATTGTATACTGAGAACCCTAATTACAAGTAATAGCATTACTTTCTAATTGGTTACAATTTTGTCTGGCTAACCCCTATATTGTATCTCCTTAATTGGATAGAAAATTGAATGAATAAATAAATTCTGTGTTCTTTTTTCCAATACAGATGGTATCAAACGTTAATACATTTGTTAAAGGGGAATATTGGCACTGGATTATTGGGCCTTCCCCTGGCTGTGAAGAATGCAGGTATTGTGGTAAGATGATCTCAGTACTTCTACCAGTTCAAATTTTTTATTAAAGTTTTGCAATAAAATAGAAGTGCACGGCATCCTTCCTCCTTTAATTCCACTTTCTTGGAATTCCTCAAATCTTAATACCACCAGATCTAACCAAAAATCGAAATTATCCTTCCCCTCATTAAAAGGCATTTCCCACCCAGGAAAACTGGGGACTTCCCTCTCCTTCAGATTCATCGAACTCTGGAACAACCTTACCTCCCCTCTTCTAAACCTGAGTGCTCTTCAACCCTTCCGTAAACATCTGAAAACCTGGCTCTTCTCCAAAACCTAACACTCCCCCCTCTTCTGTCATCCTAGCCCTCTAACATTCTTCTCCCCTCTGATCTTCATGTAGCTCTTCCATGGAGTTCCTTTCTCATTACAATTCCTGTAAACCGTGCCGAGCTCCACAACTATGGAGATGATGCGGTATACAAACCCAAGGTTTAGTTTAGTTTAGTTTAAATAGGAGATATAAGAAATATACAGAGAATCCAAGCCTTGGACGGCTAGATGAATATTCATCGCTACTATAGAAAATCGCAAACAATCCGATATCATCTAAGCCAAAAGATAGAAAGGGAAGCAGTAGGAGAGGGTAAAGAGGAAAAGAAAAGAGAGAAAGGAAGGAAAAGGGAGGAGGGAATGGGATAAATAAGGATCAGTAGAAAATGGAGCAGTCAAGAAGAAGATTGAGGGGGGGCGTGGCTTGTCTGTGAGACAAGACGGAAGGATGATCGCTGAGCTCCTCTCCCAAATGCCTATGTTTTAAATTTAAAAAAGGCTCTTCTCCAACTCTAACGGATCCATTTGCAGAAATATCTCTTTTGAATACAGTACGACAGCCTAACAGTATCAATTTGTATGTATATTCCTCCTGAGTGCAGTGCGAGTGCTGGGTCGATTGATGAGATCAGATTACCTTCACTCTAATGCTCATTACCGGCGTGATTTGAAAATAAACCAGTAACATTTCCTCCGGTTTTCCAGGCTGCAACAGAGGAGGTGATAGTGCCGATTCTGAATGTATGATAGTGAAATAAGCTGTCTCATACAAAATTATATTCAGGCTCGCTGACAGTTTGAAAAAAGCTGTTGAGACAATTTGAATGAGCAGGAGAGGAATCTACTGTTTGATAGTGAAGAGTAACACTGCGAGTCTGTTTATAAGGGACTGACAGATCTACCTTCACTCTGATGCTCATTACTGGCGTAATTTGAAAACAAACTAAAAAAAAAAAATATTTTCTCAATTTTTCCAAGCTACAACAGAAGAGGTGTGTGTGCCGGTTATGAATTAATGAATAAACTGTCTCATAAAAATTATATTCAAGCTCACTAGCAGTCTGATAAAAACTGTTAAGATAGTGAAGAGTAACACTACAAGTCTGTTGTTGAGGGGCTGACAGATTTACACCGAAGGAGCCTGAGATCGGCGGTTTAGCTCCGCCTCCAAACAGCCACTTTGACACCGGTCTACCGAAGCAGCTATCTTGAAAGCTTTGAGTGCAAGACCTCACTTCTTCAGGATCCAACACAGTGAAGGGAAACAGGAGATCGAGTCATCCCCCTTCACTGTACCGGTGAAGCCTGAGATCGAAGATTTGCCCCGCCCCCCAACAACCACTTCGGCACCGGTCTGCCCTTGCAGCCCTCTTGAGAACTTTGAGTGCAAGACCTCTCTTCTTCAGGATCCAGTACAGTACAGTGAAAGGGAAAGAAGATCGAATCGTCCCCCTTCATTACACCGGAGGAACCGGAGGAACCTGAGACCGACAGTCTAACCCGCCCTCTAACAACCACATCGGGGTTAACTGCTCCGCCCCTCAGCCCTTGTCGGGGAACTTTGAATTCGGCTGCTCAGGCAGAGGAGCCATCTTGCAGCCGTTGCTACCTGAAAACAACCCTCGCGACCCCGAACCAACCTGACAGGGCACCTCTTCACAGCGACTACCAGCCAACCACACCGACGCTGCTCTTACTGCTGAGCCGGGCGTGCGAACTTGCTCTACCCCCTAGCCCTTGTCGGGAAACTTTAAATTTGGCTGCTTAAATAGAGGAACCATCCTGCGACCGTTGCTGATTGAAAACAACCCTTGCGACCCTGAACCAGACAGACAGGTCACACAAACGCTGCTCTTACTACTGAACCGGGCGTGCGAGCTTGCTCACGCCTTTACGAAGCGGCTAAGTGAAACACAAACAATCCACCTTATAAATCAACCACAAGAACTGATCATTCAAGACTTCACATTAAATGAGGAAACCTCCTGCAGACAACAAACTTCAACCGCCTCAATCCAAATCAACATCATTAAGAGACGTGGTCTGACTGCAGTGGAGACCACAACATGAAATAACTGCTTCTCTTCACTCACACTCGAAACTGATTAAAAAGTGCTTAATTTGCAAAAAACAAAAAAACACCTCGCGATTTACCCAGAATATAACTGCCTGAGTCCATATGTCACCTCAAAAATCAGCGAAAAACGAATCTGCGTTGATCGGAGGGAAGAAGCAGAAACCTGATCTGAGCACGCCAGAGAAAATGGCGCCGAAGAACGATGAGGCTTCACTAGACCTACTCCTGAAAGAAATAAGATCAAATCGAGGCATAATTCAGGAACAGGTTGAAGAAATCAAACTTCTAAGAGGTGAGATCGAGGCAATTAACTCCCAATTTGTAGATGCCCGACATCGTTTGGAAGCCCTGGAGGAAAAAACATCTGTCATAACTTCATTACAAGAAACGGTAACTAAGCATGACAAACTTATCACCACTTTACAAAGAAACCTTGAAGATCTTTCTAATCGCAGCAGAAGATCCAATTTAAGGATCATTGGGCTGCCTGAATCATCAGAGGGATCTGATATGGCTTCCTTTCTTACTACTTTCTTGCCTACTACCCTGGGACTTGTCTTTTCACCTCCTCTGGAAATAGAGCGTGCTCACCGAGTGCCATCTCACCTTTCTTCAAATGCCTCCTCTCCCAGACCCATAGTGGTTAAACTACTCAGATTTCAGCAAACGCTCCAAATTTTAACAGTAGCTAAATCTAAATCCCAACTGCTATACCAAGGCAAGAAATTCTTCATCGTTCCAGATCTAGCTAAAACTACAGCCTTAAAGAGAAAGGCATTTCTATCCCACCGGCATAAACTTAAAGATATCGGAGCCAAATATGGTCTTATGTATCCAGCCAGAATGAAAGTAACTTACAACAACCACACTACATCATACACTGAGCCTGAGGAGCTGGCTGCATTCCTGGATTCTTTGAAAATGCACTGACACGCTGAACTCTTGATATCTTGGTTTGCCTTTGCGTTCTCTTGTTATAACCTATAAGAATATATAATTCATTGTCTTTGTGAATAAGCACATCACTTTTAAATTCCTTAAATTGAATGGGTGTGAAGTTAAGTAAATTGTTCCATATGAACAGTTTCTCCGTGCTCACAGGAGCACCTTTAAACTCTATTATCTTATACATGATAGTAAGGTCTCTCTACTTTCTGACCTTACAATATGCTGACACCAATAGTATACTTGCTCTTATTCTTATGCTTTCTTTCTTTCTTTCTCATCCTTCTGGTAGTAGAGTCTACTTGGTATCCTGGTTTTACCATTTGTTATTTCCCTATAAAGATGATGTTTACTATGTTTTACTATCGTATACAATAGACTATGGCTGATTTACATATCATCTCTTTTAATGTGAATGGTTTGAACCATCCTATTAAAAGGAAGAAGATAGCAAATTATATGTTAAATAAACATCCAGATGTGATATATTTACAGGAAACACATCTCCCACCTGCTGCCGCCTCTTATTTTGAGTTGAAGGGATATTCCACTCATTTGTACTCCCCTGCAACTCAGAGGAAGAAAAATGGAACATCAATACTTTTCTTTTTTTTTTTTTATTATTTATTTATACAGTTTTAAAAATTTTAACAAGCATACCATCTTGTACAGAAAAGTACAATCAAGAAAACATATCTTTGATTATTCTCAAAATGAAAATAAACCAAAATTACATAAAAGGTAGTAATTCCAACTTAATCATACACTAGTCCTCCATAATGGGTCCAAAATTCAGGAATTAGGAGTGAATTTAATACAATAACAAAATTAACCAAAACACGTCATCTGTGCTGAAAGAGAGCTTAAATAATTAAGACGCCGATGTTACTCTCTTTCAAGGCGTTTCATGGAGAGGAAAGCAGTCAAATGAGATGGTTCAAAGAAAATATATTTAAGGGAATTATACCTTATTACACACTTACAAGGGTATCTAAGAAAAAATAATCCCCCCATCTGGGTCACACCTGGTTTTAACAATAAAAATTCCCTCCTTCTTTTCTGAGTTTCTCTCGAAACATCAGGAAAAACTTGAATATGGAAGCCAAGGAAATCTCTGGATCTATTTTTAAAGTAAAGTTTAAGAATCCAATCTCTGTCCGGAGCCAAGGCTACAGTCAGTAAGAGAGTGGCTGGGCTAGCCACCTCTCTATCAGATTGTTCCAATAAAGCGGTAACATCCAAAAGATTTTCCTGTGGACTACCATCGTCATCTATTTTTTGAGAGTCCTGATTTTTTTTAGTAGGCAAATAATACACTCTTGACAATGATGGCAGTGAACTCTCAGGAATTTTTAAATTTTCCAAAAAGTACCGTTTTATCATTTCTCCTGGAGGAATTGAAGCAATCTTTGGAAAATTTATCAGACGTAAATTGTTAAACCGACTATTGTTTTCAAGTGCTTCTAATTTTCTTCTCAAATTAAGATTATCTTTCACAATCAAGTCTTGGTTGCTCTTAAACATTTTTAAGTCCTTCTTTTCTTCTTGTATCTCAGTTTTTATAACTACAATATCCTGTTTCACATTTTTAATTTCTTCCTTCTGAAATTCTATTTCTTTTTCCAAATTCTTTATCTGGGGATTGAGGGAATTACCCAGACTAGATACTAAGTCCCATAAAGATTCCAGTGTAACCTCTGGAGGTCGAATAGGGGTAAAGGAAAATGTTGGTGCACTGTTAATTATTTCATCCGATTGCTTTACCTCCCCTGTGCCTTGTAAACCCTTAAGCACAGTTGTTCCAGTCGCTGGTTCTTTTACAGGGAGAAATTCCCCCTGTGCTGTTCCCTGCAGCGAGCCCTCCACTTCACTGGCCTCTCGAGACGAAAACTCTGCCTCTTCGGACAAGCTCTCATCCCTTGGAGAGCTGGCTCCCAGCGGCAATGGCTGTAAGGGAGGCGTCCTGACGTCGGGGCTCAGCGTGACGTCCAGCCCAGGGATATCCGCCGAAACACTCCCATCAGCCGGCGCTCCCAACGGGCGATTCCCCAAACGACTCGACTCACTTTGAAGACGCCGGAAAATGTCATCGACTGTTAGAACTGCAGGGCTCGAGCGCTGGGAGGCTCCACCAGCGCTTCTGCCTCTTCTCTTCGGCATTTTCGGTAAGTTAGGAAAGACACTCTCTAGCGTCTTGTCAGCAACAGATAGCAGCAGCCATCTTGGAACCCCAACATCAATACTTTTCAGTGATAAACTATCCCCTATTATTCATTCTGTTAAAATAGACTCCGATGGCAGATGGTGTCTGGTACATGCTGCGTTGCATTCTGTGGATTTTATATTCCTTAATATTTACGCTCCTGTTTTGGATCATCCGGATTTTTTTAAGGATCTTCAGATGGCGTTAGTTGAATATGACTCTTGTTCTCTAATATTGGGCGGAGATTTTAATCAAATTCAAGATATCTATATAGATCGATCATCCTCTTGCAAACCCTCAAAATCTAAATCTCTTGCAGCTCTGCATGCTTTAAAAGAAACTTTTTCTCTTGTAGATCCATGGCGATTACTATATCCCAAAGGTAGAGAATATTCACACTTTTCACCACCACATAATACCTACTCGAGAATTGATTTCTTCCTTCTCTCCTCTTCGCTCATTCAAGACGTGACAAATACTTTCATACACCCAATAACTCTTACAGACCATGCAGCTATTTCATTACATTTATCTATCTCTGCCCCACGTAAAGAATCTCCCTCTTGGCGACTTAACAATACTCTGCTTTTAGATGAGGTAATAATGGAAAAAATCAAATCTTTTACTATGGAATTTTTTGAAATCAACACCAAAGATCCAGAAATTTGTCCTTCTATTGTTTGGGAAGCTTACAAAGCTTCTCTCAGAGGTGAATTGATCAAACTTGCTTCCTGGAAAAAAAAACAATCCATCCAAAAAGAAAAAGAACTGGAAACCTCTATTAAAAATTTAGAACTACAACATATGGCCACCCATTTACATGATCCATCTATGTCCCAACGTATTCAAAACTTAAAATATGAATACAATACTCTAGTCTCATGTACGGCCCGACGTGACATTTTCATTTCCAACTCTGGTCACTACATGGGAGATAATCTTATGGGTCGCCCTTTAGCTAGGTATCTTAAAACTAAATCAAAACGCTTGCACATCTCAGCTGTTCAAGACTCAACAGGACAATTAGCCAGAACCAGATCTCTGATTTCTTCCCAATTTGAAAAATTTTACACTACCATATATCAATCTGAATTTTCAGCCTCTGAAACAGATTTAGATACGTTTCTATTCTCACTAACTCATCCGACTATATCGGAATCCATTAAAGCAAAACTAGATGCTCCTATAACAACATCTGAGATTGAAAAAGCTATAACCTCTCTACCCACTGGGAAAGCTCCGGGCCCAGATGGTTTTACTAATGAGTTCTTCAAATGCTTTCGAACCCTATTGGCTCCTCAACTCCTTACATACTATGATTTCCTCCACTCCACTCCGGACAAACAATTTAATTTCGCTGAGGCTACGATTGTAGTTATTCCCAAACCAGATAAAGATGCTACTCTGGTTAAAAATTTTCGCCCTATCTCTCTTCTTAATTTAGACTACAAAATTATGGCTAAAATACTTGCAATAAGACTTACCACAGTGATCCCATCTCTCATACATGGAGATCAAACTGGATTCATCAAACATAGATACATAGGGGATAATCTTCGCTTATTTCATCATATCAATGCTCACGCCAAATCAATGTCGGATCCTGTGATTGGTCTAGCCATTGATGCTGAGAAGGCCTTTGACCGAGTGGAGTGGCCTTTCTTATTCCGAGTACTGAAATGGTACAACTTTGGTTCTTTCTTTACAGACTGGATAGAAACAATATACAGACAACCCACGGCGCGTATCCTAATAAACAACTCTCTCTCCAATAGATTTTCCCTCCATAGAGGTACCCGCCAAGGCTGTCCCCTTTCACCACTATTATTTGATTTAGCATTGGAACCTCTATTGTTAGCTATCCGACAATATTCCTTAATTAAAGGTATTCCCTCGTCCAGTCGAGAGATTAAACTAGCAGCTTACGCTGATGATATCCTTCTCTTTCTCAAGGATCCTCTTGTCTCTTTACCTCATTTTATCCACATTGTCTCTCAATATTCTCAAATATCTGGATATTCTGTTAATTGGGAGAAATCAGAGATCTTTCCGCTAAATGATCACATTTCCTCCTCAGATCTAGCTCAATTTCCTTTTTCATGGTCACAGGGAGCCGTAAAATATTTGGGGATTTTAATACATAAAGATCCATTACTTGCTCAGGATCTCAATATATCTAAAATCAAAAACTTGGTTTCAAGTACTACATCGCGTTGGTCCCCGCTTTATTTGTCCTGGTGGGGTAGAATAGCCTCCATTAAAATGACCTTAGCTCCACAAATTAATTATACTTTATCTATGCTTCCCCTTCTCTGCCATAAACCGTTATTTCATTGGCTTAATATGAAAATTTCTGAATTTATCTGGAACAAGAAAAAACCTCGTATTGCTCTCGCCAAGCTGAAGGCCTCTAAGATTAAAGGTGGCTTAAATTTACCTGATTTTTATTATTATTACATCGCATCCTTAGCCAAATACGGAGCTCACTGGATTGTTGACTCTTATCCACAGGATCAACCAGCATGGTTTGAAATGGAATGCTTTTTATGTGCACCATTACACATCTCCTGCTTCCTTACAGTGTCGATACCTAGACACTTGAGAAAGTATTCTTTGCTGAGCGCAACACAACATGCTTTTCAATTATTAGATGCAGTGGCTGAGATCTCTGTTGCTGAAGGCCCACTCATGTCCCTTTGGAATAATTCTAAAATTCAAAATAAGGGTAGATCCCTTTCATGGAAGAGGTGGCAGCGGGCGGGTGTGTGGTTTGTTCATCAATTGATCTCCTCCTCTTCATTTGTCCCATTTGATACTTTTTGTTCTGTAAACTCACTCCCATCCTCTGTATATCCTCAATGGCTTACGCTTACTAGAATACTATCTAATGTGCAAATGCGCCCTGACTTTATGACCTCTCATCAAACTATTCGTCACTGGTCTACCTTGGCTTTACTGAAAGGTAGGGCGATATCTCTTTTTTATAGTATCTTAAGAGATCACACCTTCACTTTTACGCCTCAATCCATGAACCACTGGGGCTCTATCTTAAAGACCAAGCTTTCTGAAATAGATTGGGAACTCTTCTGGTCATCTACAAATCGTCCTCTATTATCCTCAAGAGTCTCGCAATCAATGTTCTTTGTTATGTGGAATGCAGTATGGACTCCGTTTCGAATGTGGAAAGCGAAACTGAAACAAGATCCTACCTGTTGGAACTGTTTGAAAGAGCCTGGAACTCTTGATCACATGCTTCTTCACTGTACTATGGTTCATTCCTTTTGGATTCGTATCTGGGACACCATAAAATCTATTACCAAATGTTCAGAACCTATTTCCATGGACATTATAATCCTTCGTTCTCAACACCCTTGTTTCGCACTATCAAACTGTCCTCCCAAACTCATTGACACCATGTTTGTGACAGCTCTTATGCACATTTTAAAAAATTGGAAATCATCTACATTACTAGACTACACCTTTTGGTGGAACTCTTTGAGCATGTACCATAAATTCGAATCATATGCATATGAAAAAAACATGATATCTCGTTTCTCTACAAAATTGATGCGAAATAAATCACCTTGGTCGTTCTTGGATTCATATGTTCATTCTGCCTCGTAGACACTTCTACCCCTCTCTTTTTCTCCCTCTTTCTTTCTCCTTCTTTACCTTTCTTTTTTCTTTTACTTCATCCTCACTTTCTTTTTTCTTTTACTTCATCCTCTCTGCTTATCTACCCTTTCTATTTCTTTTCTTAGCAGTTTCAAATACTCTGAATGCTTCTTAATAATTTGTTATATGCAAATGAATGCAATTACGGTTTCTTTTGTTTCTACATCAATATTTCTTATTCAATTTTCATGTACTTGAACTGCTTTCTGTATATTATTTATAATATTCAATAAAATTATTGAACTCAAAAAAAAAAAAAAAAAGAAGAAGATTGAGATTGCATAAAGGTATCCAAATAATCTCCATGGCATTATTTGGAAGATCTCACTATTTCTAAAGCATCTGCCTCAAATGCTCAGTAGCTGTTTTCATGGCTTTGCTTTCAGGGAGTTAGCAATTGACTAATTTATATGTAGGCACTTAAGGGACTGATATATGAGGCCTGTGTTGATTGAGCAAATTGAAACAATTAAGTTCGGTGGCAGTTCGTCAATTAGCCGCCTGTTGACACACAGTTCTAGGCACTTACGCTTTACTGTGAGTTCCAGTTTATTTGTACGTTGTCGTGGTCCGCTTAGGAACTCATTGGACCCCTGAGGAAGATGTGTTATTCGAAACACGGACCGTGTTGGGTCACTGTTCCTTCATCACTTAGGTGGCCACATTTCAACAACGTTAATTGACTGAAATATTTAATTAAAAAATTTGTCAACTGCCTATTCCTAATAAAGTCTTGTCACGTGATCAAATTCACTCTTACCGAAAATAAGCTTAGCTGCAATATTCTGTATTAGTTGAAGCCTCTGCAGACTGACCTTTGAAAGACCCAAATAATCCAACCTTGACAAAATGAGTGATTGAACCAATACTGAAAAGTGTTGATGAAAGAGTGCTCTTGCTCTTCTCAGAACACAGAGGCCGAAAAAACACTTTAACAAGCAAATTTAGTTATTCCTTGAATGTAAGAGATGAATTAATGACAATTCCCAATATTAACTCAATTTTCAAAGATTCTCCTGAGTCTAAGATCACAGCAGAAGGGAGAGAATGTAACTTTGGGCCAAGCCATAAAAGCTTAGTCTTGGCAGCATTTAATTTCATCTGGACCATCGTCGCCCAGGACCGAAGCTTGGCAATGCAATGGTTAATATTGGGTATCAGATCACCGAGGTGTGGGTCAACCTCAAGTAATATAAAAATATCATCAGCGTATGTTAGCAAAGTTTCTCAGGAATTCAAGTTGTAATGTTTCAATGTGCTCATGTAAATATTGAGTAAGAATGGAGACAATGGAGAGTCCTGGGGGACACCCCAAAGGGCTTGCCACGATTTTGAGTTGGAACCTTCCATGTTAACTGAATAAGAACAGGAAGATAGAAATTTACACTTAATACAGTCCTGTTGGATTTTTTTTACCACCACTTATCTTACGGTAGAGAGAGAGGGGAGACATGATTGAGACGTTCAAATATATCACGGGCCGTGTCATGGGCCGTATCGTGGTGGAAGATGATATCTTTTTTCTTAAAAGACCCACGGCCACAAGAGGGCATCCGCTGAAAATCAGGGGCGGGAAATTTCATGGCGACACCAGGAAGGGTGGTTGATCATTGGAATGAACTTCCACTGCAGGTAATTGAGGCCAGCAGCGTGCCAGATTTTAAGAAAAAATGGGATAGGCATGTGGGATCTCTTAGGGGAAGAAGTTAGGGGGGTGGGTCATTAGAGTGGGCAGACTTGATGGGCCATGGCCCTTTTCTGCCGTCATTTTCTATGTTTCTATGTTACTGTTTAGAAAATTTAGCCCTATGATTATAGAAATAGGTGAAACCGGTATGAACAAGAACTTAGGTGTTATTGTTTCGAGCCTTTATTTAATTTGCTTATCACTTCTGTTAAAAACAACCCCAAAACAACTTACAATCAACATATCATAAAGTCCTCTGGGTGAACATCCAAGTAGTTTATCATTGATGCACTTCTTTATAGTATCTCCACCCAAGAAAAGCGGACTTTGGAAAGATGCGAGTGTGCTGAGATAATTTTAGAAAATTAAATAGCACGTGCATGCAGCGTTTCTTAATAACTGTGACCAGTTTTAAAGGAAATAGCATTCTTTCAGTGGAGCATCCTTCTGGGTAGCCAGAGTGAAGATTATTATTATGGGTGAAGGTAAAAGGGCGAGAAAGTAAATATGCTTTAAGAACGGTGAGGCTGCTGTCTATATTGGCCACAAAATACACTCCAAAAAGCTGCCAAAAACCTAAACTAGTTACAACAACAACAACAAAAAAAATAAACTAGCCGACTCTTTTTCCTCAGTCGGGTTCCTGGGTTCCTGAAGAAGGGCTCCTCCCCGAAACCAGCGCGGTTGAACCTGTTTGCCTGGCGCGCTTCAATTTTGTGCTTCAGCGATGTGGTTTTTCATGTTTCAGCTAAGTTTATTAGCCCCCGATCTGCCCATGACCCTTCCATTTATGCTTCTCCTTTTTGGCGCTGCGCATATATTTAAATGAAATCCAACTAATGCTGATAGTGGCTTGTTAAAAAGCTAATTATCGGCGCTAATTGACTCATTTAATTAAGTTGCGTGCGCGACTCAACGTAAATTTGGTAGTGAACGCATGAATTAGCATCTGCTAACTGCAAGCCCGCTGTGATAACAGTGCGATAGCAGTTAAGTGTTTAATGCGCATTACTAAAAGGGCCTCTTATGGCATAATTGTAAGGGGATGTTTACAGGGGGAGGGGCAGAGACCAAGGCAGGGCCAACCTTTTTTTCACTTCTTTTATGTATAACAATTTTTATTGAAAGAATCAAATAATCAGTACAATAGGATAATACAAAAATACATTCAATACAATAAGAATTACAATAATATTTCATACAAATTTAAATCATTCTTTCAAATTTAATTTCCATATGAATTAATTCAATCTTATCTACACCCCCCTTAATTCCATCCCCTACCCACTATCTTCCCCTAAATGAAATCCCTCACCCTGGATGAAAGTTGACAAAAATAAAGAATTTAAATAAATAACTGGAATGTAATTATTAAACCTAATTTTCATAATAAATCATTGATAATCAAACTTCGTATTTTTCAGAAAGATTCTGAATATAAGGATCCCAAACCTCCACAAAAAGACGAGTTTTTTTAGGCGAACCTCGAACCTCCCAACTCTCAAATAAAAATAAGCGATGTAATTGATTCCTCCAATCCCAAAAACTTGGAGATTCTTTCTGCAACCAAAATTGCATAATACATTTATGCCCAATCATACAGGCTTTCTGAAATAAAAGACATTTTGGTTGTCCAAAAACCCCACAAGCTGATGCTTTACCAAAAATTATTCCCCTAGGACAACCCACTATCGAATTACCCCATAAAGAACCCAAAAATAATAGGATGGCAGACCAAAATGAGTTGATCAAAGGACACAACCAAAAAGCATGAGATAATGTGCCAGGATCTTTATTACATTTAATACAAATTGGAGTATCTATTAAATTTGCATGAAGCCAACCTTTTATGTATTCAACTTTTAGAACACTTATCAATTGCACACGTAAATATGACATAAAGATACCGAACAATTCAAGAAAGGAATGAAGTCCTTCCTTTTCTCAGATTACTTCATTTAATATAAGAATCATCACTTGGGGAGGGGAGGGGAGGGGTAGAAATATGGTGGAAATAGCTCACTACTTCACAGTTATTAAAAACAAATGCTAATCCAAAATATGCTGAGACCGGCAAAATGGCCTTTTGCTGTGCAGGGGTGAAATTGTGGAACTCACTTGTCGGTCAATTAGCTATATTAGTGACAGGAAAAGAAACAAAGATGGGATAGTACGCCTGAAGCAATCGGACGGTAACTTTGCGGAATCAGATTCTGAGAAGGCAGAACTACTAAACAAATACTTCTGTTCAGTATTCACCCGCGAAGCGCCGGGAGCTGGTCCACAGCTGCAGACGGGAGATAACCAGAAAGACCCGTTTCAAGATTTCGAATTTACACCCAGTAGCGTCTATGACGAACTATCTAGACTCAAAGTAAACAAAGCCATGGGACCGGATAACCTACACCCCAGAATGCTCAGGGAGTTAAGGGAAGTCCTGGCAGAACCATTATCTGTTCTTTTCAATCTTTCCCTAAGCACAGGAAGGGTCCCTTTGGACTGGAAAACCGCCAACGTAATCCCACTCCACAAAAAGGGCTGCAGGACAGAGACAGCAAACTACAGACCAGTGAGTCTCACGTCTATAGTGTGTAAACTCATGGAAACACTGATCAAACAGAATCTTGACACAATCCTAGACGAAGAAAAACTGTGTGATCCACACCAACACGGGTTCACCCAGGGTAGATCCTGCCATTCTAATCTGATTAGCTTTTTTGACTGGGTTACTAGACAACTGGACGCCGGAGAGTCACTGGACGTGGTATATTTGGACTTCAGTAAAGCATTTGATAGCGTCCCTCATCGAAGATTACTGAACAAGCTGAAATCGATAGGATTAGGAGACACTCTAACTACATGGGTTGGGGATTGGCTGAGCGGTAGACTTCAGAAGGTGGTGATGAACGGTACCCCATCCGAAGCATCGGACGTGATCAGTGGAGTGCCGCAGGGCTCGGTCCTGGGCCCGATTCTATTTAACTTATTCATAAGAGATATAAGAACATAAGCAGTGCCTCTGCCGGGTCAGACCACGGGTCCATCCCGCCCAGCAGTCCGCCCCCGCGGCGGCCCAACAGGTCATGACCTGCCTGAATCACCAGAAGGGGCCCCCTTGCCCCCTAGGTATCTCATCGAAGTCCTATCTTCCCATCAAAGTCCTAACCCTCCGGCCTTTCACCTACACGATCTGGTGAGCTGTCTATACTTATGCAACACCCCAGCACCTCCCTCAGGAATCCGTCCAATATCTGTTTGAATCCCTGTACTGTACTCTGCTGGATCACTTCCTCCGGGAGCGCATTCCATGTGTCCACGACCCTTTGGGTGAAGAAAAACTTTCTTGCATTTGATTTGAACCTATCCCCCTTCAGTTTCTCTGAGTGCCCCCTCGTACCTGTTGTCCCTTTTAGTCTGAAGAACCTGTCCCTGTCCACCTTTTCTATGCCCCTAAGTATTTTGAAGGTCTCTATCATATCCCCCCTGAGCCTCCTCTTTTCCAGAGAGAAGAGCCCCAGTTTATCCAGCCTCTCGGCGTATGGGCAGTTTTCCAGCCCTCTTACCAGTTTCGTTGCCCTCCTTTGGACTTTCTCAAGAATTGCCATGTTCTTCTTGAGGTGCGGCGACCAATATTGAACGCAGTATTCCAGATGTGGGCGCACCATCGCTCGATACAGCGGCATGATGACTTCCTGCGTCCTGGTTGTTATGCCCCTCTTGATGATGCCCAGCATCCTGGTTGCTTTCTTCGAGGCTGCTGCACACTGTGCGGATGGCTTCATGGATGGATCCACTAGCACACCCAAGTCTCTCTCAAGTCCAGTGTCTCCCAGCAGTCCCCCTCCCATTTTATACTCGAACAACGGGTTCTTTTTCCCTATGTGCATGACCTTGCATTTGTCTACGTTAAAGCGCATTTGACATTTGTCCTCCAGCTTATCAAAGTCCCTTTGCAGTTCCTCACACTCCTCCCTGGTCCTAACTCTGGCGCAGAGTTTGGTATCGTCTGCAAATTTTATAACCTCACACTTTGCCTCCGTTTCCAGGTCATTGATAAATATGTTGAAGAGTAGCGGTCCCAGCACCGATCCCTGTGGCACACCGCTCGTGACTCCCCTCCAGTCAGAATATTAGCCCTTTACTCCGACCCTCTGTAGTCTACCAGACAACCAGTGCTTGATCCATCTGTGTACATCCCCGCCCACCCCGTGGTTCCACAGCTTCCTAAGCAGCCTTTCATGTGGCACCTTGTCAAAGGCCTTTTGAATGTCAAGGTAAATGATGTCTATGGGTTCCCCTTTGTCCACCTGACTGCTTATTCCCTCAAAGAAGTACAGAAGGTTTGTCAGGCACGACCTTCCCTTACAGAATCCGTGCTGGCTTGTCCGCAGTAGGCCATTTTTCTCGATGTGCTCGCAAATGCTGTCCTTGATCATTGCTTCCACCATCTTCCCTATAACTGAAGTCAGGCTCACTGGCCTGTAGTTCCCGGGGTCACCTCTCGATCCCTTCTTAAAGATAGGTGTGACATTCGCCAGTTTCTAGTCCTCTGGTACCTCTCCAGTTGTCAAGGATAGGTTGCAAACATGCTGAATTGCGCCCGCTTAGAGGAAGGGTATCACTGTTCGCCGACAACGCCAAACTTTGCAACATAGTAGGCAAAAGCTTATTACCTGATAATATGACACACGACCTACTGTTGCTGGAACAATGGTCAACTACTTGGCAGCTAGGCTTCAATGCTAAAAAATGCAAGATAATGCACCTGGGTAAGAGAAACCCGCGTAGAACTTATATACTAAATGGTGAGACCTTGGTTAGGACCATGGCGGAACGCGACCTAGGGGTGATCATTAGTGAGGACATGAAGGTTGCCAATCAAGTGGAGAAGGCTTCCTCCAGGGCAAGACAAATGATGGGGTGTATCCGCAGAGGTTTCGTCAGCAGGAGACCTGAAGTCATGATGCCGTTGAACAGAGCCATGGTGAGGCCTCACTTGGAGTACTGTGTTCAGTTTTGGAGACCACACTACCGAAAGGACGTGCTGAGGATCGAGTCGGTTCAGCGAACGGCCACCAGGATGGTCTTGGGGCTCAAGGATCTCACGTATTAAGAAAGATTAAAAAAATTGCGGTTGTACTCACTTGAGGAAAGAAGAGAACGGGGAGATATGATTGAAACATATAAGTACATCACGGGACGCCTCGAGTCAGAAGATGATATCTTCTAGCTCATGGGACCCTCGACCACCAGAGGGCATCCGCTGAAAATCAGGGGAGGGAAGTTTCATGGCGACTCCAAGAAGTACTTCTTCACCGAAAGAGTAGTGGATCATTGGAACAGACTCCCACTCCAGGTGATAAAGGCCAGCAGCGTGACGGATTTTAAGAGAAAATGGGATGCTCACGTGGGATCTTTAAGGGAGTAAATTCAGGGGAGGGGATACTTAGAATGGGCAGACTTGGTGGGCTATAGCCCTTTTCTGCTGCTTTTTTCTATGTTTCTATGTTAATGGTAATTTCAGAAAACTATTAAAAATGCAGTTATTTGTTCATGCATTTTTCTAGGAACTGATCTTTGCAGTTGTTCTTTTGATGGACACGTCACGTGATTTTCTGATGATTATATGTTTGTTTGGTTTTCTTTGTTTTATTGAATTATGTATATAATGTTATGATTTAGGTTTAAACGGTATATACATTTTTAAAATAAATAAGGTGAAGCAGGAAATACTAAGGCTGTTTAAATTTAAATGGCAACTTAATAATAATAATAATAATAACTTTATTTTTGTATACCGCCATACCCAGGGAGTTCTAGGCGGTTCACATACACTGAATGGTGAAACCTTGTCCAGAACTACAGCAGAGCGGGATTTGGGGGTGATCATTAGTGGAGACATGAAATCAGCCAATCAAGTGGAGAAGGCTTCATCTAAGGCTAGACAAATGCTGGGATGTATCCGTAGAGGCTTTGTTAGCCGGAAGCCAGAGGTCATTATGCCGTTGTACAGAAGTACGTTAAATAGATTGTGAGCCCACCGGGACAGATAGGGAAAATGCTTGAGTACCTGATTGTAAAACCGCTTAGAAAACCTTGATAGGCGGTATATAAAATCCGAATAAACTTAACTTAAACTTAAACTTAAGCATGGTGAGACCTCATCTGGAGTACTGTGTGCAATTCTGGAGGCCGCACTACCGTAAGGATGTGCTGAGAGTTGAGTCGGTTCAGCGAATGGCCACCAGGATGATCCTGGGGCTCAAGGATGTCTCCTATGAAGACAGGCTGCACAAGTTGCGGCTATACTCTCGAGGAACGTAAGGAGAGGGGAGATATGATAGAGCCATTTAAGTACATCACTGGTCGCATTGAGGTGGAAGACGACGTTTTCTTTCTAAAAGGACCCTCGTCCACAAGGGGACATCCGCTGAAAATCAGGGGGTGGAAATTTCATGGGGATACCAGGAAGTACTTCTTCACTGAAAGAGTGGTGGACCATTGGAACGAGCTCCCGGAGCAGGTGATCGTAGCCAGCAGCATACAAGATTTTAAGAATAAATGGGATGCCCATGTCGGATCCCTATGAGGGTAGCATAGAGGAGGGCAGCTTGGGGACGAGTGATAGAGTGTAGATTAGGGGAGGATTGTTGGAGTGGGCAGACTTGATGGGCTATGGCCCTTTTCTGCCGTCATTTTCTATGTTTCTATGTTTCACATCAATTAAACAGATTTACAAGAATTACAATTAATCAGATTTACAAGCAGCGAAGTCGTTGAGGTAAGCATGAAGGGGTTGAATAAGTCATTGGAGTTAGCAGGTTGGGGGAGAGCAATAAGAAGGAATAAAGGGAGAGATCATATTGTTGGTGGGGGGGGGTGAGAGAAGTGGAAGAAGGGGGGATTAGGGATTAAGATTTAGTATGTATATTTATAGAGGTATAAGATATAACTAAGTATAATGAATGGATATAGGGTTATAGTATTCTTTATTGTTGAGTCAATCATAGGAAAGATTAAAGTGAATGATTTGTGCATATATAGGTATATCAGATTTTTCAGAAACAATCTAATTCTGTATGTGACACCATTTCTAGGCTTTTTAAAATCATAATTCCTGCAGTGTATTGTTACTCCTGGGCTATAGTTCATATATTGTAGCTCGAGTACTGTACCATCACTACTGGAGTTAATGTTCATATTTCCATCATAGCTGCTCATGTAAACCGCTCTGAATTGACTTCATAGTGGTTAAAGCTACAGCCTCAGCACCCTGAGGTTGTGGGTTCAAACCCACGCTGCTCCTTGTGACCCTGGGCAAGTCACTTAATCCCCCCCCCCCTCCATTGCCCCAGGTACATTAGGTTGATTGTGAGCCCACCGGGACAGACTGGGGAAAATGCTTGAGTACCTGAATAAATTCATGGAAACCGTTCTGAGCTCCCTTGAATCAATCAATCAATCAATCAATCAATCAATCAATCAACAATAAACATCTAGGCGCTATGTGGTGCAAATATGTGTGATAGTTCCAACTTAACGTTAGTATTCTATAATGGCAATTACACACGTGTGTGCCATTTATAGGGTAGGCTTACGGCCTGTGTAAAATGGTTGCCTGAATTGTGCCCCGTTATCATATTACCCCCCTGTCTGATTATACAGTCCAAACTGTGTACATGTGCAAGATTGCTCTTCTGTTCTTTTAAGTTTGTTTTTACTATATATATGAGAATTAGTGTGAGTGTTTTATGAAATCTGTCTCAATCTTGGTGTTGCTACTTTTGTGACGATGAAAAGAAACACGTGTCATGCCACACTCCCTTCTTTGCTGTGGAACATACCCTGATACAGAACATTTAGTTAGAGATCTTTCAAAAGACAGCTGTTGCTAATATCTGCTCTGGTATACTAATGGTATTTCGCAAGCTGCTTAGCAACCGATTACCATGACAACCCACGGAAAATAAAAGAATGATGCAACACGGTAAAAGGAAGCCCCAGAATACTGCATTAGACAGGACTGTGGATTGAGTACACCGAGCCTTCGATTCCAGCTCCTCGATTTTTCTACTGTCCAACTCTGACTCCTACTGTGTACAATACATCTAAGAAGTGTCCAAATAACGTAAAAACATTAATCATAAAAACAAGATGATATTAAATGAGCGCAAGTGCAAAGTGTTGCATGTGGAAAATAGGAAAATGAACTCTAGCAATGTGATGCAGGGTTCCCCGTTAGGAGCCACTGTCCAGGAAAAGGATCTAGGGGTCATTGGTGAGGATACGTTGAAACCCTCAGCTCAACGTGCGGCGGCTGCTAAGGAAACAATTTGAATGTCGAGAATGATCAGGAAAGGAATGGAAAACAAAGATGAAAATGCTATAAATGCCTTTGCCTTGCTCTATGGCACCTTGAATACTGTGTGCAGTTCTGGTCGCTGTATCTCAAAAAAAAGGTACAGCAGAATTAGAAAAGGTACAGAGAAGGGTGACAAAAAGGATGGGATGACTTTCCTATAAGGAAAAGCTAAAGCGGCTAGGGCTCTTCAGCTTGGCGAAGAGACAGCTCAGGGGTGATATGATAGAGGTCTATAAAACAACTAGTTTTTTAGCCCGTTACATTAATGGGTGCTAGAATAGATGTGTAGACTTAGGCTTTTCTTTCTTTCTTTCTCTTTTTCTGTCTCTCCCCCCCTGTCCAGCAGCACCCCTTCCCTGCTCCCTCTGTCCAGCAGTAGCCCTTCTCCCTTCCTTTTACCTACCCATATTCAGGCTCCCATTTCCCATTTTACCTTCCCTATTTCCGTCTGGCACTGGTGGGATTCGGGCTCCGGGGGAGTTGATTTGTGCATCGGGTGCCGACACACTTTGGTGCGGGGCCTCTACCGGGCCGCGGGGAGCTGGTTTGCCTACACTGCGTCTGTGGAGCTTGGTGTCCGGGGTTGTCAGGTAGGCCGCGGGAGGAGTGGGTTGTGTCTGAGAGCCGACAGGATAGCGCCGTGGCCTTTGATTGCCTCCGGCTACTCTCCCGTGGGCGCAGGTGCTTCGGTGAGCTTTTTAGGGGGTGGGGCAGGGACCCATGCGGTCGGCAGCGTGACGCTTGCAGTGTCGCTGAGAGTGGGCGATGGGGAAACCGCCAAAGGCAGAGTTCAACTCTACTGCGCATGTGGCGACATGGAGCCATGGATCAGGGTTCACGGCCGCATGAAGTTTCAACTGCACATGCGCGCTAAGGGTTTTATTATAGTGGATGAGTGGAGTGGAAAGGGGAGATGTGAACCGTTCGTTTACTCTCTCCAAAAATAGTATTTTGAAAGAATTGGAATCTAGCCATGGTGTGGATCTCTCTTTTTCTATCTATTATTCCCTAGGATGCAAATAGTGTTGTATGTTTTTGTTTCATCAGTTCCATGCTTTCCTATGCCAGTAAAGTTTGTGCACTGCTAACCTCCTTCCTGCTTGCTTGACATTATTGTCTATTTAAAATATCATTGAGCTACACATTGTAGTATTGTTGCATCGTTTAACCCACTAAGTGTTTCCGTCTCTCCTTTTTGCTCTAGCTGGGTCCTCTCAGTCTGATGGTGATATGCGCCATTTCACTCCACTGCATGGACATGCTGGTGCGATGCGCTCACCAGCTGAGTCGGAGGTAGGAAAATCTCAACTACGCTTCTGTTCTTATTTCTATGTTTCTAGAAACGGTGTTGCCACAGTTTTCTGACGTTTTGGTGGGCTTCTGAGATCTTCTGGCAGGGTTTGGGAGATCCCTGCCAGCTACAGGAATGGTGCACTGCTGCTGGGTGGGGCCGAGGTGAAAGTGGCAAGCCCAGGCCTCCCCAGGCCCAGCTGTAGCTTTACCCCTGGAAGAAAGAAGAAAGTATCTGTATTATAATATGTGAACCGCTTTGATTATAACATCAGAAAGGAAATATATCAAGTCTCGTCCTCTTTCCCTTTCCCTTACTGAGATGTGGAGCCTGAAACCTGAGTTAGACACTTGAATATGAACCAGGAGGAAAGAAATCAGAAAGTGACTGAGGGTGGGATTCATTATTTTATATATTTTTAGCTCAATTTATGGCTACGGTTCAAGGGGAGGTACAGCCAGTGACAAAGTAAGGGGGGGCAGGGTTGGACCGCCCCAGACGCTATCTGTGCAGGGACACCGACACTGCCATCTCTCGTCCTCTCTGCCCACCCACCTCTTGAAATCTTCTTTGGCTGTGAGCAGCACCTCCTTCCTGCTGCTCATGCCAGCTTCGACTCTTTTGAAGCCACTGGTAGTGGGACCAGGAAGTGACGTTGGAGAGAGCCAAGGCTGACGCGAGTAAGCAGGGAAAAGGTGCTGCTTGCTATCGATCAAGATTTGAAGTGATACATAAAAGGCAAGGGGTACACGCAACGGAGAAGAGTGCTGGGGGGGGTGCAGTCTATGGTGGTGCCAGGCACCACCGCTTCGGGCATCTCCTTCCCTCACTATGCCACTGGGTACAGCAAATGCAAAACAATTATAGTTGGGAATGACACTGCCAGCAGCTAAAACAATATTCACCCTTTTATCTTATATGGAGCCATTTTGAAAACTCTGCAGCCGGGGGCAGAGTTCACAAGCACTTTATCCTTGGAGTCTGCATTAGTTCCCAAAAGGAAATTAGAAGCATACTTAGGAAAAATTGTCTGCAGAGATTTGCCTCTTATTTTTCCCGCGAGTAATTTTCTTGACAAAAAAAGAAACATAATTTTGAAAATGCAGAACTGGATGCACTATTCTCTTTTGTAGCTTATCCTTGTCTGGGGACAAAAGTATATTCATTGGATGGACCGTTTGAAAAACCCCTTTTGTTAGGTTTAATGGTCTTTGGCTTCTTGAAAAATGCTTTCCCAGAGAAGTAATTCATTGAAGAAGGGTGATATTTGTGTTGATGTGGATAGAAAGCTAACACAATCGTTTTGCCTGTTAGAGTCCTGGTAAGCTTACCGAAGAGATGCAGGTGTTTAAGGGTATGGGATGTTTAATCGAAACCATTTCATCATGCTGAGTCATCCCCCTCTCAGCTGACTATAGCAGGTGGCTCGTGAGGAGTCTGACAGATGCTGTCCCCATGTTTTCTCAGATAACTTTATTGAAGCACTAGTGGGGAGCACTTCTGTCCACAGCAGGAGCCTTCATATAACTTTATTGAAGCACCAGTGGGAGGGAGGGGCAGAGGGCAGTACCCCCCTCTTTCACCAGTCCAATTGGACATGAAGCACCAGTAGAGGGGGCAAGCTTTCTTTGACGTGTCCCCTTCTTCACCATGATATTTGTCCGATGGAACAGCAGTTTCAGCAAGGTAAGCACTCGCCAGCGATGAAACGAGAGCGGTGAAACGGCTGCGTTGAATTGTCCTAGACCCGGTGTTTAAGACGATCTTTTGAATCGGCCAAATGATGTGTAAGCCCAAATTAATGTGGAAGAAAAATTTGTGCTATAGTGATATTAATGGGAACCTTCTCTGTAAGGAAAGTTGTTGCTTCTATGCTTTGAGGTATAAGTTTAGATGTAATTCAGTGGTGTGTTTTGGTTTTTTCAAAAACAATAGAAAGCTATTTGAGGTGAAAGGAGGAGTTTTATTAGATCTTTTTATTCCTTAGGAAGCAACTGCCTTTCCTGGATTATGGAGACACAGTGGCGTCTGCACTGGAAGGGACCCCTAGTCCATGGCTTCGGGCACATTCCATTTGGGGAAGGTATAGTATTGCGCTCCATGCGTTGCTCTAGAGGTCAGAAGGGCTTTCACTTTTGCCACCGCCACTACCAATGTGATTTCTGAGAGAAAATGTCGGAAGGTTAACAACAGAGCACAATTTTAGCTTCATCGCGCTAAGCTCATTTCCGGATATGCAGAGGGAGAATTTAATAGGGAAGGGCTGTCGTTTGAGACAAAATGTTGTTTAGTGATAATAGTGCTTGGATTCTATATCGGCAATTACACGCTGTTAAAGAATATCAACATAAGTCTGACTTAATGCATCAACCATTAGGCCAAGGTGATTACATCGTGTCAATGGCTGGTGTAAATTACTATGATTAAATGTACAGTGGTACCTTGGATTACGAGCATAATCCGTTCCAGGAGCATGCTCGAAATCCAATATGCTCGTATATCAAAGCAAGTTTCCCCATAGGAAGTAAGGGAAATTTGCTTTGATATGTTACCACCCCAAACCTTCCCCCCCCCCCCCCGAGGCCAGCAGCGCTGCTCCCCCCCCACGAGAACCGGCATTGCTCCCCCCGAAGGCCCCCCCCCGCGAACGGGCACCCTCCCCCTCACGATCCGGCACCCCCCCGCCGCCATCATGCACCCCCCCCCCCCCGCTGCCATCGGGCACCCCCGCTTCCACCTGAGATCCCCCAACCCACCCGAACCCTCTTCTTACTTCCAGGTTAGCCTCCGCATCGGCATCGCCGGCATCAGCATGTCCTGTGCCCGAAAATCTGCTTCCTGTGCCGGGCCTTGAGCATGCGGGCAGACTGCACCTAGTTCACATTTTTTCGATGGGAGTGATACCTTCTTTACATATATTGGGCCTGATTTTATCAACGGCGCCTAGGAAAATGGCACCTGTTCCATGTCATTCAAAGTTAGGTGCTGTTAATTGAATATTTGAGTTTGGGACTATAATCTGGATTCATAGAGTGATTAATTTTTGACATGGAAAAACAATTTTTTAACTGTATGTATTAATTGTGGTTTACTGAGATTTGATTGTCTGTTTTTATTAGAATTGCTTTTAGAATTAGAATTATTATTATAGAAAGCCGATAAAAGGGATGGAAAATCTTTCATACGCTGAGAGATTGGAGAAACTGCGACTCTTTTCCCTGGAGAAGAGGAGACTTAGAGGGGATATGATAGAGACTTATAAGATCATGAAGGGCATAGAGAGAGTAGAGAGGGACAGATTCTTCAAACTTTCAAAAAATAAAAGAATAAGAGGGCATTTGGAAAAGTTGAAAGGGGACAGATTCAAAACGAATGCTAGGAAGTTCTTCTTTACCCAATGTGTGGTGGACACCTGGAATGCGCTTCCAGAGGACGTTATAGGGTAGAGTACGGTACTGGGGTTCAAGAAAGAATTGGACAATTTCCTGCTGGAAAAGGGGATAGAGAGTTAGGATTACTGTGCAGGTCCGCGTGAGCGGACTGCTGGGCGCGATGGATCTCGGGTCTGACCCAGCGGAAGCAATGCTTTTGTTCTTATGTTCTTATATGATTGCTTAGTATTATAGGATAAAAAAATAATTTAAAAAAAAAATTAATTTTTTGTTTTTACTCTGTCCTATCCTATTTTTAAATGGAGTTCCTTTCTTGATGAACGTGTATTATATGTTGAAATATATTTATTAAATATCAAAGTGCACGCATACAAAGGTGACAATATAAAACTGATTTCTTGAATTCGCATAATATAATCCCCCCTCCCTCCGCCCATACTACCCTACAAATCCAGATCGTGAGCTTGCAGAACAATCACTACTCCAAGTCAGACATTCAAAAGTCTACTCTGGGCATGAGGAGTAAGCTCCATCCAAAAGTGTTCCCAAATCATCTGAAAGCGACGTCCCGGACCCCCATCAAGAGTTGCAAAGTGTCTACGCTCCAAGAAGGCTTAGACGATCATCAAAGACCTCCAATGACTATAGGTTGGAGGGTCAGTTGAGAATGTGCATTATATATTGTACACCGCTTGGATCCTTTTTTAGGCTGTTATGCGGTATAGAAAGTTTTCAATAAACATAATGATGCCTAGTGGTTCCTAAAGCTGAGTTAGGTGCCACTATATTAGATCAGGTAGGCGCCTAACTCATTCCACACCCAAACTTTGTCCCTAACTATGTCCACTTTTGGAGTATGTGCAGGTAGGTGCCTCGGTTTAGCTGCCTATATTGTGCCTTCCGAGTTAGGCGCCTATCTGAAAATTATATTTTTTAAATTATTTTTTTTAATGGCGCTGTTCAATTAACAGTGCCAACTGGACCAATTAAAAAATTAAGTTAGGCCTCTAGATTGGCTAGAGAATCAGGCCCACTGTGCACTCTTTAAGAAGAGTACACATTTGTAATGGTGTTTATTCCAGAATGAAAGAACACATGGGAAAAAATGACTAGAAGATTTTTCTGTCTACCTATCTCTTCAGATCTTTCGCAAAACCTTAAATCCACTATGTTTCGTCGCTTTTTTAGGCTATAGTGCCAATGAATGTTAATGGATCTTTCTTTGTGATCGAATTATGAAAACCGAATCGAGCTCCTGTTTTTAGGAGATGATTCGGTATAGAAGACTTAACCCCCCTCTTCTATTAAACTGCGCTAGCAGTTTTTAGTGCAGAGAGCCTCGCTGAATGGCCCGCGCTGCTCCCGACGCTCATAGGAACTCTATGAGCGTCGGGAGCAGCGCGGGCCATTGCTAGCGCAGTTTAATAGAAGAGAGGGTAAGAATTAGATTTGATTCTTAGAATTTCATCAGTATTTTTTGCTACTTAATTGCACTGCGGCACCGATATGTCTTATTGGCAGCTAACTTTCACCAAGAAGCTAAGATGACGTTAACATGCAGAGATCTATTTTCTTTGTGGCATTGTCTACTTGTGCCCCCCAAATTGATGCATCCGCTGTAATTCTTTTCTCACTCAAGCTTTTTGCCTTCACCCTCCTTTGCCCTCTGTAGTTCCTTTAACCTTTTTCAGATCTACTTGTACTCTTTTTTATTTTTTTCTTGCTTCTCTATGCTGCTGAACAATTTTTCTTTTTTTAAAAAAAAAAAATCTTTATTGAATTTTCACACCTGTCAAAAAGTGCAACATAATATACTTATCATAACCATGAACAAATAAGCACTTACATTCAATCAGAGTCAATACAGCAATAACCCAGAAATGCCCCCCCCCCCCCAACCAACCAAAATGACATCAAGGAATCATATAAAAATATGCCCACCCTCCCTCCCCTGAATGTGGAAATACTATACCAGCAAAGATAAAACTACAATAAATCCACAAAACACGTCTATGGACCCCATACCAATTTAAATATTTTAGTATTCCCTAACAAATCAGCATTCATTTTTTTCATATTTATAGCTTAAACATAAATTCGCCCACCAGAAAGCAAAATTAAGGCGGTCCCAATTTTTCCAGTTACGGGTGATCATTTGCATAGCTGTCCCTGTCATAATTTTAAAAAGCCGGCATTTATATCTGTCCATAAGGGGCTTAATATGCAGTATAGATCCACACATGACTACCTCATATGAACAGTTTTTCTGACCCACAGCAGTACAGCACGTGGGTTCTTCTCTTTACTCTTCTGTTGCTCCCTCCCCCCCTTCCTTTAACTGTGTTACAATTTTCTTTGCCTTCCTGTGTATGCTGTTTTCCCCTCCCCCCACCTTCAGTTTTTTAAGTTGCCTGAGCGTGTCAAACCGTAGAATATGTTTTCACTGATGCTTGGCTGAAGATGATGCTCAGAGCGGAAATGTATAGTCCATTCTGCCAAGATTCTTTGCATCACTACTTAATACAAACAAAGTATCAAATACATAGCTGCGGAGCTGCGTTTCCCAAGCCACTCTGTGCAGTCTTGCATTTTCTTGAGTTAGCATTGAATGAAGGAACAACATAAACCTTTTTGTCCAGACATGCAATCTGGGTCTTATCATGACTTATGTTTTTTATAAGTTTAGCCCCTCGATCTACCAGAAAATGCTAGTAGCCTCAGGAAACAGAAACATGATGACAGATAAAGGCCAAATGGCCCATCCAGTCTGCCCATCCGCAGCATCCACTATCTCCTCCTCTCCCTAAGAGATCCTGCATGCCTGCCCCACGCTTTCTAGAATTCAGATGCAGTCTTTGTCTCCACCACCTCTACCCGGAGACTATTCCATGCGTCTTCCACCCTTTCTGTGAAAAAAGGGTTTCCTGAGATTACGCCTGAGCCTATCACCTCTTAACTTCATGCTATGCCTTCTCATTCTAGAGCTTCCTTTCAAATGAAAGAGATTTGCCTCAAGTACATAAATGAAAATATATATATAAATATATATATACACACACATATATAAAGAAGAGAAAATAATGGAAGGAACTAGGGTTGGTACCGGGCAGTCTAGTATGGTATGTGTCCCGTGGACATTCAGTTTGAGGACGGGCTGCGGAGGGCTTTGATGGCTGAAATGGTTAAGATGGCCTGGGGTGAGCTTTGATGCAAACTCCAGTAGATAGAACCTGAGTAAACTACCGGGCAGGGCTCTGGGTCTCTGGCCCAGAAATATTTAAGAAAAAGGACAATTTTAATTAAATGATTATTTTTTATGGAGCATGTAGGGTTGGGCAGACTGGATGGACCATCCGGGTCTTTATCTGCTGTCATTTACTATGTTACTATGTTAATGTTCATTAACCCTTTATTTGGCCTTGTCGCTCAGAAGCAACAAGTGTCTTCTATGGCTCTTATGGGAGATCTGCATCTCCAAATGCCCATTACCTCATCACTGTTGCTCTTGTTCAGCACCAAATTGCGTAAAGCGGCCGTTTCATCATCTGCCAATTCAAGGGTTAAATGCATTATTTATGGTTTTAAATTCCTGAGGCAGGAACATGATTCGGTTTGAGTCGCTTAGGAAATTGTTAAAAACTTATCTTTTGAAGAAAAGCTTTTTTAGCAACTAAATTATTATATCTCTGCATATGCGCAGTCTTCTTTGTTTGTGAACTGCGCAGAGCTGCGAGGTTGTAGCGGTATACAAGCGTACTGTTGTGTCTTGAGAAACCATTTGTCCATGAATAAAATCTGCAGTAGATCGCTGATGGGTTTCGTCAACCCCACTGTTATGCTTGTCTCTGATTCTTAGCCACTGCTCTGACCCCTAAGCTATTCGGTGGTGGTTATACAGTACCTAAAATGCCATCAAACACTCTGAGGACAATTCTGTAATATTTTAGAACAGTTCAACTGCCGGTCCACGGTGCGATCAACGCAGCGTCTTCGGGCCAGCTCCCTGAGTGCTACAGTGCACAAAGCCGTGGGAAAAGGCTCCTACATGTGGCCTGCGCCTGAACTGGAAGCCTTCTCTCTGACATCGCAATGTCAGAGGGAAGGCTCCCAGATGAGGCGCGGGAAGCGTGCGAGAAGCCGCTGCCCACAGCTTTGTTCAATGCAGTACTCATGGAGCCGGCTCGAAGACACTGCATTGATCGCAAAGTGGACCAGCTCAAAGATAACACGGGGGGGGGGCAGGCCAGAAGGCAAAGCACATGGAGGGAGTGAGACAACAACGATAGGGGAATTGCTTTTATTTTTTTATTTAGTGATTGATTTGTCTGTTCAGGAAGAAATGCATTTGTTTCTTTTCTTCTGGGGTTGTACTAGTTGCAGAGTCTTGCATCTTAGGGTTTGTTTGTAAATATTAGTACTTTTAGTTTTTGGTCCTGCATTTGCATGGGGTTATCTGTTTTCTGGTAGGAATGAATGTTAAAAAGCATACAGTGTGCTTTGTGTATTTTCATTTTGTGGTTGTTATTTTCATTATGTGTTGTTAATACAATTATATTGTGTGTATATATGAAAAATGAATGGAAAAATGGTGTTATAGTTTGTACTATTATGGGGGAGGGGTCTGGGGTAGAGATTGAGTGGAGATGGGCACGACTTAGCCTAGTGTTCTCCAACTGCCGGTCCGCAAAATAATTATTTTATTTCCGCCGGTGTCAAAAGGTTGAAAAACATTGCCTTAGAGGGTGCTTACTGGAGCATATTTTGAAAATGGCACCTATGTTGCTAATAGTAGCTTAAATGGGCATATATCGCGTATGTGGTTAGACTCGAGCACTTACCCTAGCCCTGTAGAGAGTGAAAGGGCTCGACCTAAATGCTGGAGAAACACTTGTAATTTATAGTATTAAATAGATTATATGCATAAGTGGGAGTCCTATCCATGTGTATGCCAGTGCCATATTAGATGTGTATAGAAGTAAAATAAAACAAAAGAAACTGGAGTGATAATTGAAAAACGCAAACTTCCTGGTTATTACTAACAATATACAGTGGTACCTTGGAATCTGAACGCCCCAGAACTCGAACGTTTTGGAATCCGAACCTTTTTTTGTAGTAAATTTTGCCCCAGAATCCTCACTCTGCTTTGGAATCCGAACGCCCTGCACATTGTATGTGTGTGTTTCTGCCCCAGAATCTGAATGCTGCTTTGGAATATTTGTTAATATTTTACCTTAAAATCCAGTGTATTTACTGTTAAAATTTGAGTTTGTGGGACCCAGGAATGGATTAATCCAGTTTCTGTTATTCTCAATGGGAAAAATTGTCTTGGAACTCGAATGCTTTGGAACTCGAACGGGATTCTGGAACGGATTAAGTTTGGATTCCAAGGCATCACTGTACCAAATTCTTATAAATGGCAAGAAAATATATGTGACAGGGATTAAAAAGACAGTAGGCATTTACATACATATAATTGGTAAATGCTGATGCCTTATTTATTGAATTACCCCTTATGTGCTGGATATTTCTTTGGCAAAAAAGTGCTTTAGGATATTTTCATTCATGTTAAAGGTTAAAATATAAACCAAAACACGGAACCTCCTGGCTCACCTGGAATATGTTTCTCTACTAAAATATCTTGATAGTAGAGAGAATTTTCTTGGTCGAGGATGTGATGGCTGAGAATAATCTAATGGAGAACATATACATTAAATAAATAACACCAGGGACCCTAAAATGTCTTTATGCGTCTTTTAATGTACATCAGGTCGTCTTGTCTGCTGCAGAATGGAGAGAGCGTGTACATCAGCATTTCTGCTCTTGTTCTAACCCTGAGCTGGGCTGGTAAACAAGGCAACAGCTCTGACAGAACCCCCACGATCTGATTTCACAGCATCATATTTGGTTCTGGTTTGCAGCTTTAGTTGACTCAGAATCAGCTGGCCGTGCTAGAAACTGCTCCATGGAAACACGGAACTCCCAAAATCTTGATGTTATTTAGGGAGTACCTAAAGCAGCGAAATACATAAAGAAAAATTATACCATTTACTGGACGTTTCTGGTGGTCGAGTGTGCTCATCTGTCTTTGTCTCGGATCCAAATCCAGTTTGCAGTTAACTGCGTTTCTCTCCCCTCATTCTATAAGAGGTCCCCTAAAGTTAGGCTCCAATAAATTATAGAATACTAGCACTTTTGCACGACTGTGACAGGCACATTACTGCTGGGCCTGCACTTAGCGATATTCTGTCACCTTAGTGTGCAACTTCCTTTGCACGTAATTGCATGGGGGGGCATTCAAAGGGGGAGGAGAATGGGCGGGGCATGGTGAGGAGTAGTGGCTCGTGGCCAGTAGGGGGTGATGTTTATGGGACGGTAATGGAATGGATATCAGAACATGATAGTGCAGTATTTTTGTGGAGTTTTTCTACAAAAGTGCCTGTTTTTCGTATGATTCTGGGTAATTCTAGTTAGATACAAGCATATGTGTTAGTTAAGGCCACACCCAATAGAAGCGTACGACAAACTGGTGAATAAAAATATAAATGTAGCTAAAGCCAGAAAAACACACTACAGATTAATATAAGGTAAAGAATGGTGTTCTTTTTGTGTACTTTGCTGTTAGGCTAGATCATAGAGGAAATCATAAAGGATACAGGGACTCCATTTTGGTTCTTTGTCTTTTCTATATCTTCTCAGTCTTTGGAATCCATTTTGTTTTCCAAGTCTTTGTTTAGGCTCTCAGCATTGTGGGGTGTTAATTAATACCACATGTGCTTTAGACTGGTTAGGAAGATAATGTGTCCCAAACTAAGATATAACAGTAATTAAATATAGTTATTAATCAAGTTATGAATGTATGGAATGCTTGGCCAAGCAAATATGACTGAAGTATGTGATTGTGTGACTGTATTGAACAAAATAATGGGTTTTGAAAAAACATATGATATATCTTTGCAACCTAAAGAAATCTTAAAACATCTGGAAATGAGTAACAGTTAGAGAATGACATGGTGGCGGTTTACCCGCGGCCACCGCATTTTAGCCGCGGGTCACCCGCCGAAAACGGGGAAGAAAACTAGCAGTCGCTGCGGCGACGGGGACAAGGCCTTTCACCGCCCGCGGGGCGGTGAATGGTCTTGTCCCCGCAGTGAGGCATGAAGGATCGCGCGGTCCCCGCAGCTCACACCCGCCTGGCCAATCGATTCTAGTGTTTAGCCAGCTCTCTCCCTTCTCCTCACCTTAGTTTGTAGATTTTCTTTTTCAGCGACCCGCACGCTATCAGAGAGCCGCGCACCCGCTGCTGCTCAGTTTCATATCTTCTGCTCTGACGCAACCGGAAACAGGAAGTTGCAGCAGAGCAGAAGATTGAACACTGAGCAGCCGCGCGTGCACGGCTCTTTGGGAAAGCGTGCAGGTCGCCGAAAAAGAAAACTTATAAACTAAGGTGAGGAGAAGGGAGAGAGTTGGCTAAACACTAGGATCGATTGGGCAGGCAGGTAGTGGCTGCGGGGACCGTGCGATCGCTAGTGTTCCCGGCTCAAATTGGAAGGAGGGAGTGAAAGGGAAAATGATTCTGGGCCAAGGGGATGAAGTCGGAAAGAAAAACCCACAGCAGGAAAGAAAGGGAAGGACAGGCAGGTGAGCCAGATGCTAGAAGCAGGGGGGGGGGGGAAGAAAGAGGGAAAAAAGCTAGATGGGGTTGAAAAGAAGAGACACACTGGTATGGAAGAGGAAGATAGGGGAAATCTGGACACAGGAAGGTAACAGAAAGAGGGGAAATTATGTGCATGGGGCATAGGGACAGAGACATAAAGGGGACATGCCATGGGGATGGTATATGAACACAGGGGGGGCAATGACAGATACATAGGGGAGATATTAGAAATGGAGAAAATAGGAGCACAGAAGCGAGATGGTTTGTGGGGATGGGACAGGGACCGAGCTTGCAGGCTCCAGTGGCTTGCACAAATTACATTGTAACGTGCCATGAAAATAAGAGGAAGGAAGGTAGATAGGCCACGCGAGAGGAGCTGAAGGGTAGTAGAAAGGAACAGATGCTAATGGAGGGAGGGAAGGGTGGTGGTGGAAAGGAATAGAACAGACCTTGAAGGAGGGTGGAGAGGAACAGACCCCCAAGGGAAATGTGGAAGACAGAGTGGGAAGAAGACAGATGCCAGACTGTGCGGGAGCGGAGGGAAGAAGATGGGTGCTAGACCAATTGTGGGGGGGGGGTTAAGGGAGAGGCACAGTAACAGCAAATGGAAGACGCAGAGAGAAGACACACAGTGGATGGAAGGAATTCAATGAGAAGATGTGGAAAGCAGAAACCAGACAACAAAGGTAGAAAAAAAAATTATATTTATTTATTTATTTTTTGCTTTAGGATAAAATAGTATATTAGTTGTGTTGATAAAAATTTATAAACAAAGCCCTGCCAGCTGAACATCTCTTTCTCTAGTTCAGCAGCAGGAACTTTGATTTATAAGAAAGGAATAAGCTAAATATTACAGTACTAAGGCTTATATGGATGCAGCGGGGACGGTGACGGGGCGGTGAATGGGATGGCAGTGGCGGTGACGGGGCGGTGAAAGGGATGGCGGTGACGGTGACGGGGCGGTGAAGGGAACGGCGGTGACGGGGCGGTGGACCGGTGATGGTGGACGGGGCGGTGGACGGAGGATGGTGGACCGGTGATGGGGCGGTGACGGGGACAGATTTTTTTCCCCGTGTCATTCTCTAGTAACAGTTTCTAGTGAAGAGAGGGGGAGACCAGCCCCTCCTCCTCCTTTTCTAGGAAGGCTTCTGTGTAATGGCTATGGAATTTAAACCTGTCAGTTTTGGGAGAGCTTCTCTTTTCCTCTAAGGCTGACTAATTTTCAGCATGGTTCATAGGGCTGAGAACACTTCAGCATCTTTTTAACAAATAATTTCTCTTAATATACAGTGGTGCCTCACACAACGAACTTAATTCGTTCCAGGAGCAAGTTTGTTATGCGAAAAGTTCGTTATGTGAAACGCGTTAAGCGCAGTGACTAACGACTGCCTGCAGTGCCTGTGCGGAAGGATGCAATACATCGGCAGCGATCGTGGAAGCTCGGGCGACTTCGTTGTGTGAAACGAAGTTCGTTGTATGAATCATGACATGAAGTTCGTTGTGTGCAGCGTTCGCTGTGTGAGGCGTTCTTTATGCGAGGCACCACTGTACTTTTGTGAAAATTATGATTTATATTCAGAAATGACTATAAGCAAACAAATGTACTTTTCTAAAAAATTTTTCTTTGTCTAACTTTTAAGACCACCCATGTTATTTATTGGTTGTCAAACTGATGATGTCACTGAGCCAAAAGTATATAATAGAGGGTCATGAGATCCTGAGGTGAGCTCGTTATTAGAAAGCCAGCATTTTGGTAACTATAACGATCTCCCATTAGCGCAACTGTTAATGCAAGCAATTATGCTTTATTCTTTTGAATCTCATAATGGAAAAATAGAAACAATAACTCAATAAATCTTAATTATAATTTTTAAAACCTTGCGCAGGTGTCATTTTGCATGTTTTTTATTATTTTTCAAACCTTGAGCTTTCAAGAGGCGTCATGTCCCTTGCTCAATGGGCATGGCTCTCACGCACTTAGGGCCAGATTCTGTAAATGGTGCCATAGTTAGGCGCCATAATTGAATTCGCCTAGAAACGCCTAACTGAATGCTCTGTGCTGCGCCAACGGTCATAGAGTTCCTATGAGCATCGGAGCAGCGCAGAGCATTCAGCACGCTGGATGATTCTAAAAACCTCTTGTGCGATTTTGTAAAAGAGGGTGGGGGGTAACCTAGTATTTTATAATGGAAATTTTATGCTGTTGAAAGGGGCGGGAAAAAGGTCTATCCTGGGGCAGGAAATCTGGATTTGTGGCACACTGTGGACAGAGAAACTTTACTGTCACTGCTGTGGTAACACCTGCCAGCCAATGGACAGTGCTGAGAGCAGAATAAGCAGTGGCGTAGCTTGTGCCTGGGGTGGTGGCGCCAGACATCACTGCGCCATGCGCTCCCCTGCTCTTTCCCGGCGCGCTGTACGCCTCTCCCTGCCTCCCTCGTACCTCTTGAAACGTTCTCCCGTGCGAGCAACATCTTCCACCTGCTGCTCGCATCTGCCTCGGCTCCCTTCTGACATCACATCCTGACCCTGCAACCAGGAAGTGACGGCAGAAGGGAGCCAAGTCCAGTGCGAACAGCAGGTGGAAGATACTGACTCATTCTGGCGAACATTTCAAGAGGTGCGTGGGAGAGGAGGGGAAGCACCAGCACCCCAGTTAAGACAGCGCCTGGGGTGGTCCGCCCTCCCGTATTATGCCACCGGATGTATGAGAATGCATCTCCCAACCAATGAGCAATGCTAAGAGAGGATTTAAGAGAAGGCATCGCCTGCCAATGAGCAGCACTGAGACTGAATGCGAGAGAATGTGCTAATTAAGCTTTAAATAATGGCAGTCCCTGAGCCATTGGGGCATGCTGCCTGGGAAAGTATAAAAAGTAAAAGACAAGACCAGTGGGAGTGAACAAGGGACAGGGAGCGGAAATAAAGACAGAAATAAAAGTACATAAGTATAATTAGATCTGTCCTCTTTGTCTGTCTGTCTATTGACATATCCTAACCCCTTATTTGCTTGTCTGTATATCTGTCTTTATTTCTGTGAAGATGTAGTCCAAAGCACCAAAGAAGAACAGACGAATACAATGATCTTGATGAGGCATTTATTATGCCAAGTCAGATAAAAGTACAAATCCAAAATGAAATAATCTTCACTTCATGAATCACTGACGTGTAGTGTAATATGGACCCTACACGGTCCGTGTTTCGGCAAAAAGCCTTCTTAATGGGTCCTGGGGGGGGGGTAAAATGTGAAGCATGAGATTAAATGTAAAAATGTGTTGGTAAGCTAAAAAAAATGTGATTAAGGTGCAAAATGGAAGTGAATTAAGTGAATCGAGGAAGATCCTGTGACCAGGAAATGTCAGTGTCATCTACCGGTATTTATTACGTACAGACATCACAGCTAGTTTAGACAGATTTAAACTATGGATCTCTGACTGGGTTTCTTCTTTGTTTTTGATTGCAGACGGCTTATTGATTTGTTATTGATTGTTACGCAGCTAGGATTTTGCTGTGTGTACTTTGTTTTTCTTGCTGACAACGTGAAGCAGGTATGTATAGGAATAAAAGAATTCCAAAACAAATATATAGATTTTTTTTCTTTTAGTCATACTCTTAGCCAATATGAACATTTTGGTTTATTTCTATTTAATTTGTATTCACCTGTCTAGCTGATTTGGGGCGGTTTACCACAAATAAACCTAACAGACTAATAGAAAATCAATCAAACAAACAACAGACTTGGCTTTGTCAATGAGATTGCAGACTTTTATTTTTTTTCCAATTCTTTATTCTTTTTTAAAACTTACAATAAGTGTAACAGTAAATACATCATTTTATACTCAAATACCACACTTAATATTCAATTAATGTCCATTACAGAATTAATCCCCCCTCCCCCCTAATCAATCACAATTTTAAACACGTAAAAATCTATCATGAACTTCATATCTATATACCGAAATTCATTATCATACCAGACCCCTTCCCTCCCCCCTCCCGGATGTGCATTTTTAAAGGGAGAAAACCCCCCAATATTTAGACATTGCAATATTTTGTTAATGGTTCCCAAGTCTCCTGAAATTTCTTAAAATACCCTTTCTGAGTGGCTAATGCTCTTTCCATTTTATACATATGACACAAGGAATTCCACCAAAAACTATAGTTAAGCCTGTTCCAATCTTTTCAATTGCTCGTAATTTGTTGTATGGCCACTCCTGCCATAATTAATAAAAACCTGTTGTTCTTAGATGATATTTGGCGTTTAGCTCTCATTGACATGCCAAATAACACAGTATCATAAGACAATGCCACTGGATTTTCCAATAAACAATTTATTTGGCCCCATATTGATTTCCAAAAAGCTAAAATTAATGGACAATAGAACAATAAATGATCTAAAGTCCCTGCTTCGAGATTACAATGCCAGCATCTATTGACTTAGAGCTATCCAACTTTTGTAAACGAACTGGAGTCCAGAATGCTCTATGTAATAGAAAAAAAAACACGTTTGTTTCATAGTTACTGACAGACTTTTATTCTTAAAGTTGATAGGAGATTGTGTGTTTGATTTTCTAGGAGTGGTTGATATAAAAAAAATTTCACACCTTAGAAGGATACCCGCTAATATAATCATGCAACGATGGTGGAATAATGTTTGACTTTATCACAAATAAGGAGAGGTTGGGTTGGGAAACAAAAAAGGGCTCTGAGTTAGGGCAAAATTATTGGGCCTAATTTGATGGATATTTAGGCCTTCATTCTATAAAATCCACCCAAAATTAGGCGCCAATATCAGCGTCTAATTTAATTGAGCAATAGGCTTAATCAGTGCTTGGATTGGCACTTAACATCTCACAATCATCTTTAATTTGGGGGGGGGGGGAAAAACTACCAAAAGATTGAGAACAATCCAAAACACCTCCATTTTTGACCTGAAAAAAAAATCCGACCGCATCACTCCATATTTCAAAAAAACTGCACTGGCTCCCAGTCTAGGCCAGAATAATTTTCAAATTTGGTTGCCTACGCTTCGAAACACTATTCGGCACGGCATCCACCTACCTTCTGAGTCACTTTGCTCTGCAAGACAAACTCTGCTTCTCACGCAGAACACTATGATTCGTCTTCCCAAATCCCAAAGGATGCCAGTTCAAAAGATTCCTCGACAAGACACTTTCCTTCCAAGCAAGAATCTGGAACAATACTCGTAAGGGCTCCTTTTACAAAGGCGCGCCAGCGGTTTTAGCGCACGCTGCAATGCTGCGTGCGCTAAATGCTAACGCCTCCATAGAGCTTGCGTTAGTATTTTTCGTTTAGTGCGTGGTTAGCGCACGCCAAAAACGCTAGCGCACCTTAGTAAAAGGAGCCCTAAGTGACTTACTCCTTAACCATTTTTCAAACCAGTCATACAGAAGATCACTGAAAAGCCATTTATTTGACAAATCGTTTTCCTCCACATCTTCTGGCATGCTCCTACCTCCTGTTGGGTGACGGGACAAAAGCGCACGAGACAAACGCGTGCCGATATTTGAGAGCGGACAACTGAGCGCAAGACTTCAGCACGCCGCTATAAAAGCTTCTTTTAAAGGGCTCCGTGGGGTGTGGGGGGGAACCCCCCCCCACTTTACTTATTAGTGTTCACGCTGCTGTGTTGGGGGTGTGGGGGGTGTAACCCCCCCCCACATTATACAGAAAACTTAACTTTTTACCTAACTTTTTTGAAAAGTTATGTTTTCTGTATAATGGGGAGGCTACAACCCCCCAAAACCTCCCCCAATGGCAGCGCCAACACTATTAAGTAAACTGGGGGGGGGGTTCCCTCCCACACCCCCCGTCAGAGCCCTTTAAAAGAAGCTTTTAGAGCAGCGCGCTGAAGTCTTGCGCTCAGTTGTCTGCTCTCAAATGTCGGCACCTGTTTGTCTATGAACCCTCCTGTTGTATAACTAAATTCCACGCCTGTTTGTTTCCTCTTACTTCATGCTCATGATGTAACTTAGATGCATTCCTGCAGCCTCTCTTGTAAACCGTCTTGAACTGAAAGGTATGACGGGATATAAATAAAGCTATTATTATTATTACTCATTGAAGTTTAGGCGCCTAACTCGATAACTCGATTCTATAAAAGGTAGGCGCCTATACTAAAAGAGGGCGTAGTTAGGGATGGATCATGGGCGTAGAGTTAGGAGCCTTTAGGCTTTGATATCAGTGCCTAACTTGAGAAAACCCTGGCATAAATTGGGAATGCCTAAATGTTAGGATGCTGAGCACTGCCTAAGCACGCTAAGTGTGATTCTATAATGGGCACCTAAGTTTTATAGAAACGGGGCCTAAATCAGTGCCTAACTTTAGGTGGACTTTATAGAATAATCAGGGACTTAATTGAACAGTGGAGCAAATTGTTAGAATGATATAGTCTCTGATGCCTTTTGTTATCTGTTATTGTGTGATTTTGTTTTTATGATGTTGATAACACATAATAAAGAGGTTTCAGATAAAAAATACCTAACTGCTAGCTAACATGGCCTGTCCTTGATACAAGCAATGCAACTTGTCTAAATCTTGTCAAATGTATTGCTACCAAGGAATCTATCGTGCTATTTTGCTCGGCCAAAGCACTGCTATATAACCCTTTTGTTTTTATAAAGCTTTCTTTGTCAATTCATAAATTTAGGTTGTTGAATCAGCCAATGGTACAACCAACAACTGCCATTCCAATGAGACAGTGATGTTCACGAATAGCATGGACTCCCGGCTCTACATGCTGTGCTTTCTGCCTTTCCTTATCCTGCTGGTCTTCATCCACAATCTCAAATATTTAGCCATCTTTTCCCTCCTGGCCAATATCGCTATGCTGGTCAGTGTAATCATGATATACCAGTATATCCTCAAGGTAAGTACAACAGCCCAGTTCAGTGATATTAGAAAATGAATCTTTACTTCTTAAATGTTCATTAGTATTATTATTATTTCATATGGCACCATTAGTATAGCAAGGGTGAGAGGCGCCCGGGGCAGTGGTGCCCCTCCCCCACTCTCTTCTCCGCCCCCCCCCCCACCTCCTGCTACACATGCGCTGCTTCCCTTCCACCGTACCTCTGTAACGTTCCTGGCATGAGCAGCAAGCCTGCGTTGGCTCTTCCTCTGACATCACTTCCTAGGTTTGGGTTCAGGAAGTGATGTCAGAGGAAGAGCCACCACTGGCATGACAGCAGGTTGGGGGTGCTCATGCCAGGAATTGTTACAGAGGTACAGGGGAAGGGTAGCATGTGTGGCAGTGGGGGGGGGGCAGAAAGGAGGACAGGGGCTTATGCCCCCTCTTACTTCCTCATTGCACGGCACATAACACAAACAAAGATTTATTTGGTATCACTGAAGATTTCGAGCTTCATCCAGAAGTTTAGGAATTATCCAGGTTTCTTTGTAAAATGCAGTTTTAACTGATCAAAATTGTTTTCTTTAAGTCCACCATTGTCAAATATGAAATTTCAAGGTTTTGTAGAAATTTGCTCAACCTTGGTATAATGCTGCCTAAGACTCTGACAATAGGGATAACCTAACATGGTTTGTTCCAGATTCTTCACAAAATACTCGGAGTTGTGAAAACTCAATAATATAATAAATACACTTCTGTGGAATACATACACTTCTGTGGAATACATAAATACACTTTTGTGGAAGTGTATTTATTATATTGTTCCAGATTCTTGCCATTTCTATTGTCAGGTCTTGATACTTTGATAACTTTTCCAATTCTTTGTCTTCAATTGTGGTACTGCAATGTTGATGAAAATCACAGTATTGTTTTGATTACCGTGATGTCAGACATGTTATGTTCCAAATTCTGGTTAATTGGAATTTGAAGGTCACATAAAATGTTGACTTTTTTTATTTTCTATGAGTTTTTCTACACTATGGTTTTTACCAGTATTTATTGACTCTAACGCCAGAAGAACTAACAAATCGATTCTGAAAGAGATCAAACCGGCTGTGTCACTTGAAGCCAAATAATGAAGTTATGACTGTCTTATTTTGGTCAAACCATCAGTAGAGAGAGATCACTGGAGAAGGACATCATGTTTGGGAAGATCAAAGGAACCAGGTAATGAGGGCGACCTACAATCAGATCACTGGACACGTTGAAAACAACCTTGGGAATGACGCTGGTGGACCTTTCCGGACTAGCACAAAACCGATTTCTTTTTTAGATCCACAATTCATCAAGCCGCTAGGATTCGAACATGAGTCGATGGCACCTAACAACAACAACATTATACTTCATACCCAGGCTCCAGTGGATCAATGTGGCGTCCCTGTCGTGACCTTGTTTGCGGTCAATTTGCTACATCCACTAAGCAAGTGGTCAATGGTTTCATCTTTTTCATTACATGTAGACTATGTAATGAAATTGCTGTTATATGATTATTATTACAAAAATATACTTTATATTAGACCGTCACCTGAACTGATGACCCATCAAGGCAGTTTACAATAAAAAATGTAGTTTAAAATAAAACAAACCACTAAGAGGTCTGTCCAAAAGCTTGCTGAAAAGAAATGTCTTGAGTAGAAGATATTTTTGTTGATACTGCCAATAAAATGGAAAAAGCAATTGCTTTGCAGAAAGGTAGTTATGATAATTTTAAAAAGATCTGGGGGCCATTAGAAAGTTATTGCAATGAGTGAACATAATTTTCCTGTTGGTAGATATATATATTTTTATTGGGGGTGGGGGAGAAAATTTGATTGTTTTTAATAAGTTTGTTTTTATTTGAATTAGGTTATTGGTTGTACTTGAAGAAGATTGGGTGGGAGGGGGGATAGTTTTTATATTTTATGATTATTTATGTAAGATTTTCAAGTGATACATGTTGTGATATATTGATATAATTGGTTACACTTGATGATGTATATAAAATGAATAAAGAATTTAAAAAAAAAAAATTATCATTGCTGCTTAATCAAAAATTTTAATCTCTGTTAATCACCTGTTTAAAATTTTGATTGCAATTTTTTAACTGCTGCCCAGATAGTGCTGTCAAATAGTCTGTCTAGTCACTTTGGCACTATCAGGGCAGTTAATTGGTGATATTGAATTCACTACCTGGTTAGAAGTAACAGGCTGAGGAAGTTAGTTTTGTTGAGGCCTGTCCTAAAGAATGTCTACCCCCTCCCAAAGCATCCATCCCATCTTGAAAGACCCCCCCACCCCAAGAGCATACCCCTCTTCCTGAAGCTCACCCCAAAGCATTTCCCCTTCTGGAGCTCCCCTTGGATGAGCCCCCCTCCCCCTCCTGAAGCACTCACCCCTTCCATGTACACTTCCCTGGGCTTAATTATGTTTTGATGGTCTAGGGTAGGGCAGCCATTTACTCCTGCCTGTGCCAGTTCTGAGTTAAGGGGTGGGGGTTGTAGTCGTTAGTAGGGATGCCTGCTCTTGGAAGGAGGGAGTTCTTTGGGAGAGGTGGTTATTCCAGAGGGTTCTTCAGAGATGGTCTTAGTGGTGACTTTGGAAGCCTGGGGTTTGGGGAAGGCAGGTTTCTTTCAAGAAGGACTCTTGGGGGATGCTCTTAGGGGTGCCTTTGGGAGGGGGTTTGATAATATATTGGAGGGGCTTGGGGGGGTGGCATTGGGAGAACAGCAAAGCTAATCCCCTCAATAATCAGCTTAATATTCCATTAATTGGTTAGCCAATTGGGCGATTTTTGATTGAACAGCTACACTAAATATGAAATATTAATAAATAAAACAAAGATAATATCATATGCCATAGAGGTAGTTCACAGAAGAACTGAGAAAAAAGGTCCTTTAACTGTGTGATGTCTGGAGTCAGAAATGCAATACATTTTAAAGTAATTACTTTATGGCTGGTATTCAGAATTCGTAGGTTATAAAGGGGTTCAAAAGATCTTTTTGTTATTAATCTCATTCTAGTTCCCATTTCTCTTCTTTCCCTCACTGATAGGATATTCCAAATCCAAGTACTCTGCCTTATGTTACTGACGGGAGGTCCTATACACTCTTCTTTGGTACAGCAATCTTTGCTGCCGAAGGCATTGGAACGGTAAGGTTCTGCCTGATTATAGGACAGAAAGATAAGAATGTGAACTAATCCCTCATTGACGTATAAGATTTCCAACGTCCCTATAAGATATTATATGCTTAATGTGATATAATTTACATATGCTCAGAGACTCGAAGCTCTTCTAGGGATGTAATCCCCATTGAAGGATGCGCCACCCAATCATTATATGTGTGAATGAATGAATTTTCCTTCTTATTTGCTCAATTTTTTTGAAAAACACTTGAAAACTAAAAAACTAACAAACACTTATCTTAAAAACAGAGCATTTCTTAAAAAGAAAATCCATTGAAGGTCTTGCACCTTCAAACTTCTTCTGCTTCTTTAACTCATAAAATAAGCAGGGAAATTGATAAAAACGAGTTTGTTCAATCGATTGCAAAATAAGAATTCCATAGCACTGCAAATTCAACCATTAACCTTAAGAACTTTTTAGCTTTCTAGTTTCTACTTCTTCCATTATATAAGATTGTATAGATCTCTTTGAATTGTTGACCTCTTCGCTGATTGTCCAGCGCTTCTTGTTGTAAACCGCCTCGAACTTTTCAAGGCTTTGGCGGTATATAAAAAAAATATATTATTATTATTATTATGCAGCAGGTGTAAAGGTGTGTAAGTGCTTTCTGTGAGGCTTACTTTCTTTTGGAAAGTTGTTGTAACTTATGTGTGTACTTGTTGCATGACCTATGATAGAATTAGCAGGTTACATTCCAAACCCTCCGGTGCAGGGAGCTTTTGTTCTGCCTCCTGAATGTAATGTGTCCTGAGTTTGAATTTGGAAGGGTGAATAATTTAAATCTAAATTCAAGGAAACACAAACTGTCTGAGATAAACAGGATACGAATGAATTCATAATGAGTGATTTTCTTTCTTGAAATAAACAGCATGGAAAGTAAAGAGCATATGCAAAATTGTTCCAACGCCATTATTCAAAATGTATAAACTTTCTAAACTCTTTTGTATTATTTTATTTTGTAGATCCTCCCCTTGGAAAACAAAATGCAGTACCCTCAGCAGTTCCGGCCCGTGCTCTACGTGGGAATGATACTGGTGACAGTTCTGTACATCAGCATGGGAACCCTGGGATACCTACGATTTGGGGATGCAATTAGGCCAAGCATTACTCTCAGCCTGCCCAGCTGCTGGTGAGGTTTGAGTCCTTCATTCAAGGATCCAGGAGGAAAGGGCAGGAGTCTACAAGAAGCCACAGTTTTTGCACTTATTCACAAATTGCTATGAATACACAAAGTCTGATTAGATGATTTTTTTAAAAGCCTGCATAGTTGATAGACATTACTCCAGGGGGAATTCTTGTACAGAATTGCCCTCATTATAAGGACTACCATATCCCCTTGGGCATGAAATACTTCACCCCCATCCCCACAGTCTCAGCAGTTCCCCATGCACTTTTCTAGAGACCTCCACTCCTTTCCAATGGCACACATACACACCTTTTCCAGCCCCCCCCCCAATCATTTTCTCCATGTTTTCCAGCCACCCACATGCCTCATCCATCTTTTATCATTGCCCGCTCCACATGCTCCAAGCCCCCGCCTCACTCCATCCATTTTTTTCCAGCCCCTCCTCCCACTTGCCACTTCCACCTTTTTTTATGGCTCCCTCCCTCCCTGCACCCTCACCATCTTCAGTGTGGCACGAGGAGTAACTGGCCAGCAACACATCAGGTTGCTTACTGTTCTTCTGCTGGGCCCGACTGTTCCTTTGAGCCACAAGGGTCTCTGTACAGCCATGCAGCAGGACTAAGGCAGTAGAAGAGCAGGAAACAGCCTAATGTACTTCTGGGCAGCTCCTCAGAGTATAGGGAGGGAGGCAGCTGGGAAGTAGACTGCACAGAATTCTGTGCAGAATATCCCCAGGAGTAATACATTGAAGTGCAGAGAGGAGAGAGCTGGAGTATGCTAATCCTTTACTAGTGGCGGTGAAATCTAGCACCTAAGGGTATAATGTAGGATACATTTTAATTTCTAGAGTGGCACAGTGGTTAAAGCTACAGCCTCAGCACCCTAAGGTTGTGGGTTCAAACCCACGCTGCTCCTTGTGACCCTAGGCAAGTCACTTAATCCCCACATTACCCCAGGCACACTAGATAGATTGTGAACCCACCAGGACAGGCAGGGGAAAATGCTTGATTACCTGAATAAATTCATGTAAACTAAATTAAATGAATGAATGAATAAATAAATAAATATAAGAATCATATTAGTATAATTATTACTCATGGGTGGAGTCTGGGAGGAGTGCAGACAGCGCACAGTTACATAGTAACATAGTAGATGATGGCAGATAAAGGCCTGAATGGTCCATCCAGTCTGCCTAACCTGATTCAATTTAAAATTTTTTTCTTCTTAGCTATTTCTGGGCAAGAATCCAAAGCTACTAAAGTCTCCGTCAAAGCTCACTCCAGCCCATCTATACCATCCCAGCCATTGAAGCCTTCCCCAGCCCATCCTCAACCAAACAGCCACACGGTTACGTGTATAAATTATAGAATATAGTGTTCCCCCGCAAATTCGCAATTCATGAATTAGTTATTTGCGGTATTTTCTGACTGCCTTTTCCGGTCAGAAAATTCAGGGAATGAGTCCACAAATCAGCCTTCTGCACAGCCAATTCCTCCTCTTCTCCCCCCCCCCCCCCCCCGATCAGCCAATCAGCCTTCTGTACAGCCGATTCCTCCTCCTCTCTCCCCGCCCCTAGTCAGCCAATCAGCCTTCTGTAAAACCAATTCCTCCTCCTCTCCCTCTGGTGCATACTGGGTATGAATTACTGCATCCACCGGCACCCCAGCTGCCCTCTCCTGCCTTTTTACAGACTCAAAACCGCATTTGCGCTTTTTTGAAATTCGCGGGTGTGGGGAGTATTGTACTACAATTCACACACACTTTTTAGCAAGTTAGGCATGAGCATTTACTCCAGTTCTGTGACTGGTGTTTGTAGTTGCGCCTATAATAGAGATATATACTTGCCCTTCTACTCTAGTATTGTATAAAGGAAAGTACAGGTCTCCACATTCAAGGGTTTGGTTATTTGTGATTTTTCCATCAATAAATGCCGTAGTAATGTACTGTTATGTTAAATTTTGTAAAAAGATAAGAGTTCGCTAAAGCAGCCTCACACGATTTCATCTCGCACGAGACAGAGCTGGCTGTTCTGCGGCAGCGTTGTCAGGTTCGGAACAGAGCTGACTCCAGTCCCTGACCAGCGCCGGAGAAGCGTGACACTGAGTTTTGCTGCAGTCCAGGGGCATTGTCCCGTGCCAGCCTCCACTACCTGATTCTGGTTTTTTTATTTAAAAATGTTTTTTTTCTCTTGGTCCTGGGAATGATGTGAGCAAAGAGATTTAAGAGGGTGAGATGAGACCACATGAGTGAGGCTGCTTTGTTTGGAGACAAAGAGAGTGGCATTCTAAAGGGCAGTGCGTACTGTGCACGTCTTTAGCAAACTAAGGGCTCCTTTTACTTAGGTGCGCTATCATGTTTAGCGCACGCTGCAGATTAGCGCTCAATGCTGGCGTTAGCGTCTAGTGCGCGTGGCATTGTAGCGCACGCTATTCTGCGATTTAAAGCCCTAACACAGCTTAGTAAAAGGAGCCCTAACTGTTTACATAATTTTACTTTGCCATATCTGTGCCCATGAATATTTAGGGAATGTTTATGAGCAAATTTAACGGTATTCACGAGGGCTGTAACCCAAATACCTGGAGGGGGGAAGTTTATTGTGAATTTACAGCAATTTGTGAACGGGTTGCGCCCAAAACCCCTGCGAATATAAAGGGAGAGCTGTAGATGTCCACATTCTGTCATAGACGCCCCTTTATTGAACTGCCCTCGCAAGAGGCCCGTGTAATCATTTTTAATAGCGATAGCACTTTGGCTGTCTTTTGGCACCATATGATGGACTATCTCTTCTCCTTGTCGGCAGGTTGTATCAGTCCGTGAAACTGCTTTACTCCTTTGCGATCTTCATCACGTATGCATTGCAGTTCTATGTTGCCGCTGAAATAATTATCCCCTCCGCCACGTCTCGGGTGGGGGAGCGCTGGACCGTTGTGGTAAACGTGGCAGTACGCATTCTTCTGGTGTGTCTCACGTGTAAGTACATGTTTTTCGGGGTTTCCTGACCCAGCTGTAAATATAGAAACTTCCACAAGAGGTAGTATAAAGCTATGTATCAATATAGGCACTTTAATGCACAATGCTCGGGCATTCTGGGGATTTTCAGACATCCACCTCGGTAATATAACTTATGGTGGCAGAGATCCTCATTACTCCCAGCCTGGCATTTTATCGTTTTTGACATTTTTTTTTTTTCTTTTTTATCTTTTATCCCACTTATGATTTTCTCAATAAATAAATAAATATTTTGTAATAAATATATTTTCAATATGTTTCAGCAACATTAATTCATATGAAGCAGAATTTAGGGGTCCTTTTATCAAGCTGCGCTAGCAGGGTTAGCACGTCGGACCCCCGCTAGCCGGCTAAAAAACTAACGCCTGCTCAATGCAGGCGTTAGCGGCTAGCGCGGCAGGCGGTTTAACACGCGTTAAACCCCTACTGCAGCTTGATAAAAGGACCCCTTAGCTTTAGTTTATAGTTTAATTAATGTTGCTGGAAAATATATTTATTACAAAATATTTATTTATTGAGAAAATCGTAAGTGGGATAAATGATAAAAAGAAAAAAAAATGTCAAAACGATAAAATGCCAGGCTGGGAGCAATGAGGATCTCTGCCACCATAAATTATATTACCGAGGTGGATGTCTGAAAATCCCTAAAAAGTAGTAGAGAGTTTGGGATTTTGTTACTCTAGGGATGACAGAAAAGGGAGAGGGGCAAAGAGACATATGAAGGGCATCTGGTAGGAGCCTATTCTATCAAGATACACAGGTGACCACTTTCTTTGATAAAATACTAGCTTTAGACCAGGGGTGTCCAACCTGCGGCCCAGTGAAGTATTTTGTGTGGCCCCAGTCGAGGGCAATGCAGTGTTTTCCTTTGCTGCCCCTGGGTGTTTACCGTCTTGCTGGCTCCCTCCTGTGTCTTAATGTTGCATTAAAGTGCCTTTATTGATACACAGCTTTATACTACCTCTTGTGGAAGTTTGTATGCTACTGATCTGGTGAAGAAAAAAAAATTAAAAAAGTGTATCATCAGGCCAGCTGTAAATAGGCATTTTCTCTTCTTGCAAAGGGGTAGCTGCAGTAAGAAGAACATAAGAATTGCTATACTGGGTCATCTAGCCCAATATCCTGTTTCCACAGTGGCCAATCCAGGTCACAAGTTCCTGGCAAAAGCCTAAAGCAGGGGTGTCTAACCTTTTGGCTTCACTGGGCCGCCTTGGCCCAAAAAAAAAGTTTCTGGGGCCGCACATTAAGACACAGGAGGGAGCCAGCAAGACGGTAAACACCCAGGGGCAGCAAAGGAAAACACTGCATTGCCCTCGACTGGGGCAACACAAAATACTTCACTGGGCCGCAGGTTGGACACCCCTGGTCTAAAGCTAGTATTTTATCAAAGAAAGTGGTCACCTGTGTATCTTGATAGAATAGGCTCCTACCAGATGCCCTTCATATGTCTCTTTGCCCCTCTCCCTTTTCTGTCATCCCTAGAGTAACAAAATCCCAAACTCTCTACTACTGTGTTTCCCCGAAAATAAGACAGTGTCTTATATTCATTTGGGGCCCAAAAAAGGCACTAGGTCTTATTTTCGGGATATGCACATGATCATCTCTCCCTCCTTCTCCTTCACCCCAATTCTTCCTCTTTCCTTTCTCTCTCCCACATGTGCAGCGTTGTTCCTCCCCCTCCCATCCCCCTGTGCAGCAGAAGTTTACCCAGCTTCTATCCTTCCCTCCCTCCCATCCCTTCTGCAGCAAAACCCTTGAACACACGCCCACCCCCACCGCGCAGCCAAACCCCTTTTAACCCTCCATCCTTCTCTCCCTGCCGACTGCGAGCGAGCCCTACCTTCATCTGAAGAAGCGTCGGGCCGGCAGCACTCTAAACAGGCTGCTTGGTCTTGTCTGTTGGGAATTTTACTCTGCCACATTACTGATGATGTCATGGCAGAGTGAAATCCCTGACGGACAAGGCCAAGCAGCCTGTTTAGAGTGCTGCCGGTCCAACGCTGCTTCAGTTGAAGGTAGGGCTCGCTCGTGGTCAGCAGAGAGGGAAGGATGGAGGGTCAGCAGGGGTTAAGCTGCACGGTGGGGGGGGGGCTGGGTTGAAGAGTTGCCGGTGAATCCCAGAACTAGGGCTTATTTTGGGGGTAGGGCTTATATTAAGACCTACCCTGAAAATGATGCTAGGTCTTATTTTTGGTGAAACACAGTAATGTCCTCCAGGGATAGCAAAAAGATGCTAATAAGGACCCCACAACAGAAAGAGATCAAACCAAAAATTCCCCATTACCACCTGCTACATGCAGTTTTCAAAAAAAAACAAATAAATCATTGCAATACTTTCCCCAAAATCCATCCTAGATCAGTGGTTCTCAACCAAGTGTCACCAAAAGTGTAGCATAGACAGCAACCACTCGTGGCCCATTAACTGATCCCTGTTTCTGCTTCCCCACTATCCTCGATGATAATTGCTGTTACCCAGCTGGAAATGTTGCAGGTCAGTTTATAGGTTCTGTTTTGTACATACCATATATATTTGAATATAAACCGAGATTTTTGGCCCCCAAAAATGGGCCAAAAATGGGGATCTCTGTTTATATTCGAGCCCCTCTGAAGACCACTGTTGCTGTTGTCCTCCTGCTCCACACCAGTGAAAACCACTGGAGCTACTCCATCCCCCTTCCCCTCCTATGGGAGGGGCCTTAGGCATCTGAACCAGTCGCCCTGAAGGGCGTTAAGTACTCCTCACTTATTTCTTCCATTCCTTATTATATAGCAAAATGTTGGAATGTTCGTCTAGTAGATTTCAATTTAGAAGAAAGCTGAAGACTCATCTTTTCTAGTTGTTTTTTAATATTTATTTTTAAATTTTCTATTTTTTTTTTTTTTGTTACATCTTAGCACACTAGGAACCTGATTCTAGCAACGGCGCCTCCCAAAACAGCGCCAGCTGTGTGTCAATCACGCATAGGTGCCATTAAGAGAATTGTGTCTTACAACTAACTTAGGTGCTGGTAATGTAGGCCAGGGTTTTTCAGGCCTACACTACCGGTGCTTATGTTTGACAAGAATCGCACCTACATAGGCACCGAGTGGGGACATGATCGAAACATTCAAGATATTGAAGGGAATTGACTTAGTAGATAAAGACAGGTTGTTCACCCTCTCCAAGGTAGGGAGAACGAGAGGCCACTCTCTAAAGTTAAAAGGGGATAGATTCTGTACGAATGTAAGGAAGTTCTTCTTCACCCAGAGAGTGGTAGAAAACTGGAACGCTCTTCCGGAGTCTGTCATAAGGGAAACCACCCTTCAGGGATTCAAGACAAAGTTAGACAAGTTCCTGATTGAGAGGGGACATGATCGAAACATTCAAGGTACTGAAGGGGATAGACTTAGTAGATAAGGGCAGGTTGTTCTCGTTCTCCAAGGTAGGGAGAACGAGAGGGCACTCTCTAAAGTTAAAAGGGGATAGATTCCGTACGAATGTAAGGAAGTTCTTCTTCACCCAGAGAGTGGTAGAAAACTGGAACGCTCTTTCAGAGGCTGTTATAAGGGAAAACACCCTCCAGGGATTGAAGACAAAGTTAGACAAGTTCCTGCTGAACCAGAACGTACGCAGGTAAGGCTAGACTCAAATAGGGTACTGGTCTTTGACCTAAGGGCCGCCGCGTGAGCGGACTGCTGGGCATGATGGACCACTGGTCTGACCCAGCAGTGGCAAATCTTATGTTCTTATGAGTGATGCCTAAGGTCATTTTTGGCATAAACCACGCCTATTTTAACCTTAGCCACTGTTAGGCGCCTCTGCAGACGCAATTGCGGCATCCTTTTTTGTAGACGGTTGCGGGCACCTACATTTTTTTTTTATAGTGACAGTTCAATTTGTTTTAAACGATGTAGTCAATTACTGTGTCAATTAACACCAATTAAAACAATTAAGTTAGGCAGCGGTAGGGCGCCTGCCGCCACCTAACTTACAGCGACATTACTAGAATCATGTTGGTCCAGATCACATTGTATTGTAACGTATGTAGGGAGAAGAGTTTCAACTATTCTGTTTTAGACTGATTGAATGCTTCTTTATTTTTCGCCTGAAAACTAGTTTGACAACAATTTTGTAGTTGTTTCTTGAAAGAAAAACCCCAGTAGTGAAATTACAGCAGATCCTGTTCTAAACTACATCAAAGAGATGTCGTATCAAACGGATTGTACCTTTATCATTAGTGCTATTTGCGAGAGTAGCTGTAGTTTCCTTTCAAATAGGGTCACAGAGATATTCTTTTGTAAATTACATTTCCATTAGTAATATTGGTTTAGTAGGACGTGTGCCTACACCATCAACATCTTCATCTTCCTTGTACAGTGAAGACAACCGAGAATGCTTTTTATGCTGTTATTTCTCTTCATTCTAGCTACTGAATAGGGCTTTTTTTTTTTTTTTACACTGAAGCAGAATGTAGAAAAAAAATGCAGTGATTTATACCATACCAGGGCCCGCAACCGTCTACAAAAAAGGATGCCGCAATTGCGTCTGCAGAGGCACCTAACAGTGGCTAAGGTCAAAATAGGCGTAGTTTATGCCGAAAGGGCTCACGCGGCGGCATAAACCCTATTTGAGTCTAGCCTTACCTGCGTACGTTCTGGTTCAGCAGGAACTTGTCTAACTTTGTCTTGAATCTCTAAAGGGTGGTTTCCCCTATGACAGACTCCGGAAGAGCGTTCCAGTTTTCTACCACTCTCTGGGTGAAGAAGAACTTCCTTACGTTTGTACGGAATCGATCCCCTATCAACTTTAGAGAATGTCCTCTCGTTCTCCCTAACTTGGAGAGGGTGAACAACCTGCCCTTATCTACTAAGTCTATCCCCTTCAGTACCTTGAATGTTTCGTTCATGTCCCCTCTCAATCAGGAACTTGTCTAACTTTGTCTTGAATCCCTGAAGGGTGGTTTCCCCTATGACAGACTCCAGAAGAGCGTTCCAGTTTTCTACCACTCTCTGGGTGAAGAAGAACTTCCTTACGTTTGTACAGAATCGATCCCCTTTCAACTTTAGAGAACAACCTGCCCTTATCTACTAAGTCTACTACTACTTATCTACTATCTACTAAGTCTACTATGCCCTTATCTACTAAGTCTACTAAAACTTTTCTTGAAATGACCTCCGTTTTAGCAGATAAAAAGTTTTCAGCCTCAGATGATGACCGAACCAAATAGGCAGCAGGTTAATATTCTTTCATAAACTTTCAATAATATAAACTCGTAAATGTGTTAATACTACAGGATTCCTGTAGTCATGGATCTTAAATCCAGCCATGCTTAAACAATGATCACCCAGTCCGTTTCCCTGGAGGCTGTGAGCACTGCTTTCCACAGTTATTTCCAATTTCCATCAGATCTGCGGAGCAAAACACCTGAATCGGGGATCAAACAAGAGTCCTTCTGCAGTATAGCCACTCCAGGCCAGTCTGCCTTTTCTAAATTCTCCCTATAATTGTACTTTTACTTTCATCCCCTACAGACTTTATCGCTCATCATCTCCCCCCTCCCTCCAGTCTTACCCCTTCAATCTTACCCATCTCTCAGGTTTACTACTTCCTCAGGCTTATCTCTTCTCAACCACCACATCCTAGGTCCAGGTCCAGGCTACATCATGGACTCTCTGATCCCAATATAAGACCTCCTTTTCTGTCTCTTGCCACAAAAAAATGGTATGGGACACTCGTCAGCCCTAACATAACACTTTTCCTTCCAGCGCCAGTATCCCTGCTTCCTCTCAGCTCTCTCCCTCTCATAGCCAAGTTGAGGTGCCTCTTGTTCCTCCCTCTGATGGTCATTATTTCCCTGCCATACCTCTCATTCCCTTGTAATTATGAGGCATCTTCCCCACCACCCTTTATGTCTCACTATTAACCATGGTGCTACTTCTCTACATTTTCCTTACCCTAAGCCATGGCGGCTACTCTCAATGCAGTTTGCCCCTTGTCAGCTATGATGCTTCCCCCCTGTCACCACTCATTAGTTATGATACCATCTCCTTTTCTGTGCTGTGACAGTCATAATTATGATCCCCCTTCTCTTGTTTGCATAAATGGCACTATCACTGCTATTAGTGTTACGTGAAAACATTACACATTGAAGTTGCCGAAGAATGTAGTGAAATCAGTTAGCTTGGCGGGATTTAAAAAAGGTGTGGATAATTTCCTAAAAGAGAAGTCCATAGGCCGTTATTGAGATGGCTTGGGGAAATCCACTGCTTATTCCTAGGATAAGCAGCATAAAATCTCTTTTACTACTTGGGATCTAGATAGGTACTCAGGATACTGGGCTTAATGGACCTTCAGTCTGTCCCAGTATGGCAATTCTTATGTCCTTAAGTAGCACAAGCAATGGTACATGTCAGCTGCCAGAGCTTCTCCATTGAACTTTCTACAGTCCATTGGGTTACATCTTGGAGTTACCTGTCTGCTTCTCATCTCATTCTGCTGGCTCTACCCACTGTTGGTAAATTATTTAAAGCTTGGTTTTGGTAGTAGAGCAGCTTAACAAGGAGGACTTCTCCTGACCAAAGATTTAAAGCCTAGATTGAGGCATAGCTATCTCTTCAGATGCTGACTTCTCTACTGAAAGGTACCTGATGGCTTGTTTTAATGGACTGGGTTCTACTCCTTTATTTTGGTAACCATTTAGAAACTTTAAAATTAAAATAATTTTATTCTTTGCAAGTATTCAGTATCGATCTTTGAGAGAATTTGTATTTCTGCCTCATTTAAAATCTATAATTGCTTATACCAGGTCCTAATATAAATGAAATCATGAATAAGAGATTACTAATGTGGGATCCCTTTAAAAGAACACAACGATTGATATACCATTATAACATAACATAAAAATGTATTTGTGAATCGCATAATCTTTCAGTTCGATGAAATTTACCAAATAGAGAAGAGCTGAACAATATCAGTGAATTACGAAATACTTGCACGTTTTACATATTTAGAAAAATTTAGAAAAAAAGATAACAACTTTCTAAAATGCATATAGGATGTAGATGAAATTCGGTATTCCATAAAGCTGCTTGGCAAGAAATTAGCTGGGTTTATAAACCTTTTATGACTAGAAGGAAAAACAAAAAAAGAAAGGATACACATCAAACAACTTGCTTGAGTAAATAAAAATTGGGATTCCTATTTCAGAATGAATCCAGGCCTTACAAGAGAATTTTAATGTAACTATATTAGTGCATGCTGTGTCTTTAGTTTATGGGTTCTTTGTTGCCTTTTGAGGATTAGGTTCTCTGAGAGTAAGTGCATCTCACAGAGCACTCAGCCTTTAGGACTTTCGTGCCATGGATAATAATGAGAGATTGTTGGCACGTTCCTGATGAAGCCCCGTGTTAAACTCTGGGGGCGAAACGGAGATCTTCCGTAGAAATATAAGAAGTTGAATGAGAGAGAGCAGAAAAAAAGCTAAGTTATATTGAATTAGATGGAATGGCAAAATACTAAGTTATGCTAATTTATATATTTTATAAGTAATTTATAAGAAAGAAATCGAATGAGAAGTTAAATAAAAGGAGAAAGAAAATAGAAAAAAAGCCAAATAGGGAAGGGCAAAACTGAATAATAATAATAAAAAAATATATAGTATAAATAAATAAGCACGAATCAGAGATATAGAGAATATAAACGGGACCGACGATAGCTCACGGTATCAGCCATTGGTTTTGAAAAATATCTCTGATCCATGGCTGTGAGCACTTGAGAACCCTGTTAATCTCTAATTATCCTGTGAGAGTGCAAAGAAAAAATTTGTGCGACAGCGCTTTTTGTTTAAGTGGAGAGTGAGATTCACAAGTTTTATTGAGTGGTAATTAATTGGATATGAAAATATACCAAAAAGGTTGCTCTTATTGTAATTTTCATCTGTAGGAAGCTGTTTAAAGAGAATAGACATGAAGGAAATAAATAAACTTGTTGGATTTACTTTCAGAGAGTTAAAAGCCAGTGTGGTCTCAGATACTATTAAATGGAACAAAGGGCTCCTTTTAGAAAGCCGCGCTAGCGGGTTTAACGCGCGTGACTTTTCATCACGGGCTAACCCCCGTACTGGCCGAAAAACTACCGCCTGCTCAAGAGGAGGCGGTAGCGGCTAGCGTGGCCGGCGGTTTAGCACACGCTATTACACGTGTTAAACCACTTGCGTGGCTTTTTAAAAGGAGCCCAAAAAGTTAAAGTGTAGAATAACTTTTTAGTACAGTGGTGCCTCGCATAACGAACGCCTCGCACAGCGAACGCTGCGCACAACGAACTTCATGTCTTGCTTCCTACAACGAACTTCGTTTCACACAACGAAGTCGCCCGAGCTGCATCCTTCTGCGCAGGCACTGCGCTTAACTGCCCTCTCTCCGCCTGGCTCCCTGTGCAGTGGCGGACCGTCGGCTCGCAGGGGCCCGGCGCCTACTGCTGATGCATTGGGGGGGGGCGGAGCTACTCTCGCCGCTTCCCCGATGCTAGAAAAAAAAAAAAAAAATGAACAGTTAAGTCCCAGTTTTTGCCGCTGAGACTCTGCCCTCTCTCACTGTAAAATTAGACTCTACTTAGTCTGTCTTTAAATTTAAAAAATGTGTGTTGTTTTAAAAAACAATTATGTTTTTAGATGTATCTAAATAAAAATAATAACCAAAAATTTATCTTTTTTTATGTCATCTTAGCATATTTTATGCTACAGAACGAATTATTTTTTTTAACATGTATTGTTATGGGAAAACGCGTTTCACATAACGAACTTTTCGCATAACAAACTTGCTCCTGGAACCAATTAAGTTCGTTGTGTGAGGCACCACTGTATATGATAAATTTACTTCATCTCATTGATATCTGTGTAAGCAGGTGAATAATATATTGAACTGGATGTTCTTTTTGGGTTACAAAAGTGGGAAAATGACATTTTTTTTACGGAAAAGTCTTTCTAATGAAGATTAGTACTCATGTTTTGTCTGTTATTTAATAAATCTTGCAAATAGCTTTCCATAATTAGCTGACCAGAGTGTTTTTTATTTCCCTCAGGTGTTCTAGCTGTTCTTATACCTCGGTTAGACATTGTGATCTCATTGGTGGGCTCTGTAAGTAGCAGCGTCTTGGCACTCATCATTCCACCCCTTCTGGAGATTGCCACGTACTACTCAGAAGGCATTAGCCGTTGGGCCATCTTCAAGAACATCCTGATCGGTTTGGTTGGATTTTTGGGATTCGCGGCAGGAACTTCTGTGTCCCTGTGGGAGCTAGCCTCAAGTTAAGCCAACACAAGCTTCAACATCACTAGTGCCTTTTTACCATCAGTACAGTGAGTCTGAACTCAAGACCTTCAAGGACCAGTCACACAACAAAGTCTCAATAGAACCCAACTATCATCTTTTCAGTGGCAATTTTTTCGCTAGGATTTTTGTTTTAAAGAAAAGAAAGATTAACCCCAAAATTCAGATGATAGGAAATTATGTAAATGAGTAATTAGGTATGAATGAATGAGATATTTGTAAATAAGAGAGAAGTAATACTTTAAAATTATAAGAATAAATGTAGTATATTCTAAGAATTGATTTATCTAACTATCCTGAGAGAACCGTATAGAGAAGATCCTTTTATGATCTAGAATAGAGCATATTTAATTATGTTTTTGAGGTGGTCTGGTAAAGTTCTGACAGCCTTCAAGGAGTAATAATAATAATAATAACAGCTTATATACCGCAATACCGTGAAGTTCTATGCGGTTTACAAAGATTAAGCAAAGGTACAAATTAAGAGGGGAGGAAGAAAAAGGGTTAATAGGACAGGAGAGAGTGATCAATAGAACAAGTTAATCGCTATAGAGGGGAGAGAGAAGAGAGGATCAGTTGTCTAGATACTTTAGGAACAGGTGTGTTTTCAGACGTTTCCTAAATTCCTCATAAGTAGTGGGCGAAAGCAATTGTTCTAGGTCTTTACCCCATGATGCTGCTTGGTGCGAGAGAAGACGTTCATGGTGCTTTTTCAGTTTACAACCTCTCACTGGGGGGGAAACGAAGTTGGAATGTGAGCTTCTCTTGTGTCTGTTGGCTGAGAAGACGAAAAGGTCAGATATATATTTAGGGGCAAGTCCGTGTAGTGCTTTGAAGCAGAAGCAGGCAAATTGAAACTTTCCGCGCGCCTCCATTGGCAGCCAATGCAGCTGCCGGTAGTAGGGTGTCACATGGTCAAACTTCCTCAGCCCAAAGATCAGTATGACCGCTGCATTTTGCATCCATTGTAAACGCTGCATGTTCTTTTGGGAAATTGCTAAATAGGCGATGTTACAGTAGTCAAGTAGACTCAGTACGAGGGATTGGACTAGGGTTCTGAATGCCGCTGTATCGAAATAAGCTTTAATGGATCTGAGTTTCCAGAGAGTGAAAAATCCCTTTCTGATCAAGGAGTCCACCTGGTCTCTCATGGTTAGGCACTGATCCAAAGTTACACCTAGTTTCTTTAGGGTAGGTTGGATAGGGTAATTAAGATTATTGATACATAGTGGTGATTTGGTGTCAAGCGGATGTGGCGAAGCAATGAAGAAAGTTGTCTTTTCTGGATTAAGTTTGAGCCTAAAGGTTGTCATCCAGTGCTCCATCACGTTTATGGCTTCTGAAGCTTTAGGAATAGTTTCAGAGATAGACTTAACGAATGGGATGATGATCGTAAAATCATCTGCATAACTAAATAGTATTTATTAGTTATGATGCAATTTTTTGAAACTGTATAGTTTTCCTATAGCATTTTTAATTATTGGGTTATGAATTAAAATACTCAGGATCCATTTAGAGCAAGGTCTTGATGTAAGTCTCAGAGGTCTGAGTTGCATTAGTGGTTATAAGCCTTGTGATTCAAGGTGTCTGAGATTCCTGGTTCAGCTTTTCAGGATTAGATTTATAATAATGGCAGCAAACTTTGTTTCCTGAAATATCTTAAGTTTAGGTGCCTAGAATAGTATTGATATAGCTTCAAAAATTATTTCTGTAGTCATTTTGTATGTGTCGCTTAATTCATGGTAAAGTGTTTGAAGAAGCAGCAAATGAGTAATCTGTACCCGTTGGACGTAAATTTAGAATAGATGTTAATCATAATGGTGCTATCATCACTCTTCACAAAAGGGAGCCTCCTTTTTACTATAAAGCAGCTTATGGAGCCAAATCTAAACCATTCAAGAACTGTCATGAATATTTTCCTAAACTAGTTTTGGGAGACTTGAGAAACAAATCTCATGGAGATAATATCAAAGTGATTACATGTTAAGAATATAAGAGTTGCCATAGTGGGACAGAGTGAAGGTCCATCGAGCTCAGCATCCTGTTCCAACAGTGGCCAACCCAAGTCCCTAGCTAGATACCAAGTAGTAAAACAGACTTTATGCTGCTTATCCTAGAAAGAAGCAATGGATTTCCCCAAGCCATCTCAATAATGGTCTATGGACTTCTCTTTTAGGAAATTATCTAAGCCTTTTTTAAACCCCGCTAAGCTAACTGATTTCACCACATTCTCCGGCAACAAATTCCAGAGTTTAATTATTTGTTGTGTGAAGAAATATTTTCTCCGGTTTGTTTTAAATCTACTACTTAGTAGATTCATCGCATGTCCCCTAGTCCTAGTATTTTTTGGAAACAGTGAACAAGCGATTCGCATCTCCCATTTCCACTCTACTCATTATTTTATAGACCTCTATCATATCCCCCCCTGAGCCATCTCTTCTTCAAAAAGCCCTAGCCGCTTTAGCTTTTCCTTTTATCATTTCCGTTGCCCTTCTCAGTACCTTTTCTAATTCTGCAATATCTTTTTTGAGATACAGCAACCACAATTGCACACAGTATTCAAGGTGCAGCCATTGATTCTTCATGGTACCATTTTACTTCTTTAAAACTGAGATTATTGCATATCCTTTAAAGCAGTCTTGCTTGTTCTAGAAAAAAAGTTTAAAAAATTAAATCTAAATTTTTTTACAAGTTACTTTGCACTTTTAAAGGAAATATAGATGCTTTGGCCCATATCCTAGTCACCAGTGGGATAAAAAATATTGCATTATTTGTGGGATAGAATCATAAAAGAATAGATTTGAACAATCATGCTGCAGTAGGTGGGATTTTCTTACTAGTTCAGCAAGAGTTCATTTAACTCACCAGAGTCTAAACTAAACTAAACCTTAAGTTTGTATACTGCATCATCTCCATAAAGATAGAGCTCGACACGGTTTACAGGTAATTCAATAAATGAGGGAAGGACATAATAAGAAATTAGAGGTTATGAAGAGGATAACTAGTTTTACATTTTAAATAGTTTTGGAGAAAAGCCAGGTTTTCAGATGCTTTTGGAATAATTGGAATGAGCCTAGGTTCCGCAGCGGGGCAGGGAGGTTATTCCAAAGCTCAGTGAATTTGAAGAAAAGGGATTTCCCTAATTTACCTGCATACATGACGCCTAAAGTTTACAGGAGGCTGCAAGTTCAAATTCCAAGGTCAACAGTTGAAAACGTAGGCGCTTCATAACTCAGTATTTGCACTTTTTCTTTGGTGAAAACTCCTGACACAGACATACATATTAGATTCCACTAGAAAAGATATCCAGCAATAGTATCCATGGCATGAAAATACTGATAATTGCTGATCTTTTGTGCACTAAAAGAATCCCTAATTAGTTGTAAATATAAACATGTACATTTATGATTCGAAAGCATCTAGGATTAGAAGCCCTATCTTTAAATATGCCTCAAAACCCTATATTCAGTCACATATAGTGCCTTGTCATGAAGAAGTTAATACTAATTAATAATTGTGCTGGAACCACAGTTTTTAACTGTGCTGTTAACAGTTTTACTGAACAGTCTTCACACATACACTTTCATTCACTAAAACCTCCTCAAGTTTTGTACTGAAAAGCAGACACTCTCTATGGGCCAAGCTCTATTGAATTCACTGGCATAGATTGGCACTTCTCTGAGGATCTCCTTCAGTTAACCCTTACTTATGTAACCTTAGTGTTATCAGCCAGACTCTGTAGTTTTTGAAAAACTTTCTTTACTAACTTGAAATAAAGAATAAACACTTACAATTGGAAGATTTCAAGGCAGTCCAACAGTTACAGAATTTTCTTACTCTACCAGCTCATCCTATTAAGAACATAAGAACATAAGCAGTGCCTCCGCCGGGTCAGACCATAGGTCCATCCTGCCCAGCAGTCCGCTCCCGCGGCGGCCCAAACAGGTCACGACCTGTCTGAATCACCAGAAGGGGCCCCCTTGCCACCTTGGTTTCCCATTGAGTCCTATCTTCCCATCGAAGTCCTAACCCTCCGGTCTTGCACATGCACGACCTGGTTGGGTTTCTATACTTATTACCTGGTTAGCTTTCTATACCTGTGTTACATCCCAGCACCTCTCTCAGTATCCCACGATCCCTTTATCCCTCAGGAATCCGTCCAATCCCTGTTTGAATCCTTGTACCGTACTCTGCCTGATCACTTCCTCCGGTAGCGCATTCCAAGTGTCCACGACCCTTTGTGTGAAAAAAAACTTCCTTGCATTTGTTTTGAACCTAACTCCCTTCAGTTTCTCCGAATGCCCCCTCGTACCTGTTGTCCCCTTCAGCCTGAAGAATCTGTCCCTATCCACCCTCTCTATGCCCCTCATGATCTTGAAGGTCTCTATCATATCTCCCCTGAGCCTCCTTTTTTCCAGAGAGAAGAGCCCCAGCCTATCCAACCTCTCGGCGTATGGGCAGTGTTCCAGCCCTCTTACCAGTTTCGTTGCTCTCCTTTGGACTCTCTCAAGTACTGCCATGTCCTTCTTGATGTACGGCGACCAATATTGAACGCAGTATTCCAGATGTATTCGCTCAATACAATGGCATGATGACTTCCCGCGTCCTGGTTGTTATGTCCCTCTTTATGATGCCCAGCATCCTGTTGGCTTTTTTTGAGGCTGCTGCGCACTGTGCAGATGGTTTCAGTGATGCATCCACCAGCACACCCAAGTCTCTCTCAAGACTGCTGTCTCCCAACAATGCCTCCCCCAATTTGTAGTTGAACAACGGGTTCTTTTTCCTTATATGCATGACCTTGCATTTTTCCACGTTAAAGCGCATTTGCCATTTGTTTGCCCAGTCTTCCAGCTTGTCCAGGTCCCTTTGCAGGTCCTCACACTCCTCCCTGGACCTAACTCTGCCGCACAGTTTGGTATCGTCTGCAAATTTTATAACCTCACACTTTGCCTCCTTTTCCAGGTCATTGATAAATATGTTGAAGAGTAACGGCCCCAGCACCGATCCCTGTGGCACACCGCTTGTGACTCCCTGCCAGTCAGAATATTGTCCCTTTACTCCGACCCTCTGCAGTCTACCCGACAACCAGTGCTCGATCCATCTGTGCACATCCCCTCCCACCCCGTGGTTCCACAGCTTCCTAAGCAGCCTTTCATGTGGCACCTTGTCGAAAGCCTTTTGAAAATCGAGGTAAATGATGTCAATGGGTTCCCCATTGTCCACCCGACCGCTTATTCCCTCAAAGAAGTACAGAAGGTTCGTTAAGCACGACCTTCCCTTACAGAATCCGTGCTGGCTTGTTCTCAGTAGGCCATTTCTCTCGATGTGCTCGCAAATACCGTCCTTGATCATAGCTTCCACCATCTTCCCTATAATTGAAGTCAGGCTCACCGGCCTATAGTTCCCGGGGTCACCCCTCGATCCCTTCTTGAAGATAGGTGTGACATTCGCCAATTTCCAGTCCTCTGGTACCTCTCCAGTTTTCAAGGATAGGTTGCAAACATGCTGGATTGTGCCCGCTATTTCTTGTCTTAGTTCCTTCAGAACCTTTGGGTGGATCCCGTCTGGGCCCGGCGATTTGCCGCATTTTAACCTGTCTATCTGTTTGAGGACATCCTCCTTACTTACCTCTATGTGTTCCAATTTTTCAGCCTGTTCCCCACTCATGAGCTCCTCTGAGTCCGGTATATTAGATGTGTCTTCTCTCGTGAAAACCGACAAGAAGAACGTGTTCAACCTCTCATCTACCTCTTTATCCTCCTTAATCACTCCCTTCCTATCCCCATCGTCCAATGGCCCCATCTCCTCTCTCGCTGGTCGCTTCCCCTTTACGTAACTGAAGAATGCCTTGAAGTTTTTCGCCTCCCTGGCCAGCCCCTCTTCGTATTTCCCTTTTGCTTTTCTAACCTCTCGGTGGCATTCCTTTTGGCATTTCCTGTGCGCCTGGTGATTTTCCTCCGTTGGGTCCTTTTTCCATCTCCGGAAGGATACTTTTTTGTCATTTATTGCCCTCTTTACTTCTGTTGAGATCCAAACCGGGTCCTTTGACCGCTTATTCTTGCCGCCTTTCCTGAAACTGGGGACGTACATTCTTTGTGCTTCCTGCAGGGTGTCCCTGAATAGGGTCCAGGCGCTTCCTACAGTCTCCATCCTAAGGATGTTTCTGAGCTTCCTCCCCACTATTTCCCTCATAGCAACATAGTTCCCTTTCCTGAAGTTGAGCGCAGTTGTTGCGGTCCTCCTTACTGTGGGTGTCCCCCTTTCTAATGTGAATCTGATCGCGTTGTGGTCACTGTTGCCTAGTGGTCCTCCCACTTCTACCCCTCTTGCAGGCCCCCCTAATCCGTTTAGGATGAGGTCAAGAGTAGCACTCCCTCGCGTTGGTTCCCTAACTAGTTGCTCCATGAAGCAGTCCCTCACAGCTTCTACAAATCCTGTTTCCCTAGTGCAGTTGGAGTGATCCGTACTCAAGTCAATCCCCGGGTAGTTGAAATCCCCCATCACTGTTACACTTCCAGTCCTGCATTCTTGTCTCAGTTCAGTTTCCAAGTCGTGTCCGACTCCTTCCGGCGTACCAGGTGGGCGATAGTACAGCCCCAGTTTTATGCCTGCACCCTTGTTTCCCGGCAATTTGACCCATAGCGATTCCAGCCCCTCTGCCTTCTTTGCCATATCCATCCCGACCGAGTAGATAGAGTCCTTTATATATAGTGCTATGCCTCCCCCCTTCTTGTGGATCCTGTCCCTCCTGTAGAGCTTGTACCCCGGCAGCACCACATCCCATTGATTCTCCTCTGTCCACCATGTTTCTGTAATTCCAATTATATCCAGGTCCTCCCCCTTGGCCACGACCTCTAGTTCACCCATCTTGGCCATGAGGCTTCTTGCATTTGCGTATAAGGAAGCTGGGAGTGTATAAGGAAGCTGGGAGTGTGTCCACACACTTTGTGGGGAATAACACTGTGCTCCAGACTTAGATAAGAATCTAAGCTGTATTAGGCTAACAGAAATAAAGGCAGAAAACTGGTGAAAGGACAATGCTAGACCCAAGTTTTCATGCAGCCATGTGGTCTTACAAAATGGATGCTGTTCTATCTCAGAAGCTAAAGAAGGGTGGGCATAACCTCTCTGGTTGCAGCCTTGCTTTCTGGGAGAAGCAAAGCCTACTGGGGATTTGAGTCCAAGAGCATACTTTGCTTACACATTTTAGAATAAACGCTTACCCCCTCTCTTATGAAACTGCGATAGCAGTTTTTAGCGCAGGGAGCCGTGCTGAATGGCCTGCGCTGTTCCCGTTGCTCATAGGAACTCAGTGAGCGTCATGAGCTGCGTGGCCCATTCAGCGTGGTTCCCCGCGCTAGAAACTGCTATCACAGTTTCATAAAAGGAGGCCTTAAGCTTGTTTTATACAAGAACTGAGAAAATGCTCACATAAAGTACTATATTTGATAATTTAAAGAATGCTGTATTATCACCTGTTGAAAGAAGTCCAAAGAAATCTTAGACTGACATACTAGTAAAAAAAATTTACCTGCTATTGAGAGGTAGAAAAACTAATACCAAGGATAAACATTCTAACTCTTACAGCACATAGCTATTAATTATATCTAGAAATGCCAACCCCAGTTTTGAATCATCCGCCAGATCTCTAATCAGATCTAATTTATTAACAGTGACCCAGTATTAAATAACATACAGGACACAGGGCAGTAACTGATAGTAGAAGGGAGAGACATACACGTAATCTGAACCAAAGTCCTTAATCCACCTGTTCTTACATTTCTTGAGAACCGTAAAATAGTTCTGCAGAGAAAGAATGATAATGATGTAATTTGAAAAATATAGGAACATTAAGAATTTCAGTAAAGTAAAACTTTCACTGGAAGCATTACCAGAAGACATGGTCTTGTAAAAGCTCCCTCCCTCTATGATTGATGAAATGAATTGGAGATGTGTATTCTGATTTTTCAAGTCGTTCCCCTTGCTAGCTCTTAAAAAGCAGGAGGGCAGCCATATCCTCAGCTATATTCTAGAATCTATAACAATCTAGAATTGAACGAGCTTTCAAAGCATTAGAGGATATGATCAAAATTTGTATATTCAACTTTTTTTTCCCCATATGTTTGCATAGGTTCCCATCTTTCTGGTCTTAGTTAATTAGAACATTTACTTAAAAATGAATTTTGAGTCCTTTTCAGTTTATTAGCTCAAGGTATAGATTCCAGCTGACATTCTCTTCACCTCTTTTCATATTCTCATCATCCTTTTTTCACAGTGGAATTAGATTATGCTTGTAGCTAAGGAAAAAGAACATTCTAGAAAATGCTGATCTTGTTACGCTTGTTGTTGGAGCCCTTAGTTTATAATATTTTGGTTTTATTTTCAGTCTGTCCACCAGCATTTTGTTATCCTGGATTTCTCATGACAATATATTAACTTGCAGTTCCCTCCCTGAGCAGCGTATGTTCGTCCTTTTTGTCTGTCACAACTAGATTGTAAGCTCTTTCGAGCAGGGACTGTCTCATATTACATAGTAACATAGTAGATGACGGCAGATAAAGACCCGAATGGTCCATCCAGTCTGCCCAACCTGATTCAATTTAAATTTTTTAATTTTTTCTTCTTAGCTATTTCTGGGCAAGAATCCAAAGCTCTATCCGGTACTGTGCTTGGGTTTCAACTGCCTAAGTCTCCGTCAAATCACACTCCAGCCCATCTACACCCTCCCAGCCATTGAAGCCCTTCCCAGCCCATCCTCCACCAAACGGCCATACACAGACACAGACCGTGCAAGTCTACCCAGTACTGGCCTTAGTTCAATATTTACTATTATTTTCTGATTCTTGATCCTCTGTGTTCATCCCACGCTTCTTTGAACTCCGTCACCGTTTTCCTCTCCTCCACCTCTCTTGAGAGCGCTTTATGTACAGCGCTGAGCGCATCTAGTAGCACTATATAAATAATTAGTAGTGGTAGTAGTAAGGAGCCCTTTTACTAAACTGCGGCAAGCACTAATGCATGTTTATTGCAGCTTAAAAACCACCACCGCGGGCCATGTTCAGGCATCCTGCACTAGTTTTGGCATCTGTGTGTGTTTGGGGACAGATAGCAAGTGTGCCCTTATTAGGGGAAAAGGAAAACCTGGCCTTTTTACAGCCATGCTAAAAGTGGCCTCAGCACGTGGGAACCGCCTGCGCTAGCCATAATGCAGGCTACCTTTCAGTGCAGCTTAGTAAAAGATCCACTAGATCCTGCAGATACTGTAAAATCAAATAGAGAATGACACGGTGACAAAATTCATCACCGTTCCCGTCCCCGCGGATAACCGCGGGAAACCATCTTCATGCCATTCTTTAAGGAGAGAGGAAAGAATCAGAGTATAATTGGGCACAACCACTGACCCGCAAGCTTTGCTTTGAAGAATGCTGGCGTAGAAGGACCGAGGTTGAAACAGACACTACAGAATGACAGTCTCTGGTATCCAGAGCAGATATTGTGATGTCATAATGCCTCATTCCACCAGTGCCTAAGAGCCAATGACATCAGTGATGTCACAATGGCTTCATTATCCTTGGCTCACATAAGAATCAGAGTATGAATGGCCACAACCACTGACCCGCAAGCTTTGCTTTGAAGAATGCTGGTATAGAAGGACCAAGGTTGAAATAGACACTAGAAAATGACATGGGATTATTTCCCGCGGTTATCCGTGGGGACGGGAACGGTGATGAATTTTGTCACCGTGTCATTCTCTGAAATCAAACGAGATACCCGTAAGTACAGCTGATTCAGCTCCTAAGGAACACAACAATAATGTGTTCCTGTTAGTTTGAAGACTAGGCCAACCATAAAGTTGTAGGTGGTGCCTTTTTAATGTTAATCCAATAAAAAGGTCTCGCCCATGACGTGTCGGTTGACCTTGCTTGTAACGTTAAAAAAAACCCAACACATCAGAAAAGCACAGTGCGTCAGACCTTCCTATCGGTGTTTTGTGGAATATTTTTGCTCAATGATTTTCTTTAGTTGCAGGGCTGGTTTGGGTGGGGGGAAGAGCAATTGCTGGGGACCCTTTTCACAAAATCAGAGTTTAATGCCACCGAGGCAGAGCTTCAAGATGTTTGCAGTAGCTGTTCCCTCACTCCCCTGTGTCTAACATTGATCTTGATTCTTATGGGCATTGACTGTGTATATATGATATAAATGTATATTGTTCTGTGTGTATGTCTGTATTTAATGATGATATTTTTTAAAATTTTGTGTAATGAAAGTATTGCTATGTTGATGTTCATTGCTTTATTTAAGTAGATGGAACTCAAGTTATTTTATTACAGGTTAATAAATAGCTAATCTAGTTTTTACTTCATTTAAGGTTCTTTGTGTAGCTTTCTTTTTATGATTACTATACTTAATTTTACTAATTATTTTGCTATTAAAATGTTGCCTTTGTCACACTGGTCTGTCCATAGAGCCTGGTAGAAATCTGCAATTAGTTATGGCCAATTCATGGGTAGCCCTAACAAGAGTTTCTTTCCCAGGAGGCTGTACACTGTCTCCTGCATCTGATCAACATAAATCCAGGGATGGATCCTGGATTTCTGCTAGAGTTTAAGGAACCTCACTGTCCTAGAACAATAATCCTTCCAGCTCAAGCGTAGTATCTCGCATTACAAATTGACAGTCTTCAAACATTTCTCTCAGCTTAGAACAGGAATGGGTTCATTTTACAAGTCCAACACAACCCCCCCCCCAAAAAAAAAAAAAGGTAAAACAAACTGTTTGACAGAACCAAAAAAAAGCAAACGTGGAACAAGTAACAGCCCAAAGCAACAAAATGAATTGGCCTCTGCCCTACCTTACCCAGATGTAAATGTGTAATACTGTAGTACCATTCCCTGCTTTACTCTTTGGAAGCTGCCAAAATTTAAGATTGAGAATCAGATATTCTATGCGGGGCGTGGGCGAATACATGTATTGTGCTGAATCTGTGTAAATAGACAGGGTTATATGTCTTGAGATGTTCCCGATAGTTATTTCAATGTTTTGTGCTGTAAATGGTTGTCTGTAATTGTTTGTATTAACATTTTATGTAAGTTTTCATGGAACTTGTCCTCATCTTGTTGGAAGGACAGGTAAAACGGTGAAATAAATGAAATATTACAGAGGGATTACTTGTAAAGGATGTTGGACTTTTGTTTACTATACATGTGCCCAAATTGTTATTTCCATTACAATATGTATTTTTGTTAAAAATACAGTCCTATATAATAAAACCCTAGAGCGTGCATGCGCTCTTGAAATTTCGTGATCCCTGCCGCAATGATTTCTGATCCGTAGCCCCCAATCCGGCGGCAGGGAACATTCTGGCCACTCCCCTCCTCCCACCCTCACTCACCATGGAAGCCAGGCAAGCTCTCCCTGCCCGTGTCCTCAGCAGAGAACACACCTCCTGCCCTAACTCGCCGCCGCCGCTACTGATCCTCCTCTAAAGAGCAGCCTGCGATGGTGGCCGGCTTTAGCGAATGTCGCAGGCCGCTCTCCAACCTCGTTAGCACATTCCCTCTGATGCATGGGATCGCGTCAGAGGGAACGTGCTACCGAGTTGGAGAGCGGCCTGCGAGGTTCGCTAAAGCCGGACACCATCGCAGGCTGCTCTTTACAGGAGGATCAGCCACCACGGGGATCGTGAGAAGAGCCGCCGGTACTTTGAAACTTGAAAAAAGCAGCAGGCTAGCCCGTGGGAAGGGAAGGGGGAGGGGTCGAACGGAGCAGGACAGCTCACGGTAAGAGAAGGGAATGGGGGGTGGGGGAAAATGCTGCTACTGCTTCAGCAGGGACCTGGAGGGGAAGAGAAATACCGCTGCTGCTTCTGCAAAGGAAAGTGGGGGAGGGGAAGAGAAGGGAATGGGGGGTGGGGGAAAATGCTGCTACTACTTCACAGGGATCTGGAGGGGAAGGGAAATACCGCTGCTGCTTCTGCAAAGGAAAGTGGGGATGGGGTGGTGGGGGAGAGACAGAAAGAAATACAGACAGACAAAGGAGGCCAGGGAGAGAGACAGACAGGGGACCAGAGAGACAGACAGACAAAGGGTGCCAGGGAGAGAGAGAGAAACATAGCAGGAGGGAGAGAGACAGAAAGAAAGGAAGAAAAAGAGAGGAGCAGTGAGAAAGACATAAAGAAAGAAAGACAGACAGGCATATATTCTAGCACCCGTTAATGTAACAGGCTTAAACACTAGTTTGTAATATGTTTATTTCCACTAAACAGTGGTAGAAGAGAGGAGGTTTTGCAAAAATAACTAGCAATTTACTTAGAAGAGTTACACTGTACAAACAATAGTTTGATTTTCTGTCAACCCACATAGGGATTGATTTGATAAGGACCCTCCTAGTTTTAGGTGGCAAGGACGTGTTCTAGGCATTTACACAAGTGTACAAAAACAAACACACGCAGATAGGCACTATGGCCCAGATTCTACCAATGGTGTTGGTATTTGCGGCCGCCTAAAAAAAAAAAAAGGCTACCGATCGCGCATCAATCCAGCCCTATGTATCTCATAATCACCAATTCCAACATCAGAATGTTCAACATTATTTGCTTAACTCTCAGACTAAGGGGGGAATTCATCAAAGGGTGCTAACGATTTAGGCCCTGATTCTGGAAGTGGTACCAGGCACCATACCGCTGCCTAACATAATTGGTTTAATTGCCTTTAAACAATGTGGTAATTGACTGCGTCATTTAAAAGCAATTAAAATTGCATTAATAAAAAAAAAGATAGGTGCCCACCAGTTCCTACATTTCCAGTGCTGGAATCTCATCTACAGAGGCGCCTACTGGTGCCTAAGGTCAACGGAGGTGTGAATAATGCCGGAAATGACCTTAGGCGCCAATAGGCGCCTCTGTTGATGCTATTCACATTAGAGAATGATGGGGACAAATTTTTCCCCGTCCCCACAGGAACTCATTTTCCCGTTCCATCTCGGTGAGTTTTTTTCCTGTCCCTGCCCCATTCCTGCATGCTCCATCCTCATCTGCACAAGCTTCAAACACTTGAAAATCATAAGTAGCAACATTCTAGAGCTCAGACTGTTATGTCATAATGCCTCATTCCACCAATGCCTGAGCTCCGTCTTCATCTGCACAAGCCTCAAACACTTGAAAATCCTAAGTAGCAACATTCTAGAGCTCAGATTGTGATGTCATAATGCCTCATTCCACCAATGGCTAAGCTCCATCCTCATCTTCACAAGCCTCGAACACTTGAAAATCATAAATGCTCAAGGCTTGTATGGTAAGGTAGAGCTTACAGGAATGGGCAGGGACAAGGAAAGTGACAAAACTCACCGGGAAATTGAATTCCTGCATGGACTGGGACAAATTTGTCCCATTGTCATTCTGTAATTCACGTCAAACATAAGTGCCAGAAATGTAGGCATTCAAAACCCTGGCCTACATTTCCATTGCCTATGTTTGACCTGGCCGCAATTCTGCAGCTGGAACGGGTGCTACTTGTGGAGGTGCCGACTGATACCTGCGCCGGTTGCAGAATCCGTCCCTTAATGCACACAACAATTAGCACATGCTAAGACACCCATAGAAATGGAATGGGCATCTTAGCATATGCTAATCGTTAGTGAATTCTAAATCGGTTAGTGTCCCTTGATGAATTCCGCCCTAAGTTCTCAAAAATTATATAGCAGAATTAGAAAAGGTACAGAGAAGGGTGATGGAAATGATAAAAGGGATGGAATGACTTCCCTATGAGACTAGGGATCTTCTGCTTGAAGAAGAGATGGCTTGGGGTGATATTACAGAGGTTTTTCTAAAAATATTAGGACTAGCGATGAAGCTACTAAGTAGTAGATTTAAAACAAACCAGAGAAAATATTTCTTCGCACAATGTGTAATTAGACTCTGGAATTCATTGCTGGAGAATATGGTGAAATCAGCTCAGCAGTGTTTAAAAAATGTTTGGATAAATTCCTAAAAGGGGCCATTATTGAGGTGACTTGGGGGAAATCCGCTGCTTATTCCTAGGATAAGCAGCATCAAATTTGTTTTATTTCTTGGGATCTAGCTAGGGACTTGGGACCTGGGTTGGCTACTGTTGGAAACAGGATACTTGATGGACCTTTGGTCTGTCCAAGCATGGCAGTTCTTATGTTTGCATGTTGTGATCCCTTCATCTGAATAAAGGAATTACGTATGTGATCTTGAAAGTTCATTTTCTACATTATTTCTGTATAAGAACATAAGAAGTTGCCTCCGCTGAGGCAGACCAGAGGTCCATCCTGCTCAGCGGTCCGCTCCCGCGGTGGCCCATCAAGCCCATTGCCTGAGCAGTGGTATATATCTATCTATACCCTTCAATCCCTTTTTCTTCTAGGAATCTATCCAAACCTTCTTTGAAACCATTTAATGTTTTCTTGTCTACAACAGCCTCTGGAAGATCGTTCCATGTATCCACCACCCTCCGAGTGAAGAAGAACTTCCTAGCGTTTGTCCTAAACCTGTCCCCTTTCAATTTCTCCGAGTGCCCCCTTGTACTTGTGGTGCCCCTTAATTTGAAAAATCTGTCCCTGTCTACTTTCTCTATGCCTTTCAGGATCTTGAAGGTTTCTATCATGTCTCCTCTAAGTCTCCGCTTTTCCAGGGAGAAAAGTCCTAGCTGCTTTAATCTGTTGGTATATGGGAGATTTTCCATTCCCTTTATCAGTTTAGTCGCTCTTCTCTGTACTCCCTCAAGTATCGCCATGTCCTTCTTGAGGTGAGGCGACCAGTACTGGACACAGTACTCCAGATGCGGCCGCACCATTGCACGATACAGCGGCATGATGACTTCCTTCGTCCTGGTCGTGATACCCTTCTTAATGATACCCAACATTCTGTTAGCTTTCCTTGAGGCCGTGGCGCACTGCGCCGATGCCTTCAGTGTTGCGTCTACCATCACTCCCAGGTCTCTCTCCAGGTTACTGACCCCTAGTGGTGTTCCCCCCATTTTGTAAGTGAACATCGGGTTCTTTTTCCCCACGTGCATGACCTTGCATTTCCCTACCTGTTTGTCCAAGAAAAGACATCACAACCAGCGTTGGCTCCATTACAACCATTGAATTTAAAAAAAACACAAGTGTTAGCAGAATGGATCTGAAGTTATGGACTGACATTTAAAACAAAAATGACAATGAACATAAATAAAAATTAGATTTTATTGCTTAACAAAAATTAAAAAAATAGCTGAACTTTCACATGGAAACAATACTTCATTCACAACAATCTGCGTTCATATACAAGTGCTGAAACTGTGAGATAAAGAGTGAAGAGTCTTTTTCCTGCTCTGCCTTTAGGCTTATGCCAATGAAAACAACCCGCTAGCAAAACCCAGGCTCATGTCAACAGGCATTTTTGGTTGGTTATAGTTGGGTTTTTTTCTATGATTTTTCATAGCTGATGGAATTGCATGTTTGCATTGTTTGTGTGTTGAAATTATTTTACAAAGTGGAATTTTGGAATAATGTGTAGCGACACATTTCCTCCTCCTTTTACAAAAATGTAGCACGGTTTTGAGTGCCAGCCATGGCGATAACAGCTCTTATGCTCCCTGGAGAAGCGGAGACTTAGAGAAGACATGATAGAAACCTTCAAGATCCTGAAGGGCATAGAAAAAGTAGACAGGGACAGATTTTTCAAATTATGGGGAGCCACAAGTACAAGGGGGCACTCGGAGAAATTGAAAGGGGACAGGTTTAGGACAAACGCTAGGAAGTTCTTTTTCACCCAGAGGGTGGTGGATACTTGGAATGCGCTTCCGGAGGCTGTGATAGGCAGGAGCACGTTACAGGGCTTCAAAGAAGGTTTGGATAGGTTCCTAGAGGACAAAGGGATTGAGGGGTACAGATAGAAGTAGAGGTAGGTTAAAGAAATAGTCAGGGACCACTGCTCAGGCCTGGTGGGCCGCCGCGGGAGCGGACCGCTGGGCGAGATGGACCTCTGGTCTGACCCAGCGGAGGCAACTTCTTATGTTCTTAATTCTATGAGCGTCGGCAGGCACTCAAAACTGTGCTACGCTTTTGTAAAAGGGGGGAGTTTGTGTAATGTTAATATTCTATTTTGACTTTGAATCATCGCAGTGGTATTTCTGCTTGCTTTAGTCAAAGTCTTGGGTATCCTATTTACTGTGTGACATTTTTAGGGCCTCTTCGACGAAACTGCGCTTGCAGTTTCTAGCACGGGGAGCCACGCTTAATGGCCCGCGCTGCTCCCGATGCTCATAGGAATTCAATGAGCGTCGGGAGCAGCGCGGGCCATTCAGCGTGGCTCTCTGTGCTCTCTCTGCACTAGAAACCGCTTTCGCGGTTTCATAGAAGAGGGGGTTAATGTTTTTCCTCCTTAAGGTTGTTCTTTCCTCTCTTTTTCTTCATTTCGGTCCGGTTTTTGCTTCTTACAAGCAGCTATGAACAAGTAGATTCTGGAAATTATGGCGGGGTGTATAATTATGCAGATTATGCTTAGAGGGGTGTATAATGTAAAATATTTAACAAACTGAAATATGCATATTTGAAATTTAATACTAACTATACGGTGAAAGAGACCATTGAATCTTTGGATTCAATGTTTATCTTTAGTTCTACAAAGTAGTTTTGTATTTTCTACAAATATGACAAAATTATGGGATAATTGCAATGCATCATTAAAAAAAAAAAAAATTCTGTACAAAAGAAATAAATCAAGCGTGTCATGACCAAAACATGACCAAAGTACACTGAACCCTGTATCACAGTCTACTTCATGTGGCTGTTGGGTCTCTTGATCATAAGCTAGGCCTTGGTGGGGCTCAACGAGATAGGGTAGAAGCTACACATTTTTGCCTTGTCATTCTATATAGATAGTATTTTATGAAAAATAAATATTACAAGTGATGAATTTGATTGTCTTGGATAAACCACGAGAGTGCTTCCTAAAAGAGAAGTCTATAGGCCATTATTGAGATGGCTTGGGAACTGCTTATTCCTAGGATAAACAGCATAAAATCTGTTTTACTTTTGGGATTTTGCTAGGTACTTGGGACCTGGATTGGCCGCTGTTGGATACAGGATACTGACCTTGATGGACCTTCAGTAATTCTTGTGTTCTTATGTGAGCCAAGTATAGGACAATCAAGGCATTGTGACATCACTGATGAGGTTGGCTCTTAGGCACGGGTGGAATGAGTCATTATGAGCTCACAATTTGAGCTCTGGAATGTTGCTACTATTTGGGTATCTGCCAGGTACTTGGAACCTGCGTTGACCCCTGTTGGATACAGGCTACTGGGCTTGATGGACCTTCGGTCTGTCCCAGTATGACAATTCTTATGTTCATATGCACCCTGAAGGCTTTATGCCCTATGTTAGAACTCCAAAAGGTTAAGTTACATGCTGAAACCTATGAAGTATTCTCGCCAGTGTCTTACCCTGCCAGAACAATAATGTTAGCACTCTACCTTATGAACAAAACATTGGTCTCTTTTTTTTTTCCTGAAAATGTACACAAGGCCAGGAAGATGGGATTTTAAAGTCTGAACACATCTTTATAGAAATATAATACCCACACAGGGAGTGAAACCCAGATTTCACCTCTAAAACCCCTGCCAGGAAATCCCAACTCCAAGTCTTGCTCAAAGCTCTCAACATTGCTCTGGTATCTAATACCTGTAGAAGAGACCAAAGGGGTCCTTTAGAAGGTATTATACCCTATGATGATCCCTTGCTGTAATAGCTACAGGGAATGGGTTATCAAGCACAGGTATTTCTAGGTACCCAGGTGAGTTTAATTATTCCATACTGTCCTATACTGTTAGACACAGATTTACCTTTATATTTCATTCTATTACTGAACAGTGAAACTCAACCTAACATGGCGGCCATTTTGTTTCTATGTAGTACAGCCCCCCTCTGGGACTCCCATCTCACAATTTTAAGGCCATCAACAGTCAACGCCTCACATTCTGAACACCTCTATGTAATTTTGCCGTGCAACCGAACCTGGCCTAGCTTCAGCTGCTAATTGTTTTTGGCCCTATTAACATCATGATAGGGCAGGGCTGTCACACTTTTCTATCCAGAGCAGATTCCTGAATCAAAACGCAGTCTGTAACCGTACACTTAGGAAAGAGATGAAGAAACCGTACGGAGGGAGTGTGGTGAGTGGATTTACCAAAGTGTCACCCAGCCATGTAATACTCTGCTAAATAGCTAAAATATTTGTATGCTGAAGTTTGAATTCCTAGGGTAATCCTATTGGTTTGGCAACAGAACCTTGCAATATTGTAGTAATGTTATAGCAAGAACAGCAGGTGCTGATATTCTGATAAATATGGTAACATAGCAATTGACCGCAGGTAAAGATCAGCATTTCTATCCAGCAAGGTGATTGTGGTTGCAATTGCCGCTCCATGCAAATCACGCCTTATTTCTTTAGGGGTGCAATTGCTGCTCGGTGCAAGTTACCCCCTTTCTTCATTTCGTTACCCCCTTCATTTTGGGGTATAATTGCCTCTTGGTACATGCTGCCCCCCTGTCTTTCTTTAGGATTTAATGTCTTAGTTCTAAAATCCTAGCAATGCCAGCTTCACGTGTTCCTTAATCTTTCGTGTCCTCCCAACCCACTTTACAGCCTCCTGGATTTCTACTTCTCAGAGCCAGAGATATGTGGTAATAGCATGTTAAGACGCTGACGGGATGGCTTTTCACCATGGAGCTGCAAAAGCATCAAATGGCAGTGCCCATCACGAACATCTATAAAAGGGATAGACATTTGTTTCAAAAGGAATTGAAGGGCGTTGCCTTATAAGGGCGTTGCCTTATAAGGGCGTTGCCTTATAAGCTCAGGCTACTGGGTGGCTGTTGGTTGCTGCAGTATGGAGAATGCAGCAGACAGAAGATTCAGATTCTTTTCTTTCATATTAGTTTTGCGTTTCCTTTTCTGTTTGTCCTATCAATGTGTTTTTTTCCCTAATACAGTGGTGCCTCGCATAACGAACGCCTCGCACAGCGAACGCTGCGCACAACGAACTTCATGTCTTGCTTCCTACAACGAACTTCGTTTCACACAACGAAGTCGCCCGAGCTGCATCCTTCCGCGCAGGCACCGCGCTTAACTGCCCTCTCTCCGCCTGGCTCCCTGTGCAGTGGCAGACCGTCGGCTCGCAGGGGCCCGGCGCCTACTGCTGATGCATTGGGGGGGGCGGAGCTACTCTCGCCGCTTCCCCGATGCTAGAAAAAAAAAATGAACAGTTAAGTCCCAGTTTTTGCCGCTGAGACTCTGCCCTCTCTCACTGTAAAATTAGACTCTACTTAGTCTGTCTTTAAATTTAAAAAATGTGTGTTGTTTTAAAAAACAATTATGTTTTTAGATGTATCTAAATAAAAATAATAACAAAAAATTTATCTTTTTTTATGTCATCTTAGCATATTTTATGCTACAGAACGAATTATTTTTTTTAACATGTATTGTTATGGGAAAACGCGTTTCACATAACGAACTTTTCGCATAACAAACTTGCTCCTGGAACCAATTAAGTTCGTTGTGTGAGGCACCACTGTATAATTACATAGTGCTTTGATGATTTTACCTTAACTGTGAACCTCGAATCTTGGTAAAGAAAATGACCCTAAAGACTGATGAACTTTGAATCTCTTCCCCACTTAAATTTCTCCAGAAGTCTCTAAGTGGAATATAGCGAGATTACCGAGACTCTTTTGCTGCACCTTTTTTTAATTTTTATTTTGGTGCGAATCGGGGTCGCCTTGTTTCCACATTCCAGTTTCATAGAGAAATGGAGGGTCTTGGGGACTTATATACACAGTTTCACTCCTGTCCTAATTCTTGTGCGTCACCAGTACTAAGTGCCGGTCTCCGTTTAAATCACCACCTCCTCGCTGCTGCCATAGTCACTTTCCACCAGGTCCGAGTCCTCATAGTTTGGCGGTGGCGGTGGACGAACCCTGAAGGCTGAGGGCACCATTTTGCAGTCTGCAAAGGAAGGCTGCGCCACGCTCAGGCGCATGTTTACTCGTTTGTAGCTGGCATCGGGAAGGTAACGCGTGCCCTGGCTCTCCATGAACTCAGAGGGGTAATAGCTGATGGCAGTGTACTCATTCTGGCAGCGAGAAGCAGGAGGCTCGAGGGGACTGGATGATATCATATCTTCCAGGCTCTGGTTACTGTAGCGAGGCGGAATGGGGGCTCTCTTATTTCCCTGGTCCAATGGGAAGGGGAAACCACCATAAAGTGTTACATGTTCAGAGTCTCTGGGAGGAGGAGGAATAGGAGGAGGAAGATCTGGAGGAGGAAGAGGAGGGTTTTGAATGATCTCATAGTGAGGATAGTCCTGCATGGCGGCAGGGTGGTAGCTTGATGACCAATAGGCAGTCTCTCTTGGATATACTGTAATTAAAGCAGAAATATGAGTAAATTACTGGCATATATAAATTAATTGTGCACTTTACCATTATAACTGTATTTGATGTTTCAATAATGTCATCTAGGATGCCATACAAAAACTATGAGGGGAGATTAAATGTAAATATCATGCATTTGTTTATCTAGTTTCATTTGGGTCACTATTCACATGGATTTACACCTTCATCGGAAGCCAATGAATTTATAAGTCTGTTGTCTTCCCAATTCGGTGGCTGTCAAAGAGAAATGTGTATGGGGCTATAGAGCTCTGCACACCACTGACAGTTCTGCTGTTCCTGCCAGAACAGGAAGTTTCATCATAGGGTGTGGGACCAGCAGAGCTGTCAGCGGCCTGCAGTGCTCTATGGCTACCGCACACAGTTTCTCTTTGACAAGCCCTGAATCAGGACTTCTTACAATGTAAACCGCCTAGAAGTCGCCTGACTATGGCGGTATAGAAAAATAAAGTTATTATTATTATTATTATTATCATTTTATAGCAGCTGAGGTGAAACAACTGAGTCATTGAAAGCATTTGTAAAGTTGATGAACTGTTGGGATGTCTTGTATTGGATTTAATTATGTTTTATCTGTGATGTTAATCTTTCAAATGGTTGTGCATTGCATCAGATCGTTCCAGTGCATGCTATTTTTGAATATAATAAATGCATAAATAGATAAAATACACCTAGTTTAAAAAGTGATACAGAAAACATACTTATGCTATGATCAACAACCGGCAGGATGACAGTGGCGTAGCCATGGATAGGCCCATCTGCTCTTGGCCTCGGGTCCACCCAGTGTAGTGGCCCACGAGGCCCTCAAAACACCTCAATGCTGGTATTTCACTCCCCTCTCTCCCTCTTCTCCACCCATGACTTGGGTCTGTCTCTTTCCGAGCCTCCCCCCCCCCCAGTCTACCTCATAGGAATCCCAGCTGATGACATCTCTAGGCAACCTGTGCTGGCCCTGCAGGCTTCCTTCTACTGCGTCCAACTGTTGACGACATCCTATTTCTTCACTGGTGGGGAACCTTCAGGGCCGGCGCAGGTCGCCTCTAGGAATCACGACATCTCCGTTGTAGATGGTGAGTTAGGGTGGGGGCTCAGAAAGAGATGAACAGACGCTGGGATGTGGGCCCCTGAAGAGCAGATGCCAGTTTGGGGAGAGATTCTACATGGCATCCTACCCCCCGTTATCCCACTCCTTTGGAATTCTTCTAACCCACTCTCCTCTAGATCCTCCCAAAAACTGAAACTATCTTTCCCATCTACAAAAGGTATATCCCGCGCAGGAAAACTTGGAACATCCCTCCCTTTTAGAACCACAGAACTCTGGAACAACCTCTCATCCCCGCTCAGAAATGTTAGCTCCTTCCAATCCTTCCGTAAACACCTGAAAACTTGGCTCTTTTCAAAAATCTAATCACCCCCCGTTCTCTAGTACCTTGTTCCCTCCCTAACTTCTTATTCCCTCTCCTATATCCATCTTTGTAGTTCCTTTCCTCTCAACCTCTGTAAACCGTGCCGAGCTCTGCGCTTGCGGAGATGATGCGGTATACAAACCTAAGGTTTAGTTTAGTTTAGTTTAGAACAGGAAAATGTAAGTAGGGGAAGAGGGCAAGAAAGGAAAGAGAAAGGGAGAGATAGATGCAGAGGTGGAGAAGAAGGTAAAAAAAAAGAAACAATCGACCTTTATTTATGTATGGGGGTGGGGGTGTGAGGAGGGCCAATCCAAAATTGGTTTGGCTAAGCCCCTGCTGGGCGATATTAGCTTCAGCACCCTGTGGTTGCAGGTTGAAGCCCAGCGCTGCTCCTTGTGACCCTGGGCAAATCACCTAACACTCCGTTCCCCTAGGTGGATTAGTCCGATTGTGAGCCCACCGGGACAGATAGGGGGGAATACTTGAGTACTTGAATGTAAACCGCTTAGGCTATTTGTGGTGCATAAGTAATCCAGAGGTGAAACTGACCGTAATCTTCCCCTTCCCAGGTGCTCTTGACGATGGATTCATTGTCGGAGCTGGAGGGTGGTGCAGGGGGGAGGTTGGGTGCCACGCTACACACCGCCATCACTCTGTGTTTATGATCCTTGCCGGAGCCAAAGGTGATTAGCTCTGGTGTGTCTGGATGTCTATATTGACCGGCTGTGTCGAGATCATTCTGCGACCTTTTGCTCAAAATGTCCAGTTCAATGGGTGGTGCGGCCGTCTGTGTGTCCACCCCAATGTTTTTAGACAGCTCGTTTTTAGCAACAGCATCTAGGTCCTCCTTAGCAACCGGCTTGTGGGTCTTGATTCGTCGGCAGATGCGTTTGCGTAGAAGGACCACCACTACCGCCGCCACGATAAGGATGACAAAAACTCCAATTAAAATTTCTACGATTTCCTGGGGTCCGGAAATGATATTGGAGATTTTGTTCTCGGATGCTGTCACCACGTCACAAAAGTGGCCTTTGTAACCGTCTGTGCAGTTGCAGTAGGATGAATCTGGGCCGGTCTTCACGCAGTGGCCAGCATTCAGGCAGGGTTGTTGCAGGCATCCCGTAGCCTCTTTCTCACACCTGTAGAGAGAAGACCTTCGTAAATACAGCGAAACCTGTATTGCAATAAATCTTTCCATTTTATAAACATGACATAAGGAATTCCACCAGAAATTATAATTTAATCTACTCCAATTTTTCCAATTATACGTAATTTGTTGAATGGCAACCCCAGTTTTTTCAGGAAATTTCAGGATGTGTGGGAGCCATTTACAAAGTATTGTACCGATTAGATGACATTTTATTTTATTTTTTTCTTCCCTTAAATTTACAAGTTTGATTGTGAGGGGGGGAGGGGAGGGTAAATTTATTGTTACATATTGTAAAAGGTATTAAGAACATAAGAACATAAGCAGTGCCTCCGCCGGGTCAGACCATAGGTCCATCCTGCCCAGCAGTCTGCTCCTGCGGCGGCCCAAAACAGGTCACGACCTGTCTGAATCACCAGAAGGGGCCCCCTTGCCACCTTGGTTTCTCATTGAAGTCCTATCTTCCCATCGAAGTCCTAACCCTCCGGTCTTGCACATGCACGACCTGGTTGGGTTTCTATACTTATTACCTGGTTAGCTTTCTATACTTGTGTTACATCCCAGCACCTCTCTCGGTATCCCACGATCCCTTTATCCCTCAGGAATCCGTCCAATCCCTGTTTGAATCCCTGTACCGTACTCTGCCTGATCACTTCCTCCGGTAGCGCATTCCAAGTGTCCACGACCCTTAATAATAATAACACTTAATAATAATCAATGGTACAAATAATATGCTCTTACCTCCCACCCTTCCTTATATGATAAGGAAGGGTGGGAGATAAGAGCATATTATTTGTACCATTGATTATTATTAAGTGTTATATTTATTGTTAATTTGTTTGGATATATTGTTACACTTATTGTAAATTTGAAAATGAATAAAGAATAAAAAAAAAAAAATACAGTGAAACTTTCTTGTATGCACATAACATAAACGTTTCTTCAATTATTATTAAGTGAAGCACATCCACAAATCAGTCAATGAGTATGCAAATCTCCACTTTCACACTATTCAAATCATTGTACTAGATTATTCTATTCTATTTTCATTTTCTCTCAGAGATCTCTTTTTTATTTTTTTACTTTATCTTTATTCAAATTTTAAGTATATTAAACTAGTAACAAACTTGCATGAAGATTGGAAATTATCATCTTAAGTCCTATTGACTAAGGGCTCCTTTTACACAGGTGTGTGAGGGCCTTAACGTGCGGAATAGCACGCGCTGGCTGCTACCGCCTGCCTCCTCTTGAGCAGGCGGTAGTTTTTCGGCTAGCGCTTGCTAATCTGGTGCGTGCGCTAAAAACGCTAGTGCACCTTTGTAAAAGGAGCCCTAATTCAAATTAGAGAAATAAAGAAAATAAGAGTATTATTTAGTCCACAATACGTGGTCCAAGAACAAGGAAAAAAGAGATCTTCTCTTTAATTCAAAAAAATTTATTTTAGAAAAGAGTTTTTTAAAATATCTATTTTATGTAATCATTTATCTGGAGATGTATCTGGAGATAAATGATTACATAAAATCTGGAGATAAATGATTACATATAGATATAAAAAACTCTTTTCTAAAAAATTTTTTTGAATTAAAGAGAAGATCTCTGAGAGCACAGGAATATATAATAGAATAATCTACTACAATGATTTGAATAGTGTGAAAGTGGAGATTGACATAACATAAACATAACATAAAAAGCCACTTCTATACTGCATTACCATGAAGATCCATGGAGTTCACAAAATAGCAAAAAACACCCAAAAAAACAACCTCCCAACAATCAAGAGGAATGATTTAGTTGCCTAGAAATTTGGTGAACAAATATGTTTTAAGATGTTTCCTAAACCAGTGGTTCCCAACCCTGTCCTGGAGGCCCACCAGGTCAATCAGGTTTTCAGGCTAGCCCTAATGAATATGCATGAGAGATATTTGCATATAATGGAAGTGACAGGCATGCAAATCTGCTCCATGCATATTTATTAGGGCTAGCCTGAAAACCTGATTGGTTTGGTGGTCCTCCAGGACAGGGTTGGGAACCACTGTCCTAAACTGTTGATATGTACTAGCATTCACTATTAAAGAATTCAAATCCGTACCCCAGGACGCTGCTTGGTAAATAAGAGACGTTGATGATATTTTTTAAGTTTACATTTTTTAACGGATGAAAATGGGAAAAAAAAACCCATCTGAACGTCTTGAATATTTTAAATTAACCTCCTTTTCCTCCCCTGCACTTTGCTTATTACCTTTCCCCCTGGTACTGAAGTAGGCAGCTACAGGTGTAACCTGTGGATGTGGTACTGCAAGTCCCACCATGGAAGCAAGGCTGGGATTCACATGGGCCATCCCAGAATTCACAATGGTGGCCTATAAACGAGGGAGGGCACATGCAAGTGTAATCTAGAAACAAAAGCAAGAGAAAGAGAACTTATTAGGCTACATGAAATAGTTCTGATAGTGACTTACAAGAAAATCAGACCAGCATATGCTAGAACCAAGGATAGGGTTACCACATTTGTGAAGACCAATGAGGACACATGACCCCGTTCCCCCCCCCCCCCAGGTCCACCCAAGCCCCGCCCCCAGCCTCTCACAAATTGAGCCATATGCACACGTCAGTAGATCAGGTGACTGCAGTGGCATACCTAGTATATTTGACACCCAGAGCCAATTATTTGTAACACCTCTCTATATATATTTATCAAAACAGCTGCGACACTACTTTATCCTAAAGCAAAAAAATAAAAAAATATTTTTTTTTACATTTGTTGTCTCTGGTTTCTGCTTTCCTAATCTTCACTCTCTTCCTTCCATCCAGTGTCTGCCCTCTTTCTCTGCCCCTTCCATCCATTGTCTGCCCTTTCCCTCCTTCCATATGGCATCTGACCTCTTTCTATGCCCCTTCCATAAACTGTCTACCCTGCTCCCCTTCCATCTAGTCTATGTCCTCCCTCTCCTTTTTACATGATTCATTCCAGCTTCACCCCTCTAAAAACCCAGGCATATGGTAACTCTATCTCAGAAGCAACTTCCTGTTCCCACGTAGGCAAAACACTCCAGAGAGGCGACTTCTAGGGCAGGCCAATAGCAGCAGGATCACCTAGGTTCCAAATTCTGAAGTTGCCATCCAAGGTACTCCAGCCTATCCAATCGTCCTGTTTGCAGGATATCTACCATAAAGTCTGGCCAGTAACTTCCTCATGTTCCAAGTTAGTGGAGTTCCCATTGATGCCCTCTCCAGCCCATCCTACACCAAATCACCACATGTGGGACACGGACCGTGCAAGTCTGTCCAGTACCGGTCTTAGTTCTTTAATTTACATCCTTTGTTTTCTGATTAGAGATCCTCTATGTTTTATCCCACACTTTTTTGAATTCCATCACCGTTTTCCTCTCCACCACTTCCCGCAGGCATGTGTGTAGCTAAAACACATAAATGCCCGAGGTCAAGGATTTGTGAACTCTGAGACTGTATTAGGAACCACATTGAAACGACATCTTTCTGTCTTGAGGGGCTTGCTGGAATTGATATAAGACATGTATGGTAGAGATAATGCGGTTCATAGTGTAAAGCACGCAAGGACAAAGGCGCGCCGACAACCGAGCGTGGACAACTGAGCACAGGACTTCATTGCGCCGAAGAAAAACCGTATTTTAAAGGGCTCCGACGGGGGGTGTTGGTGGGGAAACCCCCCCCACACACTTTACTTAATAGAGATCATGCTGGCATTGTGGAGGGTTTGGGGGGTTGTAACCCCCCTCATTATACTGGAAACTTAACTTTTTCCCTGTTTTTTAGGGAAAAAGTTAAGTTTTCAGTATAATGTGGAAGGTTACACCCCCCCCCAACATGGCAGCGTGAGGCAGCGCAATCCCTATTAAGTAGAGTAGCCCTTTATTTATTTAGATTTTTATCCCGTCCTCCCAGTAGCTCAGAACGGTTTACAAGTAAACATACACAATGGAGTGTAATTGGACAAATAAGATATATAAGATTTAAATGTTTGGACATACAGGACTGTGCAGTAGTTTAAATACAGGGAGTATACAGCAAATTAAAATACGGGTTTTCTTTGGCGCGATTAAGCCCTGCGCTCAGTTGTCCACGCTCGGTTGTCGGCACGCCTCTGTCCTCGTGCCCTTTTGACCCGTCACCGATAATGTAATGAGAAACCTATAGAGGAAAAAAATATTGGCTCTTTATTCTACACGCTACAGCATGTAAAAATTCATATCTGAGATCAGGATTGTTATCGGTGAAGTATACAAAAAAAATTCTGCCATATGCAGGCTCACCTGGCACTCGCTTTCTCGCTTCTCACCCCCTTCTCCTGCCCCCCCCTGTCTGCATCCTTTTTCACTACCCCAGCTATCAACTCACTCACGGTCGATCCAGTTTCTACAAGCTTCTCCCTCCCTTCAGCATTCACCGCCTCATCGACACCACCCTCTCCTCATTACTCCTTCCTTCCAACAGTGTTCACCCCCTCCGGGTCATGACCCGCAAGCATTTACCTCTGCCTTGATGCCAGCTTTTAGGAGGAAACCTTTTTGCATATACTGTAAAATGCCTGATAAAATTAGATCATGCATAAAAGTGTTAACAGAGCAAAAGCCAGTGCTCTGTCGCACAACAGACATGTTTGGGGGGTGGAGGTTGTCGGGCATTTACGCTGGCACGCATCGGTGTCCGCAATGTAGGTGTGATGGTGTCAGTGTTTGATAAAGAGACATAGGCACCTGTGTGTCTTTATAAAAGGAAAGGGGGTGGGACTTGATATACTGCATTTCTGTGGTTACAGTCAAGGAGTAATGGAGGGTTAAGCTCCAGAACTCCTTTGCCGCAGGATGTGGTAACAGTGGTTAATCTAGATGGTTTAAAAAAAGGTTTGGACAAGTTCCTGGATGAAAAGTCCGTAATCTGATATTGAGACAGGCATTGGGGAAGCCGTTGCTTGACCTGGGATCAGTACTATTTAGGATTCCAGAATCTTGTTGCTCATTGGGATTCTGGAATCTTGGTATTCTTTAGGAGTCTGCATAGAATGTTGCTACTATTTGGGTTTTTGCCAGGTACTTGTGACCTGGATTGGCCACTGTAGAAACAGGATATTGGGCTGAATGGACTATTGGTCTGACCCAGTTATGTTCTTAGTCACCAGGAGCTGCAGTGGAAATAGTAACATATAGTAACATAGTAGATGACGGCAGATAGAGACCCGAATGGTCCATCCAGTCTGCCCAACCTGATTCAATTTAAATTATTTTTTTTTTTCTTCTTAGCTATTTCTGGGCGAGAATCCAAAGCTTTTCCCGGTACTGTGCTTGGGTTCCAACTGCCGAAATCTCTGTTAAGACTTACTCCAGCCCATCTACACCCTCCCAGCCATTGAAGCCCTCCCCTGCCCATCCTCCTCCAAACGGCCATACACAGACACAGACCGTACAAGTCTGCCCAGTAACTGGCCTAGTTCAATCTTTAATATTATTTTCTGATTCTAAATCTTCTGTGTTCATCCCACGCTTCTTTGAACTCAGTCACAGTTCCCCTGGGGGTTCTCAGGCTACTGCCCTAGGGTTACCAGATTTTATCTTTAGAAAATGCGGAACTCAGAGAATAGTTAAGCTCTGGAACGCATTGCCAGAGGTTGTGGTAAGAGCGGAGAGCGTAGATGGTTTTAAGAAAGGTTTGGACCTGTTTCTGGAGGAAAAGTCCATAGTCTGTTATTGCCCTGGATCGGTAGCATGGAATATTGCTACGCCTTGGGTTTTGGCCAGGTACTGGTGACCCGGATTGGTCACCGTGAGAACGGGCTACTGGGCTTGATGGACCATTGGTCTGACCCAGTAAGGCTAGTCTTATGTCTTAACCGTGGCCCCGACTCCAGGCCTGCCCAGTTCCATTCAGCCCTGCCCCATTAGGTCAACTTCATGCCCCGTTCTGCCCCAGTCTCACCCCCAGCCCCGCCCCCTCAAGTGCGCCAAACCGTGGTGGGAAGGCATCTGCGCGTGCGCAGGTGTTACATGATAATGTCACATGCATGTGCACATGGCGCTTGACATCTCCGTGTTGCATCCGCAATACGCAGATGCCCTCCTGACGCCATCCCGAGCTAGAAGCTTTTCAAAACCTAGACAAAGTACTGGGTTTTGAAAAGCCGTCCACATGCCTGGACATGTCCTCTAAAAAGAGGGCATGTCCAGGTAAATCCGCCCTAACCATTAGGCTACAAGTATCTTCTTGTCCAATGACCCTCTTACTGCCCTTTTTATTTTTTGGCTCCTTTCTTATATTTCTCCCAGCTTTCATATGTTTCCTATCAGGCTATGATTAAAGCACAGGCAAACTAGGCTCATGCCTATGGCCCAAAATACCTAGGGAGACCTGTTAGATGTGCCATGATCCAGCTTTTGTTTTTGCATAGCTTTAAATATCTCCACGAGTTCTGACTTGCCTTGGAGTTCTTTTCCTGCACTTGTGGTTTTGTGTGGATTTTCCCTGAGCTCTATTTCTATAACATGTGTGTTTAATTTTCACTGTGGCATGGCCCTGGCAGCGGCATGGGTGGGTCGGGGCATTAGAACATAAGAAATTGCCAGTATCCTGTTTCCAACAGTGGCCAACCCAGGTCACAAGTACCTGGCTAGATCCCAAAAAGGAAAACAGATTTTATGTTGCTTGTCCTAAGAATAAGCAGTGGATTTTCCCAAGCCATCTAAACCTTTTTTTAAACCCTGCAAAGCTAACTGATTTCACCACATTCTCCAGCAACAAATTCCAGAGTTTAATTACACATTGAGTGAAGAAATATTTTTTCCAGTTTGTTTTAAATCTACTACTTAATAGCTTCATCGCATGCCCCCTAGTTCTAATATTTTTGAAATGAGTAAACAAGCAATTCGTGTCTACTACTTTCACTCCACTCAGTTTTTTTATAGACCTTTATTATATCACCACTGAACCATCTCTTCTCCAAGCTTAAAGAGTCCTAGCTGCTTTAGCCTTTCCTCATAGGGAAGTCGTCCTATCCCAATGAGGAAAGGCTCCTCGTCACCCCCAAGAATTCACCCCTACCCCAGCATTTAGCTTTACAGGGTTAAAAAAAAAAGGGGGGGGGGTTTGGACAATTTCCTAAAACAAAAGTCCAGAATAAGCAGCATAAAATCTGTTTTACTCCTTGGGATGTTGCCAGGTATTTGGGACTTGGCTTGGCCTGTTGGAAACAGGATTCTGGGCTTGATGGACATAATGCCGTTGTACAGATCCATGGTGAGACCCCATCTGGAATACTGTGCACAATTCTGGAGGCCGCATTATCAAAAAGATGTGCGGAGAGTTGAGTCGGTTCAGCGAATGGCCACCAGGATGGTCTCAGGACTCAAGGATTTCCCGCATGAGGAACGGCTGGGTAAGTTGCAGCTGTACTCACTCGAGGAACGCAGAGAGAGGGGAGACATGATCGAGACGTTTAAATATGTCACAGGCCGTATCGAGGTGGAAGAGGATCTCTTTTTCCTTAAAGGACCCACGGCAACAAGAGGGCATCCGTTGAAAATCAGGGGTGGGAAATTTCATGGCGACACCAGAAAATATTTCTTCACCGAAAGGGTGGTTGACCGCTGGAATAATCTTCCACAAGAGGTAATTGAGGCCAGCAGCGTGCCAGATTTTAAGAAAAGATGGGAGTGGCATGTGGGATCTCTTCATGGAGGTAGTTAGGGGGTGGGCCATTAAGGTGGGCAGACTAGATGGGCCGTGGCCCTTTTCTGCCGTCATGTTCTATGTTTCTATTTGGCATGTGGGATCTCTTCATGGAGGTAGTTAGGGGGTGGGCCATTAGGGTGGGCAGACTAGATGGGCCGTGACCCTTTTCTGCCGTCATGTTCTATGTTTACTGTTTCTATTCTTATGTTCTTATGTGAGCCACGTATAGGATAATGAAGCCATTGTGACATCACTGATAAGGTTGGCTCTTAGGCATTGGTGGAATGAGGCATTATGACATCACAATCTGAGTCCTGGAATGTTGCTACTCTTTGGGTTTCTGCCAGGTACTTGGGACCTGGGTTAGCCACTGTTGGAAACAGGACACTGAGCTTGATGGGCCTGCAGTCTGTCCCAGTATGGCAACTCTTATGGTCTTAGATTCTTGTTTACCCATTTTTCATGCTCTTCTCGGCATTCTTCTTCTTCTCTCATTATCCCCCTTTACAGCACTCACCCCCTTTCACCTTTCCACACATTACTCACAGCTAGGTTGATGTCTCTGCTCATATATATGACACCTAATGGTTCAAATAGCTGATGACTTCAGAACCATACAACATGGTACCAGAAAAGGAGCAATTGTGACAGACCAAAAAATAAAGGACAGAGATTTGGAAAAGGATTGGAACACTAGCAACAGTCCACTTTAACAACCAGCTGTTCAGTCTCATCTCCTTATTCCCTTCTTTGGTTGGTGGGTCCTGGGACCACAGTTTAACTCTATCCTAATGCATTATGCAATGAGGTCAAGGGGTAGAATCAAGGACTATAAATAACCACACTGCTATACTTACTTATCTATATTATTGAAATTACATATGTACTTCTTGTATTAGTTATGGGGCGGTGGGAGAAAATGATTGTTTTCTGAATTAATTGTGTATTTCAAGTGCGTTCTGTGTAGTGTTTATGTTTAAATTAATTGTATTGCACTGTCAAAGTTTGAAAATCAATAAAGATTTATTTAAAAAAAAAACAAAAAACCTCACACTGCATTGGGATGCAGGTTCCAAACCCCAACTGGTCAAAAGGTTTTGTTCCTGGAGCTGGATAACTTGCCAGTTCTAACACCCCCCCCCCCCCCCCTAATACACACACACACTAAGCTGAGCCACTTCCTTCAGTCTGTCAATTTATTGGAGGAATCTAATTAGAATAAGTTCATGTTGCATTTGAATAAACTCTGTGTGAGCCAGAATCCTATTTAAATAATAGGCTAGATAAAGGGTGTGTCTGCTTTGAAAGGAAGGAAACAATATGCCCTGAGCAAATACAGGAAAATGAGTGCTTTCATTTAAGATTATTTGCAGCTTTGCATCTCTTGGTTACACACCAGGATTCAAACTCCCACAGGTGTCCCAAGGTGCCGCCCACAGGAATGGCCATGCAAGTTGCCTGTCAATTTTATAGAAGATCACCAAGTAGCTTCATGGATATGAGTCAGTTACTCACACCTAGGGTTACAAGACGTCCGGATTTCCCCGAACATGTCCTCCTTCTGAGGACATGTCCGGGGGTCTGAACGGCTTTTCAAAACCCGGCACTTTGTTTGGGTTTTGAAAAGAAATTGCGGCAGGAGAGAGCATGCGTGGATAATAATAATAATTTTATCTTTATATACTGCCTAACCAGCAGTTCATAGCGGTTTACACAATAGGTGCTCAGCATACAATATAATAATAACATCATATGTAATAAAATTCTAAGTAACTACTACAAGCATTAAAACTAATGAATTAAAAAAAACACAATATAAACTAAAATAAGTATAGATAAAAAGATTAAAAGTACATTATAACTACATGATAATATAAAAATCAATAATGTATATTATATTGTTTAAATAAGTGGGTTTTAAGATCTTTTCGAAATTGATAGTAAGTAAGAAATGGAGAAACAAGAAGATTTAGACATGAATTCATTAATCCTGCTTGGAATGCTAAGGTCCTATCCAAAAAATTTTTGTAACGACATGCATTTGCTGAAGGAAAATAAAACCAAGCAGATCTACGAATATTTTTCTTAGAAATAAAAAAAAAACTAAAATGAGAAGAAAGCTAAGCCAGCGCTAAGCCAAATAAAACTTTAAAACAATTGCATCCAAATTTAAATAACTCTAGCCTCAAACGGTAGCCAATGAAGCTTTTGATAATATACACTGATATGATCGTGTTTTTTTCATATTAAAAATCAAACGAATAGCTGTATTTTGTATTTTTAGTCAGTTAGTAGTTATTTTATACGATCCCAGATAAATAACATTATAATAATCCAATATTCAAAGGATTGAAGATTGAACTAGGATTTTAAATGATATAAAATCAAAATATTTCCTAATAGTACACATTTTCTAGAGGACAATAAAACGTCTCTTAACCAGAGAATCAGTATGGGCCTTAAAAGATAAGGACCGATCTAAAATAACCCCTAAAATTTTCAGCGTAGGAGATATCGAATAAAATTGACTTTCTGCCCGATGCACAGGCATGGGGGCGGAGCTGGGTTATAATGGAGTGGGGATTAGTGGAACTGGGCGGGCCTGGGGGGCGGGTCTACGTTGGCCGGATTTTACTGATGTAAAATCTGGTAACAGTACTCACACCAATCCTACATATAAATGCCGCTGTTCTATAGACATTGTTGTACAACTGGCACCTAACCTTAGGTGTGTCTTACAGAATTGCCTTTCACATGCATAGTCAGGAACTCTGAACTCTTGCAATCGCACAGTGCTGTATGAAACACTGCCCAAGAGAGATTGTTTGGTCTGCATTTGGGGTTTCTAACCTTTGTGCATGAACTTTCACATCACGAGAAATGTTTATCATCAGTAGCCATCTTCAGATTTAGGCTAAATTCTTACCTCCACTGTGAAGCTCAACACAGAAGCCTCCATGATGGCAAGGGTCACCATTACAGGCTCCACCAGGTGAACAGCACTGCTTTATGCCCACCTCCTCTAGAATTTTGCCAGCCTTCGTCTCTCGTAGCTGTGAAACATCTTCCCCATTGATACTGATGGCATCCAAACATCCTCTGAATGCCTGCAAAATCTTTTGCCGTTGATGAATGAGACCTCCAATGACCATCTCTTCCTTTGGATGGGAGTGCTTACAGGGCACTGATAGCTGCACTGTTTCACCTAAGCCATCAACGAGAAGACGAAATGAGGACTGTTTCAGTCCCAGCAGAACTTCGTGCCATGCTCCATCATTCAGAAAATGTTGGGAAGAGTAATTCCAATGGGAGTTGCCATGACATCTGGACTTGAAGTGGAGCACACCATTAACCAGCTGCAGAAAAACAGTCATAAATGGTAATTAGCTACTGATCATTTACACTCCCTCTAGGGAAACTGTGGGAAAATCTGGTGTAGATTTGCAGAATCTTTCAATAAAAAAAAACATTCCCTAGTGCAGGAATCGGCAATCTTTTTTTTTTAAAGCAAAGAGCCAATTTATCCTAAAAATTTGGCCCAAGATTTAGAAAGAGCTGCAATGGGTAGAGAAGGGAGTTTGAGATATTCCAGGTCTCTCAATCTCTCTTCTGGAGGCTGTTATAGGGGAAAACACCCTCCAGGGATTCAAGACAAAGTTAGACAAGTTCCTGCTGAACCAGAACGTACGCAGGTAGGTCAAGTCTTCGTTAGGGCGATGGTCTTTGACCCGAGGGCCACCGCGAGAGCGGACTGCTGGGCACGATGGACCACGGGTCTGACCCAGCAGCGCCAATTCTTATGTTGTTAAGTTCTAGCTTCTCTCCTCTCCAACCTCTCACAAGTTTTGGATCAATTCATTTCAAGCTCAAAACAATAAGATTAATATGTTTTGGGATTTTTTGCAAGGTTCGCTCAAGGAAGCTGATGCTTTCAGTTCAGTGGAGCGCTTTAAGAATTAAGGCTTTGGCAAAATATGTTAAAGTGTTGTGTGGCATTTTGCCTGTTTGCATGTGCTAACCCGGGCGCTAATTAGTTTTTAAAAAATATTTTTCTGGGCGCGTGTCATGGGCGAAGAATGACATGGACGTGTTAACCAGCTAGTACAATAGGATTATCATATGCTAACTAGTTAACACTATTTTTTTATGATTTATTTTAGGTATTACAAAAATCCAAATAATCAAGAAAAGGATGTCCAAAAAAATCAAAAATTAACACAACACCCTCAAAAGCACAGGTCTACATATCACATTGTATTCAAAAAGGAGAAAAGACCTCAGTGTCCAATAGGGGCTCTACAGGCTACCCACATAGACAAGCTGGTTTCAAACTGAATTTGAGACCAGCAGACACATCCTTGGTCAAAAACTCCAAAAGTGCGAGAGATATAGTGTGTACATCACTTTCAAAAAACACACTCTCTTTAAAATTCTATTTTTTCTTTTTTCAATAAAAGTCTCTTTCACTTGCCAATATAATTTATAGTGTTTTTCAATTATTTTCAATAAAAGTCACTTATCTGAATATTGCTGTCTGAATGTAGTCCTGGTTCCCTTTTCTCTCTGTATACAGGAGGAACCCAGCAGGGAGAGAAAAGGGAACCAGACCTTCTCTGCCAGGAATCCAAAGTGCACCAGAGCCTTATACTCCAGAAGGGCAGCAAATCCCTGAAGAAGCGTTTTAGTAACATAGTAACATAGTAGATGACGGCAGATAAAGACCCGAATGGTCCATCCAGTCTGCCCCACCTGATTCAATTTAAATTTTTTTTTTTTTTTTTTTTCTTCTTAGCTATTTCTGGGCGAGAATCCAAAGCTTTTCCCGGTACTGTGCTTGGGTTCCAACTGCCGAAATCTCTGTTAAGACTTACTCCAGCCCATCTACACCCTCCCAGCCATTGAAGCCCTCCCCTGCCCATCCTCCTCCAAATGGCCATATACAGACACAGACCGTACAAGTCTGCCCAGTAACTGGCCTAGTTCAATCTTTAATCTTATTTTCTGATTCTAAATCTTCTGTGTTCATCCCACGCTTCTTTGAACTCAGTCACAGTTTTATTCTCCACCACCTCTCTCGGGAGCGCATTCCAGGCATCCACTACCCTCTCCGTAAAGTAGAATTTCCTAACATTTAGCGAAACAGGGAGCCCTGTTGGATTATGTGGAAGTGTGTAGAGCTTGAATGACTTTCAGCTTTTTCTCCACAGAGCAGTTTTTCCTGCTTTCTAACCCCAGGACTACATTCAGACAGCAATATTCAGATAAGTGACTTTTATTGAAAATAATTGAAAAACACTATAAATTATATTGGCAAGTGAAAGAGACTTTTATTGAAAAAAGAAAAAATAGAATTTCAAAGAGAGTGTGTTTTTTGAAAGTGATGTACACACTATATCTCTCGTACTTTTGGAGTTTTTGACCAAGGATGTGTCTGCTGGTCTCAAATTCAGTTTGAAACCAGCTTGTCTATGTGGGTAGCCTGTAGAGCCCCCTATTGGACACTGAGGTCTTTTCTCCTTTTTGAATACAATGTGATATGTAGACCTGTGCTTTTGAGGGTGTTGTGTTAATTTTTGATTTTAGGTATTTACATACTGCCTATTGAAGTTATCTAAGCGGTTTACAATCAGGCACTGAAGCATTTTTCCTGTCTGTCCCGGTGGGCTCTCAATCTGTCTAATGTACCTGGGTTAATGCGGGAGCATTTAGCATCTCCTGAATAGGAGACAGTAAGTTGTTCCCACATTAACTTTATGCAGGTACCAGGTGCTAATGGCCGCACAAACGCACAACTTCCCCAAAAATTGAAAATGCTTTTCAAAAAGGCTGTGTAGAATCTGGACTTAGCATGCGGGAAAGTCTCACATTACGACTCACTATGCCAGATTTTACCACCCTTCAGTGAAAGGGCCCCTAACCCCCTCTTCTACTAAACCACGCTTGCGGTTTTAGCGCAGAGAGCCGCGCTGAATGGCCTGCGCTGCTCCCGACGCTCATAAGAACTCTATGAACGTCGGGAGCAGCGCGGGCCATTCAGCGTGGCTCCCCCTGCTAAAACCGCTAGCACGGTTAAGTAGGTATGTACTTTTTCTTTCTTTTTTTTTTCTTTATTGATTTTCATTTAAGTACAAAAATGTGCTTAAACAGGAAATTAACAGAAATTGATACATCCAATTCACTAATGGATTTAGAAATTAAATTAAGCCAAAATGGCTGTGAAATAATATACCTTAATACATAGTCCTCAAATTTGGAAAGAGAAGGCAAGAAAGAAATTCTTCCAGGAAAGAAAACAACTTATTAATATTATTAAGGAAATTAGAGCATTAACTTCGGCTTTAATTACAGACTTGAATTACTTTGTCCTTCACTGGGGTGCAAAAGAAATCCCTTTCCCTTCTAAAAAGAAACGCAACTGGTCGGGATCATAAAATATATACTTATTATCCTGATACAATAGGAAACACTTGCATGGAAACCTTAACTGAAAAGAAGCACCCAATGAAATCACTTTATCACGATAACCTAAGAATTCTTTTTCTGATTATTTGGTGGTGGTGGGGAAATAGTTATACATTAATGTCTATAAGTTTAATGTGCATTTCGTGTAAACGGATGTATTTTGAAATTGTTTGTTTGCACTATGGTAGTTTGGAGATTTAATAAAGATTTACTCTGTAAACCGCCAAAAAAAAAAAGGAGAAGAGGCCCTAAATTCTAAAGACTTCCTGGATTAATATCAGAAATTCACCGAAACAGTAACTGCTGAGCAAATAAATCGACTGATAAATTGTGCTGTATTTCCTCCTGAGATACGTCTTTCCTTTCTTCTCCTGCACCCTAGGCACTTTCCTGTCCTGTCCTGTACTACAATTAACTTCTTAATGTGTATCAAATAGGTTGTGTTATTGTCAACATGAAATCTTATGGCGCATCGGAAGGTATTTTTTCTGACAGTAGAACGTGTGGCAGAAGGTGGCACAGATGTTTGTGAATTCCCCACCTGCCATGTGACAAGAGTAGAACAGCAGACTGAGAAGGTTTCCTATACCCTGGTAAATCTGTTACGTACAGCTGAAGACCAGCTTGAAAGGACAAAAGAAGACCAGAGGTCAGCTGTATCCACATCACAGTCAGCACATTACCTCTAGGGAAATGCAATTATGTTCTCACTGACAACTAGAAAATATGTTCTCACTGACAACTAGAAAATAAACATTACTTATTCTTTGAACAGGAATAATGAATGCTGGCAAAATTCCACTTGTTCCTCCCATAAAGGAAAGCAGAATTAATTCACATAGCTTGCATAAGGACCTCTGGATTGAGCTGTTACTGTACTGGAGTACAGAGTATATTCTATGCTGTGTTTACAGGAATTAATTATTAAGAGTACAACTTGGAGAGGTATATCAGAAGGAGAATGTTCTTGACCTTCCTTTATTTCTTCAATCAATGTTAAGAAAAATATCCACATCAACGGACCCAACACAGGCCGTGTTTCGGCTAACAAAGCCTTTTTTAAGGGTCCGGTCGTTAAATAATACGCTAGTATTGTAGAATAGGTTTCTAAATCGCACATTCCATGTGTAGAACAAGGCAGGGATAACCGGACCCTTGAGAAAGACTGTTGCTCCTTTTTCTGTGGAACATTGGGTCTAACTGTTTTTGCTTATATCAGAAGGAGAGACAGTTACATGCTCTTTGTGAGGGGATGGGTTGGGATTGGGGACAGGAAGAATGAAAGGTAGTGTGCAAAGCATGAGCAATGCCGGTGACTGAGGCCAGATTAGTTCCCAAACATTGTAGCTCAACATTCAAACCGCAAAGCCGGCAGACGTTGGCACTGAAAAGTCAGTTGATTGAAATTATCCAAATAAAGCCCCAGTACACTTCCTTGGTACTCTATACGAAGTGTCAAGCATGTTTCTCTTTTTTGGGGGAAAGATTATACACTTCTCCCTCCGTGTTCGCTGTGATAGGGGATTAACAGAACCGCCAATACAGAAAAACCGCAAATAACTTTTTCATATATTATTCACCATCGTGAATATAGTGAAACCGCGAATAACATGGTGGGCGACCTGGCCTGTTCCTGAAGGAGAGGCAAAACACAGTGAAGAAAGTGCTGCGAATCGGTGATTTTCTCTGTAAACGCAATCAACAATTTCTCTATGCAAGCTGATGTAATTTGGGAGGAGGAGCCAGCAAGCTAAAAACCGTGAATAATCAAAATCGCAAATGCTGAAACCGCGAATATGGAGGGAGAAGTGTATATCTCTTCTGGAGACACAATTAGCCAGTCAGGTTTTCAGGATTACCACAACCAATAGGTATTAGTTAGATTTGCATACAATGGATGTATATCTCTCAAGCATATTCACTGTGGTAATCCTGAAAACCTGACTGACTAGGCGTGCCTGCTGGACAGGGTTGAGAAATACAGCAAAACCTTGGTTTTCTGTAAGTCTTGTTTGTCTTTTCTTGTTGTTTTTGATGCTTTTAATGTTTAACTTTTGTTTAGTTGGTCCCCTGTTTTAGCTTTTTTCAATATGTAAAGCTGCTTTGAAATTTTTGATAAGGCGGGATAACAAAATTTTTATAAACTTGGAAACTTGGCATGATTCGTTCCGAAAATTTATTTGTAATCTAAAACACTCGTATATCAAAGTGAAATTCCCCATAAGAAATAATGGGAATTCAACAACCCAAAAACTAATACAAAATTCTGTATGTACTATTATACAAGACCTGGCTTGTTTAGAACAGTCAGTACACTCCCGCAGCGTCAGAGAGAGAAGAACTATCGGCTCAGTTGTGATGATGTGACGCGTATATACTGTATGTACTCGTATTGCAAGACCTCGCTCGTTTAGAACAGTCAGTACACTTCCGCAGTGTCAGAGAAAGAAGAACTATCGGCTCAGTTGTGATGATGTGACGCGTGTATGCTGTATGTACTCATATTGCAAGACTTTGCTCGTTTAGAACAGTCACTACCAGTGTTCCCGCTAAGCTGCGCTGGCCTGCGCTCACGCACAAAATATTACATCGCAGCGCAAAGTTTCTCTTCACAGCGCACACACGCGTCGGTAAGGTAAGGGGACGCATTGGGGGGATTGCACTTCCCCACAATTGCCATGCTTCGGTTCCTCTTCTTCCTTCCTTCCTCCCCCCCCCCCCCCCGCGGGACCCTGCGGCACCATCAACTCTTACTCCCTCTAATGTCGGCCCTGCAGCTCCAGACTTCCTCGCACCTTCTCCCCTCCCCCTTTGGATCGCTATTATTTTAAATGTTATAGCCGCGGAGCTGTATCCATCAGTGGAGATGTCTAACCTCGGCCTGCCCCGGAACTCTTACTGCAACAGTGACTTCCTGTTCCTGCCTAGACGGGCGTCTGCTGCAGTAAGAGTTCCGGGGCAGGCCGAGGTTAGACATCTCCACTGATGGATACAGCTCCGCGGCTATAACATTTAAAATAATAGCGATCCAAAGGGGGAGGGGAGAAGGTGCGAGGAAGTCTGGAGCTGCAGGGCCGACATTAGAGGGAGTAAGAGTTGATGGTGCCGCAGGGTCCCGCGGGGGGGGGGAGGAAGGAAGGAAGAAGAGGAACCGAAGCATGGCAATTGTGGGGAAGTGCAGAGCTGCAGGGAAGAGTGTTGCGGTACCCAGCTGGAGGGAGAAGGAAGATGAGGGAGGGAATTAAAGGAGATGCCAGGGCTTGGAGCGTAGGAGGAAGGTATGCCAGTCTAAGGGAAAAGGAAGGGGGAGATGTGAGAGCATGGAGGGGGAGCGAAAGATGGAAGAAAAGGAAAGGAGAGAGATGCCAGAGAATCAGGGAAGGGGAGATACCAGACTATGAGGAGAGGTGTGGGAGAGGGAAGGCGAGGAGAGAGATGCCAGACCAATGGGGTGAAAGGAGAGATGGAAGGGGGAGGCATACAGTTTCTGGAAGGGGCATAGAAGGAGAGAAGATGCCATATAGGGGAAGAGAGACGGCAGACAGTGGATGGAAGGAAGAGAGTTACAAGAAGATGAGGAAAGGAGAAACCACAGAAGACAAAGGTAGAAAAAAATTTCTATTTATTTATTGCTTTAGGAGACATGTGTCACTGTTTCTGTGAAGCATTGTATGCAGAGTCCAGCTTCTTGCTGGTTCAATTTAACCTTTGTCTATGTATTTTTATTTTATCCCCCCTTTTACAAAACTGTGAAGCGTTTTTAGCACCAGCCTTGGTGGTAGCAGCTCTGATGCTCAGAATTTTATGAGCATCAGAGCTGTTACCTCCGTAGCTAAAATCCACACTACAGTTTTGTAAAAGAGGGAGGGGTTAGTTTGTGATTACATATTCCTTACTAGGCGAAGGTGTTTTCTGTGTTCTGTGTGTTCGAAAGACATGGTTTTCTGTTAGGATTGACGGTGTAGGATTGATCTGTGCTGGTCTGGCTTGTTTAGTTTTACAATGGGTGTATTGATGTACTGCTCACTGCAATATGTAAGATGCTGCCTTTTCCTAGGTACTCATGTGTGACGTGTGGTTTGTTACTAAAAATCATGTTTTTCTTACAGATGGGGGGGGGTGCCAAAAAATGATGGGCCCCGGATGTTACATATGCTAGGTACGCCACTGTATGTAAAGATACCAGAAAGCTGGCGTAGCAAAAACTTCTAAGTTTTGAGTATTTAACCCTCCCACAATCTCACGGGCACGCGTTTCAAGTTTATTGAGATTTTGATTTAAACGCAATATCAAATATTTTCAATGCGTATAACAAAAATAAATTTGGGGAAATAAATAAAACCATTTGAACCAGTGTTCCCGCTAAACTGCGCTGGCGTGCGCTGGCGCACAAAATATTACATCGCAGCGCACACGTTTCTCGTCACAGCGCACGATCGGAAGAGGCGTACGGCAGATGGCAGGGCGGCGAGAGGAGAATCGGGCGAGTTGGCTCATAACTTGCTGGCGCCCGATATTTTTGGCTCACGGTGAAAAAAGTTTGCTCACAACACCCGCCCGCTTAGAGGGAACACTGGTCACTACACTCCCACAGCGTCAGAGAGAGAAGAACCATCGGCTCAGTTGTGATGTGTGTATACTGTATGTACTCGTATTGCAAGACCTCGCTCATTTAGAACAGTCACTACACTCTTGCAGTGTCAGAGAGAGAAGAACCATCAGCTCAGTTGTGATGATGTGACGCGTGTATACTGTATGTACTCGTATTGCAAGACCTTGCTTGTTTAGAACAGTCACTACACTCCCGCAGCCTGAGAGAGAACTATCGGCTCAGTTGTGATGATGTGTGTATACTGTATGTACTTGTATTGCAAGACCTTGATTATATATCAAGTTAAAATTTAATAAAATGTTTTGCTTGTCTTGTAAAACACTTGCATACCAAGTTACTTGCAATCCAAGGTTTTACTGTACTGTCCTAGATGGCTTTCAGATTCAGTACTGGTCGATCTGACTTCATTTTGTTTGATCACAGAAACAGCGTTATGATGAAAGCAATTGCTGAAAGACCATCTCGGGTTGGTTCACTTTAAAGGCTAGGGAGGAAAAATTCATAGCTTTTGAATAACAAACAACTTTTTAAAGAGCATTTGTGTGATCTGAAATGGAATGAATTTTTTGGAAGTGTTAAGTGTTCCTTTAAACAAAACCATTAGAACTTCGGTTTTCTCACAAAGAACTTAAGTGGAATTACTGAGCACACACAGCTGCCATCTGTAAATAGCTGAATAATGTTTTGAATTGAAATGCAGAAAGACAAGTTGGGACACCATTGTACCCTGAAGCAAAGCCTAAGCAATTACTGGCACTTGAAAGGCTCCCTATCGTCTCGCTGTCATACCCTCCCTGAGCTCCATACACTAGAGCTCAGAAAAGGTTACAAAAGCTCGATGAAAGGAGAAAATGTTCTGTACATATGAGGGTTAAAACAAGGGCCCTCATGTACCAACCAGCAAAATTGATCATGAGTTAGCAAGTATTTTTCCAAACTTAGGATTCAAATGAGCTCCTGGATCTTAGCTAAGCTTTGCAAGAAATTTCACACGTTGCCATAGTCCACAATTTTGCACATTCCTAGCTGTGACAACATATGAATTCTTTTTTGTTTCAAAGGGCAATTTTGCACGGTGATGGTGGGATTTGAAGGGTCCTAATAGCCTTTCTTCTCTCTCAATCCCGATGGAGCATAAATGATAAAAAGGGTTTCCAGGACTTTGCCAGGTAGCTTCAAAGCAATAGTGGGCCAGTACTCCTCTTACCCCCCAACCCTGGACCAATGTTAAAAAGCTTAAAGAGTATCTACGCTGAAACTCTACCTCCTAAATCCAAAAATCTGAGGGTTGGCTCTGCCCTATATCCACCCCCCAGGACCAGGATTCACCTAAGGCAGTGGTCTCAAACTCGCTGCCCAGGGGCCACATGTGGCCCGCCAGGTACTATTTTGAGGCCCTCGGTATGATTATCATAATCACAAAAGTAAAATAAAACCGTTTCTTGATGACATGTCTCTTTAGCTATAAATGACAATATTATTATTAAGATGTAGCCAAAAGGAAAGATTTATAAACTATAAAGAGTTTCACCTCATGCAAAATTGTCATTTCTTTAATAAGACATTAACTATTTTTTCTGAGGCCCTTCAACTACCTACAAATCCAAAATGTGGCCCTGCAAAGGGTTTGAGTTGGAGACCACTGACCTAAGGGTTCTTAAGAAGGAACATTCCCAACTTGCTCCTACCCAGGGGCCTTCCTCTTAAAAAATGGTGACTTTAGATCTCTAGTGGTAGTCTCATGGTACTGCTGCTAAGGCTCAGATTGCTAAATCAGGGGTGTCCAATGTCGGTCCGCGAGGGCCGCAATCCAGTCGGGTTTTCAGGATTTCCCCAATGAATATGCATGAGATCTATTAGCATACAATGAAAGCAGTGCATGCAAATAGAGCTCATGAATATTCATTGGGGAAATCTTGAAAACCCGACTGGACTGCGGCCCTCGAGGACCGACATTGGACACCCCTGTGCTAAATGGAGCAGCAAGCTGAAAACCAGGGAAGCCTAATTTAAATCCCAATGTGGCTGCTTGTCCTCTTAGACAAATCACTTAGGGCTCCTTTTACGAAGCCGCATTAGCGCCTTTATCGCGCGCACATTTTTTAGCACGCGCAAACCCCTGCGCTAGCCGAAAAACTACCGCCTGCTCAAGAGGAGGCAGTAGCGGCTAGCGCGGCTGACAAATTAGCGCGAGCTATTAGGCGCGTTAAACCGCGGCTTTGGAAAAGGAGCCCTTAATCTTCCATTTCTAACATCACATAAGAAAGACAACTTTTCCTTTCTGGGATGTGAAGAAACCCCTCCCCCCCTTTAAGATGGACCCACAAAGCTTTTTTTATGAATTCATTTTTGGGGAGGGGGGGTATAAATGAGCTGTTTTGCATAAATTTGCATCATAGGAGCCTTGACTTAAGCATTGCGCTGATATCCGCATGCAACCTTTACCCCACCCCCGCTTTTACAAAACCATAGCAAGGTTTTTAGCGCCGGCCACGGTGGTAACAGCTCATAGGAATTCTATGAGCGTCGGAGATGTTGCATAACAAAACATAACTTTATTTTTCTATACCGCCTTAATCAAAAGAATTCTAAGGCGGTTTCCACAAAAGAGGAAAACTGGACAATCTGTGAAATACAATATAATAAGAAAAGGAATACAGCCTGTTGTATTAAAAAAGACATTCAAAATATAAAATTGATGGAGTAAAATTAATTACCATATTTGCCGGCGTATAAGACGACTTTTCAGTACCTTAAAATCCTCCCCAAAGTCGGGGGTCGTCTTATACGCCGGGTACTGTTTACATGCCCTTACTTTACATGCCCTAACATCTCCTTCCTTACCTCCTTACGGTGCTTACGGTACTAGTAAACCTGCCGGGACATCAGCGGGGCCATGGCGGGACATCAGTGTGACAAGGGTGCCAGCTCCTTCATCCTGCGCAGCGGGAAGCAGCGGCGCTCTGGCCCCACCCCTTTTCTCTTTACTACGTCTCTCGCACATGCGGCCGTGTGTGGAGTCTAGCCCTTAAGGAAGTTGCGGGGGCGAACAGGAGGCTTTTGAAGGCTTTTAAAGGGAAACTGTCATGCCAGCAAACTTGCTAGGGACTTGCCCGGCACTTGCTCTCTCCCTCTATGTGTTATCTTCCTTCTATCATTGACAGTTTCAGTTTGGTTAACAGTTTAGAAAACAAATAGCATGGCAGCTCCCATGGGTTTATTGTTCTATTCAGCTTTAGTGAATTAATTAAAATTGTTGAAATAAATTCTGATGTTCTTTTAAGTTTTATTTGTTGTGCAGGTGTGCGGAAGAAGGGGTCGTCTTATATGGCGAGTATATAACAAACCCTATATTTTAACTGTAAAAGTTGGGGGGTCGTCTTATACGCCCAGTCGTCTTATACGCCGGCAAATACGGTATGTTAAAGATAAAAGCACAGATTAGGAGATAAATTTATCAAATAATAATGTCTTAATTTCTTTTCTGAAAGCGCCATAGGACAGCATGGCTCCGCTGATATAGTTACTCGACCAGGACTGTTGTTTTTCTTGCTTGAATTGCAAGCATCCTGTCTAAATAGGACCTAAGTTTAACAGCCTAAAATCTTTGGGTAAGCAAATAGGTTACAATTCCTTGTTATCCTCACGGGGTTATATAGCACGAAATGAGATAGCAGGTAGGTAGGTGCCAGTCCCCAAACTGACTTAAAACAGTTTGGGGACCGCCTTGGCCGGCGCAAAAATCTGCTACGGTTTTGTAAAAGGGGGGTGTGTGTTAATTAGTAATAAAAATAATTGTTTTTAAATCAGTTTTTAATGTTGTGGTCAATTACCACATCATTTAGCCAATTAAAAACCAATTAAGTTACGTGTGAATTTTGCATTAGGTGTCACTAATTGCACTCTAGGCACATTTCTACAACTCCTAGGTTTTCTAATTGTGCTATATAGCATTTTTGTTCATTATGAGTTGACATTAACAAAATCCATGTGAACCTGGCAGGCCTTTTGTAAGCAAGGTTCCAGGGAACCCTATAACTGAACAATTGGTTCATGACAAGTTTCTAAGGCGAAAGTCCATTTGTGATAAGTTACAATAGACCTCACATATTATAGTGCAAAGTGATTTCACGATTAGGGTGCCTAGTGTCGTCTAACATTGACACCATTAATTGAACCAGGCCTCTGTGCTATTTGTATGCAAAGTACACTTTTGTGAAATTAAGAAGGGTATTACAACCAGGACGAAAGAAGTTATCATGCCGCTGTATCGTGCAATGGTGCGGCCGCATCTGGAGTACTGCGTCCAGTACTGGTCACCGTACCTCAAGAAAGACATGGCGGTACTTGAGGGAGTACAAAGAAGAGCAACTAGACTGATAAAGGGAATGGAAAATCTCACATATACCGAAAGATTGAAGCAGTTGGGACTTTTCTCCCTGGAGAAGCGAAGACTTAGAGGAGACATGATAGAAACCTTCAAGATCCTGAAGGGCATAGAAAAAGTAGACAGGGGCAGATTTTTCAAATTAAGGGGCGCCACAAGTACAAGGGGGCACTCGGAGAAATTGAAAGAGGACAGGTTTAGAACAAACGCTAGGAAGTTCTTTTTCACTCAGAGGGTGGTGGATACGTGGAACGCGCTTCCAGAGGCTGTTGTAGACAAGAAACATTAAATGGTTTCAAAGAAGGTTTGGATAGATTCCTAGAAGAAAAAGGGATTGAGGGGTATAGATAGGTATAGACCATTGCTCAGGCAATGGGCCTGATGGGCCGCCACGGGAGCGGACTGCTGAGCAGGATGGACCTAGGGTCTGCCTCAGCGGAGGCAACTTCTTATGTTCTTATGTTCTTAAATCACTTTGCACTATAATATGTGAGGTCTATTGTAACTTATCACAAATGGACTTTCGCCTTAGAAACTTGTCAGGAACCAACTGTTCAGTTATAGGGTTCCCTGGAACCTTGCTTACAAAAGGCCTGTCAAGTTCACATGGATTTTGTTAATGTCAACTCATAATGAACAAAAATGCTATATAGCACAATTAGAAAACCTAGGAGTTGTAGAAATGTGCCTAGAGTGCAATTTCTAAAAGCCAAAAAGCCAATTTTCAATGTAAATGGCCGTTTAGCAGGTACGAGAAGACTTTTGTAATATCCTTGCAGGTAAATGTTGCGCCTTATTGCACGAGGCTCCATCTTTTACCCACGTTTTTGGGGCTCGTTGCAATGGTTAAGTTAGGGGATACGACAACATCTGAAGGGCTGCCTCTACAAAAAATTCCTTGACCGATCACTAGCATTCCAAGCGGGCAAATGGAACAAATGCCTCTCTACTCTCATCTCCAATTCCCCCCCACTATCAAACATTCAGGAAGCTAACTAAAACCTACTTTTTGACAAATTCCTCTGATTTATCCTCCCTCCTCCTCCCCCCTTCTGACCTCTTTCCCCTAGACCCTTACCGCCTCCTGTAATACCGACATTTATAACGCCGCTGTATCGAGCTTATAGCAAATGTAACCACTCCGAACATATAACCCAGCTGCCAAAATAACTTCACCGTATATTTATTGTCCAGAATGTAAAGGTAACCTGACCGAATATGTATCATCTAAAATTGTAAATGTAACATTAACGAAATTGTAACTTCGCTGTAAATGTACAGTCTCTTCATATGTTAACCGCATAGAACTTCCATGGTAATGCAGTATACAAGAATAAAGTTATTATTATTATTATTATCTGCAGTTTTGCATTTTCAGAGCTACAGTACATGCGTTGTTTTTGTGAGAAACAGTATTTTGCAGAAAAGCAGGTTCAAATCTCGGTGGGGGCATTCTTCTAGGAAAATTTCCAAAAGGAAATATGTATACACTCTCTCTTTGAGAACTGGTGCCAGAACTGCTGGTAAAGGTTTAGTTTTGAAAACTGCCCTTTTAGCAGCTAATTTTATAAGGCATTTGTCGACATAAAATAGCATTTTACATGTACGAATTAGAGAATAACATGGTGATAAAATTCATCACCGTTCCTGTCCCCGTGGATAACCGCGGGAAATAATCCCACGTCATTTTCTAGTGTCTATTTCAACCTCAGTCCTTCTACACCAGCATTCTTCAAAGCAAAGCTTGCGGGTCAGTGGTTGTGGCCATTCATACTCTGATTCTTATGTGAGCCAAGGATAATGAAGCCATTGTGACATCACTGATGTGATTGGCTCTTAGGCACTGGTGGAATGAGGCATTATGACATCACAATATCTGCTCTGGATACCAGAGACTGTCATTCTGTAGTGTCTGTTTCAACCTCAGTCCTTCTACACCAGCATTCTTCAAAGCAAAGCTTGCGGGTCAGTGGTTGTGGCCGTTCATACTCTGATTCTTATGTGAGCCAAGGATAACGAAGCCATTGTGACATCACTGATGTGATTGGCTCTTAGGCACTGGTGGAATGAGGCATTATGACATCACAATATCTGCTCTGGATACCAGAGAGTGTCTGTTTCAACCTCGGTCCTTCTACACCAGCATTCTTCAAAGCAAAGCTTGAGGGTCAGTGGTTGTGCCCAATTATACTCTGATTCTTCCCTCTCTCCTTAAAGAATGACATGAAGATGGTTTCCCGCAGTTATCCGCGGGGACGGGAACGGTGATGAATTTTGTCACCGTGTCATTCTCTAGTACGAATGGCCACTTATATACCTGCCCCAAGCAGGGGGGGGGGGAGGTGTTAGGCATAATGAAGTCCAGGGCAGACACTGGGGAGGGGACCAGAAAGCCAGTTTGCAAGCTTTTAGTCCTTCAACTTCAGGCAGATGGACTCTGTAACATGGGGCCTCAGGACAATTACACTGGTTGCTCACCCCTAACTCTGGACCTGGCCCTGAGTTGTCAAGATATTATACAAAAAAAACCCCAAACAAGTATTGGGTAACGCCAAATTTTAATAACCCTGGAAAAGTCTGTCCTCTTTTATTGACATTTTAAAGTCCGTTAACATAGCATTAGCCAATAATCTCTGCCGGGCAGCATATTATTGGGGGAGGGGAAGGGGGTTGTTTCTAAGGTGCAGCCACTGAGGCAGACAAAATACTGGCCAGCCTCGTTAAGATACATTGTCCTAGAAGGCAACAAAGCATCTAGGCGATCTCAACATTTGTAAATTATTTTTTAGCTGATAAGTTAAAACTAAAAATTGTTGGGCCATTCTCGTGACGCTTGGATTAATAATAATAATAATAATAATAATAACAGTTTATATACCACAGTACCGTTAAGTTCTATGCGGTTTACAAAAGAATAATGAAGTACAAGTTGAGAGAACTTAAGGGATGGGAGAACAAGAGGGGGATAGGGCGGGAGAACCATTGTAGAGGGGAAACGGGTCAGCTATCTAGATACTTTAGGAACAGGTGAGTTTTGAGGCACTTCCTGAATACCTCGTAAGTGGTGGGTGAGATCAGTTGTTCTAGATCTTTGCCCCATAAAGCTGCTTGATGGTAGAGGTGCAGGGAGAGGAGGAGAGACGCCGGCCAGGAGGAGAGTCATCTGCACCAGGTTAGAGTCTCCTGTCTTATAAAATCAGCTGAGATGAGGTATATTACTACACTTATCAGCCTAAAAGCAGCCTTGAAGGACTTTCTTCTATGAGAGTTTCCTCAAGACCTTGGGGGTTTGTGCAGGCTGTCTACAAAAAAAATAGGGGAAAGGATGTAAAAAGTGCATTGCAAACTGTGTGCCGCCACACACCAGTGTGTCTCCTGAGATTTCAGGTGTGTTGCGACACACTGACGAGGAGGAGAGTCGTCCACGTCAGCTGACTGCCTACAGGATGTGTGAGGCACTCCCTGTAGGAAGTCAGCTGGTGCAGATGACTCTCTTCCTGGCCGGCGTCTCTCCTCCTCTCCCTACATCTCTACTGAAGCAGGTCGCAGCCAGATGGGCCTCCATGCGCGGACGCCTACACGATGATGTCATGCATGCGTGTGACATCGTTGCGTCAAAGTCCGCGCACTTCTGGGTGCCTTCCTGCCGGGCCACTGGATTTAGTGTGCCACCGGCCAGAGAGTCATTCCCTCCCTTAAAATTCTTAACACACGACGGCAATCCATCTTTTCCGTTACAGCTCCTCAAACATGGAATTCCCTTCCAATTTACTTAAGAGAAGAAAAAAATTTGGAAAAATTTAAGAGCAAACTCAAGGGCTTTCTTTTTAAAGATGCATTCAATGACTAAATGAATTGCTTATGACTCTCATTTTATCTTTATATTTTTTGAGAGTTTTTCTCCTTCCCCTTCCTATTGTTTTTGACCTTAATTGTCTTTCTTTTTATTAATCAGATTGTATTTCTTTCCTATTCTTTCTTTGTGTTTTATTAAGTTTGCAAAGTTGGTTTTTATTATGTTTCGTAGATTTAGTCTTTTTGTTAGTTATGTTTGTTTCCTCTAACTTTGTAATTTTATCGATTTGTTCATCGCTTAGAATTTGGAATAGGCGATTAATCAAATTTTATAATAAACTTGAAACTTGACACTGATGTAAAAGAATGAAGTGAAATCAAACCTACCTCTAGCAGACCAGGTGTTGTCCCATTAATAGAGACAAGAACAGCATGTGACTGGTGAGTTCTCAGGAGGAACCCTACCACCCAGTCTTTCGCACTTTCCTTATGGTACCGCATAAAACTGTGTCCGTCAAACTTTACAGCTGTCCCTGAGGAAGCAAAATAGAAAATAACTGCTTTCCAAGTGATAAACGAAGAAAACATGGGCAATTGTCATGAAAAATAAGGAATATATGATATTCCCAGGAGACCCTGAGGAGAAATTTGCATAATCCTGGTCTAGTGGAACATCTCTTTGTTTGGAAGGGCCAAGCAAACTGAATTCTGTTCCTACCTTCCCATCTCTCTGTTTGCTGATGCTATGTGGGGCAGAAAATTGGTAGGACCACAACCCTAGTGGCCCATGACCACTAGGACCATGACCCTAGTGGCCCATTCATTACCCTAGTGGCCCATTCATGACCCTAGTGGCCCATTCTGTTCCATTTTGTCCCATTCAACCCACATATTTCCATATATATATATATATATATATATATATTATATTACATTATCTATATTACTTTACGTAAATATTTATGAGTTGCTAATATACCCCAATAGCAGTTCAATGTGATTTCCAAATTAATAAGAGGCTGGCCATCTACAGGAATTACTATATATATGCTGTATATATAATATATACACAAACACACACTGTATGTACAATTATGTCATACTGTATGCTTCAGTTATTTCATATAGGAGAGAACATAGTCAAACATACCCCCTCTTTAGCACGCGCTAAACGCTAACACGTTTATAGAATATAATGGACACGTTAAGTGTTTAGTGCGTGCTCAAATGGCTAGCGCCTTAGTAAAAGAGGGGGATAGTTAATAATATACACTTCCCTCTCCCCATTCGCGGTTTCGGCAATCGCGATTTCACATATTCATGATTTTTGGGGGAGGGGGAAAAAAAGAAAAAAAACCCATAGTTTAGCCTTCCCCCCGGCATCCCGGCCTTACCTGGTGGTCTAGCGGGCTTTCGGGGCAGGAGCGATTTTCCTACGCTCCTGCCCCGTGTAGATCGCCAATAGGAAATGACTCCTGCCCCGAAAGCTCGCTAGACCCCTAGGTAAGGCCGGGATGCCGAGGGGAAGGTGGGAGGGAGGCGGGTCACAGCCGGACCAGAAGATATTCGCGATATTTCACCATTCGCGGTCCGGCTCTGCCCCTATCCCCCGCGAATCCGGAGGGAGAAGTATCGTTAAAAAATAACAATGAGAGACAATTTTATGATGTCACTGAAGCAATCCCAGTCGGAGGTGGTCTCTGAAACGTGGCTTGCACTGAGCAGCTTTGCTGCTGAAGTTACTGAAATATTCTCTCTTGTAACAGAGCATATCTTTTACGTTATTCAAATGCACCTCCTTATCAAACTTTCAGGAAGTCAATTAAAACCTATCTTTTTGATCAATTTCTCTGACTCCATTCCTGCCTTGATGTATCTTTAAAATCTTCCAGATAAATTTGACTAATCGTAACATGCTAATGTAATTTGATAGTCTTTTTTGTAACATCGCTGTCTGTATACAGTCTCTTCCTCTGTAAACCGCTCTGAGTTGCTTGTGGTATTGTGGTATTTAAAAAATGGTTATTAAAGTTATTAGTTATTCTTTTCTTTTCAGTTAGTGCGTTCTTATGAGGGTGTATATCGGGAGCTATTGGTGAACATTCATGCATATACTGATCAAAATTTTGACAATAAAGGTTATCTGGATACTCATCCCACCTCTTTTGGTTTTTGGTCAAACAGGTAAAAGATAACCAAATCTAACACATTCCTGTGGTATCCTGTTCTTATGTGCTAACTGCATTTTAAAGGCTTAACACCCTATTGGAAAAGGTGTCCTTAATAAATTGAAATTCACGTGCTGTATAACATTGAATAGTATGAAAACTGAAGAATGTTTAGTCGTTCACGTGACTTGATTGTCTAACATAGAACTGGATGCTTTACAGTATTAATGATAGAAATTCTTACCATTGCAAGAACATGTTTGCTCCAAGGCATGCTGTGGCGTGATAACACTGAGCCTTGCTGTGCTATAGGTGAACAATACATCTGGATCCAGTTGAACATTCTCCTTGCAAATGCGTTTGGCACAATTTGTCCCATGACAAGGCAGGTAAATTATCTTTTTAAGTTGTAAACCAACTGATTGCTCCAACTCATGGGCTGATGCGGAAATTTTATCTGCTATGAGGTGTGGCTTATGAACTGGCCCATCAGAGTCTCCAACAACTAGAAGTAGATCCATGGAACTGGAGGCCTCTACACGCTGAAGACTGCCCATGTGGATCTGCTGGCGGTTTGTGTTCAAGATATTTCCCAGAAACCTTTGCAAGCTGCGCCAGTGATCTCCAATAAATTCCTCCGGAGAAATTTGGCTGAAACGTAGCACAAGTGATCTCTCCAGTAGACCTTGACTGAAGCACCACACATGGACTTGGACACTTGTGAAAGTGGTGAACGTCTGGTCGCTAATGGACAAATTCAGAGCATAGTCACCACAAGGGAGTCCCTTGCTAGCAAGAATCTTGCCATCTAAGTTGCCGACTGAGAAATGAGCTTCTTCCGGTTGCTCTGAAATGAGGTTATAGAGCAAGGTGTCATGTGGGTCTCGGTCAGTGGCATGGATTTTCCCAAGGACACCACCTTGGAATACTCTCTCATTTGTTGATATGAAGATTTCCAGGGGAAGGGCTGAAGGAGGATACTGACTTCTTTCAATGACTTGTATGTTGACAAACGCAAAGGAAGAAAGAGGAGGGATACCGCTGTCTGAAACCTAGTGAGAGATCAAAATAGTACACATTCACCAAGGGTTTAGAAGACTACACTGGCCTCATTTGACCTGTTCCTGGGATTATTAGGGCCTGATTCAGAAAATTGCATTGGATATGGTTGATTTTATTAATTTTTTTACCGTTATTTAAAAGATCTCTTCTGCAGAATCGGGATGTCATAACAAGCTTTCTTTTTTTGAATGGGAAATTTATGTATTTAAATTTACCCACATTTTATGGTGTATAATGACTTTTGTTTCACAGCTATTTGTCTACTTTCTTTCCTATAATGCACACTGGCATAAAAATATAAAACAGAAATGACATAATCGCCTTTGTTCTTTTATATTACATAATTTTGTGCATAAAATTTAGATGGTAAACATGGTTTCCTTAGACTACATAAATTTGTATTGCAAAGGTTTCTCAACCTGATTTGTTTAAAACAGTTGCATATAGATTTAAATTCTAACGGGTTTTTCAACTTTGTCTTCTGATACCTGGTTTGTGTTTTTGCAACAAGTTAGCAGATATAGTGAGAGTGTTTACATATGTCCAACTGTAGTTTTATATCCAAAACAATGAACTGTAAAAGGTAAGTAACTTAACTGTATAATAGTTATGATCGTATAGGAGATGTATGTATATTCTCACTCATATCATTTCATTTTTGCAGATTGAACGCCGTAGAGGTTATGGCTACTTCAAGACACAGCTGCATGAATCATCACGACGTATTATGCTGTATTTGTGGGGAGTACACACTGAAAGCAAGTAGGAAACCTATTTCTAAGTTTGTAAAAAGAGCATATGTAGGTTATTTTGGTGTCAAGTTTGGAAATCAAGGGAAGCCATGGTCTCCTCATATTGTATGCAAAACTTGTACGGAGCATTTGCGCCAGTGGACAAATGGAAATTTCTTTTCAATAGACACCATTGAGGGTGGCCCATCCTTAAGTTTTGAGGGAGAACACAGTTACTCCTAGGCTGGGTCTACCAAGAGTCCCCATGAAAGTAGAGCCATAAAGGCTGGGCCAGTCCCAGAAGGAGAACTATTCCAATAATAGATTCCCTCCTCTTCCCCCAGGACTAGGTGGATAGCCCTGAGAATGTTTCCTCTCAAGGATGCAGTCTCTGAGGTTGTAATGTCCACCACAGAGGGCCTTCTCTTGTTGGACTTGTCATTGTTTTGAACTGCGTTTCATCTCCGCAAGAACAGTGCGCCCCAAGTCAGTGCTACCTTATGTTTCTAAGTCTAGAAACTGAACACAATTGATCTTATATTTACTGGACATAGAAGAATTAAGGCAACATAACACATAGGTGGGTACCATACCTGAACCTGAAGCAAGTAATGATCCTTTGCTTTTCTGTTCAGAACTGAAGATGTTACCAAGAGCCCATTCTGGTCGACCTGGAAAGCCTTCTCATTATTTCCTGATGTGATCCGGAACAGGTACGGTGGTCCATTTTCCGGAGAGTCCCTGTCTGTCAGAACCAGTTCTAGGATGCTTGTACCAACAGGGTTCCCTTCCTGAGAGATCAAGCAAACCAAAAGGAAAAAGAGCCTGCTAGCAGAAGCACAGAGCACAAGTAGACTGTGAGGTCTCTGGGGTTGTAACCACATAAGTGCCAACTTCACCTCAACTCTGTCATTGGATCACCCCGTTACTGCTTAGATGGTTAGAGGGAATATTCAGCAGCATTATCCAGTTAAATGCCACTGAATATCAGAGAATGGCCCCATACGACCAATGTAGCAGATGAGGAGCCATTTTGAACATTGACCCCTTAGCAGTGGCATAGCGGGGGTGGGAAGCACCTGGGGCAGTGGAACCCCCATCCTCTTCTCCACCATCCAGTCCTTCCCCATATCCCGCAGTGTGCGCGCCCCTTCCCTCGTATCTCTTTAACTTCCCCAGCGCGAGCAGCATCTCCAACTTTATGCCCGCACAGACCTCGGCTCTCCCTCTGACGTCACTTTCTATATGGCACATTGCAAATAGTTCTGTCCTATCACATGGCACAAGTTAAGAAAACCATCCATAGAAGATGTCAAGATAGAGATGAACAGTATCAAAAGAGCATACATTTGCGGATGAGAGTTGCAAATACCTGAACCACCAGGCTGTTATTGAGTTGAAAAAATGTCGGAGGGTTATCGTTGACATCTAACACTTGAACATCCACTTCTCCATCACTGAACAGCACAGGATAACCGTTGTCTTCAGCTCGGACTTTCAAAGAATAGTGGGAGATCTAAAATATTTATAAATAAAGTCAGGCCCTCACACTGGCTATTTTTGTCTTATTTATTCTACTGGGAATTATCACCATGGTAGCACCCAGCACTGCCTTCCATCTTCAGCATCTCTACTTAAGGTCAGGCAGTAATTCTCATGACATATCCTCTAAGTACTAAAATCTGTTTTTCTCAGAGCTGTGTGTAGAACACCCTTTATGCCCCCCAGTCCCAGTATAGGAAATCATGAGGGCTTCTGGTGGTCTCACGAGACTACAACAGGAACTCGCAGGAGCCATTTTTGATGACGGCTCTGCACGGGGCAGGAGTGTAGGTAGATTGTTCCTGCCCCATGTCACCGCTAGACCACCAGGTGGGGTCCAGGATGCAGGCGGGGGTGGGTCAGAGTTGGCCCAAAAGTTATTCGTGAAATTTCCTTATTCGTGGTCCGGCTCTGCCTCTAACCCCTGCAAATACGGAGGAAGGAGTGATGAAGCAGCCAGTGATATGGGTCTCCGCCGGGATTAATGGAAATGAGTGCTGTTTGATTGAATTCCCACAATTTTGAACAATTTATAGTACATAGGTATAAGTATTAATTTTGTACACAGTGTGATTTACACTATACAATGCACCCGATGTGGAGGTTTTTGGCCAATGAATGAAATTGTCTGTGTCAACAGTGATGCAAGTTAGTGCAAAGCCACTGTAGGTTGCAGACTTGTGAGTTCTTTTCCTCCATCACGGGTTGTGAGATGCTAAGATAGTGAGTTTTCACATTTTCACATTGAATATTGGTAGTGTGTTTACCAATTTATGAGTTTAGTGGAATTACTCTTTAGTGGAATTACTCTTCAAATCTGTTATATATTTTTAAGTGGTCTGGTTCTCTCCAAATTTCTTAGAAAATTGTGATGTGCGGTATTGGGGAACTGCTCACCTCCTCCCTGTCCAGATGTTTGACTACACGAATCTCACCAAGCTTGGGATGGATAGAAAAGTGGCCATTGGGGTCCCCTTCTATCAAGGTGTATGTGATCTGATTGTTCATTGGACCATCTTTGTCATCTGCTGATATCTACAGAAGGAAGAAGAGGGAGACCTTCAGGGAACCCTGACAAATATTTCAAAAATTAAGGGACATCAATTTAACTTTGGTATTCACCATTCTACCTTAGCGATTATTTCCGCAGTAACAGATCATGCACATTGTATATAGAGAAAATAATTTTCCATTAAACGGAAGATATATGCTTAGATTTTCAATCACAAAATACCCAAATATGTGCTTACAGTAAACCGATAATACATATTTATAATCCAGAAAAGTTTCTGTACATCTGTACCATAGACCAGTGTCTCTCAAACTGTGTGTCAAGGCACAGTGGTGTGGCCCGAAGAGATTCTGGGTGTGCCACGAGAGATTCCAGAATTTTACACTACTTTTTACCTAACCTATTGTCTTATCCTTTTATGTCTCACCTTTTCTATATCAATTGTAGTTCTTCCCTACTATCCCATTGTTGTGTAGTCTGTACGTCTTTGACTTTTATCTATTATCCCTGTTTTTATACGTTCTTATGTAATTTATTATTTGTTTTTATGTAATTTTATATTGTTAACCACTTAGAAACCAGAATAAGCGGTCTAAAAAATATTTTAAGAAACTTGAAACTTGCGTATGCAAGAGTCTGTGAATGTTATGAGCTTCTGTGTATGTAAGGATAGAACCGCCCAGACAAGCATCATTCTTTGATGTGATTGGTCCTGGAAAACTAATGGTAAATAATTTTATTTTTATTTTTTAAGCAGTAGTTATCCTAGCTTGAGCAACAAAGCAGTCAAGGCTTTGTTACCATTGGGATCTTCTTATCTTTGTGAACTTGGATTTTCAGCTCTGACAGAAATTAAATCGAAAAAAAAAAGAGAGAACGACTGCAGGTGGTGGATGATGAAATTCATATTTGCTTGTCGACTATCAAGCCACATATTGAGTTTATTTACACTGAAAAACAAGCTCATCCATCGCATTGATTAGCAATTCTATTCTATCTACTTTAGTTTTGCCGTTGTTACAATTATCCATACACAGCTTAAAGAACTTTAAATAACTCTCAAATTAAAATTTGTGTCGCTTTTGCAATTTTATAATTTAAATTATAATGTGCCATGAAATCATTTGCTCTGTTTACGTGCCAGAGCTAAAAAAAAAAAAAAAAAAAAAGTTTGAGAGACGCTGCCATACACTGATAGATATTCTGATCCTATTTAGTGCACATTAAAGAGGTAGTTATTAAGGTGTGGTAAAAGTAAGGCTTTTATGGTACCTTAGATTATTGCAGGTGTGGCTACACTGGTCCCTGTATTACCTCCGTACTGTAAGTTAGTCAGTCCTAAAGTACATGGATAATGCAGCTTCTGACCAACCTCACAAACTATGCTGTTCATACTGCCCAGGAGCATTTGGTTGCTAATCCAAAACACCCCCCCTCAAAAGACCCCCCCCACCACCACCACCCTCCCCTAAGTCTCCCCCTTCTGGTGAAATTCCCTGGGTTCTAGGGGGTTTAGGACAGCAGTAAAGTGATCTCCAGCTGCTCTTACCCCTACTGGCACTGGGTTCAAAATGATATAGTGTAAGAGGTGTAAGCGATGGGAATAACTTTACAGTGATAAATTCTTAATTTTCTACTGTTTCTTCATTTTTAAAAAATTTATATGCCGCATAAAAACGATGCGGTTTGCAAAATGACATGCATACATATTTAAAAATGCTAAACACGTTTCAACAAGACAAACACAATAAAACATTAACTAACGATATCATATAAATTTCCCACTGTCATCCCTCTTTATACAACCTGGAACACCTCTAAGACCTGCTGTGTCCTCTGGAGTGTGTATTTGGTGCTTTTACACCAGGCGAACCCCCAAGCAATAATTTCAGGGTATAACCACTAGGGGGTCACGCTGCCTGTGGCTTCTGATGAAGGCCCATTTAGTAAATGGCCCGGGGGCTTTGGGCTCTGGCTTATTGGCACAAAACTCCCAGCCAGGATGAATAATGCCTCTGGGGTCGTTTTTCCAAAATTAATACAGCTTGTGGTATTCGCTTTATTATTCGATTTACAGAGTAATGAAGGGGGTTACTATTCAAAGGAGTTTAACTGGGCAGGAGAGGCCACTGCCCAGTTAAACCCTGCTATGTTAGCCTGTCTTGGATATTCAGCAGTACTTAACTGAGTAATGCCACTGAATGTCCCTGCTAACTGGCCATCCCCTAACTGGCTAGGTCAACTCAGTTGGTTGGTGGCGATATTTAGTCTGTTAACCAGCCAAGTAACTGCATAAACACTGGCTTTTACAAAGCTGAGGAAGAGTTTTCTACTGTGGGCCAATGAGGTAAATGCTCTGACAAGTACAAAATTCTTATGAGTGTCAAAGCATTTACCTCTCCGGCCTGCAGTAAAAACCTCTACCGTGACTTTCTAGAAGGAGCCCAGAGTTAGGCCAGCAAAACTGTTGTCCAAACTGTATGTAGCGAGTTGACCAGGAACCAGTCAGAATACAGTCATCAGTCAGAAAAGCTCCCAAAATATGAAGGTTGTTGTTCATTTCAAGCAACACAATTCAAAATTTAAAGACAGTTGAAGTCAAGAACTTTAACGCAGTGTTTTTGATCATTAAGATCTCTGAGGTCTTTTCTCCCTTTATTATGCATATTATTTATGCTCATATGTGCTTATGAATTACCAGGTGCCCTTTGGTTATGCTCTCTGGATTGTGACACCTGTAGCTGCACTTCCTGCTGGTGACAGACTTAAAGATCTCAATCTGTTTACTTTGGAGGAAAGGCGGGAGAGGGGAGATATGATAGAGACGTCTAAATACCTACTTGATGGAAATGCGCATGAGTCGAGTCTCTTTCATTTGAAAGGAAGCTCTGGGATGAGAGGGCATAGGATGAAGTTAAGAGGTGACAGGCTCCGGAGTAATCTAAGGAAATACTTTTATACAGAAAGGGTGGAAGAGTCTCCCGGAAGAGGTGGTGGAGACAGAGACTGTGTCTGAGTTCAAGAAAGCCTGGGATAGCGCGGGATCTCTTAAAGAGAGGAAGAGATAGTGGTTATTGTGGATGGGCAGACTAGATGGGCCATTTGGCCTTTATCTGCCATTGTTTTTCTGTTTCTATGAGTCAAAAAAGAGTGAGGGAATGAGTGGGTCATTGGCAGATCCTATTAGTTATGCACATAATTATAGAATAATGGCATCCATACCTAACGCTAGGTGTCGGCATTGTCACCACACTTAAAGTTAGGCATGGTTCCCGAGTGTAAACGCTATTCTATAAGCCATGCCTATCTTTAAGTACAGTTTATAGAATAGCATTTTTAAAAATTGTTTTTATGAGATATACACTCCCCCCAAATATTTATAAGCAAAGCAGAAATAATTCCCAAAAGGAAATATCTTCGGTAACTTACAAAATTCACGTCTTAAATCATCAAGCCCATGTCACGGGAGAAGAAAAGAACAACAAAATATAAAAAGAAATAAAAATAAGAAATTCAAGAATGTCTCAAAAGAGACATTCAAATACTCAGACTTAACTACTTAATGGAGCCCTTAACTGTTACCTCCGTGTAATTAATGATCTGCCAAAAATTTCTCCAGATGTGACGAACCATAGAAAATATACCGAGCCCCATGATAAATTACTAAGCACTTGCATGAGAATTTACTTGGCCAAAGCACGAGCCTTCAATGAGAAGAAGGTCTTCCTAGATAATTGAGTGCACAGAACACCTTGCTCTTATTCTTGAAATATGCTATCAGTTTGCAGATTTATCAACTTTACTAGAGAAATCAACCGAAAGAGTAGCTTGAAACGGAATATTATCCATTTTGTCTTCCAGAAAGGCAGAAATATTTGTGTTCACTGATGGGGCCAATGGAGCAAAGTCACCCTCTAATTCTGCTGTGCGGGGGGGGGGGGTCAAATTGTGGAATTCACTTGTCGGTCAATTACGAAAATGTCATGACAAGAGTAATTTCAGAAAACTTTTAAAAATGCAGTTATTTGTTGATGCATTTTTCTAGGAACTGATCTTTGCAGTTGTTCTTTTGATGGGCACATCACGTGATTTTCTGATGATTATATGTTAATATTTGTTTGATTTTATTTGTTTTATTGAATTATGTATGTCACGATATGTAAACTGTTTAGGTTTAAAGGGTATAAATATATATATTTAAAATAAATAAATAATTTTGTAATGAAATGTGATCATAGTTAGTATTTCTTGAAAGTATTTCTATGGAAGTATCTCAGATGATAGTAAGTGTGTTTTTGGAAAATTGAGGTGCGGATTTTTTAGGCGCCAAATATAGAATTTCCCCCATACACCTTAATAACTTCCCCTTAAGTCTTATCATGAGTCAGATTACTTGTTTTTATGTACCCATTTGATTGGACAATGAATTTATTACACTTTAAGGACTGTTAGTTTCTGCTACATGAAATTCCCATTTTCAATGCATCATCTTCTTTATCTCTATATACAATCAGAATTAAACCCTGCTAATATGTCTTACTGTAAGAATGACGTCCCCAACTGCCACATCCTCACTGACTTCTATGACGTAGTGCTCTTGGGCAAACCTTGGCTCGTGATCGTTGACGTCAGTGATATTGATAACCACCATGATGACGTCACTGAGTGAAGCAGCACTTCCTCTTGAGCCCTCTATGGACAGATAATACTCATGGCACACGTCACAATCCAGACTTCCATTCACGTACAAGATACCTGGATATAAATAGGAAAGGAATGATAAACAGAGCACACCGTGCAATATTCTGTTAACTAGCTTTATTTTGGTTGACCATAAGCCAAGAGTCTTGCAATTCATTGAGCTGTGAAAACTATTTTACCACACCCAAGTTTGATCTATTTGCATTTAGCTGCATAATCTGTACCTGTTCTTGCATTGAGTAAGAACTTTCCATGCTCATTTCCATTCACAATTTTGTATTTTATCTCCACATTTTCAGCACTCTGTCTTGTCAGTTCAGTCAAATTCAGAACCTCGGTACCGACTGCTTTATCCTCCATTACTGCAACAACATATTCAGTGCCCCAGAAAACTGGTAGGTAGTCACTCAGATCCACCACTGAGACAGTAACAGTGGCAACATTAGACAACTGGTGTGGGGTGCCCTGATCAGTGGCACCAACAGTTATTTCAATTGTTGATTGCTTTGCTTCTTGGAGGGATTTCTCCAAATAGATTACTCCAGTGGCTTCCTCAATTGAAAACTGTCCATTGGCAGAATTTCTGAGAATGTATCGAACTTCTGCATTGTACCCTAAAAGATAAAAGGAAGAGTGAACAAAGAAAACCTCTGTGGTATTCTTGCCTTCTAAAGTCATCATTTATACAAATCGATACCTACAGCTGAAGTAGTAGGAACTGATACACATTATGACATTGGTGCTTCCTATCACAAGTCATTGAACATATATATATAGATCATCTACAATATAAAAAAATATTGAAAACGCAATTATATGTTGACACTTTTTTATGAAATAGCATTTCAGAATGACTCAGTGGTTGTACATATTGAAGAAAACTATGATGGCTTCATACTTTGCACTTTACTGAAAATGTTATGTTTATGTGTAAGACATGAAACCTAGAAACCTAGAAACATGATGGCAGATAAAGGCCAAATGGCCCATCCAATCTGCCCATCTGCAGCATCCACTATCTTCTCCTCTCCCTATTGGCTAAGGCTCTTTACACCTGTATTGTGACGTCATAGAAACATGATGGCAGATAAAGGCCAAATGGCCCATCCAATCTGCCCATCTGCAGCATCCACTATCTTCTCCTCTCCCTATTGGCTAAGGCTCTTTACACCTGTATTGCGACGTCATAGAAACATGAAGGCAGATAAAGACCAAATGGCCCATCCAGTCTGCCCATCCACATTAACCATTATCTCTTCCTCTCTCTAAGAGATCCCATGTGACTATCCCAGGCTTTCTTAAATTCAGACACAGTCTCTGTCTCCACCACCTCTTCCGGGAGACTGTTCCACGCATCTACTACCCTTTCTGTAAAAAAGTATTTTCTTAGATTACTCCGGAGCCCGTCACCTCTTAGCTTCATCCTATGCCCTCTCATTCCAGAGCTTCCTTTCAAATGGATTTTAAGCTTGATGAGCAAATTTTAATAGAGCTTAAGTGCAATAGAAATAACATGTGTAATGCATTGTTTGATGAAATATTATGTATGTTTTTTATGAAAACCACTTAGGTTTAAACGGTCTAGAAATTTTGAAAATAAATAATAAAGAAATAAACAAGTAAATAAACAAATAAATATATGCATTGTACAAACAAGCAAGGGGTTGACTGAGGATCAACACATTCCTTCCCCCCTCCCCCCCATGTTTGCTAAAGATACCTTTTGTTGATGGGGATGATGAACCTTTGCCAGCCAGTTCCCAAGATTCTCCCATCTTCCTGGTGCTGCTTCTGTAATGCAGAAGTTGGTGGCGTGGCACTGGAACTCCTTCCATATTCTGTGAACTGAACATGCATGAGAAGTCCCAGTGGCAGATGAAGCCACGCCACCAACTTCTGCATTAACGAAACAGCGCCGGGAGGAGGGGAGTGGCTCAGGAGTTGGCTGGCAGGGCTTCGGCATCCCCGTCAGCCATTTAAAGGGGTACTGCAGTTCTGAAGAGGGCCCAAGGCCCCCACGGCTATGCCGCTTGCCGCCATGAGAAGAGTCAGCTGCCTGATTAAAGAGGCAAGAACAATACTTTACTCCCGTAACCTTCCATTCCCCACCCCCATGACTTCATGTCCCTTATTTCTTGGAAATAATTATTTACAGAAGTTTCTTGGGGGGGGGGGGGGGAAATGTTGGCTTCAAGAATTGCAGCTTTCAAACTGATGCTATATAACTATACTAGGATCCCTAGATCATGTCTCAGGTACTCTGGTGCAGTCAGCACTCTTAGGCTATGGAGATGTGCAGCATAAGAACATAAGAACAGCCTTACTGGGTTATAGATTATTCATCTTTTCTGCTATTTTTGTGTTTTGGCCAGGTCTTAGGGACGCACGTGCCCCCTTCCCTTCTCTGTACCTTTTTAATTTTCCAGGCATGAGCAAACTCACAAACTTGCTGCCCACGTCGTGTCAGCTATCCCTCTGACGTCACTTTCTAGACGTGGGGTCCGGAAGTGACGTCAGAGAGAGGCAACATTGACTCGAGTAGCAAGTTTGTAATGCTGCTCACACAGGGGAAATGAAAGAGGTACGAGGGAAGGGATGAGTGGCAGGGGGAGGTTGGAAAGGAGTGGGGGAGGGGTGAAGAGGAGGACGAGTGCAGGTGCCCCTACCAAGACCGCGCCCAGGGCAGACCGTAACCCCCTCCCCCCGGACCCCACTTACTATGTCACCGTCTACAGCACATCCTTAGCATTGCTGGTGAGCTGTATGGGACCATAACTGGAGTCCTGGAAAAGCAGACACCTACATTTAAGGCATCGTCACTTGTACTAACTCTATAGCTGGTGTAAATGTTCATAACTAGATGTTAACCTGAATATGTATAAATTGTAATGTACATATTTGTGGGCTGTGCCCATGCTGTCCATTATGTGTACACCCATCAGCAAAGTACACGCTATGAAAATATAATGCATATTTTTCTAGTAGTTAATATTCTATGAGGAAAATTATGTTTGCAAGTGGCTACTTACACATGTACACGACTAGAATGACAAGCCAAGGCGAGGCACCCAATGGTGTAACGAAAACCATATATCAAAAAAAAAAATCATGTAGACCTCAGGAATTAGTATGGAACATGATCTTCATTGAGGGACTCGTCATGGGCCGTGTTTCAGCAAATGCCTAACTCAGGGGACAGCTGTGAATATTATTCCAAAGGTCTCAATGAGCGTAATCCAATATACCCAATAGGAAAAACCCAAAAGGAAATATGAAAGCACTGAAGTGGATAGCGTAAGAAACCTAGAGGGGATTTTAAACACACCTTCCCCTAGTAGTATGCATTTATTTATTTAGATTTTTATCCCGTCCTCCCAGTAGCTCAGAACGGTTTACAAGTAAACATTCACAATGGAGTGAATTTGACATACAAGATTATACAGTAGATTTAAATACTTGGACATACGAGACTGGGCAGCAGTGTAAATATAGGGACTATACAGTGTGACCAGCCAGGTACAAGCCCTGCCAGAATGCTAGATAAATTAGAAAAAACAAGGGTAAAAGTAGAAACCCGGCAGGAAAATTCCAGGATCTTCCAGGATGAGTTTGAGGAAGATAATATAAGCCACCACCAGGGGAGCTCTAGAGGGCCCTGGTCTACTGCTGACACTGCTAGATCAAGACACGCCCCTAGGGTAGATAAGCCAACAGTGGCATTCAAACAAGGAAGCCGGTTAGGGAGGAAGTTTGGGTCTTGCCTCCCTGAAGATTCACCTAAGCCAAACAGGGACAACCGTCCTGTTCCCATGGATTGGACTGAGGCTGAACCAGCTAAGGACTTGCCTGGTCTCAACGAGGAACCTATGGATTTTGAGGAAGCCTGTTCTGGCTTGGAAGCTAATTATCCTGAGAGTATGCAGGTGGACTTGGCTTGTTGCCACAAACAGTGAGTGTGGTTGCTGTTGAACTGTTTGTGTGCTGTTTTCTTTTTCTTTTCTCTAAATTGTTGGTTTTTGGTTATTGTGAGAAAGCTTGGAGAAGTTGGGGAGAGGTTTTGCTTCCACCTTGGGAGGGAATTCTGAAAAGCTATCTATTGGCTTTAATTTGCAAAACCTAATGTTATCTCCTATTCCTGGCATTACCATATACCTGCCAGAGGCTTTATTTAGTTTTAAGCACTGTGTAATTGCTGGAACCAGTGCACTGAACTGTATTTTGTATATTGCACAAACTGCTTAGGAGTAGGCTTGTGCTGGCTGAGAAGAGCTGGATCCTCAGCTACCATTTTGGGACTTTAATTTGTTTTTTTTTTGTTTTTTTTTTGGCATTGTGCTTGGCTGGTATTTGGCCTACTGACTTTAGCATCTTTTCTGATGCACTGCTTACCTGTATGTTGAAGAACAGTAAAGCTGAATTATGTTTTCATGAACCTGATTTATGAGTTTTGATTTTCTGGTTAACTCCAGTCCAGTCCTGCAGGGTGACTCCAGGCCGGGTCACACGCTAATGTACTGTGTTTTGTAGCCACCAGTATCTCTACAGAGCCCTGTCCTGGGCTACAGTGGTGGCCACAACAGCAAATTAAGAACAGTAGTTTAAATATAAGTAGTTTAGTTTAGATACAAGTTATTTGAGTATAGGCTGAGAGTGGACTATACAGAAATTTTTGGCAGAAGATTAGAATGGAGAAAGAAGGGTAGAGGTGGGGTTTAAGGGGTTGGTGTAGACTGAGGGTGACCTTTAGCATTACATTAGAGATTTCTATTCCGCCATTGCCTTGTGGTTCAAGGCGGATTACAAAAGAATTATAAAAAATGTATTACATGAAGAAGATATCTGGTAATTTCTAGAGGAGATAAAGAGTAGATAAGGTTATTTTGGGGAATCGGGAAGGTATTGGGAAGTGGTATTGGGAGGTGGGAAGGAGCTAGCGTTATTAAGTCGTTTGTAGGAATTTCTTGAAGAGTAGAGTCTTTATTTGGAGTCATAATTAGTAGATTGGAGATTTGGTTGTTGCGTTTTGCTGCTTGTGTGGCTAGGAGGCCATCATATAGTATTTTCCGTTTGACTTCTTTGATTGTTCCAAAAGCAGCCCTTTTCCACAATCAGAGTTAACCAGGCACTAGTCTGAATGTCATCCAGTGCCCAGATAAATTCCAATTTGGCAGTCGTACCTGGATATTTAATGCAAGCTACTTATCACTGTGAGCTGAATATTTGGCCCTACTTTTCTATGAGAAGAATCATCTTTGGAACGATTTAAAACAAAATTATAAACATTTTTATTTTAAGACGCTTTCGAGCTTTAATTTAACAGACTCGCACTTATTTTTCTTCTCTCATGATTAACACTTACAGAAGGGTCCCATCCAATTGTTCTTCCCTTTATTGTTGCTTTTTTCCAGCAATTTAAACTCTTCCTTCCTTCTAAAAAATGGATTAAAGGAGTCAAGATCTTCAGTCAATCTTTGGTCTTTAAATTCTCTCAACTCTGGAATGATCTCCCCTTTTTTTTTAAGGAGTTCCAGTTCGTTTCAATTTTTCCATAAATCTTTAAAAACTATTCTATTTGCCAAACATTTTTAAAACTAATTCTTTTGAAATTTTGCTATTATCTTCTATTTATCATTTGTAAATCATTCCCTGTTTATTTAATTGCTGTAAACCGAGTCGAGCCTTCTCAGAATGATGACTCGGTAGACAAAGTTAAGCTTTAGTTTAGTTTAGTTTTTTCTATAGACTAGATAGGTCTACCTATCTACCCTAGTGTACCAGTATGTCAGTTTGTCATATCGTTCATGACCCCCCGATTTTACTATTTAATGTAAATTTACTTGTATTGCGCTTAGAAATTCAATAAGCGGATAATCAAATTTTTAATAAAACTTGAAACCTGATTGTGGGGAAGATTTAGTCAACCTACCTTCATCTGGATCTTTTGCAAACACTACTGCAATAGGTGTCTTCATTTTTGTGTTATGAAAGACAGCCACAACATAATGAGCCGTGGAAAATCTTGGAGCATTATCATTCACGTCTTCAACCGTTAGGGTTACATCTGCCTGACAGGACCGACCACCTCCATCAGTTGCTTTGGCGACTAGTTGGTATACAGCCTTCTGCTCTCTGTCTAGAGGTGCAAATGTGGTGAGCTCTCCTAGAAAAATGAATTCATGACATTGATGTTACTGAAGTGAACATAGCATACTAATGCTATGCAATTTTCAAAAGTGCTAAATTTTAAGTATTCATTATTCATATCGTAGTGAAGCAGACAGAATGCTTTAAACAAGAAGGTCCTAGATATTGTTTTTTTTCTGTTGTATACTTTATAAAGCACAAAACACAAAAAAATGATTTCCCTTGAGTTTGATAGATAATTGTAGTTGTTGTATTAGTTCATTTGCATATGTGGAAATAAGGTTTAACAATCAATTTGCACTTGATATGCTTTTATGGAACAAATGATGAATCTTTGACAAGCTTTCAAGATCATATGGAGAAGAAGCACCTCAAGGGAAGAAAGTTTTCAAGCACGAAGGATGCCACATTAGCTGTGAACCAAAATAATTTTTCTTGGATGAGTTAAAGAAGGTAGAACAAGGAAGCCATAAGTGTGTGGAGCTCAGTGGTGAAAATGTAGAACAATTGGTCTGATATAGCTTTCCTCTTCACCTGTTTTTGCTCTGTACCATATTCAAATTTATAATACATTCATAGAGAAGACTTCATGTGAGCTTTGTATTTTTTAAATTTAATTTTATCGTTAGTGTGGAAATGCCACACCATAACAGCATATATAAGAACAACAGGCAGCAATCAAAACACAACTTAGCGATAACATAACATTCAAACGAATTCAGGAAAGTTGTAGGCGTGATAATATTACCTCTGGACCCTGAAACACGCATGGTGGCGATATTAAGAGAATTAACTTACGAACACACAAGCTAAGGGGTGACCAAATTTATTTTTTTTAAAAAAAAATTGCGCAATTATTTGAAAATGAATCAAATAAGAAAATTGCAGCTGTACGCAATGTTGTAGGCGCAGCAATTGGATCGATGAAGACCTATGCGGTCGGGAGCTGTTTATACCTGATGGCATTCTGAAGATCCATACAAAAATTTAAAAAGTATATATGAAAAATTTAAATAAGATATATACATTACAGTTACCTTAAGATTGTATTCTATTAGTAGCGTGTGGAAGTGTCTGGATTTATAGTTAGCGCAATATATTGAAGCATCCTAAATATGTAGTACACATGTGATTGTACAACCGGACTCTACAAGCTCTGTGTTTCGTCGAACACGCTTTCCTCAGGGATCTGGATGATATAGGGTACACAGATAAAAATATGGACTAAAAGCAGTGTACGTGTCTTTGAGCAGATAACTGAAAATGGGTTTGAGACAAGTGAAGAGCGAATAATAAAATCATCTTTCAGAACATCCACATCCACAGTTTTTTTGTTTCTATCATTGGATTGTTTTCACTGTGGAATATCAGGTCTTCTTTTTGTTGTGTCGCAATCCTAATTAACATATGATAGAAATTTTCCAGAACCACCATGGAGGGTGGAGACTAGAAGAAACTGAAGAGGAAGCCAAAGGGAGGCCCCAACGACGAGGAAAGCACAAACAAGGATAAGATGTCAAGTAATCAGCCCCGGGTACACCGTTCTGGAGTCACATGTTTTGTGGAACCTTTTGAGCATTCCTCATAAGGCAGGTGCAAAATTTCCAGAGGACTGTGAAAATAACATCGCAGGCATAATATCCATTAAATTGACCACATATACATTCTTCATACTATTTGGTTATTTTGCTAAGAATAATTCCAAGGTACTAAGGAAGGTGTAACCTAGTAATCAGAGCTAACCCCCCCTCCCCTCCCCCGAGAAGCCAAGATTTCTGTCCTGCTGATGCTTCTTGTGACCTTTGACACCTGTTCTACCTTTGTCATGAAGAGCGCTGGCCTGCCATAACTTGCCCCAACCTTTTTTCAGATAGAGAGGCTAGAACTTCAGACAGTACTCAAAACGCAGTTATACTAATGACTGATACAAATTTTCCATTTTTAGTGTTCCATATTATGTTAACTTATATAGTACAGTAATACCTTGTTTTGTGAGCATAATTCGTTCCAGAAGCATGCTTGTAATCCAAAGCACTCTTATATCAAAGCAAATTTCCCCATAGGAAATAATGGAAACTCAGACGATTCGTTCCACAGCCCCAAAACTTTAATACAAAATACTATACGTACTCATATTGCAAGACCTCGCTCATTTAGAACAGTCGCTACACTCTCGCAGCGTCAGAGAGAGAAGAACCATCGGCTCAGTTGTAATGATGTGACACGTGTATACTGTGTGTACTTGTATTGCAAGACCTTGCTTGTATATCAAGTTAAAATTTAATCAAATGTTTTGCTTGTCTTGCAAAACACTTGCAAACCAAGTTACTTACAATCCAAGGTTTTACTGTATATTGCTTTAAGTATGTGCAAGAAACAGATTCATTTGTAATACTATATAAAGGTATCATTAAAAAAACCCAACAACAACAACCTGGAGCTGCAGGAAATATTGATGTTACCTGTATGGGGGTCGAGTCGGAACTCCCTAGCCCCTGGGCCATGTAACGTGTATGTAATCTGAGCACCTCTGCCGGCATCAGGATCCTGAGCTGATACACTCAAAATAAACAGCCCAGGCAAGGCATCTTCTGGAATCTTTCCAATGTTCTGCATCTGATAAGAAGAACATATATCTTAACATCTGGTACGGCTGCCACTGGTGCATCACAAAGCACTGAGTGCACACAGTTGCAGTTGGTGCTAGAGAATGACTGTTTACCCGATGGCTTTTTATACATGATTTACGAGTTTTTACCTTTTTAAAGGACAGCAGCTCGGCAACACAGAGATAAAAAATGGGCCTACTTCAACCATAGCAAAAAAGAAACCTCACCGTTTCACTTAAGAACACAAGAATCTCCACACTGGGACAGACCAGTATCCTGTTTCCAACAGTGGCCAACCCTAGATCCCAAGTAATAAAACAGATTTTTATGTTGCTTATCCTAGGAATAAACAGTGAACATCTCAATAATGGCCTCTAGACAATCTCTGGCAACAAATTCCAGAGTTTAATTACACGTTGTGTGAAGAAATCTGTTCAACCTCATTCCACCAGAAGAACCTACAGGGTAATTCTCTCCCCACTGCAGAGTTCCCTCTGGTTTAAATACCTTTAGTTGAATTTTTTTTGAGCACCTTTAAGTGCAATAAGGTCTCAGTTAAGCACAGAATATTATGAGCTGAAGTTATTCGAGCTTTGTTCATAGGGATCCTTGAGATTCCAGTATGGGGGACCCAACATTGTTTTTACACAGCAATAGTTCCCACTTGGAGTAACTCATCGAGCAGTGCAGTGAAGAGAGTCTCTTGTTTTTCTGTTCTAGTGCTAACTCCCTACCTGCGTCTGTCCTGTTAGCACAAGGCAGTCATACTGAAAGAAAGATTAAGTCAGTGGAGAAATAATGAAGAGCTCTATTCATTAGTTCTTAAACCCGTTCTGTGTTAAGGCTGTAGGGGCTGGATTTTGTAGCTGGCACAGCAATTGCTCTAATTTAAGTGTCAATGACATTGCTTAAAGGAATACATACAGTTAGGCCCATATTCTATAAATGGCCTCTTAACTTAAGTGCTGGTAGGTGGACTTAAAATAGGGTTACCAGATTTTACTTTAGTAAAATCTGGACCCCCAGGCCTACCCTGTTCCACCCATCTCTGCCCCGTCCCCAGCCCCAACCCCCCACTGCCTGCTCTCATCGGGCAGGAGAAATCCACACGTGCGCGTATTTCCTCCTGCCCGACGCGATGTAGAAGAAGCTTTTCAAAACCCGGACAAAGTGCCAGGTTTTGAAAAGGAGGATATCTCCGGGGAAATCCAGATGTCCGGTAACCCTACTTAAAAGAAATTACAAGGCGCCTACCAGTGCCCCAAAAAAACAGCCCCCAAATTATGCCTCCAGAGGCGCCCACCAGAGCCTAACGCCACTGTAGGCGTGACTAATGCTGGAAGTGGCGTTAGGTACCATAAGCGCCTCCAGAAGTAGGCACTGGATATGTAGACCTTGAAAACCCGGGCCTACATTTCTGGTGCCAACCTTTGCCGGAGACACGATTCTCCCTATCTAAAGAAGGATATAATACTACTGGAGAGGGTGCAGAGGCGAGCGACGAAGCTAGTAAAAGGTATGGAGAATTTGAGCTACAAAGATCGCCTCAGAAAACTGGGACTTTTCACCCTCGAGAAGAGGAGACTGCGAGGGGATCTGATCGAGACTTTTAAAATACTGAAAGGATTCGACAAAATAGAACAGGAAACACCTTTATTCACATTGTCGAAGGTGACTCGGACAAGAGGTCATGGACTGAAGCTGTGGGGAGACAGGGCCAGGACAAATGTCAGAAAGTTCTGCTTCACGCAGCGAGTGGTGAATGCCTGGAATGCTCTCCCGGAAGAGGTTGTGGAGGAAACCACCATTCCAGGATTTAAGGGCAAGTTGGATGCACATCTTCTTGAAGGACACATTGAGTAACTAAGGTATTCACCAGGGTAGACCTGGCTGGGCCTCCGCGTGTGCAGATCGCCGGACTAGATGAACCCGTGGTCTGATCCGGTGCAGGCATTTCTTATAAATGGCGCCATCGTGTGACTGACAAGCGATCAGTAGCCACCGTTAATGCATCTGCCGATAACGGTGCCATTTACTGAATCCGGGCCTTAGTGCCACTATTTATGTGGAATGGCACCAGAAAGAACATCAGCGATGGGCCTGGGTGGATGCGGCAGAGAAAAGGCTCCTCCCGCCAGAGAGAGGCAGCTTACAGCCCTTTCTCTGCCGCGACCTGCTGCAGAGCGTGGAAGATCCTCGTGGGAAGAGGGGAGTTGCAGCGATGTTGATCCAAACACAAAGGGAGGGAGCTGGAGCACATTGGACATATTATAAAATGTTATATCAACAAAGAAAAACCTGAGAGAAAAAACTAGGGGCTCCTTTTATCAAGCCGCGCTAGCGGGGTTAACGCGTGTGACTTTTCATCACGCGTTAACCCCGCGCCGGCCTAAAAACTACCACCTGCTCAAGAGGAGGTGGTAGCGGCTAGTGCGGATGGCAGTTTAGCGCGTGCTATGATGCGCATTAAACCGCTAGCACGGCTTGATAAAAAGAGCCCTAAATATCAAGGATCTCAAAGTCCCTCCTTGAGGGCCGCAATCCAGTCGGGTTTTCAGGATTTCCCCAATGAATATGCATTGAAAGCAGTGCGTGCACATAGATCTCATGCATATTCATTGGGGAAATCCTGAAAACCCGACTGGATTGCGGCCCTCAAGGAGGGACTTTGAGACCCCTGATTATATCATACAGATTCACAACATAAGGAATATAATTCAACAAAAGAGAATCCATTAATCAAATACACTCATATCATTTAATGCAAACAGATATTTAATAAATAAATTAATTTAATGAGTTTATAATGTCATCATATAGATACAGTGGTTCCCAACCCTGTCCTGGAGGTCCACCAGGCCAATCGGGTTTTCAGGATAGCCCTAATGAATATGCATGGAGCAGATTTGCATGCCTGTCACTTCCACTATATGCAAATTTCTCTCATGCATATTCATTAGGGCTAGCCTGAAAACCCGATTGGCCTGGTGGTCCTCCAGGACAGAGTTGGGAACCACTGATATAGAATAAAAACAATAAAGAAAAGAAAGACAATTCCGAGGAAGGAACAGAGGCACTTCATCAAATTTCATAATGACCAACAACCTAAACAGCCATATGAGCATCTAGGACAGGTAGAGGAAAAACATTGTTTAGAACACCTGATAGAGAACCAGAGGTTGCCAGTTCAAGTCCCATTCTAGCTGTTTGTAATTTTTGTTTCTTTTTCTTCTTTTAATTATGAGCCCTCCAGGGACAAAAAAAATACCTACTCTGACTTCCCTTGCTCCCTACAGAAGAGAACTGCTTAACTGAAGCACTTTTCTGTAACCCGGCCATGCCAACTACCAGGTCTAATTATGAATGTTCATCTTTTTGGACATGGACATAAGCGCATAAAAATAGATATACTGTCGACCAAGGGTCCATCTAGCCCAGTATCCTGTTTGAATCAAAGATGAAGTAGTTTAGACATAGTACACATTCCGTTGTAACATCTTCTGTCCCTTGACTGCCTCGTCAACGTAGACTGCTTACCTGTTGACACTGTGGGCTGTTATCATTGACATCAAGGACAACAATCTCCACATCAGCTGCTGTCTGAAATTTTCCATCCGATGCCATTACTTTAAGGTGATACTTCTCTATTTCCTCCCTGTCCAGTGACTTCTGGGAAGAAATGATCCACTCTTCTCCAATCTGATTAATACTGAACTGCCCTAAAGGATCTCCCTCTGTAATCAAATAGAAAACACTGTCAGGAAAGATGGTGGATGTGAAGAAATATAGGGCTCCTTTTAATAAGGTGCATTAGCGTTTTTAGCGCACGCTAAACGAAAAATACTAATGCAAGCTCTATGGAGGCGTTAGCGTTTAGCGCGTGCGGTATTGTAGCTCGCTAGCACACCTTAGTAAAAGGATCCCATAATGGATGTCCCTGACTTTTGACCTTTCATCAGATAAGACCATTATTTCTCCATGTTACTTCCATTTTGAAGGTGTGACATTGCCTTACCATCATGGGCAGAATTCTATTTAAATTATTGGTATTATCTTGCTGTACGTACATTTCCCATTCAGGAAAGCTAGGGACCTCCCTCCCCTTCAAAATCACTGAGCTCTGGAACAACCTTACTCCCCTCTTCGGAGCCTGAGCTCTCTCCAAGTTTTCCGCAAACATCTGAAAACCTGGCTTTTCTCAAAAATATAAGCCTCTCCCCAACTTTGGTATCCCAAGTCCTCAAAATTTCTTCATATCCGGCATCCCTAGTCCTCTAAATATTCTTCATACTTTGACCTCTAACCCTTTATTGTAGTTCCTTCCTATTACATCTCCTGTAAACTGTGGTGAGCTCCACGAACGTGGAGAAGATGCGGTATACAAACCTAAGGATTAGATTAGATTAGATTAGATATTATGTAGATCTTCTGCTCTATTTGAGATCTTTGTTGATTCTATATTACCCTTTGCAACTTCTGTGTTTGTCACAAGCTAATTTACTCATTGTTCCTAGTTATAGCACACTTCAATTAGATTTCACTTGGCAAGCTTGTATTTTTTTTTTCTACTGGCCCCTACTCTTTGGAACTCACCTACCAATAACATTCCATGTAAAAAATTCCCACTGCAAATTAAAGACTGGGGTCAAAACAAGGATCTGTGCATAATCATAAGAACATAAGAATAGCCTTAATGGTCCATCTAGCCCAATAGCCCATTCTCATAGTGGCCAATCCAAGTCAAAAAATACCTGGAAAACCCCCAAATATTAGCCGCATTCCATGCCACCAATCCAGGGCAAGCAGTGGCTTCCCCCATATCTGTCTCAACAGCAGACAAAGGACTTTTCTTCCAGGAATTTGTCCAAATCTTTTTTAAAACCAGCTACATTAACCGCTCTTACCACCTCCTCTGGCAACGTGGTCCGAAGCTTATCTATTCTCTGAGTGAAAAATTATTACCTCCTATTGGTTTTAAAAAGTATCACTCTGCAACTTGATCGCTTGAGCGCGTGGGACTAATGGCTTACCTTTACATTTCCACCCTTTTCTTTTCTGGATTTAAATATTGCTTATTGCTTTTAGATTGAGCTTTTTTTTTTTTTTTTTTTTTTCTCATTCCCTTCTTTTATATACTCTTCACTATGATTCTCAAATTTTACTGTATTATGTTCGGATGTTGATGTTAGTGAATTATAAATTGCCGTCACTGTTATTGCTAGTTTCAAATGGTTGTATAACCTATACTGGATAAAATAAATAAATGACAGATTAGTAGATGCCAAAGAACTTATTTTGTGACCATGGTATTATTCAACTGATTTATCAGATTCGAATGTGGAAGGGCTTATAAGAATATATTTGATAATGAGTCTAATTTTATATCCCGTTTAAGGGCTCCTTTTATGAAGGGGCGCTAGCGTTTTTATCGCACACACCAGATTAGTGCGTGCTAGCCAAAAAACTACCGCCTGCTCGTAGCGGCTAGCGTGCGCTATTTCACGTGTTAAAGCCCTAAAGTTGCCTTCGTAAAAGGAGCCCTAAATGTGCAAATGTGATCTTTAAGAGTTTATATGGGATCTTTTCCCCATTATTTCCTCTTTCTTTTAATTCCTATCGTTTTCAGTCTACAAGGAATATATATAAATTTTAAATGAATGTTCCCTGAAATTAAAGGGATTCAAACTTTAGGTAGGATTTCACACTCTCTGCCATTCACTGTGGTTAAAATTTGGAATGAGCTTCCGTCTGTTATTAGAACTCTCTCTTCACTGACTTGTTTTTAGAAAAACCTTGAAAACGTATCTATTTACAAAATATCTTACTGATCATTGATCGAATTCCCAAGCTGACAACTCTCTGTTGATATTTACTGATTCTTCCTTTTTTATGACTGTTTATCTAGGCCAGGAGTGTCCAATGTCGGTCCTCGAGGGCCGCAATCCAGTCGGGTTTTCAGGTTTTCCCCAATGAATATGCATGAGATCTATGTGCATGCACTGTTTTCAATGCATATTCATTGGGGAAATCCTGAAAACCCGACTGGATTGCGGCCCTCGAGGACCGACATTGGACACCCCTGATCTAGGCTCTTAAGATAATGTTTTGTTAACCGGTTCGAGTCCCTCTGGGAATGACCCGGTATATAAGATTAAAGATTAGAATAGGGGTTGACCTGATAAACGACCTTTGAGATCTGATGACAGTAATACATTTCATCAAATTTGGGGTAGTGACCAGGACTATTGTTTGTGAAGCTAATCTACGCAATGGAGACGGAGACTATTGGAGTTATTTTTCAAGACTGTGATATATTGCCAGCTGCCAGAGTAAGAGAATGATGGAAAGGGTTAACATTTTCAATGTAACTGATCTTGAGTAAATATCACTTCTCAAGTGCTGATAGTCTACTAAAGTGTTTTTCAACCTTTTTACACCTAAGGACCGGCAGAAATAAAAGAATTATTCTGTGGACCGGCATCGGTCCATGGACCGGCGGTTGAAGAACACTGGACTAAGTCGTGGGCCAGACCCCGCCCCCCATAATAGTACTAATTGCATCTTGCACATCCCATGCCTCATCTGGAAGCCTTCCCTCTGATGTTGCAACGTCAGAGAGAAGGCTTCCGGTTCAGGCGCAGGACGCCCATAGGAGCCGCTGCCCGTGGCTTTGTGCAGTTAGGAAAAGGGAGCTGGCTTGAAGATAACGCCGCATCGATCGCACCGTGGACCGGCGGTTGAAGAACACTGTTTTGGGCCTGATGCACGTGCTGGCCCTGTGGACTGGCAGGAAATTTCTGTGGACCGGCACTGGTCCATGGACCGGTGGTTGAAGAACACTGGTCTACTATATTAATAGAAGCTTCACGTGATACATTGCAATACTGAACGCCTTGGACAGAAAAATTAGCCAGTCCCATGTACACAATACCACATACTTGCAACATTAGGAACTAGACAGAAATAGCAAAGCCACTGTTGAATTTGACTAAAAATAAGTAGAGATGGGCTGTCGTTTGCAATGAGATATCGTTCGCCAATAATCGCACACAATATCACACACTTTGCAAAAATCACGCACTATCCCCTTACAAAATGCCGCTGTTAAATTTACATACAAGGCCAAGAAATTTGATTGCATCACCCCTTTACGCCGCGAAGCTCACTGGCTACCCGTTACACACCGTACAACATATAAAATACTTCGACTCGCCTACAAAATTAAGGGGGTCCTTCTACTAAGGTGCGTTAGTTGTTTTAGCGCATGCTAAACGCTAACGGATACATTATAGTCTATGGACGCGTCACGCTAAAACGGCCAATGCGCCTTAGTAAAAAGACCTCTAAATGTGTTAATTCCCCAGTCTTCCGTGATAAATTCCTCATTCCTTACGCCTCATCCCGGGCATTGCGATCCAATGATCAGAATTTACGAACAATTCCGCCCGTAAGGGAATTATTCTCCGTCACAGCCCCCTCACCGTGGAACTCAGACATCAGACTTGAAACGTTTCTAGATAAATTCGAGTCAAAATGAAAAAACCTTCCTATTTAGGGGTGCCTTTTACCTCCCTTTTTTTCTTTTCATCTTGATGTATTTTTTTATCCTCCGGCTCACCAGTTGCCCTAAACTATACAATACTCTCAGGTGTATGATTATATTTTTGTTTATTGCCATTTGATTTTCTGTCCTATAAGTTCAGGGCAGTGCACAAGTTTTTCTGTCAGGTACGCTAAGGGCTCCTTTTATTAAGCCACGCTAGCGGGATTAATGCGTGCAACTTTTCATCACATGCTAAACTCCCCCCCCCCCCCATCCACCCCCCCGGCCTAAAAACTACCGCCTGCTCAAGAGGAGTCGGTAGCGGTTAGCACGGCCGGTGGTTTAGAGCGGGTTATTACTTTGTAAAAGGAGCCTTAAGTATATTCCCTATCTGCCCCTGCGGGTTCACAGATGAAAAGCCTGGTTCTTTACCCTACCCTGTAATACACAGGGTGACTGACTACACACTCATTCTGCACCAGGACTAGCTTGCCACAAATACTAACTAAATCAGTTCCTTATACCTTATTTAACTGTATAAAGAACTTGCCTTGAGATTAGCCTCCCATCTGTTTATACCGCCGGACTCTGTACCAACCATCTTGTCCCCATCTAATACCTGCACCTGGCCCCTTGGCTATAGGATATGCTGTATTATAGAAAAGCATTAGCATCATATTTGTGCTTATTAGATGCTTCGTAAGTATTATTTCTCCCTTTTAGTATGTATTATAGCTCTTATCTGAATCTCAATGCTGTTAATAACAAAACATAGATTCTTATATAGTACAACGACCTCACGGTTCTGTGCGGTTTACAGATCAAGAAATACTAACAATATAGGAGATCATAGTGAATTAATCATGATATTTACCAAAGAGATATGCTTTCAACATTTTTCTGAAAGCTGAATAGGAGGTGAAAAATGAGCCGCCCGATATGCCAACATTTTTACCAAGGAATCGTTTGTAGACACAACCCTTTACTGATGGGAATTCAAAGAGGCGTACTCTATGTAGATGTTTCCTGTTTACAAATTTGAAACAATCAAAAAGATGACTTGGCAGTAATCCGTTCAAAGCTTTAAAACCTATACAGCCAAATTTGAAAATCACTCTAGCCTGTTATTGAGAGACTTTGGGGGAAGCCACTGCTTGCCCTGTATCGGTAGTATGGAATATTGCAACTCTTTGGGGTTCCGGAATCTTTTGTTGCTCTTTGGGATTCCAGAATCTTGCTATTCTGTAGGATTCTGAATGGAATGTTGCTACTCCTTGGGTTTTGGCCAGGTACTAGTGACCTGGATTGGCCACTGTGAGAATAGCTTGATGGACCATTGGTTTGACCCAGTAAGGCTATTCTTATGTTCTTATTGTCAACCATATTTTTGAAACTGTTTCCTATTATTAAGTTTCAATTTACTGATTTTGACTTTTCCTCATTCATTGTATTTATGTTTATATTTGGTCTTTTTACTACGGTTATGCTGTTAACAAAATTGTAAATTTTATGTTGAATTTTACCTGCTGTACACTGCCTTGGGTGAATCTCCGTCGTTACATAAAACTAGCTTAGTGCCTATTTTTTAGCACCATAACTTTTTGCGTTTATACAGAATTTACCGACTCCTATGCGTAAAGAGGGTGCACTGTGTGCATATATACGAGGGGTCGCTGAAAAGTTCTCAGCCCAACCTAGATGAGAATAATGTGGAGCCATGAAACTTACAAGTTATTCCACACTTTTCTTGACACTTTTTTTCTCAATGAGGCAAATGCATCTAGTAAATGGGCACAGGTCTAGGGAAACCAAGCCACTGTGACATCACCAATGAGGTTGACTCTTAGGCATTGGTGGAATGAGGCATTATGACATCACCATACCAGGGGCCGCTGAAAAGTTCTCAACCCAGCCAAGAAGAGAATGATGTGGAGCCATGAAACTTACAAGTTATTCCACACTTTTCTTGACACTTTTTTTCTCAGTGAGGCAAATGCATCTAGTAAATGGGCACAGGTCTAGGGAAACCAAGCCATTGTGACATCACCAATGAGGTTGACTCTTAGGCATTGGTGGAATGAGGCATTATGACATCACCATACCAGGGGCCGCTGAAAAGTTCTCAACCCAGCCAAGAAGAGAATGATGTGGAGCCATGAAACTTACAAGTTATTCCACACTTTTCTTGACACTTTTTTTCTCAGTGAGGCAAATACATCTAGTAAATGGGCACAGGTCTAGGGAAACCAAGCCATTGTGACATCACCAATGAGGTTGACTCTTAGGCATTGGTGGAATGAGACATTATGACATCACCATACCAGGGGCCGCTGAAAAGTTCTCAACCCAGCCAAGAAGAGAATGATGTGGAGCCATGAAACTTACAAGTTATTCCACACTTTTCTTGACACTTTTTTTCTCAATGAGGCAAATGCATCTAGTAAATGGGCACAGGTCTAGGGAAACCAAGCCACTGTGACATCACCAATGAGGTTGACTCTTAGGCATTGGTGGAATGAGGCATTATGACATCACCATACCAGGGGCCACTGAAAAGTTCTCAACCCAGCCAAGAAGAGAATGATGTGGAGCCATGAAACTTACAAGTTATTCCACACTTTTCTTGACACCTCATTTCAATGGTATGAAATGAAGTGAAAAGTGTCAAGAAAAGTGTGGAATAACTTGAAAGTTTATGGCTCCACATTATTCTCTTCTTGGGTTGAGAACTTTTCAGTGGCCCCTCTTCAGCAAAAAAGCTTCACCATGTAACACCCCTTCTCATCAATGCACACTGGCTACCAATCTCACATAGAATAACATATAAAATTTTACTCCTCACATTCAAAATCCGATCCTCTTATACCCCCAGAATTCATTAACAGACTCCTTATCCCATATGCCTCTTCAAGATCTCTCCGATCAAATAATCAGCATTTACTAGTAATACCGTCACTACGTCAAATAATATATGACACCACGCGCTCTTCGATCTTCTCGGTAACTGCTCCCCCCCAACTATGGAACTCTATGCCAACCCATCTCCGGGAAGAATCAGTGCTAGATCGATTCAAATCTAACCTAAAGACATTCTTATTTAAAGATGCATTTGACCTATAGCATTCGAAACACTTGTCATCACACAGATGAATTATTTCCCCCCTAATGTACTTCCCCATCTACGTCTCTCTATCCTATCTCCTATTGCACTTCTTCCCCCTAACCTCTTGTCTGATAATGTATGTCTGTCCTTGATATTCATATGTAAATCCCAGATTTAAAATTTTTAACTTTGCATGCTGCTTAGAAGTTAGGTAAGTGGGATAACAAATGTTAAATAAACTTGAAACTAATCAAAAGAAGGGAACTCTTGATGACATTTGTTCTAGATCAGTGTTTTTCAACCTTTTTACACCTATGGACCGGCAGAAATAAATGAATTATTCTGTGGACCGGCATCGGTCTGTGGACCGGCGGATGAAGAACACGGGGCTAAGTCGTGGGCCGTCCATCTCTACCCAATCTCCACCCCAGACCCCACCCCCCTAATAGTACTAATTTCACCATGCACGTCCTGTGCCTCATCTGGAAGCCTTCCCTCTGACATTGCAATGTCAGAGAGAAGGCTTCCGGTTCAGGCGCAGGACGCACATAGGAGCCACTACCCGTGGCTTTGTGCACTGAATCAGTTAGGAAGAGGGAGCTGGCTCGAAGATCACGCCGCATTGATCGCATCGTGGACCGGCGGTTGAAGAACACTGTGTTGGGCCTGATTCACGTGCTGGCCCTGTGGACTGGCAGGAAATTTCTGTAGACCGGCACTGGTCCATGGATCGGTCGTTGAAGAACACTGTTCTAGATCATTAAAAAAACCAGGAAAATAAGATACAATCATTTTCTGGCCGCCCATTCCTAAAAATAAGTGCATCAACACACCATTTTGTTTATATTTGATACAGAGAGAAAATGTTTATAAATCTTACCGGTGATGGAACATGTAGCTCTCCTGTTTTGCTCTGACGAATCAGCATCTGTTGTTCTGAGCGTGACAATGAATTCTCCTGGGTGGCTGTTCTCTATAACTGAACCTTTGTAAAGGTCTGAGGTGAATCGTGGAGGGTTATCATTCTCGTCAATAATGGTCACTTCAACCAGTGTTTGAGAGGTCAGCTGGACCTTTTTGCCGTGGTCTGTAGCCATCACTTTAAATCTGTAGGTTTCTGCCGTCTCACAGTCAAGTTCTTTTAATGTCGTGATCCACCCGTTCTCTTTATCAACGGCAAAGAGCCCGTGAAGAGCAGGTTTGGTTTCTAGGCTGTAAGTCACGTGCCCATCACTCCCCGTATCTTGGTCATTTGCAGTAACCTGAATAACTGTAGTTCCTGCAGGCATGTTCTCCACAAGGAAAGCCTTATAAGGATTTGCCTCAAAAACGGGCCAGTTATCGTTGACATCTTTCACTTGGATGCTCACTGAACCTAAAGAAACCAGCTCAGTGTCAGAGTGAGAGCATTTCGCTAATGCACCAATTTGGTACCATTTAGTTCTCTCATGATCTATAGTTTTTGCAACCTTCAGAACTCCCGTTTGTTTATCCAATGTGAAAACTCCATCTTTATTGCTCTCAGCTGTAGTTCCTTCTACCACACTGTATGTAACAGGTTCCTCTGCAACAGCTGTAACCAGTCCTACTTCAGACCCTGCTGGGAGATCTTCAGATATTGAAAATGTATACAAGGGCTCTGAAAATTTTGGCAGTGACACTTCTGTTGGTACTACTTGAAAATGCACAGGGATTGAGGAATTCCAAAAGGGTGGCCCACTATCCTGTGCTTTGACTTTAAAGGTAAACACTTTATTTTCTAATCCAGCTAGACTTTCCTTCACTCTGACTATCCCTGTAGAAGGGCTGATTTCAATCAGCTGTTCTGGGATATTGTCAACTGAGTAGCTCACATCTGCATTTATTCCTTCATCAGCATCATAGGCCAGTGGTTGAATAATGGGAGACCCTTTACTGATATTAGAATGAACAGATACCGTATACTCAGATGCTGTAAACTGTGGCGGATTGTCATTCTCATCGGTTAGGATAATCTTTACCGTGCAGAAAGCTACTTTTCCACCCCCATCCCTTGCCATAACTTTAATTTCAATTACTCTTTCTGTTGAGTTTTCCCGATCTAGCTTCTTCAGGGTAGCAATATGCCCTGCGTCATTTATGGAAAATGTTTCATAAGCTAACTTGTTTATTATTGTGTAATCAATCATACCGTATGGACCATCATCTGGATCAAAAGCCAAAACATGTATCACTTTGGTCCCTCGTTCAGCATTTTCAGCTAGTTCGACTTCAAACATGTGTTGTTGGAAATTTGGGCTATATTTATTGGTATATGTGGTATTTATGTAAACAGGCACATCCGTCTTATAAACCCCATCTGAAACAGAGACTCTGAGATTGTATGAAGGAGATAAATTATTCCTACACAGTCTGGATACTGAGATAATTCCAGAAGTCGTGTTGATGTTAAAATGCCTGTTGTTATTACCTGATAGTATCAAGTAGTTCAGCTTGGTAATGTCTGCACTATCTGAATCAAGAGCCTGTACTTTGATTACAACATAGCCACAGGAGGCCAGTTCATTTACACTGGCTTCATACTGGGACTGCCTGAACTCAGGGGGGTTGTCATTAATGTCTGAAACATTAACGATGACTAGTGCTTCACTAGCCAAAGGAGGTATTCCATTATCAACCGCTCTGAGTTTAATGTGGAACTGGTTCCTCTTTTCATAATCCAGCTCTTGTGCGGTTGATATTTCCCCAGTACTTGAGTCAATATGAAAACATTTTGAGCTACCTTCCGAACCCTTATCCAAGATACTGTATGAAATCATTTTATTACGTCCGGAATCTTCATCCGTAACAAAGACTTGAACCACAGCAGTGTGGGCTGGCAAACCCTCTAGGACAACTGCCGTATATACTAACTGGGAAAACACTGGAGAATTATCATTAATATCGTCAACTCTCACTTCAATTACAGCATCTGAAAAAGACCCCAATGCTGTGTCTGTAGCTCTGACAGTAAGAGTATGTGTTATCTTGGATTCATAGTCTAATTGGCCAACAACGCTAAGCACACCAGTCTTAAAGTCAATGTTGAACATTTTGAGTGACTCTTCTTCTACAAGGTTGTAAATCACACGTAATCCGTGGGGACTATGAGCCTGAATGTGAAGAATGGATGTATAGACAGGAATATTTTCTGGCACCTTAATTACATAGTACAGACTTTGGAATATGGGACTCGATTTATTTCTCAAAGTAATTAATACCTGCTCTTCAGTACTCAGTGGAGGTACGCCACCATCTTGAGCAATAACTTTCAGAAAATATTTGTTTAAAGTCTCATGATCAAGTGTTTTTTTGATCGAGATGTCTCCTAGACGGGAGTCAATCCAGAAATATGTGTAGTCCTCTGCAAATGAGAATGTTATAGCAGCATAATTTCCAATGTCTCTGTCAGTGGCAGACACTTGAAACATGACATCCCCAGGTTCTGCATCTTCCTGGACTGATGCATAATACGGCAAGCTCTCAAATACCGGTGGATTGTCATTGATGTCTTCCACATATATTTTGACTTTACTTTGAGCTACTCTTGGTGGGTTCCTATTGTCCTTCACTTGAACGGCAATCTCATATAAATCTTTTTCTTCACGGTCAAATTCTACACCCGTGGTCTGCAGTACTCCAGAAGATGAGATCATGCGAAACATTTCCTCATCATTCAGAATGGAATAGAACAATGGCTCATTGAGCTGATACCCTAAAACTCCAAGAACAATTACATTCTTAATAACCGTCGTATTCTCCGTCACCTTTGCTGTGTACAAAGTTTGGTCAAAACGTAACATTGTTTCTTGTACCTCCATGACATTTATTTTAACTAATGCAGTGCTTTTGTATAAACCATCAGTTGCTCTGACTATAAGTTCATGATATGCCCTCAGAAGGGTAGCATTAATTAATGAGATAAGACCAGTGGATGGATGAATGGAAAACACACCCTCAAGATTACCCTCTACAATGCTATATGTCACCTCAGAAGAATCTGGATCTTTTGCTTGCACTGTAAGAATCGTCATGCTTTGGGAAGGTAGCCAAATGGTAACCTCATAAGTGTTCTGTAGGAATACTGGAGGAGAATCATTTACATCTTTCACATAAATGGTAACACTGGCAGGTTTGGATGCAAACAAACTTGGAGTGCCACTATCATGGACATGTACACTGAAGTGGAAGACTGGGGTTAATTCATAATCAAGTTCAGCAGTGGTAGTGAGGGTCCCCATGCTGGAGTCCATTTTAAAATATTTCAGAATCTCAGGTTCTAGAATTTCATAGACCAGTAATGCATTAGAATCTTTATCTGCATCTGTAGCTTGTACAACCAATGGTGCATGGTTTTCATTCACAACCATGCCTTTTTTTCGAGAAGACTCATTGATGTATCCAACGTAGGCAGACTTAAGAAATGTTGGTGCGTTATCATTCTCATCAATAAGATAAATGAACACTGTTACATCTGTCAGCATCCCCAGCATATTAGTAGCCCGAACTTTCAGCCGGTAAGATGAGACTTTCTCAAAATCTAAATTTTTCAGTGTAGAAATCAGACCAGAAAAAGAGTTGATAGCAAATGCTCCATCTTGGTTTCCTTCTCTAATTTCGTAAATGAGTGCTGATGAGCTTCTGGCTGAAACCAGGATAACAAATGAGCCAATGGAACTTGATTCACTGACCTCTGCAAAATACTCCACAGCTGAGAATTTGGGAGACTCACTTTCTGAAAGTTTAACTTTAATGTGGGCAGTGGTGGAGTCACTGAGTTGAGGAGATGGCTGGTTTGTGGCACTCACAGTGAGAGCGTAATATTCCTGCTTAATGTGGTCCAGTTTTTTGGCAAGTGTAATGATACCAGAAAGGGGGTCAATACTAAAAAAATCTTCCCCATTTCCTGTAAAGATAAAAAAAAAAAGCAAATTACAATAAATTAAGTAAAACTAGCAGACATTGCAACTTACTTGACAGTTTTTACAAATTGCTTTTGACACTTTTAAATTACTATTTATTTATTCAATTTTCTATACCGTTCTCCCAAGGGAGCTCAGAATGGTTTACATAAATTTTTTCCTTGTCTGTTCCGTTGGGCTCACAATCTCTCTAATGCACCCAGGACAATGGGGGGATTAAGTGGCTTGCCCAAGGTCACAAGGAGCAGCATGGGATTTGAACCAATAACCTCAGGGTGCTGAGGCTGTAGCTTTAACCACTGCGCCACACTATCCCCATGATACATGGAAGTATTTATTTTATTTTTTTAAAATTTATATACCGCCTAAATCTAGTAATTTTATAAACTATAAGAGCATAGGACTGTGTTTTATGCACTCAGATAGGCATTTAGGGCCAGATTCTGTACAGATCACCTAATCAAGACCTAGCGATGCGTAGCCTAGGAATCCATGTGCAGTCAAGGAAACCTCAAATAGGCAGATTGCAGAGTAATCAGGGAGTCTCAGCTGTTCCTGATTGGAGAAACCCAGCAGCACACCAAGATAGCAGCTACTACACTTCTCCTAGAGGCCAGCCAAGGAGTCTGCAGGCCGCCAGCCCACCAGGGAAGAAAGATTAACTCCAGGGAGGTACACTAACTTTCCCAATACATCCTGGGGTGAGAGGCTAGAGGGTGATCCTGAGGCAGAAAACGAATGGGGAAGGCTGCCAGGCATTCATAGAGGGGGATAGGCGAAACAGACAGAAGTGCATGACTTTGGGAAGAGCCCCAGTACCTTGGACCCAGCCTTGGAAATGCTTAGTGAGGGAGATACAGAAGAATGTGTGTTTGGAGAAGACATGGACACTGAGACCTGAGCAGAAGGCAGGCTCCAGTCAAATGTTATGGCAGCAGTGCCTAATTAGGAAAAAAAAAAGAAGTATTTCTCAGCACCTCATTTATCCCAGTTGCCCTGAGAAATCAAGTTTAGGATGCCAGGGGCATGATCGGGTGGGTCTGAAGACCTGAGGTAACAGGGAGGCTTGCCCCGCACTGCCCATAATCTGGGTTGTGAGCGTCCTTTAAAAGTGGACAGAGTGATAAAGAGGAAAATATTAAAAGCCAAAAATGTTTTTTTTTGTTTATGAAAAGATAGTGGAAAAGCTGGCTGACACCGGCTGTGCTCAGCTGGGGGCAATGAACTGTGAATAGGAGAAGCCCTTAGTCCTGGGTGAGGACAATACAGGGACAGTGAAGAAACTGCAGAAGCATTTTGTTTTCTTGGAAGGACTTTATTTTTGTTGACAAAGATGGGCCAGTCTCTGGCCGAGGCACATACAGCGTGCCCTGGACTTTTATAAAAGGAACTACAGAATTGAGGCTTTTGCTTACTGGACAAATGTTTAGTTCGTGAAAGGTTTATTAATAAACCCGGTGAAGTCTGTGGAAAGTCCAGTGTCCGGGTTTTCCTTCAACCAACCATACAAAAGGCACCCTTAAAATCTTACCTGTGGTCCAAGCTGGGTTTTCCCACCTACTCGGGGACTGGCCCGGCCACAGTATGGACCTTCGGACTGCATCTGGGCACTTTGCTACCGGTTGCTAAACTCTTCATAAGTCCAATCTTTAATAAGTCTTTATTTAGTAATATTAGTCCAATCTGGCTCTCAGAAAATTTAATTTAAATTTAATTTAAATATAGTGTTTTAAACTTTTAGCTTCTTATTTTTCTAAAGTAAGTATTTCTAGAAGAACATCACTTAGTTTATTGGTGATTAGTGCTTCCTTCACCAATAAGCTAAGTGATGTTCTTCTAGAAATGCTTACTTTAGAAAAATAAGAAGCTAAATGTCTTTATTTATTAAGCACTGACATATAAAACCATGAAAATTCAATTAAAAAAGAACAATGATAAAAAATACTGTGATAAAAATCCAACCGGACCCTACACAGTTCGTGTTTCGGCGAACACGCCTTCCTCAGGGGTCCAATGGTTTGCAAACTCGCATATAAAGAATTGGACTGAAAACAGTCTATTGTCTTTAAACCTGTGAGCAAAGAACACCGCAGACAAGCTGAAGTAGCAAAAAAAAAAAAAAATGCTACTTCAGTCCAATGTTTTATATGTCAATGTTTAATAAATTATCTCCAGAACATTTGTATCCACAGATGCCCATAAGTTAGGTCCTGGATCCATCCTAAATACTATTCTATAAAGGGTATGCTCCTATAGAATAGTGTATATGGTTTCTTAAGTTATGCACAATGTAATTGTTTAACAAGCCTATCCGGTGCTGATAATTGGTGCTAATTGGCACTAAGTTACGCACCAGTTCTAGCCCGCAATTCTGAAGAGGGGGTATGGACATACCATAGATGTTCCTAAAATTTATACGCCTTGTTATAGAATGCACCTGAAGTGCACACAAGTGAGTCGCAGGTATTTAGGCCTGGTTTTCCTTGGCCTACATGGGTACACCTAAAAGTTATGCCACGCACTTGCGCTAAGTGCCGTTCTAGTTGGCGCAGATTTTTTTGAACCCAAAATACTTACTCCAATCAGAAAGCTGGTACGGCGTTTCAGATGAAGGCTTCCCTTCACTCACCAACTTTAACTGCATTTCATTACTCAGGTAGTGCTTTCATGGTATATGATGCCCCTTACCAGCAGAAATGGAATAAAAGATGTCTGCATTGGTTCCGTGATCCTTATCAAAAGCTTTGACTTGTAGGACTTCACTGCCAATTGCTGCGGAGCTGAGGATATCTCCTGTATACTGCCAGCTGCCGAACCGAGGCGGGTTATCATTTCTATCCTCCACGTGGATTATAACTCTCACAAAGCTTCGTTTAATGGGCACTTCCTGGTCACGCACCTGGGGGCACAACAGCAGATTAAAAGGAAATGACATTAGCGACCCCGACATCAGTAATTTGAAAAGGTTAAATGAGGTTTGTGACTAAGTTCCTCTTCTGCAGACCGTGTCTGAAGACTGCTTTTGTGACCCTGGGCAAATCCTCCATTGCCCCAGGTACAAAATAAGAACCTATATATATGTAAACCGCTTTGAATGTATAACCACAAAAAGGCAGTGCACAAATCCCGTTCCCTTTCTGCTTTGTATCTAAGCATCAGTTAGCAGAGTTAAGAGGCAGGTGTAAGGCAGTTAAAGTATACTTGTCACCCTGGTGGAAATCGCAGTTCCCCTTCAGTCTTTTGTGTGGGATCTGTTCAGTACAATACAGTAATTGATCTCTGCAGATCAAAATGGGTGCAAAGAGTTTTATAATCAAAATTATAATATAAACGACAACAAACGTATACATAGAATTTTATCATTAAGATTAGGTTATACACCACAACATTCAGGAATGGCCATTACTTAAATAAGCCTCAACTGGCACCATGGGAAGCAACGAAGAGTCAGAATTGCTCAAATGAGGTGATATTGAAATGTAAGTCAATGTAACATGAGTTCGTGTATGTCAAATATTATAATACGAGTATGAAGAATTATCATGACTTTTTATTTTCAAATTTATCTTTTTTTTTTCTACAATTATGTTGGATTACAAACCTGCTTTGCTCAGTAAATACAAGTAATACGCATTGACTAGAATTATTTATGTACTGTATTTGTTTATTGGGATTTATTTATTGCCTTTTTGAGGAAATTCACTGAAAAGCTGTATAAAGCAAATAGATCCCAGACATAGGTAATATACAATTACAGCAGCAAAAATATTTAAATAACAATATACCAGTACATTGTGGCATAGTATGCTTCTTACAATGTCAACATAATACATATTAAAACATCTAAGTAGACAGCATAGGATGTAAGGAGGAAGAAAATACAGACAAATAAGAGAGGAACAGGAGTTAGAGAATAAGAACATAAGCAATGCCTCCGCTGGGTCAGACCTGAGGTCCATCGCGCCCAGCAGTCCGCTCACGCGGCGGCCCAACAGGTCCAGGACCTGTGCAGTAATCCTCTATCTGTACCCCTCTATCCCCTTTTCCAGCAGGAAATTGTCCAATCCTTTCTTGAACCCCAGTACCGTACTCTGCCCTATTACGCCCTCTGGAAGTGCATTCCAGGTGTCCACCACACGTTGGGTAAAGAAGAACTTCCTAACATTCGTTTAAGGATCAACTTGAAGAAAGTTGTACGAGGAGTCAGAAGGATGTATGAAAATGATCTCAGCTAGGATAAGAATGGATAAGCGAGTTCTGCTACGGCATGTGCTGGAATGGGACGATTCATTGCGGCTGTTTCATCACGGGACATCATGAATCGTCCCTATGAAGGGAGGCAAGAATGTAAACACTCCAGTCGGCAAGCCTCCTGATTCAGGTGCAAAGTTGGGCTGGTAAGAGATCAATGACGTGGCAGGAGACATCACTCCACAGTACCACTGTCTGGAGGTGCACTAGATTTGTAACTTTCAGTGGACTAGACTCATGCCTGTCAACGTCTCCTGGGACATCTTTTTTTGGGAGGTGTTCTTCTCTACCATTGCGGTGGAACTACTGGCCAGTTACTCTCTGATCAGGGGGGGCAGAGGGAAGAATTTTTTTGGGGGGGAGGGTTTGGGGTGCATTCCCCAGACACTGAATCCATGTGATCCAGGAGGAGAGGGGAGGGTCAACATATTTAGTGGGAGGATTCTTTGTAGTAGATGTTTCATGGGACAGCTCAGCGCTGAAACGACCGTGATGAAGTGACTGCGATGAATCGTCCTAGACCCGCATGTGCAGCCAGTGTGTGTGTGATGAGCTATTTAGTTGCTTTCTCCATTAAAGGCTTGGGACAAGAGCCAGGCTTTCATCTGTTTCCTGAAGGAGTCTTGTTTTAAGTGAAGTTAAGCATTCAACTGAAATGGGGCAGCACTTGCAACCCAAGTCATAGCGGCCAAACATACAGTAGACCTACTATTTAATACTGGTGAGAAAGATAGCCAGCTATCCCTTGCTGAATATTAGCAGTTACCTGGCTTAGCTCTATTTAGCCAGCCAGAAGCTATTCCTGGTCAGCTACATAGCACCAAATATTGGGCAACTACTTTATAGAACTGTCCTAGAAATGCCACAACAGGTGTTTAATGCAGGATTTAATGCGTATTAATAGTATTTAACTATGCATTAATGATTTTTTTTAACATGCATTAACCTTTTAAACACCTAGGGCCAGATCCTATATTTAACCTGGTGTAAATACCCATGCCTAAATTATGCCCAGATTGGGTGTATTCTATAACAGTGTGCATAGTTTTTAGGAATGCCCATGACTCGCCCATGGCCACATCCCCTTTTGAGATCCACACATTAGAATTTATGTCACCACTTTATAGAATACTGTGACAGGCAAGACCCTGTCACGTCCATAAACACTGCTGCTTGACCTACCTGTGCTAAACACGTGCCCATTCCTAGGGAAAGACAGAGGCCTTTAAAGTCTGAGAGGCAGACTGCAAGCACCTCAGAAAGGCAGGGAATAGTGTGCCATACTAGGACAGACAAGTCCATCAAGCCCAATATCCTGTTTTCAACAGTGGCCAACCCAGGTTCCAAGTACCTGGCAGAAACCTAAATAGTAGCAACATTCCAGAGCTCAGATTGTGAGGTCATAAAGCCTCATTCCACCAATTCCTAAGAGCCAACCTCATCAGTGATGTCACAATGCCTTGATTGTTCTATACTTGGCTCAAATAAGAACATAAGAATTCCCGTACTAGAACAGACCGAAGGTCCATTAAGCCCAGCATCCTGTTCCCAAGAGTGGCCAACCCAGGTCCCAAGTACCAGACAGAAACCCAAATAGTAACAACATTCCAGAGCTGAGACTGTGATGTCATAATGCCTCATTCTACCAATGCTTAAGAGCCAAGCTCATCAGTGATGTCACAATGCCTTGATTGTCCTATACTTAGCTCACATAAGAACATAAGAATTGCCGTACTGGGACAGACCGAAGGTCCATCAAGCCTAGTATCATGTATTAAACATTGGTCAACCCAGGCCCCAAGTACCTTTCTAGATCCCAAGTAGTAAAACTGATTTTATGCTGCTTATCCTAGGAATAAGCAGTGGATTACTCCAAGCCATCTCAATAATGGCCTATGGACTTCTCTATGCATATGTAGAACCAAGGCTATCATCGTAATAATATGTGCACATTAATTGGAGTAGTAAATACATTTAAGTACATCTGCCACTAGGGCATAAAACTTACCATCACTGTGAAAGTATGAAATGGCATGGATTCATAATCCAGTGTTTCCAGGATCGAAAGAATCCCTCTGTTTGGATCCATGTGGAAGAGATTCATGCTTCTAGGATCGAAGCTGCTTTGAACAGTATAAATCAATCTGTTTCCACTGTCTTGGTCTGTTGCACTAACTTGGACTACCTCTGTTCCAGGAGTTGCATCCTCAGGGATTGTCACTTCGTAGTGCTTTTCTAGGAACTGGGGGCGATGCTGGTTAACGTTGATTACATGGATATAGGCCTGAAAAAGAATACAAACAATACTCCATTGTTATAATCATTTTCCATGCTCCCATCTCCCACCCACATTTTCATTTATTTTTATCATTTATACGAGTATTATTTTTCACAATGTTGCAATCCGCTGTTCCCACTCTTATAATTACTCTTTTCTTGCTCTAGATTTTCTGAGTTAACCAATATCTCTTGTCGTACAAATGATAAATGACAGACATACAACACAGTACAGGGCACCCCTCCAAGTCTCCCAATACTTGTTTAGTTATCAATAGGGCCGCAGGACACCGATGTGTGTAAAATCTCCTATTTTAAGCATAACCAGTTTCTTCTTTTATACAAAAACCACAATCTGCTTATGTCACTTATGCTAAGAGAAACTATATCACAACATCTCATAAGAGGTTACCTGGCTCAGCGTCCGTCTATGAAATTGACCAGTTTGCCAATGTGAACTAAAAATGGGATTCCAGGAAATGATACGGGATGTTGGTGAGTTTCCAACTCGTATGTTTTCATTTCCTTTCTGGAAGTGAACTAGAGGAACATGAGAATAATAGTGCATTCATCCCAAAGACAATGAAATGGAAGCTATAGGAACAACAAATCGCGAGTTCCTGATGGATGATTAATGTTAACAAAGTGACTACCAGGAGAAGAGTTTAGGACATTGAGGCCCTGATTCTGTATAGGACGCCCAAAAGAGATGTCCTATTCAGAATCGGCCTACACCAAATCCCGATTCTGTAACCGTTGTCCATGTTACAGACGCTGGTTAGAGAATCGGGTTAGATTAGACATGGCCCGCTACACTTATTGCGGCAAGGGATCTCTCTGCCGCTATAAGTATAGCGGGCCGCGGCCCCCTGTCCGATCGCTGGCAGGAAGGTGCCCAAACCCTCCTGCCAGAAGATGCCCCCCCCCCGACACTACCAACCGCCCCACCCCGACACTACCAATTGCTGGCAGGAGGGTGCCCAAACCCTCCTGCCAGAAGATGCCCCCCCCGACAATATCGATCGCTGGCAGGAGGGTGCCCAATCCCTCTTGCCAGCGATCGGTAGTGTCGGGTGGGAGGGAGATCGGTAATGTCGGGGGGGGGGGCGGTTGGTAGTGTCGGGGGCCCACCACTTCCACAGAAGTGCTTCTTTTATAATGCTGCTAATTTTGTTATTGCATAAGAATGTAAGAACATAAGAATTGCCGCTGCTGGGTCAGACCGGTGGTCTATCGTGCCCAGCAGTCCACTCACGTGGCGGTCCTCAGGTCAAAGACCAGTACTCTAAATGAGTCCAGCCTCACCTGCGTACGTTCCAGTTTAGCAGGAACTTGTCCAACTTTGGCTTGAAACCCTAGAGGGTGTTTTCCCCTATAACAGCCTCCAGAAGAGCGTTCCAGTCTTTCACCACTCTCTGGGTGAGGAAGAACTTCCTTACGTTTGTACGGAATCTATCCCCTTTCAACTTTAGAGAGTGCCCTCTCATTCTCCCTACCTTGGAGAGGGTGAACAGTCTGTCTTTATCTACTAAGTCTATTCCCTTCACTATTTTGAACGTTTCGATCAAGTCCCCTCCCAGTCATAACTTGGTGTAGACTTTTGAAGTAGGTTGTGAACAGGTCTAAGGTTCACAAACTACTTCAAAAGTCTACACCAAGTTAAGTCTTATTCATATCATTTAAGTTTTAAACCACTGTGTGCAATAACAAAATTAGCAGCACTTTAAAAGAAGCACTTCTGTGCACTGATTGAGAAACAAGCAGTTCTAGTGGTGGGCTCTCTAGCTCAACGTATGGTCTCTATTTAACAGAGGTTCTCAGAGCACAATTAGTGACTTCTGCTAGCGGACCAGATTGTGAAATATTTTATATGAATATCTGCTTAATAAATACACCACTAATTAACAGCGGAATGCATGAATGTTGACATCATCTCCGCTTACATATAAAATTATTGGATGACCTGAAATGTTACTAGACTATACCAACTCGGCAATTTAGTAATCTAAACACTTGTAAGAGAAACTTCCCAGCCACATTTGTTCTTAAAAAATAAGAGGACATGTGGCTCCACTCCATTCCATTCCACCCCAGCCCTGCCCCCCACACCAACCTCATCTTTTCTCCTTCCCCGATTCTGGGCCACATCTGGAGGACCTACGAGCATGCACAGATGCCATGCAATGACATCACATTCGTACCTGCATGCATGTGACGGGCATGAATGTGACGGGGCCGGGGCCTGAGGAGTCTGAGCAAATTAGGGCCTTCCAGATATCCACTTATGTAAAGGGTTCCCATAATCATCATCTAAATCTTACCCTAATACTAGATACCAAGTGCATCTTTTAAGTGTAGTTGAGGGGGAGGGGGTAACCCTCAAAAAGACAAAATAGTATCCGCTGTGGATTGTGATCGGGGCAGTATGGAGCGCAATTGTTGGGGGATGCATTTGATATGCACACAATTGTCAGGGTGCAACTGTCGTGTGCGCATTTGACGGGCCACCATGTGAATAGAGTGTGCGTGCATGCATGATTGGGAAAGAGTACACACTCTTCTCAACTAAGGATGGATAGCTGAAATAGTCTAGCAGAGAGCTGCTTATTGTTGAACTATAGTGGGCCATATATTAAGGAGTGTCTGGGTTCTCTGGGTACCCCCTTTCCCATGTGATTTCAATGCACATCCTTACAATATTCTCTCTACCACCACAAAAATGGAAGGAAATATCAACCTCAGCTTGGGTTGCAGCTCCTCCTTCTTACAGCAGTGATAATTTTCCTAAATTTGCCATTAGACAGGTAAATACGTACCTGGGTTCTGAGGATACTTGATCCATCGGTGACCTGTACAGTCAGGTTGTAGTTTGACCTTTTGCTTGCATTTAGGGCTCTGGCAATGACCATCCCACCAGTGCTCTTATCGACATCGAAATCCAGATCATCATCGCCGCCTAGAGGTAAAAGTTCAACAAGGTCACGCCGGGTTCTCACCTCAGTTGCACACGGAACATACGAAGGGCAATTCTGTAACTGGGCGCCCACATTCACCTGCCCCTTCTTTGCAAAACTGTTCAGAATATTAGCGCTGAAGGGTAAATTCAGTCAAGGGCACTGAAATTTAGGTGACAGGATGATGCGCGCTGTGCGTGAGCGGTCCCGCATGGAACTGTCGTTGCAGAACACTAGCATAAGTTCACGATTTCGTACTTAACCTTAGGCATGAGCGCTTATACCAAGGCCAAGGCTAGGCGCATAACCTCTTGCATTCTGTAGCTTGCGCACATAGGGGCTGATTCTGTAAAGGGCGCCTAACATAATTGGTAAAATACCCTAAATAGCCTCAATAATTGGTAAAATAAATTTAATTGGGTGATAGACGCCTATCCAATTCTATTTATAAAAATAGAAGCCTGTCGCAGGGCACTTAGCATCACGTAGGCGCAAATTCTATAAGAAGCGGCCAAAAGTTAGGCGCCTTAAGATCTGTTTAGCTTTCCACGTCTTCCATTATGTAAGATTGTATTCACGACTTTGAACTGTGACCTCTTCGCTGATTGTCCAGCGCTTCTTGTTGTAAACCGCCTCAAACTTTCATGGCTTTTGGCGGTATATAAGAATAAAATTATTATTATTATATAGGCACCTAACAGCGTAATTCAAGTACAGTTGGCTGCTGTTGAGTGAATCACCTATTTTGGAGGCGCCCAATACATAGGCCAGCTCTAGGCACAGCTAAAAGGTAGGCGCCCGTGCGAGCGTTTAAGCACGTTTAAGAGCAGCGATTCTGTAACAAGGCGCCTAACACGAAGCCATGCATAGCGCCTACTTTTTTACAGGCCGCCTAAATCTTTAGAGGCGCCTTGTTCCACAATCGCTCTTTCTTGATAGGTGCCTAAGTTTCAATTATTGCTGATTACAAAGCTTAATTGGGCTTGTTATTCAATTTAGATAGGCACTTAGTTGGGCGCCTCCAAACTAGGTGCCTAAGATTAGGCGCTGGTTACAGAATTTTGGCCCTAATGCCTAAGTGGGCATTTCTATGGGCATTGTGTGACTTAGGTTCCACTAAACGTGATTCTTTTTTAATCAAATCTCATTGGCTCCCAGTTAACCACCGTATCACTTTAAAAATTCTGCTCTTAGTATTCAAAACCCTCTCATCTAACGAACCTCAATCTAATATATTAGAACCCTAAGCCGCGCATGCGCACTCCCACCTGCATGCTCCCCTTTTCTGTGAGCTGTAGGGCACCGCAGGTAGGAGTGCGCATGCACGCAAATCTCTCTCTCTCTTTCTGTCTTCCCCCCGAGGCGGCAGCTGCAGACCGCGGCGGCTGGCGGTGTCTGCAGGCCATGGCGGCTGCCGGCGGGCCGCAGCAGCCGAGCACGGGGGCACCAGCAGCGGGTGGCGGTCAGCTCGAGAAACCCCTGACCTACAGGCCTGGCCGAAGTTTAAAGTACTGAGTGTAGGAGGGGCAGGAGAAGCTAGACTAAGGGAAAAAATGATGATGCACAGGGAAATGGAGGGAGAGGGAATGCTGCGGCTGCTGCACAGGGAAGTAGGGAAGGAGATAGGAAGAAAGACACAGGGACAGGGGCAGGGAGAGAGACAGAAAGACAGACAGCGGGAGGAAGAGAGACAGAAAGAAAAAGACAGGGGTAGGGAGAGAAACAGAAAGAAAGAAGACATATATTCTAGCACCAGCGGGAGGAAGGGAGACAGAAAGAAAAGAAGAAAGACACAGGGACAGGGAGAGACACAGAAAGACAGACAAAGGGGGCCAGGGAGAGAGAAAGACAGAAAGAGAGACAGAAATAAAGACAGACAGACATATATTCTAGCACCTGTCAATATAACGGGCTAAAATGCTAGTTTATTAATAAATTACTTATCCCTCACGTCTTCTTCGATCTGCTAATCAAAAGCTCATAGTAGTTCCTTCCCTGAAAGTTATTGAAACTCAACGAAATGAAATGTTCTCCGTAATGGCCCCACAGCTATGGAATACTTTACCACAGTATATAAGAGAGGAAAATAATTTGAGTCGTTTTAAAAATATTTTAAAGAGTTTTCTTTTTAAAGATGCTTATGACCTTTAAACTAAATTCAAAATTAATCTTAGCTCTTTCTTACTTTTTACTTCCCCTTCCCCAACGCTTCTTTCCTTTTATGGTTCTCTTCTCTATTCTAAAATTATTGAATTGTAGTTCTTCCCTTTTTTTTTAACCTTATGTATCCATTAGTCTGTAATTCTGTTGGTCTAACCCATTATTTTAATATGTAAATATTATGTTAACTGTATGCTTATATTTTTTACCAAAGTTGTATCTCGCTTAGTAAATTTAAATAAGCGATTTATCAAATCAAAAATAAACTTGAAACTTCTCTAAAAACTGAGGTGCCTCAAATGTAGGCCTTTAAAACCCTGGTCTTCATTTCAGGCACCTAAGTTTCATTTTTAGCCACTGCTAACCATGATTCTGTAAACAGTGCCTACGTGTGACTGACACGAGGCTGGTGCCATTTTTCTAGGCGCCAGCCGATATATGCGCCATTTATCGAATCAGTCCTATAACTCATAGCCATACACCTGACCTGCCCTCGGTCACACTCCCATAGAAGTTGCATGTGACAGAAATTGTACGTACCGATTCCAGAATATTGACTAAGATCAGTTTCAGAGGTAACTGCTAATGTGGTGCGAATTAACACCAATTAACACTAATCTGAGGCAGGGCAGGATTAACCAATAGGCCAAGTAGGCACGTGCCTAGGGCCCGAAATGGTCAGGAGGGCATCAACATTGTTTTTTTCCAAATGGCGATGGGCCCCTCCAGCATCGATCGGCTATGCGGGCCCCCCCCCCCCCCGATAGGCAATGCAGCCCTCCCCCCATCGACGGAAAGTAAGACAAGCAAGCAACGCGGGTAAGAAAAGGCAACGGGAACTGTAATTGTGCAAGCGGTGCTGCTTGCCCAAAGCTTCCCTCTAACGCAGCTTCCTGTTTCCCTGGCGCATGGTGGGGTGGGGCGGGGCAGGGGGGCCCAGTGTACTTGGGTGCCTAGGGGGCCCTCGATGAATTAATCCTGCCCTGATCTGAGTTAATAATTGTCTGTTAACTCCAATTAACAGCCAGTTATTAAATTAAGTTATGCATGCAACTGACCTTATTCTATAAATTAGACACCCAACTTTGCATGCGAAGCATAAAAATGGGTGCTCATGAATAAGGGGGTTACTGTACATCTGTAATTCTTCACAATGCGAAATCTGAGAAAAATAAGAAAATTCTTTAATAAAGACCAATTCAGGATCATTGTCCAATCCCTCGTGCTAAGTATGGTAGACTACTGCAACAGCCTTTACCTACCTTGCCCAATCAACACAATAAAAAAACTACAGACCGTCCAGAACACAGCCCTCAGACTCATATACTCACTCAGCAAATACGACCACATTACCAAAGCATACATAGAATCTCACTGGCTACCAATAAAAGCAAGAACACAATTCAAACTCTACTGTCTCCTATTCAAAGTAACCCACGGCGCAGCACCCAGCTACCTAAACAACCGTTTTCACTACTATCTCTTATCCAGAAGAAGGAGAACACAGAACATTTTCACCTACCCTCCTCTCAATGGTACTCGACGTAAGAAACTTTATGACAACCTACTAGGAACACAGGCAGCTAATATTGACTCCGACATCTCAAAATTACTGATCGAAATTACAGACATAAAAGAATTCCGAAAAGAAATAAAAACACTACTGTTCAAAAAATATCTCCCATCAATCTAAACCGCCACCTAATGAGTTCCCAACCAATTCCATTGGGAATTAGAATCTCTTTATCCAACCCAAACTAAACACCCCTACTGTCCATATCATCAACATTAATTAACCAACATCATGCAATCATCAAAACAATAAATACACCTCCACTTATAGGCAAATGATGCTACTCTCCATCCGAAGAAACTTGACTCAGCTCATGTAACATCTTTTGCAATCTAGAACATATTGTAATTCTTATTCTCCACCAGTTGTAAATTGACTCAGTTGCTATGTAACATCTCCTGTGATATTGAATGTACTGTAATTCTTCACTATTACCTGTAATTAACACTTCTCCTGTAATGTAATTCTACTGGAAATGCCCAGATATCATCTTTATTGTAATCCGCCTAGAACCGCAAGGCACAGGCGGAATAGAAATCCCTAATGTAATGTAATGTAATGTAATGTAATGTAAATGCACACTTACACATGGAAGTACCAACTGGGCTCCTAAGCTATTCTACTGTACAACAGTGCACCTAACTTATAAAATCTGTATTTATTTATTGGGTTCATAGTCTTAAGTGCGCAAGACAGATGCGCGCCGACAAATGAGCGTTCACAATTCAGCGCAGGACTTCATTGTGCCAAAGAAAAACCTTCTTTTAAAGGCCTCCGACGGGGGGTCTCAGTGGAGACCCCCCCCACACACTCTACTTAATAGTGATCCCGCTGGCGTTGGGGTGGGGGGGGTTTGGTGGGGTTGTAACCCCACCTTATACTGTAAACTTAACTTTTTCTCTGTTTTTTAAGGAAAAAGTTGAGTTTTCAGTATAATGTAGGGGGTTACACCCCCCCCAATGCCAGCACGATCCCTATTAAGTAGAGTGGGGGTGTTCCCCCCCCCCCCCCCGTTGGAGCCCTTTAAAAGAAGGTTTTTCTTCGACGCGATGAAGTCCTGCGCTGAATTGTCGGCGCTCGTTTGTCGGCGCGCGTCTGTCTCGCACGCTTAAGACCCGTCACCATTTATTGTATTTATATACCCATTATAGTCTTAGTCAGTGTACCGCAAACATTTTTACTCGGCGGCACAGTAAACTCCGGGCCGCGACATGTGCAGATGTCGATGTGATGATGCCGCACGCATGCATGACATCGTCTCATCGACGTCTGCGCAAAGGCTCTCCAGATGGGAGCCTGAGCCGCCAGTGGGGGGTGCTGGATCAGGAGAGGCATGGAGAAGAGGAGAGGCACCAGTGAGGACAAGAGCATTTTCCGCATCTGTCCTGGTGGGCTCAAACTCTGTCTAATGTCCCTGGGGTAAAGCAGGATTAAGTGAGTCGCCCAGGTCACGAGGAGCAGTGTGGGATTTCAAGTTTCAAGTTTATTAAAAATCTTTTCAAACCGCTTAATCGGTATTCTAAGCGGTGTACACTCTAAAATGATTTAAATACATGTTAAAACAAGGGATGCTAGGTAAAAACCAAGCGTCATAACGAAACATTGATAGACATATGGACTTATTTCAAACAATAGGAGAGTGGGGAAGAACTACAATCGTGAAAGAAAAGTCGCAATAGGTTAGGGGAAAATGATCAATTGAATCTAAATGATGTCCTTAAAAGGACAGTTGTTATCCAAAGGCGTCCTGGAACAAGAAGGTTTTTAGTTTTGTTTTAAATTGTTTTAAATTGGACTCATTGCGCAAATGAGTAGGCAATGAATTCCAGAGAGTAGGGGCAGTGACGGCAAAATTATTGGAGCGCAACGTGTTAATCAATTTTAAAGATGGTAGAACAAGAAGATTCTGAGATGTTGAACGAAGAGTTATTTTTTAATTCATTAATTTATTTATTTATTTATTTATATTTTTCAATTTACAATTCAAGTATCACTTGTACAGAAAAATAAAGATAAGCCAATAAAGCACTAATATAAACATTTCTGCTCCCAAACTTGTTACAAGAAAAATCGTTATAGTTTAACTTCAACCCTAGTCCACTATAAGGATCCAAGGCATACATAGCAGATAATTAAAGTAATTTTAACAAACTAAGTTGTTATATAAAAAGAAAATAGGCCCTTTAGGCAGAGACAGGTTAACAATAATCAATTATCCTCTTATTCCCCCTTAAACCTGAGGTGCTGTAGACCAAAATGTTGTCAACTGGCTTGGATCAAAGAAAACATATTTTTTCATACGATATTGAATCACACATTTACAAGGGTGTCGAAGATAAAAGATCGCCCCCAAAGCTATAACCCCTGGTTTTAGAAGAAGAAATTCGCGTCTCCTTTTTTGTGTTTCTCGAGCCAGATCTGGAAAAATCAATATTTTAAGTCCCATAAATTTCTTAAGTCTGAACGAAGAGTTATTATAGTATTGTAGGGAATTAGAAGTCTGTTAATGAATTCTGGTTGGGTATTTAATTTTGTTTTAAATGTCAAAAGCAGGGTTTTATAACTGATTCTATGTTCAACTGATAACCAGTGTGCGCTAATCAACCTACAATCTCAGGGGGCTAAGGCTGTAGCTCTAACCACTGCACCACACACTCCCCACGAAGAGGCATACATATGGATGGGGGACCCCCACTTGCATAAGTAACTTGTGGAATCTGTAAGTTACGCATGTTCTTTGCCACATTTATATGACCGCAGTTACTCTAAGAGCTCCTTTTACGAAGCCGTGTTAGCGGTTTACCGTGCGTAATAGCACACGCTAATTTGCCGGCTGCGCTAACCGCTACCACCTTCTCTTGAGCAGGCGGTAGTTTTTTGGCTAGCGCGGGGATTAGCGCACGCTAAAAGGTGCGTGCGATAAAGCCGCTAACGCGGCTTCGTAAAAGGAGCCCTAAATCTATGGCTGGTGTAACTGCAGGAGTATAAATGTAAGGCCTGACGATATCGGGTTATGCTAGTGTTCCATAACGGAATCTGAGTGCCCAGAAGCTTTTTTAAAATTAGGTTCTCATTGGGGTACCTAAAAGGATCTACCCACTTACAGAAGTGCTTTCAATAAAAAAAAAAAAAAATTAATTCTAGAGATACCTTACAATCTAAATCGCTTTCCTTCAACTTATGGAGTGAAACAAAGAAAAGGTGACTATGAAACTTTGCAAGTTCTAGATGCCAGACACATTGCGAGAAGTCCAATGCTCCATATCTGGAAACGGCAGAACATTCTAATAATGGGACTTGTTTCCAGGTGGCCAGTTATAATCCAGCATGAATTGCTGATGGGTGAGACGGCTTCAGATCTGTATTCAAGCAACCAATAAAAGTACTATTGAATTCAACTTGATCGAGTGGCATGTTGCATTTGGGTGACAGGTCAATTGCGCGCAAGACAATCGCGCATCGACAAAAATGCAAAGACAACTCAGCACAAAAACTATACCGCGCAAAGACAAGAGCGCGCGAGACAATTGAGCGCAAGGATAACTCAGCGCAAGACAATTGAGCGTAACGATAACTGAGCGCCAGACAATTGAGCGCAACGATAACTCAGCGCAATGACAATTCAGCGCGCCTCTAGATGGCGCCTGCCAAACGAAGGCCACGCGCACACTCAGCATGTTAACACGTGATCACGTCACCACGTTGTCAGTATGGTTCCCTTGACTTTTTGCGTTTTCAATATGTCACGTGAATGCATTTTCGTTACTATGGTTACGTTTCCTCTTTATATATGTGCTCCGAACAGCCCGCCTTCCTTTCGCTGCCTGACTTTGTCCGTTATAGGTAAAGATCTGGTTTTGCTAGTACTTCATAAGAACATAAGAAGCGCCATCTCCGGATCAGACCTTCGGTCCATCAAGTCCGGCGATCCGCACACGCGGAGGCCCTGCCAGGTATACACCTGGTTTATTTTATAGCCAACCATACTTTATATGCCTCTCTCAAGGAGATATGCATCTAGTTTGCTTTTGAAGCCTAGGACTGTCGATTCTGCAATAATCTCCCCTGGGAGAGTATTCCAGATGCCAACCACTCTCTGTGTGAAGCAGAACTTTCTGACATTAGTCCTGAACTTGTCCCCCCTTAGCTTCATTTCATGTCCTCTTGTCCGTGTCAAATTGGACAATGTAAATAATCTTCTCTGCTCTATTTTGTCGATTCCTTTCAGTATTTTGAAGGTCTCGATCATATCCCCACGCAGTCTCCTTTTCTCAAGGGAGAACAATCCCAGTGTTAAGTCGATCCTCATATACCAGTTTCTCCATACCCTTCACTAGTTTGGTTGCTCGTCTCTGCACCCTCTCCAGCAGTTTTATATCCTTCTTTAGGTAGGGAGACCAATGTTGGACGCAGTATTCCAAGTGGGGTCTGACCATTGCCCTATAAAGCGGCATTATAACTTTCTCCGATCTACTCGAGATTCCTTTCTTTATCATGCCCAACATTCTATTTGCCTTCTTTGCCGCTGCCGCGCATTGTGCTGACGGCTTCAGGGTCCTATCTATCAGTACACCCAGATCCCTTTCTTGTACACTTTTTCCCAGACTTGCACCTGACATTCTGTACTCGTATTCCTTATTCTTACTGCCTAAATGCATTACCTTGCATTTCTCCATGTTGAACTTCATCTGCCATTTCTCCGCCCATTTTTCTAACCGACACAAATCGCTCTGGAGTTCCTCACTATCCTCCTGCGATCTGATTTCCCGGCAGAGTTTTGTGTCATCTGCAAACTTGATGATCTCACTGGATGTTCCGTTTTCCAAGTCATTGATATAAATATTAAAAAGGATCGGTTCAAGTACTGAGCCCTGGGGTACACCACTAGTCACTATCTCCCAGTCGGAGAACTTCCCATTAATGCCCACTCTCTGCTTCCTGTTATCCAGCCATTTGCCTATCCATCTTTGTATATCTCCCTCTATGCCATGACTTTGTAGTTTCCTGAGAAGTCTTTCGTGTGGAACTTTGTCGAACGCTTTCTGGAAGTCCAAGTATATTATGTCCACCGGCTTTCCACTATCAATTTGCTCGTTCACGGTCTCAAAGAATTGGAGTAAATTCGTCAAACACGATTTCCCTTTCCTGAATCCATGTTGACTGGGTTTCATCAAGTCGTGTGTGTCCAAGTGCTGAACTATGCTATCCTTGATCAGTGATTCAATCATCTTGCCTGGGACAGACGTAAGACTCACAGGTCTATAATTGCCCGGTTCTCCTCTCGATCCTTTTTTGAAAATTGGTGTGACGTTCGCTTTCTTCCAGTTGTCTGGTATCTGACCAGTTCTGATTGACAGGTTTGCAAGTTTTTGCAATAACTCTCCGATTTCAACCTTCAATTCCTTCAAGACTCTTGGGTGAATTTCATCCGGTCCAGGGGATTTGTCACTTTTAAGTTTGTCGATCTGGTAGTATATCTGATCTAAGTTCACTTCAACTGTGGTGAGGCTGTCCTCTATTTCTCCTGTAAACAGTTTCTCCGCTTCAGGTATTGTTGAGGTGTCCTCCTTCGTAAAGACAGACGCAAAGAAGGAATTTAGTTTGTCTGCGATCTGTTTATCTTCCTTGATGTACCCTTTTCTTCCCTTGTCGTCCAGGGGTCCCACTGCCTCTTTTGCAGGTTTTTTCCCCTTCACGTATCTAAAGAAGGGCTTGAAGTTTTTGGCCTCCCGGGCTATTTTTTCCTCATATTCCTGTTTTGCATCCCTCACCGCCTTGTGACATTTCTTCTGTTCATCTTTATGTTTGTTCCAGGCTTCGGTTGTCTTTGTGCATTTCCATTTTTTGAAAGAGTCTTTCTTTTCTTTTATGGCTTCCTTCACCTGTATGGTAAGCCATGCCGGTTTTCCTTTGCCTTTAGTTCTCCGATCTTTAGAAATCCTCGGAATGTAGAGATCTTGCGCTTCTGCAATAGTATTTTTCAATAGGCACCATGCCTGATCTACTGTTTCAAGTTTGTCCACCATCTTCTCGAGTCGTTTTGTTACCATGGCTCTCATGCAATCGTATTTACCCTTTTTAAAGTTTAAGGTGGTGGTTAAGGTTTTGGCATCTATAACGAATATTTGTCTTGCGCGGATTTTTTCTTGCGCGCAATTGTCTATGAACCTTGCATTTGACACTAGGAAAATTCTAAAGTATAGTTCACAACTTTGCTTTGTAAGCCTAATGCAACATAAGGTACAGAATGGCTACAATGTTTCTCCAGCTTCTGAAAGAAAGCATAACTTGAAGGGGAAGTTATTTATGATCTGTTAGTTTATTCTCCATTGTTGTAACAATGGGAAGCCTGCAGGCTCTCCTCTGAGCAATTAGAAAGGCATGTTTGAACTCCCCACATAAGTAGAGATGCCATTGCTTTCCCAAATGTCAAACTTGCACAAGGAATCTGAGCCTAAAAGCCATTTTCCTGGAATTTAAGGACAGAAGAAAATGATTAGAAAAATAAAATCACCAAGCAACAAAGGTATGAAAAATTATGTATTTTTCATTTTAGTAATTAAAACATGTCTTTTCTGAGAATTTACTCTGCTGTCTATATTTGCCACTGTACGAGTATAGAAGGAAATGTGGGGAGGGGGGGGGAGGGGAGGGGGAGTTTTATGCGATTAAAATTTTTTAATTGCGATTAATCGATGTGCAGCCCTATAAAAACATACAGGTGCTCCCTCTGCTAGTATGACGTATCTTCTTTGCTCTTCCCCAGAAACCATTCTTTATTTCAATCATGGGATACATAGAGGACCTTCTGAATAAAGGTGTTCGGTTGTAGACGTGACATACGGAAACATGCTCTGCCACAGATTTCAGCCTTCTTAACTTGTCAAGATTGTTTTCCCCTATTTCATCTGCCACTCTTAATATTTTTTTTAAAAAACTATATTGGCTAAATCAGGAGCGATGATGCCTCTAGAAGTCAAAACCAAAGCAATCAGCATAGGCAAAAACAAAATCAGATGAATTACTGAAGTAAAATGTGCTTCACGGGACAAGTCCACAACATGAAACAACTGGAAAGATCACAGGAAACATTCACTTCTAGTCTCTCTAGAACTGAATAGAAGTAATTCCTTCACTAGGTTGTGCATAACATACCAGTCATCAGCCTGGTAATTAAGCATCATTAACTCTTGTTTAAATGTCATTAAAAGCTCCTAGGTGTGGCAGGTTTACTTAAAGAATAAAAACAATTTTCCCATTTCTTGGGACATTTTAACATACAGATTTCTAATGCTAGATGAGAACACTTGGACCTGATACTCAAATTTTTGGTATGAAGAAAGGAGCAGACAATAGCAAGAGGTGCCAGGAAAAACATAAATAAACAGCCTGATTCAAATCTTGTCTCTGCATAGAATAACATTTATTTGCCAAAGAGACAGGGCCTGATTCTCAAAATGGTGCCCTGCTTGTAGGTGGTGGTAAATGTCCTACTGCCTTTAGCCCGTTACATTAACGGGTGCTAGAATAGATGTGTAGACTTAGGCATTTCTTTCTTTCTTTCTTTCTTTCTGTCTCTCTCCCTGCCCCCTTTCTTTCTTTCTGTCTATCTTTCTTTCTGTCTCTTTCCCTGGCCCCCTTTCTGACGCTCTCCCTTCCCCATGTCTGTCTTTCTTTCTTTCTGTCCTCTCATTCTTTCAGCTGTAAGGAATATTTCTCCCATCCTCTCCTCTTTTGAAAGGAAGACTCGCCTCCCCTCCTTTCTGTCCTGTTACAAATCTAAACTATCAGTACTCAAGAACTTCAGAGCCCCTCAGTCTCTCTCTTCAGGGTTGATTTACTTCACAATCTCCCTGAGGACATTTGGAGCACATTCCAGTCCTGTCTGTCAGCCCCTCTTCCACAAAGTTTCTTCTCTTACCCAGAAATCTGCAGCACTGTGAAACCTCATCCCTCTCTTCGGCACATCAATAGAGGAACCTCTGCTTTACATGCCGAGGACTAACGGCCTCGCCTCCCACCCCCGGACAGCCACAGCGCCCGCCCACCTACCAGTGTCATGCTCCCAGCCGGGGCTTCTGAGCACCGTCGCCCCAGCCAATCATCGGCTTCCTTGGTCTGGGCCGCTCCACGGCGCTAGGTGGCCGCAGCCCATGCCGCTGTCACGCCAACCCGCTGCCGAGCTGTCTTTCCTTCTCTGCCAGCAGGGACCGCCGGGGCCTGTGTGCGGTGGGGAAGGGGGATCTTGTCTGGCTGGGGCCGGCCGAATCCTGGGCCTGCTCTCCTTCCCCTAAGTCCCGGCCCCTCACTCCGCGCTATCTAGCGCATGCGCACTCTTGCCGCCACATCCCGACAGATCAGGGATCAGGGAACACGTGGCGAGAGTGCGCATGCGCGCGTAGCATTTTATTATTATAGATATATAATTCGTTCCAGAAGCATGCTCGTAATCCAAAACATTCATATAGCAAAGCAAATTTCCCCCATAGGGAATAAAGGAAACTCCAAAAACATGAAAACGAATGGCAGTCTTGGTTATAGAACACAACGAAGGAACAACGATTAACTGCTTTGTCTGAGACCTCAAGGAATGTGCTCTTAAGCTTGCATATATAACATTCACACGTACATGTGCTAGTATCATACAGTCTGAGTATGCAAATGACACGTGCATTTAGGCACTCATGCTATAAAAAGAGGGGGGTTGTTATTATCGGTACTTTGTGTTGCTCCGATGTAGCACCTGAATCCTGGAGGAATGTCACAAATGTCTCATACACAAGGAATTCAGACTGGCTCTTTTAGCCTGTGTTTGATACCATGATGACATCACAGACAACGTGCACCAATATTAATCTATATGGTTTTGGGTGAATTTTGTTGGGCTCACACTTTCCACTATCAATGTAGTAGTTAGAGTGGCTAATGCAACTGTTACTCCTCTCTATGGTTCACTAGCCCGCCCACCAGGCTACTTAAGAAATGTAAAACCACATTGATCCATGTTGGAAAATGTGTATATTAAGCACCAGTAAACCATAAACCATTAATTAGATACAGAATGTAATTTCTTTCTTTCCTGTGTATATGGCTGTTCTCGGAACTTCAGAGAACACAAGAGCGAATGGTATTGCTTGTTGTATGCCTGACAAAGCCTACCAAGTATGCAGCATTATGTTAAAGTCCCACTAGTGCAGTGGTTCCCAAACCTGTCCTGGGGGACCCCCAGCCAGTCAGGTTTTCAAGATATCCCTAATGAATATGCATGAGAGAGATTTGCATACCTGTCACTTCCATTATATGCAAATCTCTCTCATGCATATTCATTAGGGATATCTTGAAAACCCGACTGGCTGGGGGGTCCCCCAGGGCAGGTTTGGGAACCACTGCACTAGTGTTTCTCTGCAAACCTATCACTGGCAGCTCTTCCTCTGATGATAATTATTACCACAGGATTATTAGACGGCAAAGCAAACATAGAAAAGCTACAGAAATGCAGGCAAAGGGCAGCCAAAAAATGCACCCAAGGAATGGTCATGAAAGAGAACTATTTCCTTGGCCTGTCACAATTGAAGAAATGACAGGTTCTAGGGTTGCTTGTTATTTGCATGTACAGTATTTGCTTTTCATTATTTCAGCAACATTGCTCCAGTGTTGCAAAGGATGGGCAAACAACTAACTGAGCCTGCTAAAAAATTTCCCATGAACAACCAAGATTGGCATCTCATTGGGGCAAGAGTCAACTGGGAGAATGCATGCTGGGAACTGTTAAATTTTTGTGTCTGTTTTTCCTAATTGTAGTTGCACTGTGACCCTTGATGCAGGCAATTGTATGTCGAAACACGGCTGTGTCGGGTATCATTGTAGATGTTACCGGTTGCTAGATTTATTAAATTGAATCATTTTTTTAAAAAAAGCCTGTGGGGCTCATAATCAAAACATCCAGACGTCCAAAAACCCACCTAAGTCAACACATGGATGACCTAATTGACAGGACAAGTGCCAAATTTCAGAACCAACTTTCTAGATGTCCAGCAGGACTTCTAAGCTGTTGTGCATCCAGAGCTAAAGAGGGCATGTTGGGGAGAGGGGGGGGGAGTGTTTTGGATGCCGTTTGGGTGGGATCTGGGCAGGCTTAGATTTAGACATCCTGCAGGGATAATCAAATGTTTTGGCAAAGTGACCAGGTAACCACTGCAGAGATACAGTAAAGACCATATTACAAAACAGATGGTAAGAAGACTATTCCAGCGATCAACCACCCTTTCTTCACCGAAAGGGTGGTTGATCACTGGAATAGTCTTCCACTACAGGTAATTGAGGCCAGCAGCATGCCAGATTTTAAGAAAAAATGGGATAGGAAAGTGGGATCTCTTCACGGAAGAAGTTAGGGGGTGGGTCATTAGTGTGGGCAGACTAGATGGGCCGTGGCCCTTTTCTGCCGTCAGTTTCTATGTTTCTAAACCCAAATTATAGCATGCAGCCTGAATATAAATGGTTTCTAATCTTAGTAAATATTGTGTCCAATGTCTAAAAATATATCTTTTCTAAAGAGAGGACAAAGAATCTGAGAAACCTGCTCAGAACTAATTGCACAATGAAATAAATCCGAGACTTATAGGTTCCAGATTTCAATCATAGATTCTTGAAAAACCTCTCTTGTATGTGTGTGTGATAAACAAAAATGTGAGATTCAATTAAAAATTAAACTAACATAAGTGCAATGTAATTGATTTTCAGCTTAGACCAAATCTTAACTAATATAAGAGTGTATTCTTTCAAAAATGACAGTCCTTCATGCAACAGTATTGATTCTGATTCAAACTAGTGTTTTACCCAAAAAGCCTCCAAGTGTCAATCACTGTATCAAAATTCATGAAGATCATTTTTCACTTAAAGGCCTTACAGCGGAGAGTGATTAAGAAAACATTTATCTTATTACAGCCACTTCCCTATGGGACCCGTTTCGCCAATGATGGCTTCTTCTGGGGTTAAAAATTTTAAGGGTACAGAGGATGGAAAAGGGGACCAATGAAATGAGCAAAAGATGGAGGACATTGGGCGGAGGGTGGGGCAGAGCTGTGTGTGGAGTGTGGGCTGAGTCATGTGTCCTCTTTTTTTTTCTTCACAAACATGGTAACCCTAGAGCACGGATCTCAAAGTCCCTCCTTGAGGGCCGCAATCTAGTCGGGTTTTCAGGATTTCCCCAATGAATATACATTGAAAGCAGTGCATGCACATAGATCTCGTGCATATTCATTGGGGAGATCCTAAAAACCCGACTGGATTGCGGCCCTCAAAGAGGGACTTTGAGATCCATGCCCTAGAGTGATGGATAGAGAAAGAAACAGATGGTAGACAGGGAAGGGATGAGGAAAGATAGGAGGGGCTATTTATTCACTCCCCATCTACTTCCTCATCCCTTATACACACCTCCTCCTTGCCTATAAACTTCATGTAAAATGTTGGCATTTCGTAAGAGCTGGCCTCAATATGTTGAGATGTTATTTGACATCATTACTTCGTGTCCAACTAGTGTTATTAAAATGGCTGACTTACTGGTGATATCAAACCAAAGATGACTGCTGCTGCTTTCTGTGCTGATAAATCCAACCATATGATTCACGGGATCTGTTTCCATGACTTCAAAATTAAAATAGGGCTCATCTAAAGTCAAAGGTTCACTGGAGGGGGCTGGTTTGGGAATCCACTTGATGTGCAATCTCACACTAGAAGACAACGAGGGGCTTCCACCGTCTGTTGCCCTGATCTGCAATAAAAAAATCAACATCCTATCAAATCTTTCTGAGGCAAGCTGAAAATTAGAACATCAGTAATGGGGGAGGGGAGGAGGTAGGTAAAACAATGTTTCAATCATGGAAATGTGACTATTTGGAAACTGTCTTCCCATTCTGTGAGAAAAAGTTCATGTGACAGAGTTCAAAAAAGTATGGGATGAACACAGAGGATCTCAAATCAGAAAAGAATAGTAAATATCGAAGAACTAAGGCCAGTACTGGGCAGACTTGCATGGTCTGTGTCCGTATATGGCCATTTGGTTGAGGATGGGCTGGGGAGGGCTTCAATGATTGGGTTGGTGTAGATGGACTGGAGTGAACTTTGACGGAGACTTCAGTAGATGGAACCTAAGCACAGTAGCAGACAGAGCTTTGGGTTCTGGCCCAGAAAGAGCTAAGAAGAAGGAAAATTTAAATTAAATCAATAATTTAAAGAGAGGGTAAGGTTGGGCAGACTGGATAGACCATTCGGGTCTTTAGCTGCCATCATCTACTATGTTACTATCTGCTATTCCATAGCAGGCTACTTTTGACTCTTTAGTACAGGGTTAGAAACATAGAAACATAGAGTATGACGGCAGAAAAAGGCCGACGGCCCAACAAGTCTGCCCACTCAAGAACCCTCCCTCCTCGAGAATCCATCTTTTAAGCATTTCTCTAGAGCGACCCCACCAGACGGTCCCATCATCCCTTGAAGTCGAGCGTGGTATTGGCCTCAACTACCTGACGTGGAAGTCCATTCCATCAATCAATTACCCTTTCGGTGAAGAAGTATTTCCTGGTGTCCCCATGAAATCTTCCCGCCCTGAGTTTTAGCGGGTGCCCTCTTGTCGCCGTGGGACCTGTAGGATAAAAGATTTCTTCCTCTATCTCAATGTGGCCCATGACGTATTTGAATGTTTCTATCATGTCCCCCCTTTCTCTGTGCTCTTCGAGAGAATATAAACACAGCCTGTTCAGACGTTCTTTATATGGGAGATCCTTGAGTCCTGAAACCATCCTAGTGGCCATTTACTGAATCGACTCCATTCTCTTCACATCCTTTTGATAATGTGGCCTCCAAAACTGAACACAGTACTCCAGGTGAAGTCTCACCATGGATCTGTATAACGGCAGTATAACTTCAGGCTTTCGGCTGATAAAGCTTCTTCTAATGCATCCCAGCATTTGTCTAGCCTTTCCTGACGCTTTCTCCACCTGATTGGCAACTTTCATATCATCCCGGATGATTACTCCCAAGTCTCGTTCTGCTGCAGTTCTTGTTAGGTTTTCACCATTCAGGGTGTACGTTCTGCATGGATTTCCGTTACCAAGGTGCATTACCTTACATTTTTTGGCATTAAAATTCAGTTGCCAAGTACTGGACCATTGTTCTAGTAAAAGTAGGTCCTGTTCCATGGTGCCGGGCATGGTTGCGCCATTAGGTTCTGCCGCGCTTCCCATAACATTGCATAGTTTAGCGTCATCAGTGAATAATGTAATTTTGCCTCGAAGCCTCTGGGGTGGCAACTTCCGAAAGTCACTATTTGAATGGGGAGATATTAAAGCAATATGGTTTGGATTGGTCATAAATGGTCACATGCATTTCCCATATTAGATAGATAATTCACATCTGTGTAGAAATATTTCCCCATTAAGTTTTACACTAGCTCAGAGATATGCATGGGATGTTGGATTTTTTTTTTTTTTAAGTACTTATTTTGGCCAGGATTTGATGTCAAAGATTAAGGAAACAATTCTTAATCCTCCATTGTTAATTTCTTCCTAGAAAAAAAAATATGAAGATATAAAAAAAAAAATTGTGATCTTACTACTTAATTAGCACGTATATGTATAAAGTTTGAAAAATGGACCTGCTGCATTGTAAGTACAAAAAAGGCAACCTAGTCACATCAAGGTTTGTGTGGGGGACGCTCAAGACGCCAAAATTGGCTCGCAACTAACAAACCCTCCAGCCGACCTCTTTGTTCGTGTTCCGTCGGGGGTCAGGTTCCTGAAGAAGGGCTCCTCCCGAAACCAGCGCGGTCGAACCTCTTCTCCTGGCGCGGTTTTTTTTGCGTTTATTATTCTGTGAGATAGTTTCAGATAAGTATTGTGTTCATTTGATTTTTGTATGGTGATTTTTGATTTTGTTGTGTGAGTCGGGGGGTCTGGCTGGCAGGGTTTGTTTGGGGGTCGCTCAGGTTGTTTGTGTTGAGTTTAATTTACTTACTTTGATTGTTTGATTTGTTTGATTTAATGGACTCAGGTCCCTTTAATTTCAGCACACTTAGGGTGCTCAATGATGGTGTGTGGGTGGAGGCTTACCGCCTTGACCCAGAAGTGAAGTGTCGGAGCTGTGCTCCTATCACTGAGGGTTCACACTGAGAGCACCCAATATTATATTCACCCTATTTTGGTTTGTTAGTTGCGAGCCAATTTTGGCGTCTTGAGCGTCCCCCACACAAACCTTGATGTGACTAGGTTGCCTTTTTTGTTTTTTCTACAGTAGGAATTTTGGCAAATTTGGAGTGTATTGTTGTTGTTGGGCATTGTAAGTACAGGCAGTTATCCATGGAGGTTGTGAAATCTGCACTTACATGTGGAAGATGCCTTGATGATACCACTCTTTTTGGGCATGAGTAAATTTGTTAAAATGGCTGCTCCTACTGTACCTTGCCAGAAAATACACCAGCACTCTTCCTTATATATATTTTACAAAAGTCTCTGTGTTCTAGAGTCTTTCATAAAATACAGAGAGAAATAATCATGGCCCAACCTAGACATCTCAATTCTGATCTCTACAGTGGTGTGCAAAGGACTGGAAGCAATTGTGAATTCTGCATTCTTTCAACTTTCTGACCTTTTATTTTAATTTTTTTGTTGACCCAATAGATTATAAGGAATAGAGGGCTAGATGCACTAAACACTCCAATTGGGATGCAGAGGGAGAAGCTTAAGGCCCCGATTGGCTCAGATATCTAAAGCCCCTCCCATGGGAGGGGCCTTGGGCAGGCTAAAAAATCTCAGGCCCCTCACCTGGGAGGGGCCTAAGGTATCTAAGCCAATCAGGGTCTTAGGTCCTTCCCCATGCATCCCAGAATGCACTTGGAAGGGGAAGGCCCGCCATTTTGGAGTGGCAGTCCTGCAAACAGGAGGGATTAGGGTTTAGGATTATTGACGTGCAGGAGGGGGTCCTGCAAGGAGTACAGTTCAGTTTGGTATGAAGGGGGGGAGGTGTTCACAGCATCCCTTCTGCTTTTATTTTGGTTCCAGGGGTCATCAGCGGCGGTTTCTAAGTGAGCGTCATATTGGAAAGAGCCCAAATTATGTAGATGGACTCTATTTATGTAGAAAAATGATTAACTTGGCAACTTTCTGGTCCCGCAACAAGAAAGTGACTCAGAGAAAGAGAGCTGAGGCCGGCATAAGCAGTAGGATGGAGATGCCGCTTGCGCCGGGAAAGAGCCATAGAGGTACGGGGGCAGAGAGGAGGAGAGGTGCCGGTGCCACCACCAAGATGGCACCCAGGGAAGTCTGCCCCCCCCCCCCTTACTAAGCTATTGGAAGGATCATGCGGCATAGAGGTAAAATACAGTTTTTTGTTCATCTCTTTGTTTACTCAGGAATTACTTATATCATAAAATTTGTATGACATCTGATGCATAATTTTCCTTATGGAAACTTTACATCAGCCCAAAGAAATTCTGCAGTGGGTGGGTCTTTTAGCTCTTTTATGCTAATTGTCAAGGCAGAAGAGTCAGTAGGGATCATGGGAATGATTCACTACTTCTTTCACGATGACCTTTTAATGCACCCAAAGTCAGAGAAAAAAAAAAGAAGGAGGTACTGGCACTGACACTTTAATGTACTTAATTATTTGCAGAACTGTATGATAATTACATGTTCTTTTTGCTGTAATGCCAAGAACAAGTCATCATAACTAATATGCTTTCCAGAGGATACTTAAGTGATTAAACATGGGTGCCTTTGTTCTCTTCTATAGTAGAGGACAATCACATGTTATTCTTTTAGGGACAGATTCTGTAATTGGGTGCCTAAAAAGATAGGCAACTAAAGTCAGGCACCTATTTCATGTCAATCACATGCACTCATTACCGAATCGTGCCTAACCAAAACGGGGTTTTAAAAGTCTACATTGCAAGCACCTAAGTCCTTCTCTGCCCCCTAAATACGCCTACTTTGGAATTAGACGCCTTTAACTGAAAAAATAAAGTTCATTCAAGAGGTAATACTTTATGATTTCTACCATCCCTAAAACAAGATTTCTAATAGCTCTCTCTTTCGATCCCACTTCTGCCACTAATCCTCTTCCTCCTACCCTCCTAATGTACTTCCCTTTTATGTACTTTTTCTTCAAAAATTGTATTTCTTCCCCTCTTTCCTATTGTTTCCCGTGGTTTTAAAAGCAATTACCCTTGTAGGTCTGATAAATATATTATGTATAAGTGATTTCTTTAAAATCATATTTTTATCTTTTGTACAACGCTTTGTAATTTGGAAAAGCGTTCAATCAAATAATATGAATAAACTTGAATAAGGTAGGCGTCTATCTTAGGCAGAATCATGCCTAAGAAGTTGGTGCCTATTACCAATTAATTTTTTTTTCCAATTATGAGCTTATTAAAGTTCATAATTGAAGCGAATATGCTAATTAAGTTAGGCGCCTAATCTGGCACATATCTTTAGGTGCCTTTTATAGAATTTCCCTCATGTAGTGTTGGCCCAATATTCAAAAGCATTTATCTGGACAGCAACTGCTGAAAATTCTTGCAGGAAGAGTGAGGACTGAGCATGAGCATCAAGCCTAACTTTATGGTTAGCCGGCAATAAGGGGTGGACTGAAAGGGATCTGGGTCCCCGGGCAATAAGGGTCATGGGCTCTCCTTGCATCCCACATCTCTCCCTCTCTCCTCAGGTTCACCTCTTCCTCCTATCCCTGCATTTACCTCAAAAGTTCCTTTCTCCGTAGAGAGCCCTGGCATAAGCTGTTGGCCGCAGACCAGAACTTTTTCTCAGCCCCCTTGCGGAAGCAGGAAGTTATATCAAAAATGGGCAGGCTGTGACAGAGAGAGGATTCTGGTCAGCAGCAGCCTATGTTGGGGCCCTGGATGGAGAAAGAACTTTAGATGTAAACACACAGGGGGATGGGGAAGGTCAGAGACAGGGGAGAGGCTGGAGTGTGGGAGGGAGGGAGGGAAAGGGGGAGTGCCATACCTGGGAATGGAGAGGTCAGTTATGAGGTGAGGAGGTACTGGGTCCCCCAATTGCTCCTGGACCTTTGGGCATTACCCAATTACCCAGTCTGGAACCTGCTGGCAATATTCAAGTATTATTGAGATAGCTGTGAGATAGGACAACCAAAAGGGTGTCCATAGGGCTAGTCAGCACTGATCATTAATATGCAGCACTGCCCTTTCTGCATAAAGCGGCAGTGAATATGTGTGGACAATTTCAACACTGCCACCAGCGCTTCAAATGATCATTGACCCCTTGAGTGCAGACCTGCATATTTCGCCCTTTGCATCTGAAGCTGTGAAACACTCAAACTCCTTACACTAATCTTTAGTTTTTCTTTAGAGATCCTTAGCATTCTGTAACATTTTTCCCATAGTACGTACTTTCACATTGGTCAATATTTTATGAGGCCATTTACATGCACTGCATATGTAGCCAAACAGTTTTATAAAATGATCTCCTCTAAGCATTTCTCGATTAAGAACACCTAGCCGGCACATCTTTCTCTCTTTCTTTCTTCCTTTTATGCCTCTCTTTTTCTTATCCTTTCTGCTCTGTCTATTATGGTCTCACTCACTGTCGGTATGTGGTACTCCCCAGCAGGAAAAGTGTTCCTTGATGACACAACTCCAGTTGTGGGATGGATGATGAATAAATCTTCAGGGTCATCTTCAGTGCTATAGGTGACTTGTGAGTTCTGCCCTTCATCCCTGTCCAAAGCAACCAGTCTGTAAATGGGTCTTAGGTCTGTGGAGTCACTCTGTTCCGGGAGGCTGACCAGGAAAAGCTTTTGGAGGAAAGCCGGTGCATTGTCATTAACATCCAAGACGCTGATTATAGCTCTGGAGCTGGACTGGAGTGTCGGATACCCGTTGTCTGAAACAGCAACCTGGAGACAAAAATGGATACAGGAAGCAAGAGAACACCAAGATAATGATGTATGAAAGTAGACCTTAGAACAGAGGTTCCCCAACTGAGGGTTGGGACTAGAGAATGACACGGGGAAAAATTCTGTCCCCATCACCGCCCCGTCCCCGGATCACCATCCTCTTCACCGCCCCGTCCCCGCCTCTGCCGTCCCCGTCTCTGTCGTCCCCTTCACCGCCCCGTCACTGTCCCCGCTGTCCCTTTCACCGCCCCGTCCCTGTCCCTGTCTTCAGCGTCTTATCCTCTCCATCTCCCCACCCCCAGCACCCTTCATGCAGTCCAGCAGCTCCCTCTCGCCGGCCAGCCGTGCATTTCCCTCCCTCCCTTCTTTCCCCTTACCTTTTCTTGTTGAAACTGGCGATTTCCATAAGGCTATGAGCTGTATTACAATCGGAGCCTTGAAGTCGCGTCGGGTTGCCTGCTAGAAAAGTCTCCTCCGATGCAACCGGAAACAGGAAGTTGCGTCGGAGGAGACTTTTCCAGCAGGCAACGCGACGCGACTTCAAGGATCCAGCTGTAATACAGCTCATAGCCTTATGGAAATTGCCAGTTTCAACAAGAAAAGGTAAGGGAAAATGAGGGAGGGAGGGAGGGAGATGCATGGCCGGGCCGGCAGGAGAGAGTGGGCTGCCGGATCGAACGCTCGTTCACCTCGCGTTCATGCTTGTTCACCGCCCCGTCTAACCATTCACCGCTCCACGGGGCGGTGAATGGCCTTGTCTCCGATCTCGCGGTGACCTTTTTTTTTGGTCACCGTTTTGGCGGGTTACCTACGGCTAGCCGCGGGTAACAACCACCGTGTCATTCTCTAGTTGGGACCTCAAATGGGGTCGCAAACCTATATTTGGGGTCTGCACTTGGGTGGGATCTCCATGGGTGCATTACTATTCTACTCCTCTGGTATGGGGGAGAGGCATCATACAAATTTATCTGGCCACAATCAGTGGTGTAGCAAGGGTAAGAGGTGCCCAGGGTGGTGGCGTCTCCCCCCACACCCTCCTTTCCGCTCCCCCCCCCCCCCCGCTTCTTCTGTGCCCACCTGCCTCTCATACTCATGCTCACCTTTCCCACCCCTATACCTCTAAATATTCACCTGCGCGAACAGCTTATCCGGCCTGCTACTCATGCTGGTATTTCTTCTGATGTCACTTCTAGGCCCCCGTGACCCGGAAGCAATTTCAGAGGAAGCCAGGCCAGCATGAGCAGCAGACTAGAATGGTTGCTCGCGCTGGCAAAGATTTTTAAAGAGGTACATAGGGGGCGGGGAAGGGAGAACATGAGCGTGTTGTGGGGGGGAGCAAAGAGGTGCCAACAACCCCACCAAGATGGTGCCTGGGGCGGTCCGCCCCCCCCCCCCCCCACTTGCTATGCCACTGGCCACTGTTAAGGGGTCAGAGACAAAAAAAGATTGACAAACTCTGTCTTAAGGTCTAGACCAGACATGGGCAACTCCAGTCCTCGAGGGCCGAAATCCAATCGGGTTTCCAGGATTTCCCCAATGAATATGCATGAGATCTATTTGTATGCACTGCTTTTCATGCATATTGTGGCAATTCTAGAGACATCCCCAACTTGCCACAGAGGAATTATCAGGGCAAGCCAGGATCAAAGGGGTTTAGAGCCCATCAGAATAGTTTCCCCGAGGAGCAGAATAACAGGACTGCCTATCCTAGGTCCAGTTCCTATAGCCTGGATCATTGGCAAGCAAGCCAAACACAGTACAAAGGGAAAATACACACAAACAGGCAGGGAAGCCATTTTGACCCTGTTCAGAAAAACCAGCAGGTTTTTTTTTTTTTCCTGACTGCATTCTGCAGTTCCGCCAAAGGGGGAGGCAGAGAGAGTACTTGCCCATTCCTATTCCTCACAGGTGTAGGCAGGGCTCTCTCCTATTTAAACCTGACCCTGAGAGCACTAAGGAGGCCAGCAGTGAAACTAGCAACTGGGAGGAAGCAGCACCCTTGTCACTACCCAGGAGGAGCAGAGTGGCACCTAAATATTGCCTCCTAACAGCTATTAGCTTGAGAGAAAACCTGATGTAGAGATGTTAGATGTGGGTGAAGTTGAGGAATTACATGATTTAGAGCTGATTGCTCCACAGGAGTTAATGGAGGTGGGGGACATGCTTCCCTATGAAGAAGGGCTGGTAGAAGCCATGAAGCTAGCTTAAACCTCTGGGTTTAGCAGTGAGGCTATTTTTCCTGGGTGAATTATTGCTTAAAGCTGCTCTCACAAAAGCCAAGCTGAATGGAAGCCTTGGCAGAAAGCACCTGTGTGAAATGGTTTGGAGTTTTGCATTTCCCTTGTGTTTTGAACCTTGGGACTAATATAATTATCTGTACCTGGAATTACTGTTTTGCTACTGGTCAAGAACTTTGGAAGTGGTGTGGGGAGTGTGTTCAGAAGGCTTGCCACAAGCTGAACTTTTGGAATGCTGGGTTGGTTTATTATTATTTTTTTTTTTTTTGGGGGGGGGGTTTCTTTTCCTTTTTGAAAGGGTTTTTTTTCTTTGAACTGAAAGTTTTTTCAGTTAAGCCATTCTGCTGGACTGTTAAGTTTAAATAACTTACCTGTTTTTGGATAAAGAACTCCTTTATGGACACTTATATAAACTGCTCAGACATGCACTTAAATGTTTGACATGCTTTTTTTTTTTTTTTTTTCTTGCTTTGAGAGAAATCTGGCAAGTAACTAGAAACCGGGCATGGCCCAGCAACAAGCTGCCAGAACTACAGTGGCCATCTTGGAACCTGGCAGATCCTGAAATGTCTCACCCTATTAAGGAGTGGATATCGTCATTTGTTTTCTGCTGTTATTGTTTATGGGATTTCTCAATTTCATTTACCTTGTGCAATTACTCTGAGTGCAAAAGACTTGTATAATCAACTTTTTGATTTTTACTTTTGAACCAAACCTCTTTTGGTGTTTTTGTATCTGTGTGTCTGGGGTGTCTATAAGGAGGAGTGCTCTAGAGTTCAAACCAGCACCCCCTGTAGGGCTTTTGCCTCATTGCAGAAGAGTGCCTCGTTCTTTTTGTTTTACTGCCACTTGGTGGAGGGCTGCTGTAGCGCTAGTGCAGGCCCGGGCCAGTGACAATATTTATTGGGGAAATCCTGAAAACCCGATTGGTCTTCGAGGAGCGGAGTTACCCATGTCTGGTCTAGACACTGCAGATAAACAGAAGTTAAAGTTATTAAGATGGCTAACTGAGAAATTTGCTTAATTTGTTGAACCAACTTCCTAAATTCTGAGAATTTTGCCACTGAAGCTGAAAAAGCATTTTATTTCGTTAAGTGCCAATTTACAGAAGCAAAATTCTATTTTTTGACATTGTTTCAGATCATTGATTGAACCATATCGACATCATTCTCTTCTTGGTTGGACTGAACTCTTCAGCACCCCTCGTATTAATGGCTTTCCACGCAGAGCGTCCTTGCAAAATCCTAGTTTAGCATGGATCTTCCCAGTGCCTAACTTTAGATACCATTTATAACATTCCCTCCTTGGTGTACATACATTTTAATTTTAATTATTATTATTATTTTTTTGTTAGAACAGATTTCTGGTGATGCCTAAAAATCTGAAAACAAACCAAACTTTTTTTTTTTTTTTTTGCCTGTGCACATCCCTGTCAATCCCTGCCAGTTGCTTTGAAAATCCCAGGATTCCTGCCGGAGTAGCAGAGGTACACAAAGATGCCAAAGGCCGGACTTTAACCAGAAAGACAAAAAAAAAAAAAAAAAAAGTTAACTAGGCAGGTCTTGATTAAAGAAAAAACATAGCCTAGCCACAAGATTTAACCACAACTCTGCAGTGGCATTGTAGTTAGGATGGGTTTATTCTAGTTTTCCAGATTTTTGGGGGCAATGATAACACTTTTAAACTATTTGGCCTGCGGCACCGAGGGTGACACAATGCAGAACATTTAATTGCTGTTCCCAGCGAATGCAGATAGCGTACGTGAGGGAAGCAGAAGCTATGCCTCAACTTGTAGCGTTCCTCAGCTATTCATAAACAGTTTGCAAGTCAGGAATATAATTACCCTTCCTACCCACCTCCAGGATATGCTCAGCTTTGTATTCCCGGTCCAGCTGTTGAGTGGTAGTAGAGATCACACCTGCCAGGGACAGAGTACAACTAATTAAAAACAGTGAAAACTTCAATCAAGGGGATCCCTAGAATTATTTAGAGGGACAAATGATACTAAGGGAATCCTGCCAAGCAGGGTTTAGATCAGTGGTTCCTAACGAGGGCACTGAGAAGTCTAATGGGGGCATTTTGTGTCCAAGTCATATTGAAGGGGCATCGAGGACCAGCTGCCGGGCAAATCCAATGGCCACTGATGGCAGCACTGACGTCTTTTGTTTTGATTCTTCAAATTTTGAGGCTTCAACTTTTTGCCGCCACGGCGATGTTCTCACCAAGTCCCACGTGACTGCCCCAAAGCTTCTCCTCTGACGCAAGCTGCCCAGATGGAAACGGGACTTGGTGAGAATGTTTCCACGTCTGGACACCTCAGAAAGAGAAAACTATGATGAGCGCCCGCGAAGGTGAGGGGAAGGGAGGAAGGTGGCCCAGTGCGGGGAAGAGGTTGAGTGGCGCTGAAGGGAAGTGGATGGAGAGGGAGGGAAGGGTAAGAGATGCTGAAGGGGAGAGAGAGGGAAGCAGACGCTGAAGGGAAGTGGGGAGAGAGGAAGGAGCAGATGCTGGATGGCAGTTTCATCACATCAAGCTCAGCTCTTTCACTAATAATATTACAGTATATTCATTTTTTAATAACATTTTTTAAAATCATACCGTGAGCAATACATCAATATCGTTATCTTCTGAAATGTGTCTTTGTTTTTCAGTATACTATGTACAGTTTAGTTTACTCAATGGGGGTGCTATCGAATCATTCACTGAAAACGTGGGCTCTGATTTAAAAAAAAAGGTTGGGTTCCTATGGTTAGATCATTCAAAATGTGGGTATTTTCAAAAGCTTGCAGGATATAAGCGAGTGGAAGAAAATGATTTCCCCCAAAAATGTTTTTCTAAATTAAATTTTCAGTTTATGTAAGTGTCATAGCTATGCAGAAAGGGCTTAAATATGGTTTTGAAAAAAAAAATTATAATGAGCCCACTAAAATTGAGCTTTTCAAGAACACAAATAAGAAAATGTCACCTGCAAATGAAGGTTTATTTCACACATCATTCATAGCATGGTATAGTCTCTTTTCATATTATTTGCCAAGCAGTCACTAAGGCCTCATAATCCAGCCTTGGACCACATTTTAACTTGCCACCAGGCACATTGTTGAAATGGTTCTGCTCGCACTGAACATTATAAAGCTAAAAAATGTGACCACGTTGCGCCCCCTCCTAATAAAATCACATTGGTTGCCGATCGTTCATAGAATCACTTATAAAAATCTTACTGCTTGCATTTAAAACAAAAACCTCACGCATCCCAGGTTTCATTGATAGATTATTTATCCCTTACTGCTCTTCAACAACACTGCGATCCAGTAATCGGTCTCTTGCGTATTCCTTCCGTACGGCATTTATTCTATGACGCCACTCGGAAATGAATCTTCTCAGCTACTGCCCCTGCCCTTTGGAATTCACTTCCTCTACACTCACGGGAAGAGAAACATCTCGATAAATTTAAAAATAATTTAAAAAAAAAAAAACATTTTTATTTAGGGACGCATATAACCAGTGACATCACTACCCCCCTTGTGACCCCAATAAAGGAAGAGCCCAACTTCCCAGGTTACAGGTTTATTTAAAATTTGATTATATTGCTTATACTACTTCTAAGCGATGTACAATTTAAAAACGGGGAAACAATATTACAAATTACGGACATGTACTAGAACAATACAAGACCAACATGATACGATAATTATAAGAAAGAAACAAATAAGGGTCGTATAAATCGGGCCAATAGGGAAGGTGTCTGATGCTTACTGAGGTTTGGGTTCCTATGGAGAGAAACATCATTTATTTGATTTTATGTTTGAAAGGAATCTCTATATAAGAAGGATTTTAGTGAGTTATTTATTTATTTATTCAATTTTATATACTTTTCGCCCAAGGGAGCACAGAACAGTTTTACATGAATTTATTCAGGTAGTCAAGCATTTTTCACTTTCTGTCCCAGTGGGCTCACAATCTAGCTAATGTACCTGGGGCAATGGGGGGATTAAGTAACTTGCCCAGGGGCACAAAGAGCAGCGTGGGTTTGAACCCAGGGTGCTGAGGCTGTAGCAAAAGTGAGCCAAGTATAGAACCGTCAAGCCATTGTGACATCACTGATGAGGTTGGCTCTTAGGCATTGGTGGAATGAGGCATTATGATGTCACAATACCAGCTCTGGTTATCAGAGGCTGAAACTTTTCACACTGTTATTCAATTTTCTATACTATTCTCCCAGGGGAAGTTCTGAATAGTTTACATGAATTTATTCAGGTACTCAAGCATTTTTCCATATCTGTCCTGGTGGGCTCACAATCTAGCTAATTTACCTGGGGCAATGAGGGGGATTAAGCGACTTGGCCAGTCATAAGGATCAGCGTGGATTTGAACCCACAACCTCAAGGGTGCTGAGGTTCTAGCTTTAACCACTGCGCCACCCCTCATGTTGCCCTTCTTTGTTCTCCTTTGCTATTACAATTGTAGCTCAGTCCTCCTTTCCACTTGTTCCTGTAGGCTTTTGTAATGCTTTTGTCTTTGTCATATTCTCAAAAAGTTTTTAGATCATTTTTATTCTCTAGTTTTGTACACCGCTTAGACAATTATTTTAAACGGTATATCAAATTTTAATAAACTTGGATTATGGCTCAGAGATAAAGGGCATGTGCAGGGAATGGCACTGTCCAACATTGCCCATGGGTATTTGAAGCTAGATACATCTTATCATACTGCTCTTTAAAACAGACAAAAAATAAATGGGCAACACAAGCCTTGTGGGGCAATTCATACACAGATCTATAAGTATTCACGTCAAGATATGTTTGTTAAAATTTGAGAGAAAGAGAAAATGGTTACTGCGGATGGGCAAACTAGATGGGCCATTTGGCCTTAACCCTTTCAGGACCAAGGGACATATTTGTCCCATAACTTTAAAATCCTATAAATTGATTGGGATAGTCTACAGTTCTAAATTTGATATGTACGGATTCCATATGATACTGCCTTTATGTAAACAAACTGGTTCCGACATTCATTCATTAGTGTCGTTGCCAGATTGACGAGAAGATTCACTTGCCACACTGTCCATAAGCCAGAAGTGTGATTTTTTAAATAAAAATAATGATATTTCACAAAAAAAATCAATTTTTTGGCATCTGCAAGCCCTTTTTACCATAAAAATGTCGTCAAAACCACAAAAATTGGCCTACGATCCTTATGGTCCTGAAAGGGTTAATTGCCACTTGTTCCCATAATCCCATTTTGTAACCATCCACTACTGTATACCATCTTGAACTGAAAAGGTATGACGGTATCTAAATAAATTTATTATTATTATTATCATGTTTCTATGTTTCAGTGGCTAACAATTAAAATCAAATGCATGGAAAAAGGAAAGAACTCCATAAAATACAGGAAAGACCCATTCAATCACACACACACACAAAAAAAGAAAGAGAATAAAATAACAAAAGAAACAACAAAAAAAGGTGCCCATGTGCCTCTTTTAAGACCATCATTATACAAAGGAAATATCTTGTTAGTATATATCAATGGTCGCAAACTCGCAACCCGAGGCCCACATGCAACCCGCCAGGTACTTTTTTGAGGCCCTCCATATGTTTATCATCATCACAAAAATAAAATAACAGTTTCTTCATCATATGTCTCTTTAGCTATAAATTACAATATTATTATTAAGACTTAGCCAAAAGGAAAGATTTATAAACTATAAAGAGTTTTACCTCATGCAAAATTGTCATTTCTTTAATAAGACATTAAATATTTTTTCTGAGGCCCTCCAAGGACCTATAAATCCAAAATGTGGCCCTGCAAAGGGTTTGAGTTGGAGACCACTGGTGGATATGGTCTTTAACCATGAGTTAACATGTATCAGTTTAAGATAGATCAATCTCTCAGCGCCATTTATAGAATTCAGGGCATAATCGTGTTTCCTGTTTTCAAAATGATGTCATTCAGGAAGTGAGCATTAAGATACATTTGAGCAAAAATGGCAACTAACGAAGGAAATAAAGTTGATTAAATTGTTGTGACAATTTAAGGTGGGGGACACAAAACGTTGGCTAAGGGAGTTTCTTAAGACCGGACTAATCATTTCTATAATGCTGAAAGGCATGTGCAGCACTGTACATTTGACATGCCATAGATGGTGCCTGGTCTGAAGAGCTTACAACCTAATTTGGACAGACAGACAGGACATATAGGGTTTGGAAAGTTTCTTGCAAAGAGAATGATAGAATGGACATAACCAATTTTACGGCGAATGGGATTTAAGAATTGAAAGTTGAAATATTAATGAATTTTCAAAGGTGATATTAAGGGCTCCTTTTACGAAGGCGCGTTAGCGGTTTAGCGTGCATAATAGCGCGCGCTAAACCGCCGGCTGCTACCGCCTCCTCTTGAGCGGGCGGCAGTTTTTCAGCTAGCGCGTAATTAAAAGTCGCGCGTGCTAAAGCCGTTAACGCGGCTTCGTAAAAGGAGCCCTAAATGTTTAAACTGCACAGTATGTTTAAACTAGGGGCTCCATTTACAAAGGCGTGGTAGCGGTTAAATGCGCGCAATACCGCGTGCTAAGCCGCCAGCCGCGCTAGCCACTACCGCCGCCTCTTGAGCAGGCGGTAGTTTTTAGGCTAGCGCGTGGTGAAAAGTCACGCGCGCTGAAGCCGCTAACGCGGTTTCGTAAAAGGCGCCCCAAGTAAGAGGTCCCATTCTTTTTAGACACTTCAAAATCACTGAGCTCTGGAACAACCTTACCTCCCCTCTTCGGAACTTGAGCTCTCTCCAAGTTTTCCGCAAACATCTGAAAACCTGGCTTTTCTCAAAAAATGTAAGTCTCCCTCCAACTTAGGAATCAAGGAAACTCTTATATCTTGGCATCCCAAGTCCTGTAAATTTTCTTCCCACTTCTACCTCTAACCCTCTGTTGTAGTTCCTTCCTATTTCTCCTAGAAACATAGAAACATAGAAAAAAGCAGCAGAAAAGGGCTATAGCCCACCAAGTCTGCCCATTCCAAGTATCCCTCCCCCCTGAGTTTACTCCCTTAACGATCCCACATGAGTATCCCATTTTCTCTTAAACTCCGTCACGCTGCTAGCCTCTATCACCTGGAGTGGGAGTCTGTTCCAATGATCCACCACTCTTTCGGTGAAGAAGTACTTCCTGGAGTCTCCATGAAACTTCCCTCCCCTGACTTTCAGTGGATGCCCTCTGGTGGTCGAGGGTCCCATGAGCCAGAAGATATCCTCTTCTGTCTCGATGCGTCCCGTGATGTACTTATACGTTTCAATCATATCTCCCCGTTCTCTTCTTTCCTCAAGTGAGTACAGCCGCAATTTATTTAGTCTTTCTTCATACGTGAGATCCCTGAGCCCCAAGACCATCCTGGTTACCGCTCGCTGCACCGACTCGATCCTCAGCACATCCTTTCGGTAATGTGGTCTCCAAAACTGGACACAGTACTCCAAGTGAGGCCTCACCATGGCTCTGTACAACGGCATCATAACTTCAGGTCTCCTGCTGACAAAACCTCTGCGGATACATCCCATCATTTGTCTTGCCCTGGAGGTAGCCTTCTGTAAACCGCGTCGAGCTCTACGAACGTGGAGATGATGCGGTATACAAACCTAAGGACTAGATTAGATTAGATATTCTGAAAAGCTCTACACTGGAGGAACATCCTTACCTGTTAATACAGAAGTGCAGAATGCAGTAAACAATATTTCAAAAGTTCATGTATTTTATTTGATACCAACAGGATTTAAATTAAACTAGATGGTATCAGTTACACATGTATAATAATAATAACAACAGTTTATATACCGCAATACCGTTAAGTTCTGTGCGGTTTACAATAGATTAAGTGAGGTACAAATTGATTGAATTTAAGAGGGGGGAAGAGGAGAGTTAATAGGACCGGAAATGCGTTGTTGAGGAGAAACAGATTAATAGGACAGAGGAATCACTATGGAGGAGAAAGAAGATGAGAGGGTCAGTTGTCTAGATACTTTAGGAACAGTTGAGTTTTTAGACGTTTTCTGAATTCCTCATAAGTAGGGGGCGAAAGCAGTTGCTCTAGGTCTTTACCCCACAATGCTGCTTGATGTGAAAGAAGGTGTTCATGGTGTCACTATTGTAAATCACTATTGTATCACTATTGTAAATCACTATTGTAAATAGTGTAAATAGGACCAGAAATGCGTTGTTGAGGAGAAAGAGATTAATAGGACAGAGGAATCACTATGGAGGAGAAAGAAGATGAGTGGGTCAGTTGTCTAGATACTTTAGGAACAGTTGAGTTTTTAGACGTTTTCTGAATTCCTCATAAGTAGTGGGCGAAAGCAGTTGATCTAGGTCTTTACCCCACAATGCTGCTTGATGTGAAAGAAGGTGTTCATGGTGTCACTATTGTAAATCACTATTGTATCACTATTGTAAATCACTATTGTAAATAGTGTAAATAGGACCAGAAATGCGTTGTTGAGGAGAAAGAGATTAATAGGACAGAGGAATCACTATGGAGGAGAAAGAAGATGAGTGGGTCAGTTGTCTAGATATTTTAGGAACAGTTGAGTTTTTAGACGTTTTCTGAATTCCTCATAAGTAGTGGGCGAAAGCAGTTGATCTAGGTCTTTACCCCACAATGCTGCTTGATGTGAAAGAAGGTGTTCATGGTGTCACTATTGTAAATCACTATTGTATCACTATTGTAAATCACTATTGTAAATAGTGTAAATAGGACCAGAAATGCGTTGTTGAGGAGAAAGAGATTAATAGGACAGAGGAATCACTATGGAGGAGAAAGAAGATGAGTGGGTCAGTTGTCTAGATATTTTAGGAACCGTTGAGTTTTTAGACGTTTTCTGAATTCCTCATGTATGAGGGTTCTTCAACAAGTTTCCGCACTTTCATATTTTTGCAGGCTCAACATTCTTTTCTGATGATATTAAGAAGTTAGTAGGATGCTGGGAAAAACATAGCGCAAAAGTGATTATGTAGAAAAGTGATGCATTTTCTTTTGAGATATTTAATAAATAGTGCTTAAAAAAAATAAAAGTGCAGAAACCTTTAGAAGATCCCTCGTACTAATAGCAGGGCTGTGCTCTTCTTTAGAAAGCTGGTTTCTCAAACAAGACTGTTTACTAATTCCTTTATAACAAGTGGGTGGAAAACCTTTGCACTGTTTTGTTTTAAGCATGACAGGTTACTTACAGCAGAGCTAGATGGCTGAGACTGATAATTCACTAAACTTTCTTGGCTGGGTGGGGGGTGGATAAGAGAATTTCAGATTTTCGGATGTATTTTTCAGGATTACTCATAGAGAAGGGGAGAGGATTACAGATGTGTAAATATTCTGAGAAATGAACTAGTCAAATTTCCCTTATGGAAAATGTCTATGATGGCAATTCTATAAGGGGTCCTTTTATCAAGGCGTGCTAACTGATTTAACACGCACTAAAGATTAGTGCATGCTAAATGCTAAGGCATCCATTATAGCAGTGGTTCCCAACCCTGTCCTGGAGGACCACCAGGCCAGTCGGGTTTTCAGGATAGCCCTAATGAATATGCTTGGAGCAGATTTGCATGCCTGGCACCTTCTTTATATGAAAGTCTCTCTCATGCATATTCATTAGGGCTATCCTGAAAACCCGACTGGCCTGGCGGTCCTCCAGGACAGGGTTGGGAACCACTGCATTGGGGTAGGGAACTCCGGTCCTCGAGAGCCGTATTCCAGTCGGGTTTTCAGGATTTCCCCAGTGAATATGCATTGAAAGCAGTGCATGCAAATAGATCTCATGCATATTCATTGGGGAAATCCTGAAAACCCGACTGGAATACAGCTCTCGAGGACTGGAGTTCCCTACTCCTGGTCTATGAGCACTTTAGCATTTAGTGCTCACTAAATCAGTTAGCACGCCTTAATAAAAGGACCCCTAAGTTAGAAGCAGAGATTATGTACTTGTCAAGAGCTTTGGGCCATGAACACAACAGGACATTTTATAGAGTTTGGTGCATGCATTAACACCAGTCCGTGACGAGTTGCCTGTAGTGCAGGGGTAGGGAACTCCGGTCCTCGAGGGCCGTAATCCAGTCGGGTTTTCAGGATTTCCCCCATGAATGTGCATGAGATCTATTGGCATGCACTGCTTTCAATTCATATTCATTGGGGAAATCCTGAAAACCCGACTGGATTACGGCCCTCGAGGACCGGAGTTCCCTACCCCTGCTGTAGTGCCTGCCATCTGTGAAGAAATGGTATTTTTTACGCTGTTCCTGTTGCATTAAAACATTTTCACACTTCAGATGGAAGGTTGTACAGAGATATGAAATTTTGATCATGCCTGGGAAACCGCTGTGGCTCGGTACTCGAAATTCAGCGACAAATACTGTTGGAACAATAGCTAAACGATTAATCTAGTCCAGGGCTAGGCAATTCCGGTCCTCGAGAGCCACAGGCAGGTCAGGTTTTCGGGATATCCACCGTAAATATGCATGAGATAGGTTTGCATCTCGAGGAGGCAGTGCATGCAGATCCATCTCGAACATATTCATTGTGGATAGCCTGAAAATCTGACCTGCGAGGGGCTCTCGAGGACTGGAATTGCCCACCCCTGGTCTAGTCAAAAACCACGTGCACGTTACAGGAAATGATTGTTCTCGAAAGGTTTTTCAGAAGCATAGCCGACGGATCGCTCCTTGCCAAGTGGAATGCATACAGCTCCTTCCCAGGCTTAGAGCAAACAGGTTTAGAGCAGAGCATTTACTAATAGCAGAGGGAGAGAACCACTCTACCTGCGGCAACACAGAATAACTTCAATTATTGTCACAGAAAGGCAACCATGTTTCAACATGAATAGAACAATCAACCACACATTGTTTGCTGGGGGTGGGGGGGTGGGGGGGGGGGAACTAAACCTTGTTGTTTCTGGTGGAAGAGATGGGTACTCCTTCCTCCTTTAATTCCACTTTCTTGGAATTCCTCAAATCTTAATACCACCAGACCTACCCAAAAATCAAAATTATCCTTCCCCTCATTAAAAGGCATTTTCCACCCAGGTAAACTGGGGACTTCCCTCTCCTTCAGATTCATCGAGCTCTGGAACAACCTTACCTCCCCTCTTCTAAACCTGAGTGCTCTTCAACCCTTCCGTAAACATCTGAAAACCTGGCTCTTCTCCAAAACCTAACACTCCCCCCTCTTCTGACATCCTAGCCCTCTAACATTCTTCTCCTCTCTGATCTTCATCTAGCCCTTCCATGGAGTTCCTTTCTCATTACAATTCCTGTAAACCGTGCCGAGCTCCACAGCTATGGAGATGGTGCGGTATATAAACCCAAGGTTTAGTTTAGTTTAGTTTACTTGGTAATATTAAGCCGTACTTGCAGAGATTCAGGGAATGAGACAACAATGATTGGTATCATTGGGTCACTATTTCTTGCTCATTTTAAGCAGGTGCTCTAGCTTGGTGGTTCCCAACCCTGTCCTGGAGGACCACCAGGCCAGTTGGGTTTTCAGGATAGCCCTAATGAATATGCATGAGAGAGATCAGCCTATAATGGAGATGCCAGGCATGCAAATCTGCTCAATGCATATTCATTAGGGCTATCCTGAAAACCCGACTGGCCTGGTGGTCCTCCAGGAACCACTGCTCTAGCTGAACCTTCAGCCATGCACCTCCTCCCCACCTATAATGCAGAATTTTCCATTCTCTACCCCCACCGCTTTCTAGAGGTTGACCAAATTTTGGTTGTGGTTATGGCAGCCAAAATTGTCCAAGATCCTTATTCTGCCCAATTTCAGTTTTAGCTGAAAGGTTATTTTAATTTTTTGGTTTTGGCCAAAAATGACCATGTGTTTTTAGTGGAAGCCAAAAATTTGTGCTTTGTCCCATTTGTGTCTCTCTCTCCATCCTGAACAAAGGTTGCCCTTTCTCCCCTAAACCCCCCTCCCAAAAGCCTCCCCATGACCTGTAGGCCCCTCCCCCCCCCAAGCCTATCTTATAATTTCTGGGGGTCTAGGGATGTAGTTGGGGAGGAGATATCCCCAGTTACTCCTGCCATTCTGACTCTGTTTTCAAAATGGCTGCCATGACTGGGGTTATCAGTCTTGCCATGAACATACCATTAGACTACCAGGGATTGTAAGGAAGTTCTTACCGGGGTAGGGGGAATACTTTTTTTTTTTGGGGGGGGGTTGGTATTGTGATTACAAGTAATGCAATTATGATCTTGCACAAGTTTATGTAATAAGCAGAGTGCTCAAAATAAATGCTTTTGATATAAAACAATTTCCCATGGTGCTTTGTAGAACAGACAGGATGGCAGAAGTGTCCTCTTCCCAGCTCTTAGCTTCCTGCTCCCTGGCATGACTGGGCATGCACACAAGAGCTGTACATTCAACATGCAACAGGTGGTCCCTGCTCAGAAGAGCTTACAATCTAATTTGGACAGACAGGGCATATGGGAGGGTTGGGGGGTTTCTTGCAGAGAATGATAGGATGGACATAATTTGTGATGAGTGGGAGTTAAGAGTTGAAAGCAGCATCAAAAAAGTGGGCTTTTAGCTTGGATTTGAATACTGCTAGAGATGGCACCTGACCTAAAGACTCAGGAATTGTGTTCCATGCATATGGAGCAGAAAGATCGAAAGGATAAAGTCTGGCTTAGGCAGTGGAGGAGAATGGTATGGGTAGGAGGGACTTGCTCGATGAACAGAGTTCCCGAGTGGGAGCATAAGGGGTGAGAAATGTGAAGAGATACTGAGGGTCTGCAGAGTGATGGCACTTGTAAGTCAGCAAGAGGAGTTTGGACTGTATTCAGAAATGGATGGGGAGCCAGTGAAGTGACTTGAGGAAAGGGGTAATGAAATATAGATCGTGCAGTAGAATTTTGTATGGATTGAAGGGGAGAGAGATGGTTGAGTGGAAGACCAGAGAGAAGCAAGTTGCTGTAATCTATGCGCTGAATCGGTAGCATGGAATGTTGCTACTCTTTGGGGTTCCAGAATCTTTAGTTACTCTTTGGGATTCCAGAATCTTGCTATTCTTTAGGATTCTGAATGGAATGTTGCTACACCTTGGGTTTTGGCCGGGTACTAGGGACCTGGATTGGCCACCGTGAGAACGGGCTACTGGGCGTGATGGACCATTGGTCTGACCCGTTAAGGTTTTCCTTATGTTCTTAAGTGTGGATAAGGATTTTGAGGGTCAGTGGAAGACACTGGTTTCACAGCAATTTTAAAGTACCAAGAGATATTTCTGTTGAGTATTAACAGTAAAAGGGAGAGGAGCATGCTCTTGTGTGTAGGATCAGTAGTTTGTGATCTTCAGAGCTCCAAACAAGGCAGAAGCAGCAGTAATGGCAAAAAAAAAAAAAAAGGTCACAGTGTAGCTGAAACCTATGCTATGACAGCAGTTTAGAAGGTTTTTTTGAGGTTCCACTGTAATTTTAGACGCAGCTGCTATTCATGGGACACACACGCATACAAAGTACACACATGACCACAATTCCATACACGTGCAGCTTTTAAACTGCTAGCAGACTGATCCACGAGACGTCACCCCCAGGTTACCTGCAACTCCAGACCTGCCGGAAAATTGTGCATGGCCACGGCTACAGGTCAGGAATCTTGGGATACTGCTAAACACATCACTCACTCTGATCCTGCAAATCAAACAACCTTTAAAAATTGTCTCTATCATTTTTGGCAGCTACAAAATCTCTCTCCACATATTGAAAAGACAAATCTGACCACAGTGGTCCATGCCATGATAGCATCATGACTAGACTACTGCAACTAATTCAGAATGCTGTAGCACGACTGACAGAATTACCTAGGTAACGAATCTGTACAATTGCTCCCATCACAATCTCTCCCCTAAATCTGATCCTGTAAACTGTTAGCCACTAATCTCTAACTATGTATGTTCCATTCAATTTGTAGCATCTTTCTAATCATTGTAAACCGCATAGAACTTCACGGTCCTGCGGTATATAAACTGTTATTATTATTATTATAGAAGGTTAAATTTAAATATCTAAGATTGAAAAATGGTAACACTGTCCTATAAAGGTATATTATTCCATACATTCCTACCAGAAGTTTGAGATCAGAGGACAAAAACCTTCCAGCAATTCCATCGCTTAGTATAATAAATACAAGACAAGATATGATCTTTGCTGTTACCGCGCCCAGAATATGGAAGTCTTTACCAGCACTTATTAAGGAAGAAAAATCGTTAGGTAAATTTAAAGGACTATTAAAATTCTGGTTGTATAAGGATGCCTTTGAGACATAGTCGCCGGATTCTCTTTTTGACCCCATTCATTGCAGAAACGTCCTTTATCCCAGGCCTCAAGAAATTTTAAAAAATAAATTAAAAAATAAAAATCTTTTTTTCTTTTTATTATTATTTTGTTAAACTTTTTAAAATTCTTATGCCCTCTCCCCCCATTGTACTTACTTTTCTTGGTTACTTTACTATTCTTACTGAAGTTCTCCCCACTTCCCCTATGTATAAGTCTGTAATGTTTGTGTTTGTTGTAGTTAGTAACTGAGACCCCGTTTTTAATTGTAAATCGCTCCTTTTACGAAGGCGCATTAGCGGTTTAACGCGCGTAATACCGCACGCTAAACCGCCGGACCTGCTAGCCGCTACCACCTCCTTTTAAGCAGGTGGTAGTTTTTGGCCAGCATGGGGGTTAGCACGTGATGAAAAGTCACACACGTTAACCCCACTAGCGCGCCTTTGTAAAAGGAGCCCTATGATAGTGCAATACATCAAAATTTTAATAAAACTTGAAACTTAGCCTAACCACCATAAGTGCCTAAGATCTTTTTCCTGCATGCAGTGTTGCAAGGGCAGGGTGGGGAGTTAAGATTTCCCCCCCTCCAAAAAAAAAAAAAAAAGCATTGTTCAGACTGAAACCTTTTCTTCCTGCCACCTGAATTTACATGCACCTTCTCATCTCTTTCTAATCCCATTTTGACAGGCTTCTCTCTTTTTGTTCTTTTAATCTTAATTCAGACAGTTGAAACATCTGTCTGAAAGTAAAAAGTGTCTGGATTTTATTCATCACAAGTATTAACATTAGCCCTGAAATAATCTCCAGATTAGTTTCATTGAAAGAAAGTCACCCTGCAATAATACCAAGTTGCTGAATGGACCAGAAGGAGAAAAGCAAAGAGGGTCTTATTTTTTTCAGAGAACTAGACTTTATTTACTCATAGGGCTCCTTTTACAAAGGTGCATTAGGGCCTTAATGTGCGGAATAGCTCGGGCTAGACGCTACTGCCTCCTTTTAAGCAGGCAGTAATTTTTTTGGCTAGCACGCGCTAATCTTGTGCATGCCCTATAAATGCTAGCGCACCGTAGTAAAAGGAGCCCATAGTGTGTTACAGGCCTCACCTATGAAAATAGAGCATTTACTGCATCTGTATGCATGAACACACACTGGGGATAATTATGTAAGTCTTTTTTGCATGTAAAAAGTGCTTTGCATGGAGAAACAAGTGCTTATATAATTGCCAGGAATATGCATGCACTACCGCATAATGTTACTTTTATGTCGTATTACAAGATATGCATATAAATGATAAAATAGTGAAATTGAGGAATGGAGGATACTTAGGGCTCCTTTTACTAGCATTTTTAGCGCGTGCAAAAGATTAGCGCGGACAAACCACGCGCTAAACAAAAAATACTAACGCAAGCTCTATAGAGGCATTAGCATTTAGTGCGCGTGGCATTGTAGCGTGTGCTAAAACCGCAAGCACACCTTAGTAAAAGGATCCCTTAGACAAGCCAATATGAAAAATCACTCCCTTAGCTTAAAACCATAAAAAGCCTAGTGAAAAGCACTAATCAGCAAAAGAAAAGGCCTCGGTTTATTGGAGAGGCGTACCCAAAACTCTTCCACCCTGATGTTCGCGAGTGGTGCTTGTAAACACAACACCGAGCAATGCGTTTGTGGTGATGTGCAGAAGCTTGGATCTTCACGCAGATAGCTGGGAATTTGTGGAGGCCCTGAAGCTGTGGCGTCGGCTGCGAAATGACCGTTGGCCCGATTGTGTGCGGTGTATCTTTTGTTACATGGCAATTCCAGCAGCATTTTTTTTCCTACATAGACTTAGTAGACAAAGACAGGTTGTTCACCCTCTCCAAGGTAGGGAGAACGAGAGGGCACTCTTTAAAATTGAAAGGGGATAAATTCCGTAGGAACATAAGGAAGTTCTTCTTCACCCAGAGAGTGGTGGAAAACTGGAACGCTCTTCTGGAGGCTGTTATAGGGGAAAACACCCTCCAGGGATTCAAGATAAAGTTAGACAAGTTCCTGCTGAACCGGGCTAGTCTCAGTTAGGGCCTCTGACACATGTAGGTGACACGTCCATCTAGGCACGAATTTATAGAATGGTGTTTGTATGGGGAAGAGGTGTTTTAGACTTATGATTAGAATATTGAGCCCTGTAAGCGTCAATAAGTTTTAGAAGGACAATAGAAGTTCTGGTTACTGTGGATGGGCAGACTAGATGGGCCATTTAGCCTTTATCTGTTATCCTGTTTCTATGTTTCTATGATGTCCTTGCCTCATTTTTTTTGTATTTTGTATTGGTTAAAAAAAAAAATTTGTGATGTTTGTCATAATTTACTATATAAGGAACACAAGCAATGCCGCTGCTGGGTCAGACCAGTGGTCCATCATGCCCAGCAGTCCGCTCACGTGGCGGCTCTTTAGTCAAAGACCAGTGCCCTAACTGAGACTAGCCATACCAGCGCATGTTCTTGTTCAACAGGAACTTGTCTAACTTTGTCTTGAATCCCTGAAGGGTGTTTTCCCCCTATGACAGACTGGGAGAGCGTCCCAGTTTTCCACCACTCTCTGAGTGTCTGATATTTAGATTTATGGTAAACTATTACCCCTAAGAATCAAACACTGTGGGGTGGTCTACGTCACAAGGACGGACCTTCTTCCCACAGCAATGGACCTGGGTGCTACGAAAACCAAGTGGCACAGAAGTAAAATGTGGAACCATATCTTGGACTTCCAGGAGTTAAAAGTGCTGAAGTTTATTAATGTCTTAAACAAATCAATGTCACAATCAGATAAAACAAAAACAGAATAAAAGCACAGATAAATGTTACGGCATGTAAAATAAAAGACCTTACACGGGCCATGTTTCAGCAATCTTTAGCCTTCCTCGGGGGTCCTTTGAACACAGTAACAAAGCAGTCAAAAAAGACAGTATTAGCACAGAAAACAGTCAGGCGCGACCTCTAGGAGCAACAACCGTGCTGGTTTGAACCTGTTAGGTGTGTCCTCTGAGTTAACTATCGTGCCGGTTACTAGAAGAAACCTACGATGAAAAATGTCAACTATTACCCCTACCTCTTAAAACTTCAGAATTATTACAGTAGTACATCTTTGCTATAGTAATGCTAAAACCATAGCATTGCTGTAGTAATTTAAGATTATAATGGCCATAGCCCACAGAATTACCATGGGAACACTGTACTGCAGTGTGTCAAATCCATGGCATTAGCAAAGGAATTCCACCCATAATTTATTAAATCTATGGCATTAGTGTAGGAATACCACCTATAATTTACTAAATCTGCAAGCATTACTATATAATTACGACTGAATTATATTTATTTATTAGGATTTGCTAAGGTAATATGAGACACTGTCTTAATTTCGGGGAAACACGGCAAGTGCCCTTATGAAGAAATTCATTCGAGGCGGTAAACTGTACCAAATCCTCCTTATCGCGGCAGATACAACACAATGGCCAATGATTTATTCCTTAATATGGCCTTAGGAATACAATGATTCAGTATTCAAAGTTATAATTATTAACACTGGAATATCAGATTGCTGAGCTAAATCTTTAGTTTAACCATAGGGAACTGGGAGTGGTTCTATAACAGTGCTTCTGATGTTATAGTGGGTGATCATTTCATATTCAGTGATCACCACATGGTTTAAATATATTAAGACAGGTGTAGAGAGGGCTCAATAAAAAATGAAGGTTCTAAACTTTAAAAAAAGCTAGCTTTGTTCAGATGGAGGTTTACATCAAGGAATTGTCTGGATGGAAACATCTGGAAGAAGTAGGAAAGCAGTGGGTAAAACTGAAAGGAGCTGTTGTAATGGCAACAAACCATTTTGTAAGAAAAGTAAGAGGAAAACAAGGCCACTTTGGTTCTCAAAAGTAGTAGCTGAGAAGGTAATGAATAAGAGGTTAGCTTTCACAAACTACAAAAGATTTGCAGAAAGAAGAGAGGCAAAAATATCTGGAAAAGTTAAGAGAGATTAGTCAAATAGTCAGGAAAGCAAAAATGCAAATAGAAGAAAAAAAATATAGCAGACATGGTAAAATGGAGGTGGGGGGGCAAATTTTTTTTAGATATATTAGTGATAGGATAAAGTTCAAAAGTGGCATTGTTAGACTCAAAGGTGAAGGTGAGGAATATGTAGAGGCTGATACAGATAAGGCAGAATTGCTTAACAAATATTTATCTTCTGTGTTCACAGCTGAAGCGCCGAAAGTGGGACCACAGAAAACAAAAGCAAATAGGGTTGGAGGTGTGATAGACCCTGATCGATTTTCAGAGGATTGTGTTTGTGAGGAGCTCGCAAAATTAAAGGTTGACAAAGTGACGAGGCCGGATGATGTGTATTTGAGTTTTCTGAGGGAACTCAGGGAAGTTCTGATGGCTCCGCTGGCTGACTTTTTCAATGCTTCTCTAGAGTTGGGAGTAGTATTGGAGGAGGGCGGATGTAGTCCTCTCCTCAAAAGTGGAAGTAAGGAAGAAATAGAGAACTATAGGCCTACAAGTCTGACTTCTGTGGTAAGTAAATTAATGGAAACATTTTAAAAACAGAGAATAGTGCAGATTCTGGAATCCAGTGGATTACAGGACCCTTGGCAACATGGATTCACTAGAGGCAGGTCTTGTTGTTGTAAGATGCCATTGACTCGTTGTTTGAGTCCTAGTGACTTGATGAACTGTGGATCTAAAAAGAAATCTGTTTTGTGTTAGTCCGGAAAGGTCCTCCATGGTTGCAGGTTGCTCTCTTCACCTGGACATGCATTTGGGCTGTAAAAATCAGAGGGAACAGTACAATTTAGGGGGTGAAGAACTTATGTTCATGAATGAGGAGGAGGACTTGGGTGTGATAGTATGTGATGATCTTAAGGTTGAAAAGATGAAGGATGCTTGGGTGCATAGGGAGAGGAATGGCCAGTAAGGAAAAGGAGGTATTGATGACTCTGGTGAGACCTCATTTAGAATATTGTGTAGAATTTTGGATGCTGCACCTTCAAAAAGATAGGATAGAGTCCGTATAGGGAAGGTTACTAAAATGGTATATGGGAACAGACTTAAAGATCTCAATATGTATACTATGCGCCATCCAGACTCCACCCCTTTATATACTGGAGATATGCACATGTTATACGATAGCGCTTAGGCACACTTTGGCATGCATATATTCTAGAATTCTAAACATTTGCATTTTAACTGGTATGTAAATGTTAGCGCCCATATTATAGAGCTATTTTGCATAGATCATCTAGGCAGACAAAATGACTTCAAAGTCGGAGTGTTCACAATTTGCAGAATATTTTATTAAAAACTCGCTGGATTTACAGTCCTTTGTAAAGTACAAAAAGGCCATGGGTAATATGTAGTCTATTTATTTACACACCTTTTTATATACTGCCGACACGTTAATGAAAACAGTCCAAGCAGTTCACAAATGAGATAATTGTTCAAAACTTTCCCTTTCCCGCCCTCTTTAATACACAGTAACTAGTAAATGACGGCAGATAAAGACCCGAGTGGTCCATCCAGTCTGCCCAACTATACATGCTTCATAAATTAATTTAGTTTAAATGGTCCTTTTTTCTTAGATATTTCTGGACCAGAAACCCAGAGCCCTGCCTGGTAGTGTGCTTAGGTTCCATCTACTGGAGTCTCAAGCTTTTAACATTTCCTAGTTGCAAACAATTTTCCTAATTTCCACAATTTTCCTAATTTCCTAATTCTTGACCCTCTCTTACAACATCAGGCAAAATCAATACAAAGTTTCTACTTACATGCAAATATGGCTTGAGAAATATTGTACCTCAGTTTTTTTATTTTGCTGGTCCTATGTTATGGAACTCTCTACCGACTGAGCTATGATTATCATCCAACCATGTCTTGTTTAGAAGTCTTTGAAAGCATATTTTTTCCAGAAAATCCTTGATGATATTTTGTATGAACAACCATATAAATATATCAGTCCTTTTATGAGATTTGCATAAATGTTTTATATTTATTATGTATGTTTTCTTTTGAATCTGCCTAGAATGTCTAAATAGAACAGGGTATAAATTTTTCAAATAAATAAATCACCCCTAATTCCTATTAAATGAAAACTCAAGCACCAAACGTAGTAAATCCGCTATTTTGACATTATGGGTACAGCCAAATTTTTACAGTCTTTACGAAAAGAACCATAATGGTCCATCAGGCATAACTCTGGAGGCATTTTGTTCCATAGTATGGACACCACTGTTGAGAATGCTCTAGACTTCCATCAACACACCACAAGATTTGCGATTAAGGGACTTCCAGTAAGCCCCCCTGCTAGAGCACAGGTTACATTTTGGAGCATAGGGCAACAATGTCTGGGTCAGACAAGTAAGGGCATTGTCATGAGGTCCCTCCTTTGAGTAAAGTGAGGTTGGCAGGGTTTCGTAAAACATTTTATAATCGGCATCGAATTGTCGGATATGCAGAATATCCATTTTTAAATGAATAGATCTACAATAAGTGCCATGCACAGCATTTTAAATTGTGATTAGGCTTGGACAAAGAGCCAATGCAACAAATCCAGTAATGGACGTATTGAAACCCAGCATAATCCCATATTTAAAGCATTACAATAACACATAAGACCAGTGGTCCATCATGCCCAGCAGTCCGCTCACGCGGTGGCCCTCTGGTCAAAGACCAGTGCCCTGACCGAGAAATAGAAAGGACTGATAACTATTCTAAATAGGTCTAAATAGGTCCAAGAAGATAATGATGTGGAGCCATGGAACTTACAAGTTATTCCACACTTTTCATGACACTTTTTGTTTCAGAGTCAAATGCATCTAGTAAATGGGCACAGGATAGGGAAACCAAGCCACTGTGACATCACTGATAAGGTTGGCTCTTAGGCATTGGTGGAATGAGGCTTTATGACATCACAATATGAAAAGTTGTGAAATAGGTCCACTGTTAGATAGGGGTTTAACTGCTGAAAAGTTCTTAGTTATTTTATTTATATTTTTATTAAACTTTCACATCAGTCACAAGAATAATCTTGTTCCATGTAACACAGGAAAGAAACCGTTTTTACCAATCAAACCAAAATCAAATACAGAAATATTAATTATCCCTTTCTTAGACCACAATAATAGGGGCTATGGAAATCTTTTAAATTGGAGATATTTAAGGTGGTATTAAATTCTAAAGAAAAAGCTTAATGTGAAACCGGTTAAAGTTCTTAGTTATAATATACAGACCTGAATGTGTGAGCCGCTTGTGTCGCACCCAGAAAAGCCTGATCCCAAATCCTTCACCTCTGAAAACACCATACAGTCACCAGTAAAATTGCATTTGTTTATTTAGGACCAGGCCATCCATAGCTAACCTGTGTTCGATGGCTTTTAACGCAGTAATCACTTTAACTCCTCTTTTCCGAGGGAAAAATAATTGCATATTCCCTGCATAGATTACCCACCACACCCAACTGTTTAATTAGGAGACTCAGTGAATGTAAAAAGAAATTGAATAACAGTGGGGAAACGCAGGAGCTCTGGGCTATCCCTGATGACAGCGAGACGGAAGCACTACAGGAATCGTTCACTACTACTCGTCGTCGTGTTAAAAAAAACAACCAACCAACCTGATCCACTTCAAGGGCTGAAACATACACCTGTTTCCCTACAGTGCGTCTGAGCAGTAAATTTAGAAAAGCTGCTGCTTCCATATGTCCAGGGTGCAAGAGAAGTTGGATTTTTTTCCTTTAACCTAAGAACATAAGAACATAAGCAATGCCTCCGCTGGGTCAGACCTGAGGTCCATCGCGCCCAGCAGTCCGCTCACGCGGCGGCCCACCAGGTCCAGGACCTGTGCAGTAATCCTCTATCTATACCCCTCTATCCCCTTTTCCAGCAGGAAGTTGTCCAATCCTTTCTTAAACCCCAGTACCATTCGCTGCCCTATAACGTCCTCTGGAAGCGCATTCCAGGTGTCCACCACACATTGGGTAAAGAAGAACTTCCTAGCATTCGTTTTGAATCTGTCCCCTTTCAACTTTTCCGAATGCCCTCTTGTTCTTTTATTTTTTGAAAGTTTGAAGAATCTGTCCCTCTCCACTCTCTCTATGCCCTTCATAATCTTGTAAGTCTCTATCATTTCCCCTCTAAGTCTTATCTTCTCCAGGAAAAAGAGTCCCAGTTTCTCCAATCTTTCTCTATCTCTCTCTTTCTGTCCCTCTCCACTCTCTCTATGCCCTTCATGATCTTGTAAGTCTCTATCATATCCCCTCTAAGTCTCCTCTTCTCCAGGGAAAAGAGACCCAGTTTCTCCAATCTCTCAGCGTATGAAAGGCTTTCCATCCCCTTAATCAATCTTGTCGCTCTCCTCTGAACTCTCTCGAGTAATGCCATATCCTTCTTAAGGTACGGTGACCAATACTGGACACAGTACTCAAGATGCGGACGCACCATTGTCCGGTACAGCGGCAGGATAACTTCTTTCGTTCTTGTTGTAATACCCTTCTTGATTATACCTAGCATTCTATTCACTTTCTTAGCGGCCGCTGCGCACTGTGCCGTTGGCTTCATTGTCATGTCCACCATTACCCCCAAGTCCCTTTCTTGGGTACTCTCATTCAATAACATCCCTCCCATCGTGGAGAGGAAGATTTTCTCTTTAACATAAAGTGGCATTTTTTAGTGGCATTCTAAATACGAGCACTTAAAGACGTTGGTATTATTTAAATGGAGGATTTTTACGCCGTTGATGCTTTGCGCGGTGAAGCTGACATTAGTTAGCTCACCGTAGCAGGATAGAGCAGAGTTGCTCTTCTTGAGTCTGAGGCTTTTTCCTTCATCTTTTGAATAAGTACATTGGTACCTGAGATGCATTTAACAGTGAGGAGGGTATTTTTGTGTATTATTTCAGTAATTTGTGTCCCCCACTGCCTTTTTGATTTAGGGGTCCTTTCACTAAGTTTCAAGTTTATTTATTGATTTGATGAATCGCTTATCCATAATTTACTAAGTGAATTACAACGAATTATATAAACATATTAAAAAACATACAAATAATATTAAGTAAAAAAAAGGGTAAAAAACAGACTCATAAACAAACGTAACAGAAATACAAAGGGATAAAGGGGAAAAGTTACATCATTAATGTTTTAGAAAATAGAGGAGAGAACATTCAGGGAGAAAACATAAGGAGGGATGACTTAACAACACTGCCTAAATCATGTTTATCTTAGAGACTAAAGGCATCCTTAAAAAGAAAGGTTTTTAGTTTATTTTTAAAATGACTGAGTTCTTTTTCATCTCTTATGTATTGTGGTAAGGAATTCCAAGTTTGGGGGGCCACTATTGAAAACATGTCGTGACGTCTAGTACCTACAACTTTTAAAGAAGACTTAGAGGAGACATGATAGAAACCTTCAAAATCATGAAGGGCATAGAGAAGGTAGACAGAGACAAATTCTTCAGGCTGTGGGAAGCCACAAGTACAAGGGGGCACTCAGAGAAATTGAAAAAGGACAGGTTTAGAACAAATGCTAGGAAGTTCTTTTTCACTCAGAGGGTGGTAGACACATGGAACGCGCTCCCGGAGGCTGTGATAGGCCAGAGCACGCTACAGGGGTTCAAGGAGGGTCTAGATAGGTTCCTAAAAGAAAAGGGGATTGAGGGGTACAGATAGAAGTGGAGGTAGGTTACAGGAGTAGTCAGAAACCACTTCACAGGATGTGGACCTGATGGGCCGCCGCGGGAGTGGACCGCTGGGCATGATGGACCTCTGGTCTGACCCAGTGGAGGCAACTTCTTATGTTCTTATGCCAATAATCCTTGAGCTAAAGATCGGAGAGTGCGTGATGAGTTATGCGGGATGAGCATCCAATTTATAAATAATGGTTCACTTGTGGATAGAGTTTTGAATACCAGAAGCAAAATTTTATAAGTAATGCGATGGTTAATGGGGAGCCAGTGCAATTCAATCAAAAAAGGAGTTGCATGATCATATTTTTTGCCTTTATGTAGAAGTTTGACGGCGATATTTTGAATTATCTGTAAACGTTTCTTTTCTTTTTGTGTTATGTTGATTAGTAACGAATTGCAATAGTCAAGCTTTGTTAAAACCAGCGAGTGTATTATAATATTTAAATATTTGGGCTCCAAAAATTTGGAGATTGAACGAATCATACGCAATCGGTAGAGGCAAGATTTAACAGTGTTACTTATATGTTCGCGATAGAAAAGATTTTCGTCAATAATAACCCCAAGTATTTTTAGGTGCGCTAATCGGTTAAATGCTAAGGCGCCCATAGAATAAAATGGGCACTTTAACATTTAGCGTGCGCTAATCGTTAGCACGCGCTAAATCGGTTAGAGCACCTTAGTAAAAGGACCCCTTAGTGAGATATTTATTTATTGCATTTGATATACTTCACCCAATACGCAGTGCGCGGGAAAGGCTGAAAGTTTGAACTTCTGAAACCGCAAAAGAAGACAGCCGTTCTAAATATGAATAAACCCTGAAGCAGCGGTATGAAAATCTGGACCGCGAAACGCTGGCCACGTTGGTGAAGAAAGAGGCGGCTATCGTTGTGACTATCGGAAAATAAGATACAAGAGATTGCATAAAAGGCTGAAAGTTGTTTTAAAACAGCTGGTGCGAATACAACGATTCGGTTAAGTTCAACTGATTTGGACATCTTTAAATTTAAGTGTTTGTCGTACGTCATATGCCATAGAATCCAGTACAAGAAAAGAAGGAAGAAAAAGTGACTTTAAAGGATTTGGATATATAAGAACATAAGAAATGCCTTCACCGAATCGGACCCTAGGTCCATCTAGTCCAGCGACCCGCACACGCGGAGGCCAAGTCAGGTGCTCTCTGATGAAGACCCTGTTTTACCTGTATCCCTCAACGTGATTTGCAAGAAGATGTGCATCCAACTTGCCCTTGTGGTTTCCGTCACAACCTCCTCCGGGAGAGCATTCCAAGCGTCCACCACTCGTTGTGTGAAATAATTAAAGAACAGGACTTTGTTATTTAACTCTCCTGGATGTGTATAGATAAATAACTACAGTGATAATAAGTTGTATAAGAAAAATAGAAAAAAGATAGGATGGTGGATTTTGCCAATGATTAAAATCAGGAGCAAAAGCAGAGTTGTATGCCAACACTGGATGGTGCATACGCTCCAAATCTGAGGCTTTTTCCCACCTTAGCACAGGAGAGGTGAACTATTATTTAAAAAGTTATTACTAATAAATATATTGGAAGCATTATTTGATTCTGTGGCACTAAAATTCAATGGATTGAAAAAAGTATTAATCAGTCTAAATCAGGGGTGTCCAACCTGCGGCCCGAGGGCCACATGCGGCCCCGGCCGAGGGCGATGCAGTGTTTTCCTCTGCTGCCCCTGGGTGTTTACCATTTTGCTGGCTCCCTCCTTTGTCTTGCTGCAGCGTTTGCGCATTTGTGCGGCCCCAGAAACATTTTTTTCGGCCAATGCGGCCCAGGGAAGCCAAAAGGTTGAACACCCCTGGTCTAAATGGTTGAATCCACTGTCTGCGAACTGAATTACTGTGCTAATTAACCAGCCAGAAATAGTTCCTGGCCAGTTAAATAACATTTGGCTGGCTAACTGCTAATATTCAGCAAGAGATAGCTAGCACTGCAAGCTGCTTCCTGCCTGTGTTGTGTGAGTTAGACAGCTAGCCTCGAATATTCAAGGGTTGGCTGGCTAAGTTTAGCAGCCAAATTGGGCCACATAAATAGCAGGGTCTATCTTTGGCTGCTAAAAACTTATCCGACCAATACTGAATATTGACTTAGCTGGTTTAACATAGTAACATAGTAGATGACGGTAGATAAAGACCCGAATGGTCCATCCAGTCTGCCCAACCTGATTCAGTTTAATTTTTTAAAATTTTTTCTTCTTAGCTATTTCTGGGCAAGCTCTATCCAGTACTGTGCTTGGGTTCCAACTGCCGAAATCTCCATTAAAACCTATTCCAGCCCATCTAAACCCTCCCAGCCATTGAAGCCCTCCCCAGCCCATCCTCTCCCAAATGGCCATATACAGACAGACACAGACTGTGCAAGTCCACCCAGTACTGGCCTTAGTTCAATATTTAATATTATTTTCTGATTCTAGATCCTCTGTGTTCATCCCACGCGTCTTTGAACTCGGTCACCGTTTTCCTCTCCACCACCTCTCTCGGGAGCGCATTCCAAGCATCCACCACCCTCTCCGTAAAGTAGAATTTTCTAACATTGCTCTTGAATCTACCACCCCAGTCGCCAGAAATGGCCCGGCATTAAACATCCGGGCTCATCGCCAACCGTGGGACTTAGCCTTGCTACCTCCAGCGGTCTGAATATTGGCCCCACTGTCTCTCAGAACATATCCATCAAAACGGCTTACAGTTCCAGGTCCAGCCCAAGAATTTAAATATAACCTACACAAAATTAAAAGAAAATAAGGAGGAAAATAGGAAAGAAAACACAAAGAAAAGAGAATTATCCTTCCCACAGTAAAAAGTTTGTAAGGAAAGTCCATTGACCTAATAACCTAAAAAGCCAAAGTAAAATTGTATGTCAGGAGCCTGGAACACACCTGTGTGACACACATCCAAATGCAGGATACACATTTCAAATCTGACATATTGTTATCACAAAATAGAAAATAAAATTCATTTTTATACTTTTTGTTGTCTGGTCATTTAATTATTCAAATCATATTGGTTCTAGGCTCTGGTTTCTGATTGTCTTCTGTTAACTTGCTCGCCAAAGTCTCCTGCCCATTTGATGTTTTCTTCCACTGCCATATCCAATATTTCTGTCTCTTTCCCACTGTATACCATCTCCCCCCTACTTTGTGCCTTGGGTCAAACTTCTCTATTCCCCTCCATGCAGCATCTCTCCCTTCCTCCCCTCCATTATCATGTGCAACATTTCTTTCTCTCTCCCCATGCACCATCCCTCCCTGCTCTTCACCCTGCTCTTCATCCTATGTCTAGCATTTTTCCTTCTCTCTTCTCCATGCATGTCTCCCTCCCCTCCAACATGTGCAGAATTTCTCCCTCTCACGCCTTTCTACCTCTTTGTTGCATCTCCTTTCCTCTTCTCCATTCCATACCCAACAATTCTTCTTCTCTCCCCTCTCCCCCAATGTGCAGCAGCTTTCTATCCCTACCTCCTATCCCCATGTGCAGCACTTCCAGACCCAACTGACCCCCCCCATCCCATCATGAGATTTTTTTGTGACCTGCTCTGCCAGGGCTTTTCTTTGCCTAAACATCAGTGATGTCATCAGTGATGCGGCAGAGGGAAGGTCCCAGCGTGCCGTAAGAAGCCTGTTCAGAGCAATCTTTCATTGTCAGCCTTAACTCGCTGCTTTGCTGGTGTCAGGCCTTCCTCCTGTTTCCATGAAGGCAAAACCCAGCAGAGAAGAAAACCCGACCGCGTAGAGCAGAGAAGTTCCTGGACCATGATGCCGACCTTGGGAGCACCCCCTTATGGTCTGCACCCGGGGCAGACTGCCACCCCTCCCCCTGCCACCACCTTGGTAACACCACTGCAGCTAAATGCAAATTTAATTCCTGCATATTCATGGTAGTAATCCTGAAAATGCTATTGGCTGAGTGTGCCTCCAAGAGAGGATGGGGAAGCATTGCTCTACTTGCTGTAAGCATTAATGGTAGGCTATCATTTGCAATGACATAAAAAAATGTCAACAATATATCTCACACCATTATATGTCGTTAAGAAATGAAAATGAGTTGAAAAAACCTGACAACATTTTTTTCAAACCATTGTGCGTGCACATACTATCAAGAAAGAATGTGTACTCTCCCATTTAAATAAGGCACACTCTTCGCCAAGAAGTCATACTCTTAATGACATTGCACCCGTAATGACAAAATGGCCAAGAATGCCCAAATAAAATGAATAATCCTTGAAACATTGCCTGCAGAGCATTCTTAATGCCAGCTGACCCGAGGTTCTGGCTGTAAAGTATTAATTTTCTTCCACTGGCATCATTAATAAACCCTTCAGGTTGATATCAACTGCAACTGAGTTACATATCTAGCTGAAAATAGGCAACCAGACAACCAAGGCTCTTGACTCTAATAGGCAAATGATTATCAGAGAATTGAGCTTCTGAGCTCAGCCTTTCATCGTCCCCATGATTTCCAATTCAACACTGAAAATTCGAGTCCATTTTCCAACACCAACTCATTATGAACAGGTCTTTGTTTGTGTAATTGCCGTTCAGCAGTAGAGGGCAATCTGGAATTCAGACTTAATGAAAATAAATATGTTTACCTGTGTCTGGATTTATGGTAAAGAATCCCTGTGTATTTCCAGTTGTGATTTGAAAAGTTAATTTTCCATTGGCACTTGTGTCTGCATCCCAAGCTTCCAGCTGAAGGACAAAGACATTCTGGGGAGAATTCTCAGTGACAGAGGCATAGAAGGCAGGTTGTGAGAGCTGAGGTGTGTTGTCGTTGATATCTGTGACTTCAATGTAAACCTCAGCAATAGAAGAGAGGGGCTGTGACCCCAAATCTGTGGCTTGCACAGTCAACCAGTAGTGGGAGGTTCCTTCATGGTCCAGAGGAGCTGTAGTCCTTATGAGGCCTGTAAGTCAGGGAAAATTTCAGATGTGAAATTATTGTGAATCTCAGCAACAGTCCGAGTTTCTCATGCAATAGATTCCCATTATCGTTCTGGAAATGCTTTATGCCTATCAGTCTATCAAATCACTGTCTTGGTATCACCGTGTCAGTCTGTGAGATTCTGTATTATAATATCTGTGATTTTAAACAAAAATGTTGTATAAAAAAATCTATAATGATAAAATGCATACAGTACATAAATTGGCAATTAATGTGTGGTAACACCGGGATACTTTAGTTCGGTAAGTTCCCACTACTGAAATTCTCTTTTGTTAATAAATTGAACATGCTTTGAACACTGGCGTTTAGAAAACATCTCAGAGGAGTCTCTTGCAAATGAGGCTTCATGTGCTAATGTTGCCATTAACACGTGACTGTTTCCAAAAATTAGCTCATGAGCCCTTACCACCACCTATTTGGTTTGCAGTAAGGCAGGGGTGTCAAAGTCCCTCCTCGAGGGCCGCAATCCAGTCAGGTTTTCAGGATTTCCCCAGTGAATATCCATGAGATCTATTAGCATATACAATGAAAGCGGTGCATGCAAATAGATCTCATGCATATTCATTGGGGAAATTCTGAAAACCCAACTGGATTGCGGCCCTCAAGGAGGGACTTTGACACCCCTGCACTAAGGGCCATGTGCTAATTTCATACTAATCAGTTAGCATGCTGTAATATGGCTGTGCTAACTGATTCATGCTGCCATGCTCACTCTGCCTTAATTACCTGTGTCTTCTTCAATACTGAAGGCTGTAAGACTTGTGCCATCTCTGATGGAATACACAATTTCTCCATCTTTCCCCTTATCATGATCCTGAGCTGTCATCGTTATCACGGACGTTCCAATGGGCAAGTTTTCTTGAACCCAGCCTCTGAAGACAAAGGAGGGAAACTGAGGTGGGTGCAAGTTCTCATTGACATCAAGAACGTCAACTTCTACATAACACACTGAAGACTGAGAAAGGGGCTGCCCACCATCACTGGCTTTCACTGTTAGATTGTAAAAGCTTGTCTTTTCAAAATCCAATTCTCTTTCCAACGTAAGAGCTCCTGTGATCTTTTCCATACTAAATATTCCTTGTTCATCACTATTAAGGGTGTAAGTTATCTCTCCTCTAGGTCCAGAATCAGCATCTATAGCTTCTACAAAGAATAAAATAGTCCCCAGAGGCAGGTCCTCAGGTGCTTTCACTTTTCCCAGCGCTGGTATGCAATGCGGGGTGTTGTCATTTATGTCTTCCAAAACCACAATCAGGTCAGTAATTGAAAAAAGCTGTTGACCTACTTTGGGCTGGTCCCTGGCTTCTATTTTAAGTATGTATTGAGGCCAAATTTCTCTGTCAAGAACACCGGTTACTGTTATCTGCCCTGTGGTTTCATCAATGGCAAATTTGTCTGTAGAAGTTATAATAGAGTATTTTATTCTCCTGTTGTCTTCTATATCTGCATCTTCAGCTTTCACCTGAATTATGGCACTGCCTATGTTGGCATCTTCTGGGATAGTCACCTGATATCCAAGTGATGGAAATCTAGGTGTATTGTCATTGGCATCTAATATGTTTACTGCCAGCAACTTCCAGGATGACTTCTGAGGAGTCCCAAGGTCATACACTGTAATATTAAGAATGTAAAAGCTTGTTTTTTCACGGTCTAAGGGAGAGAAGACTTTGAGAAGACCTGTTTCAGGGTCAATGGTAAAGCAACTGTCTTCATTTTTATCAGAAATCACATAGACCAGTTTGCCATTAAATCCAGTATCAGGATCAGTGGCTACCAAGTGGACAATAGTAGAATTGATTGTGATGTCTTCCATAACATCAATGGATACTGGAAAACTGTTATCAAACTTTGGTGCATGACTGTTTATTAGATGAATGTTCACAGAGACATCTTCCTCTTGGTATTTATCCTCAGACTGAGTTAGAACTGAGTCAATAATAGTATCTTTTAGCTTCTTTAGCACTCCTGTTTCTTCACATTGAATGGAGACTGGGAGGCCAGGGCTTGTGGTGGTAATGTTAACAGTTGTAGGCAAAGAATAATATTCTCCATCTGTCGCAATTATTTTCAAAGAGTAGAAGGATGGGAGGATATTTGAATGATATTGGAAAGATTCTTTGAGTGAAATCATTCCTGATATGGGATCTAAATCAAACTTCTGCAGTTCATTTCCAGACGAAATCTCATACTTAACATGATGGAGCTCATCCAAATCAACTGCAGACATAAAAATGATGTTTTCCCCAATGGGTAGGTCTCTTGGAATGCTTATATTACAATTTACTTTCTCAAACATTGGTACATTGTCATTTAGGTTGTTTAGGGTGAGAGAGACATAGACTTCAGTCTCACGCCGAAAAGGAGAACCACAATCTGATGCCCAAACATGCAAACTGTACAATCTTCGAGTCATTTCATAGTCCAGTGACTTAGATGTTGAGATGATGCCGGAAAATGTATCTATAGCAAAAGGAACTGATCGCTGATTAGACAGTGTATAGGTTAACAATCCATTTTCTCCTCGATCAGCATCTGTAGCACTTACTTGAAATACACTAGTTCCAACTGGGATATTTTCATTAAAAGTGCCATGATATGAGGATTGTCTGAAACTCGGGGCATGGTTGTTGCAATCAATTATATCTACATAAACTGTAGCAGAAGCCTGAGTTGTTGTGGCTGTAACTTCTAATTCAAAGTGGAACTGATTTTGAATAAGTTTACTGGTAGTTATCAGTCCAGTGTGAGGATTGATTTTAAATATTGTACTATCAGGAGTGGGTTTCAAAAAGTATTTCAGATTTGGAAAGCCTGCATTAACTTTAACCATAGTAACCTGGCTGCCAGGTGGAGCACATTCACTGAGAAGGACTCTATAAATATCTTGCTGAAATCTGGCAGAGACATACCTGGATGGAGGAATGTAAATTGTTTTTATTTGTGAATGGAGTGGTGGATTACCCTTGTCTTTGGCCTGTAGACTAAGATTGAAACCAAATGGATTATCCAACCAGTTGATCTCTTTGGTTGCCACAACCATAAACTCATTACTTCCTGCATAGGATTTCACGATCTTGAAAAAGTTGTTAGAATCTCCAGACTTGATGTCTAAAGATTGAACTTCCATTTCAGAGGCATCCACAACCAAAGTAGCACAGAGCAAATTCTCAGGCAAGTTGCATGTTGTCACTTGCACTTCAGTAATGCTTGGTGGCTTTTTGAGAGCTGATTCTACTTGAACCACAAAACTTGCCAAGTCTCCAAACCTGTTGTCTTCGGAAATTTTCTTCATTCTGTCTACAGCAAGAACCTGAAGTTCATAGTTGTTTCTTTGGGTGGCATTTAACGTTCCAGTTAAGGTCACAGCTCCACTAGTGGGATGGACAGAAAATAAAGTATTCCTGGGGTTGAAGGTATAGTAAAACATGGCATTCTGACCCAAGTCAGCATCAGTGGCACTTACTTTGCCAATGGTGGTCTTTAGAGATGTATTTTCTTTAACAGACAATCTATAAGAAGGAGGTGAGAACAGAGGTTTCAAGTCATTTCTATCCAAAATATGAATTATCACCTTGGTGAAGGCTTCATAATTGAATATTTTCTCTGAGGCTTGAATAGTTAACACGTAGATGTCTTTTACTTCTCTGTTTAACAGGGCTGTGTTACCACTTCTAGTCCTTATCCTCAAGAAGCAGAAATTTCCAACCACTTGCTCCTCAGTTTTAAAGAAGCCCATGGTGTCTCCAGATGTTATTCGGTACTTAACGACCCAATGTGGGTCTGCCATGTAGACTCCCATTTTGAGATGACTCTCCGCATAAGTCTTTGGGGCAGAGTTCTCGTAGATTGTAGCATTGTAAATATTCTGGGTAAAGTGCAAAGATGAAACATTGTCTTTCTCCAGGTCCCCTTCACAGACTTCACAGTGCATCAGGAAAATTAAGAAGCCAACGATTCGTTTCTTTGAAGGGGGTCTCATGATGAGGACTCCTTGGTTGTCCTAATTAGAGTGAAAAAAAGGAATATCAGTGAAGCAAAATTATAATGGAAAATAATAAGCAAGTACTACTGACATACACAACATGGCGCCCTACCACATATCAACCAAACTCCCGCCCTACGTCCCCAAACCGACCCCTCCATTCCCAGGAGGAAACATGGCTACAATTACCCCTGGCCGATCCTACTCCCAATTCATAGCAAGATACTGGAATCAACTACCTCCACATATTAGATCCCTCAAAGGACTTTTGAACTTTAGAAAGGCAATAAAAACCTACCTCTTCACCTAATATTTATTCTATATCACCAACTCGGGATGAATCTGTATTAGATGATCTCCACTATAGCCCCTACTGCCTTAATTGTCTGTATCTCGTTTGTTTTCATTATTATGTATGTTACCTTGTAACCCGCTCTTTGGGGAGGACGGGCTATAAATCAAAATAAATAAATAAATAAATAAAAGTTATACCTACTATTTACCCATCATATACTGTACATGGTTAGGTAAACCGTGCCGAGCTCTACGCTTGTGGAGATGGTGCGGTATACAAACCTAAGGTTTAGTTTAGTTTAGTTATATTGTAGCAGATGAATTTCATTCTTGAACGTATAACATTTTTCTCCCCCCTTGCCCCGCCCCGATCCATAGTTTATTAAGTTTCAAGTTTATTAAGATTTTATATATCGCCTATCAAGGTTATCTAAGCGGTTTTTACAATCAGGTACTCAAGCATTTTCCCCTCTCTGTCCCGGTGGGCTCACAATCTATCTAACGTACCTGGGGCTATGGAGGATTAAGTGACTTGCCCAGGGTCACAAGGAGCAGCGGCGGGATTTGAACCCACAACCTCAGGGTGCTGAGGCTGTAGCTTTAACCACTGCACCACTATAGAAATCAAAATGTAGTAAAAGTGAACCACGAATAGGACAATCAAGCCATTGTGACATCACTGATGAGGCTGGCTCTTATTGGCAGATGAGGCATTATGATGTCACAATACCAGCTCTGGTTATCAGAGGCTGAAACTTTTCACACTATTTATTTATTCAATTTTCTATACTGTTCTCCCAGAGAAGCTCAGAAGGGTTTACATGAATTTATTCAGGTACTCAAACATTTTCCCTATCTGTCCCGGTGGGCTCACAATCTATCTAACGTACCTGGGGCTCTGGAGGATTAAGTGACTTGCCCAGGGTCACAAGGAGCAGCACGGGGTTTGAACCCACAACCCCAGGGTGCTGAGGCTGTAGATCCAACCACTGCGCCACACACATACCACTCTTGTACGCAAAACCTTTGGTGGTTTGCATTTCAAAAGGCCACAGTTATACATTCATCCTGGGCCTGCAGTATAAAAAAAAACGCACATTGGGGTTGGTACTACCGCTGACTCCATGAGTGCTTTTGAATATCGACCTGATTATGTTTTCAGAGAAACCGTGCAAACGAAGATGATCTGATTTGTACAATGCAGGTGCTTTTCACAGCATAAAGAAAGGATTAGGCCACTTAAATCAGACAAGGATGAGCAAGAGAGGGGTTTAGGGAGGAAAGCTTCTCTTTCTTTGCCTCCAAGTACTTTTATAACCATCAAAATGCATAACAAGAACATAAGCACCTCATAGATAAATGGATTTAATTTAACAGTTTTGCTACTTGATGTGACAGTTGTCTTGAATGCCATGTGTACCAGCAGAAATGGTTTGCGCTCTTAAAGGTAAACTTGCTATTTAATAATAATAATAATAATTTTATTCTTATATACCGCCAAAGCCATGGTAGTTCGAGGTGGTTTACAACAAGAAGAGCTGGACAATCAGGGAAAATAATCACAATGAAGTCGTCGAATACATGTGGAGAGGGCGGGTACAAGTTGAGTCAGAGCGATAGACACAGTGTAGAGACATCGAGTACATGTAGGGAGCGTACATGGTAAGGCATTAAGAATTCTTGGTTACAAATCGGTTGAACAGGTTTGTTTTAACTAGTTTTCTAAAGTTAAGATAGGATGAGGAGTTCTTAATGAGGCCAACCATTCTGTTGGCCTGCCTGGAAAGCAAGAGGTCTACCCAGGTATCTCTTGAATCGGCAGGCCTTTAAAGTTGGGTGGCTAAACATGTGTACCCTGCAAGTAGGCCTGGTGGAACGGTCCAAGTTGAAGTGGGAAACCAGGTATATGGGGGCCAAACCTTGAATGGTTTTGAAACATAGACGGGCAAATTTACCCTGTCCTTACTGCTGAAAACCTAACTAAACTAAACCTTAGGTTTGTATACTGCGCCATCTCCACAAGCGTACAGCTCGGCACGGTTTACAGGGTTAGGTTGAAAAGGAGCTACAATGAAGGGTTATAGGAAAGGAGCTAGGAAGATAAAGAACCAAAGAGCGGGAGGTGTTAGATTTTTGAAAAGAGCCAAGTTTTCAGGTGTTTGCGGAAGGATTGGAGGGAACTTGAAACTCTGAGCGGGGATGTGAGGTTATTCCAGAGTTCTGTGGTTCTAAAGGGGAGGGATGTTCCTAGTTTTCCTACGCGGGATATACCTTTTGTAGAGGGGAATGATAGCTCCGAGCTAGCTTTTTGGTATCTGATGAGAGAATTTCGGAGAAATAGCCTAGGGGGGACCCAGCTCTAAAAGGGGGACAGGAGGGGTGGTCTCAGGCTCGCCAGAGCTCGGGACCCATGGCCCCACCCCTAGGCCTGCCTAGTTCCATCCAGCCCCACCCCACTCCACCCAAGTCATGCCCTGTTCTGCCCCAGCCCTGCCCCCCTCAATGTGTTCTCATGCTCGGAGCCGCGTCGGGAGGGCACTTTTGCATGCGCAGGTGTGTAATGCAATGATGTCGCATGAATGCGCGTATGCCCTCCCGACGTGGTCCCGAGATGGAAGTTTTTCAAACCGTGGACAAAGGGCCGGGTTTTGAAAAGCCGTCCAGACTCCCGGACATGTCCTCTAAAAAGAGGACATGACCGGTTAAATCTGGTCTGGACATCTGGTAACCCTAGCCAGAGCACACATCTGTAATGAAGGCATTGCAGGTTTACCCTTTGGAACAACTGCCTTGGCTATCACTAGTATATGCCGGATAACTCTAAGCTTTCTTGGATATATATCATTATGTCTTATTTGCTCTCCTCCCAGCCGCCGTCCACTCCTTAGCACAGGCTCCCTGTTTGACTGAGCACTCGCACAAGAGCTCTACATACTGCACAACCCTAGTGCACATGCTCCAGGCACATTCCTCCCCCTTAACTTCCCAATGCTCAATGCTAACGGCATGGATATAATTTTGTACACCATTAGTGTTGAGTTTTGGGACTTTATTTTTCTGCACTGTTGTCACGGTATTTTCCAGCGCTGTTCCATACAGCACCTGAGCTTTCAGCATTGGTCTATCGGCTTTCAGCACTTCGTACAGAAACAGAGTCACATACAGTACAACCAATCGAGCATGAATAAAATATAGTAGTGATAATGTAAAGCCTCCTAAAATGACAAAGAGGCTACTGTTCTGCCATTGCCTTCACGCAGTCCTGCCAGTCTGGAGCATAGCTATGGGCGGGCCTTGCCCACCCAATCTCAGCTCAGACCCTCGCAGTTTCTCTCACGGCCGCGCCGGCCCCCGCTTACAGCGGCGCTGCGCGTGCAGCCTAGCATGCCGCCTGTGAGGGAGGGCGAGTCGCCACCTGCCCGCAGCTCCAGCTCTGGAGGTGGGAAGCAGGCAGGGCTCGATGGTGCGCTCGCGCGGTCACACTCCTCCAGGGAGGCCTGTCTACTTTGGGCTCAGGCCCGTCTAAAATTGGCTGTCTAGCTACACTGCTGCTACCAAAGCGCCTTGCTTTTGGCGCCGCTGTTACAGTACTGTTCCCTGCTCTGTCATTCCTGGGCATCTTTACTACGCTGTATTACAGCATATGGTGGTTTTGTTTGTATCTTTCTTGGACTTTCAATTGAACAGAACCTAGAGTGCCAGAAGACTTCCTTGTGGGTTTGTGCGTGCCCCCCCCCCCCTAAAAAAAAATTGGTTCATTTTTCATATTTTCTGAATTTTTCCCATTTTCAAGTATCTTTTCAGTTTAATTCAAGCAATTGAGCCCGTGGTCAGTACTGAGCCTGGACATTTTGGTGACCAGCATTAAATATCGGTTTTAATTTTGGCCGCTATAAACTTATAATATGTGCGTGCAATTGATTCACACATTAACATTTTTTTTAGATACCCAAATGAACTGAAAACTCACGACTGCAGTTTGCATCTTAAGTTGAAAAGAGGAGAGAGTGATATTCATTTTTTGTGCTTCCTCTGCCAAAAGTACAGTAAAACCTTGGTTTGCGAGTATAATTCTTTCCAGAAGCATGCTGGTAATCCAAAGCACTCGTATATCAAAGCGAATTTCCCCATAGGAAATAATAGAAACTCAGACGATTCGTTCCACAACCCCAAAACTTTAATACAAAATGTTATACATACTTGTATTGCAAGACTTTGCTCTTTTAGAACAGTCAATACACTCTTGCAGTGTCAGAGAGAAGAACCATCGGCTCAGTTGTGATGTGTGTATACTGTATGTACTTGTATTGTAAGACATTGCTTGTATATCAAATGTTTTGCTTGTCTTGCAAAATACTTGCAAACTAAGTTACTTGCAATCCAAGGTTTTACTGTACATGTCTTTGATCAACCATTTCAACTACCTTGCCCTAAATTAAAAAAACCAACAAAGGTAGATGCTAAATAAACTGCAAGAACAGCGCATTTGGAGAATCATACACTGCCTGCCCCAGACCCTGCTCTGACAGGCCTGTGCAAAAAAGAATATCTTCCTTAAAATAAGGTAATGCATTTTACCCCATGACCCCATCTGACAAGACTAAACTGGTTATGAACAAAGATCTCAGATTAATTTCATTGAGTAGGTGTGAATACTTATTAAAAAAAACAAAAGTACCTCAATTTCTGGGCTCTGTGTGGGCTACAGACTCGATGGGTTTCCCTGAAAAGCATGCAGAAAGCATTTTTTTCCTGTAACGTAAAGGATCTGGAAGACCTAAAAGTGCAGCATAAAGGTTAGGAATTAAAAAACTTTCGTTATCGCAGACCTAATTGACTGAAGAGGGTGAACTCAGTTTTGCTAATGGCGGTATCTCTGAGAGAAGCAACAGGAAGTAAAGCATGGCAATGCTGCAACGAGGTTTTTCTACATCAATTTCCAATGCAAAAGAATATTGCATCAAAAACCTCACATGCTGCTAATGGGATTTGTGCACAGTTCCGATATAATGCACCCTATATCTATGTCCTCAATGCCGACTCGTTTCACATGGGCAGACTCTCAGTAGCTCAGATAAAATGTCATTGTTTATTTCTTACTCATATTTACTTCTGGGATTTTTTTTCCTCCGAAATATAACATCTTGTGTTCTTCTTATCAACTATCAATTACTGCTTCCTTACTTTACACAATACATAACATAAGAATAGCCTAACTGGGTCAGACCAATGGTCCATCAAGCCCAGTAGCCCGTTCTCACGGTGGCCAATCCAGGTCCCTAGTATCTGGCCAAAACCCAAGGAGTAGCAATATTCCGTGCTACCGATCCAGGGCAAGCAGTGACTTCCCCCGTGTCTTTCTCAATAACAGACTAAGGACTTTTCCTCCAGGAACTTGTCCAAAACTTTTTTTAAACCAGCTACGCTATACGCTCTTACTACATCCTCTGGCAACGCATTCTAGAGCTTAACTAATCTCTGTTACCGCCGTGGCCAGCGCTAAAATCATGAGTACGGTTTTGTAAAGGAAAGGGTAAAAAATGTGTACATCTGGTAGTGCTATAGTAGTAGTAGCAAACAGAAAAAAAGAAGGAAGGGGGGGAGATATAATCTATTTAGAGGTCCTTTTACTAAGGCGTGCTAGCTGTTTTAGCATGCGCTAAACAATAACGCGTCCATAGGATATAATGGATGCGTTAGCATCTAGCGCGCACTAATATTTAGCGTGTGTTAAAACGGCTAGTAAAAGGACCCCTTATTTTTTAAAAAATTTGTATCTCGCAGCATCCACAGTCCTGTGTTGGTTCCACTAATACACACATAATCAGATTGTGACAAAACAAACAATACAAATAAAGCAAATATTTTATTATTATATAGGCAGGTTTCTATAAAGACCAAAAGATAGATTTGGCACAGTGGTTAAAGCTACATCCTCAGAATCCTGAGGTTGTGGGTTCAAATCCTGTGCTGCTCCTTGTGACCCTGGGCAAGTCACTTAATCCCCCTTTGCCCCAGGTACATTAGATAGAGTGTGGGACAGACAGGGAAAAATGCTTGAGTACGTGAATAAATTCATGTAAAGCAGGATAGAAAATTGACTAAGTAAATAGTGTGAAAAGTTTCAGGGTCTGATAAGCAGAGCTGGTATTGTGACATCATAATGCCTCCAATAAGAGCCAACCTCATCAGTGATGTCACAATGGCTTGATTGCCCTTTACTTGGCTCACTTTTGCTGCATTTTGATTTCTAGAGTGGCGCAGTGGTTAGAGCTACAGCCTCAGCACCCTGAGGTTGTGGGTTCAAATCCTGTGCTGCTCCTTGTGACCCTGGGCAAGTCACTTAATCCCCCTTTGCCCTAGGTACATTAGATAGAGTGTGAGCCCACCGGGACAGACAGGGAAAAATGCTTGAGTACCTGAATGTAAACCACTTAGACTATAAGTGTTATGTAAATGCTTAAATAAATATTGTAAAATTTATAGACCGTCAAAAAACTAAAGGGTTTGCAATAATAAAACGTCCATAAATTAACATCACAAAATAAGGTTGTAAAATCTGTACTCTTAAAAAAAAAAGTATCTTCTGCTCCAAACTCACCCCCCCCCCCCTTTTATACTAAACCGCTCCCGATGCTCATAGGAACTCTATGAGCTTTGGGAGCAGCGCGGAGCATTCAGTGCGACTCCCTGCACTGATAACCGCTATCTCGGGGAGGGGTCAGCCCAAAACATCACAAAATGCTGTAACAAGCGGCTGACTTTTTAACTGTTTCTTAAACCGATTTGAACATAATCATAACTGCCCTACCAAGGCATACCACAGCTTAACACCAGCAACACACATATCTCCCCCGTAATATCGGGTCCAATAACGTTTGGATTTTGGATCGCAGGAATCTACTTGACCGATAAGGTACAACTTGGCAAAAATACCATGATATTTGATGGCAAAATGGTGTGGTAAAAAACAAAAGGAATTGACCCCAAAATATCCACAAAGAAGAAAATCCAGAGAAAACAAAAAAAAAACTCTGTGGAGTGACGATGTTCCTAAATGGACTTTATTTGAAAGTGTCAAAGTTCCAAAGGTACACTGAAATCATCCACATAAAATAATTCCATCCACATAAAAGTAAATCATCCACATAAGAGCCTTAAAGGACCTAGTCCGCTAGGGATACAGGACCCAACATGGTCCACGTTTCGACAAAAAGTCTTCTTCAGGGGTCCCCAAAATATCCACAAAGAAGAAAATTCAGAGAAAACCAAAAAATCTCTGTGGAGTGACGATGTTCCTAAATGGACTTTATCTGAAAGTGTCAAAGTTCCAAAGGAACACTGAAATCATCCACATAAAAATAAATCATCCACATAAGAGCCTTAAAGGACCTAGTCCGCTAGGGATACAGGACCCAACACGGTCTGCGTTTCGACAAAAAGTCTTCTTCAGTGTCTCACTTCCGGCTCACCACACAATTGTTTCCCACGTACTCACCTTTATAGGACCCCCAGGGACCCCTGAAGAAGACTTTATGTCGAAACGCAGACCGTGTTGGGTCCTGTATCCCTAGCGGACTAGGTCCTTTAAGGCTCTTATGTGGATGATTTATTTTTATGTGGATGATTTTTGGAACTTTGACACTTTCAAATAAAGTCCATTTAGGAACATCGTCACTCCACAGAGATTTTTTTTTGTTTTCTCAAAATGATGTGGTAGCCATGTTAGTCCGCTTTTAATAAATAGAAAAAAACAAAAGAAGAAAAGATGATACCTTTATTTATTGAACTGAATACATTTTTTGACTAGCTTTTGAAGGTCAGAACATATAGACTCGAGAGTAAAGGGCCATCATATGAAGCTGAACAGAGGGAGGCATCAAAGAAATGCAAAAACAAACAAAGAAACTTACTTTTCAGTGAAATGGAGATAGGCGCCTGGATCTGATATCCAGTCAAGGTAGCCAGTCAGAATAGTGGCAAAAGACATATAAGAAGGGAACAGACACAGAGAAGTCTTAGTGAGAAGGGCAAGGAGAAGAAGACCACAGATCAAATAAAAACCATAACAACACAGAAGGGAGAGCACATATAGGCAGGCTGGGTAGACCAAGTGGTCCCTTTTCTATCTACTGACATCTCTTATTTATTTTTTCACTTTTCTATACCGTTCTCCCAGGGGAGCTCAGAGCGATTTACATGAATTCATTCAGATACTCAAACATTTTTCCCTGTCTGTCCCGGTGGGCTCACAATCTATCTAATGTACCTGGGACAATGGGGGGATTAAATGACTTGCCCAGGGTTACAAGGACCAGCGTGGGTTTGAACCCACAACCCCAGGGTGCTGAGGCTGTAGCTTTAACCACTGCGCCACTCTAGAAATCAAAATGTAGCAAAAGTGAGCCAAGTATAGGACAATCAAGTCATTGTGACATCACTGATGAGGTTGGCTCTTAGGCATTGGTGGAATGAGGCATTATGATGTCACAATACCAGCTCTGGTGATCAGAGGCTGAAACTTTTCACACTATTTATTCCAGGGGAGCTCAGAATGGTTTACATGGATTTATTTTGGAACTCAAGCATTTTTCTCTGTCCTGGTGGACTCACAATCTTTCTAATGTACCTGGGGTAATGGGGGGGATTAAGTGACTTGCCCAGGGTTACAAGGAGCAGCGTGGGTTTGAACCCACAACCCCAGGGTGCTGAGGCTGTAGCTTTAACCACTGCGCCACTCTAGAAATCAAAATGTAGCAAAAGTGAGCCAAGTATAGGACAATCAAGTCATTGTGACATCACTGATGAGGTTGGCTCTTAGGCATTGGTGGAATGAGGCATTATGACGTCACAATACCAGCTCTGGTGATCAGAGGCTGAAACTTTTAACACTCTTTATTTATTCAATTTTCTATGCCGTGCTCCCAGAGGAGCTCAGAACAGTTTACATGAATCTATTCAGGTACTCAAGCATTTTTTCCTGTCTGTCCCAGTGGGCTCACAATCTATCTACATTTCTGTATTTCTAGTGACTAAGGAAGGAAATAGAACTCAGACTGGCAGGCACATCAGAGACTCCCAAATAGGTAGACAAAGGGCTCCTTTTACAAAGCTGCGCTAGCGGTTTTAGCATGCGCTAAATTGCCACGTGCGCTAGACGCTAATGCCAGCATTGAGCTGGCGTTGGTTCTAGCCGCGCAGCGCGAGTTTAGTGCATGCTAAAATTCTGCGTGCATTAAAAACGCTGTCGCAGCTTTGTAACAGGAGCCCTAAGTGAACTGAGTACGTTGTCTTTGATGCCTCATATTGTCTTTCAAATCTGGTCAACATCTAGTGATTCAATGAAGACGTAAAAGAGCTCAGGGCACTGCATCCTTGCGTGTTCTAGGTGTACTTGCCTCAGGCCCGCAGAGGGAAAAAAGTAGGTGAATCTGCCTAATATTAGTTCTGAAGCTGACTCAGTCTGGCTAATACAGTATCTGTGAATGTGGCGCTGCTGTGGGAAACCAGAACATGAAGCCTATGTGACTTGCAATATCTGGCCTGACCGCTTTTTCTACTCTGCTGACGCAGGGTGGGACTGGAATAAAACTGTTCCTTGAAAGGGAGGCCAGACTCTGTTTTCTGTGTCGGAAATTGCACACAGAAGGCCTCTCTGTTCATCACGGATTGTAAAGAGATTCCCTTTCCAAACAGCAAGCAATTCAAATGAACATTTGGGAGGCAATGCCACACCCGAGGCTGTGTGGTGAGAGCCTATTTTAGAATGGGAGCTAGGTGCCACGACTCTTGTCATTGTAGGATACTTTGTAACCCAGTATTTGATTTACCTGCCCACACTTACACTAGCCATGGAGCTGGTGTAACTGCAGGTGCATACAATAATAATAATAATAATTTTATTCTTATATACCGCCATACCCAGCGAGTTCTAGGCGGTTCACATCAATTAGATTAGGATCCGCATTAGATTTACAACAATTTATCAGATTTACTACAAATTTAGCCGAACTTGGCAGATGAAGAAGGAAGAGGGGAGAAGAAAGGGGAGAAAGAAGCGATCGTGAAGGAGGAGATGAGCCGAGCGAAGGGCCAGGCAATTGCCGGAAGGGGGGACGGTTATGGGTCTTGTTTGCTGAATAGGTAAGTTTTGAGTAATTTTCTGAAGCCGAGGTAAGTGGGGGCCTCGAGTATCATTTGGGCTAGCCATGGGTTCAGCTTGGCTGCTTGGAAGGCGAAGGTTCTGTCTAGGAATCTTTTGAAATGGCAAAGCTTTAGCGAAGGGAAGGCGAACAGGTGCTATTTATAGAATTTCCCCCTATAAGCCTCCACGTAGTCATCAGACAGTGACCTCCTTTGATTTAGAATCAATTACATAGAAACATAAAAACATGATGGCAGATAAAGGCCAAATAGCCCATCCAGTCTGCCCATCCGCAGCATCCATTATCTCCTCCTCTTCCTAAGAGATCCCACGTGTCCCACACTTTCTTGAATTCAGACACAGTATTTGTCTCTACCACCTCTACCGGGAGACTATTCCACGCATCTACCACCCTTTCTGTAAAAAAGTATTTCCTTAGATTACTCCGGAGCCCGTCACCTCTTAACTTCATCCTATGCCCTCTCATTCCAGCGCTTCCTTTCAAATGAAAGAGACTCGACTCATACGCATTTACGCCATGTAGGTATCTAAACATCTCTATCATATTTCCCCTCTCCTGCCTTTCCTCTGAAGTATACATATTGAGATCTTTAAATCTGTCCCCATGTCCTTATGATGAAGACCACGCATGCACGCAACCTTTTTACATCTTTTTGAAGGTGGGTCTCCAGAATTGTACACAATATTCTAAATGAGGTCTCACCAGAGTCTTATACAGGGGTATCAATACCTCCTTTTTCCCAGTGGCCATACCTCTTCCTATGCAACCTTGCATCCATCTAGCTTTCGCCGTCACCTTTTCAACCTGTTTGGCCACCTTAAGATCATCACATACAATCACACCCAAGTCTCGCTCTTCTGTCGTGCACCCCCTAAACTGCACCATTCCCTCAGGTTTTTGCAGCCCAAATGCATGACCTTATATTTCTTAGCATTAAAGTTTAGCTGCCAAATTTCAGACCAAGCTTCGCTAGGTCTTTCTTCATGTTATTCACACCATCCAGGGTGTCTACTCTATTGCAGATTTTGGTATCATCTGCAAAGAGGCAAATCTTACCTGAGTCAGCAATATCGCTTATAAAAATGTTAAAAAGAACTGGCCCAAGAACAGAATCTTGAGGCACACCACTGGTAGCACCCCTTTCCTCAGAGCGATCTCCATTGACCACTACTCTCTGTCGCCTTCCACTCAACCAGTTCCTGACCCAGCCCATCACATTGGGACCCATTCTGAGGGCACTCTATTTATTAATTAGATGTCTGTGTGGAACACTATCAAAGGCTTTGCTAAAATCTAAATACATGACATCTAGCGCTCTCCCTCTATCCAAATCTCTGGTCACCCAGTCAAAGAAATTGACCAGATTTGTCTGGCAAATTACACCAGCAAACAATCTCTAAATAAGTTGCCTCAACTCTATGGGAATTTCGAGAGGGTCTAAGCAAAGTTTGACATGGAGTTCCATGGATCTGTATCAGATCGCCCTAAGACCCCAGAGCAGTATTTCTCAACTCACTCCTGGAGTACCGGTACCCCCTTGCCAGTCAGGTTTTCAGGATATCCACAATGAGTATGCATGCACTTGATTTGCATGCACTTTCTCCATTATGTGCAAATTTATTTCATGTCTACCCTTTGCGGATATCCTGAAAACCTGACCGACCAGGGGGTACGCCAGGACCGAGTTGAGAAACACTGCCCCGAGAGGATCTAAGCATAGTTTAGAAACATAGAAACATAGAAATAGATGGCAGATAAGGGCCCACGGCCCATCTAGTCTGCCCACCTTAATGTCCCTCCCCTACCTTTGCCCTGTGAAGAGATCCCATGTGCCGATCCCATTTGGCCTTAAAATCAGGCACGCTGCTGGCCTCAATCACCTGTAGTGGAAGACTATTCCAGCGATCAACCACTCTTTCAGTGAAAAAGAATTTCCTGGTGTCACCTCGAAGTTTCCCGTAGTTTGATATGGAGTTCCATGGATCTGTATAGGATTACTCTAAGACCTCATTGATTTTTTTTTTTTTTTTGAGAATTCAATGTTTTGTTTTTTCTTTTTGCATTACAAGCTTGAAGTCACCTGGTCTAATATCTGCTATTGAAAGTTCACATATTCATACATCGGAACATTTATCCAAGGGTGTTATGTTTTTCTTTGTACATGTTTTTATTTGCATGATTTTTATGTGAATTTTTTCCCTCTTTTTGTACATTGTTAGAAGACTAAATACTTGGGCAAACATAGTCAGGCAAATTGAGTTTGGAATTTTTTTAAAAAAATTTTCGTTAATTGGCCTGAAATAAATCTGCTCAGCTTCCACTCCTCCCTGAGATATGTACAGTCTCTGCACAGGTTTCCTTAATCTATAGCTTAAACCTTTGTTTGGTTTATACATAGAGGGAGATTCACTTTTCACTTGCCATTTACTGAACCTCGATTCATTTCGAGTTTCTTAGAGGAATAGATTAGAAGATTTGTAGGGCTATATGGCTTTGTACAAATTACCCTGCTGTTTACATAAAACTTGCTTACTGCTCTCTTCTCAACTGCCATTCACTACCCGGTGTTTCTCAAACTGTGTGCCATGGCACAGTGGTGTGCCCCGAAGAGATTCTGGGTGTGCCAGGAGAGATTCCAGAATTTTACTTGATTTTGAAAAATTCCCTTCATGGGTATAGACTAGAATAGATGACATGTACATCGCGTACGCAAGAGTCTGTCAATGTTATGAGTGTCTCTGCGCGTAAGGATACAACCGCACAGACAAGCATCATTCTTTGACGTGATTGGTCCTTGAAAACTAACAGCGAGTAATTTTTATTTTTTATGTAGCAGTTATCCTGACTTGAGCAACAAAGTAATCAAGGCTTTGTTACTGTTTGGATCTTCTTAACTTTGCGAACTTGAATTTTTATCTCTGATAGAAATTATGCAAAGTAATGCATTTAGGCAGAAAAAATAAGGAATACGAGTACAGAATGTCAGGTGCAACTCTGAGCAAGAGCGAACAAGAAAAGGACCTGGGTGTACTGATAGATAGGACCCTGAAACTGTCAGCGCAATGTGCGGCGGAGGCGGCAAAGAAAGCAAATAGGATGTTGGGCATGATAAAGAATGGAATCACGAGTAGATCGGAGAGGGTCATAATGCCGCTTTATAGAGCAATGATCAGACCGCACTTGGAATACTGCATTCAACATTGGTCTCCCAGCCTAAAGAAAGATATAAAACTACTGGAGAGGGTGCAGAGACGAACAACGAAACTAGTAAATGGTATGGAGAAACTGGAATACAAGAATCGACTTAAGAGACTGGGATTGTTCTCCCTTGAGAAAAGGAGACTGCGAGGGGATATGATCGAAACCTTCAAAATACTGAAAGGAATCAACAAAATAGAGCAGAAAAAATTATTTATATTATCCAATTTGACACGGACAAGAGGACACAGAATGAAGCTAAGGGGGGACAAGTTCAGGACAAATATCAGGAAGTTCTGCTTCACGCAGAGAGTGGTTGACACCTGGAATGCACTCCCAGAGGAGGTTATTGCAGAATCGACCGTTCTAGGATTCAAAAGCAAACTAGATGCACATCTCCTTACAAGAGGCATAGAAGGATATGGGTGACTAAAAATTACGCCAGGTGTTCACCTGGTGTGTGCGGATCACCGGACTTGATGGACCGAAGGTCTGATCCTGAGATGGCGCTTCTTATGTTCTAAATTGAAAAAAAGAGAATGACTGCAGATGGCGGATGATAAAATGTGTGTTTGAACGCCAACTATTGAGCCCTATTTTGAGTTCATTTGCACTCAAAAACAAGCACGTCCATCGCATCGATTACCAATTCTATTCTATCTACTTTAGTTTCACCGTTGTTACAATTACCCATACATAGCTTAAAGAACTTTAAATAAATAACTCTCAAATTAAATTTTTTTGTCGGTTTTGCAATTTTATCATTTCAATTATAATGGTGCTGCGAAAAAACATTTGCTCCATTTAGTGTGCCAGAGCTACAAACGTTTGAGAGACACTGCACTAACCTCTTGGAACAAAGCTTTTCTCCTTAGCAATTCTTCCAGGTAGAGTTGTACGCACACGCCCGCCACTTTGTTGAGTACATGAAAAGAAAGAAAAAAAAAATACCAATAACCCTTGCTTGCTCAAGTTACCAGTGGCGAAGCAGAACCTGTTTTAAATATTGCAATTATTCAGTGCCGGGGACAGGAAGAAAGTAAAGGAAAAGCAATATCCCTTTAAGAGGGTAGGAGGGCAGGAGCAAGAGAGGAGAGGCAGTGAAGCAAGCAAGATTACACCCACAACAAGTCTCACCACGTGAAGAAAGAGCTACATTCATTAGAAAGGACACTGCTAGACAATAGGCACATGAACCATTAAAAAAGCTTAAAGATGGACCTATTCTCATCCCATTAAAAGCACTGAACTAAAAACAACCTGAAGCAATGCTGTTGATGATTTTTTTTTTATTTTTTATTTTTAAAAGATGCAAGGTCCTTGGTGACAGTTCTTTTGCCCTAAAATACAACCTAAACCCTTTGTATTATGGTGAAAGGGACTTTTGCTGGTGTTCTTGTGCATAAAGCAGGAGACTTCTTAGTTTTCTCCTGTTTGAAATTCAGGGTAGCCCTCGTTGGCAAAGATCAGAATGTTTGCGTGACCTGTTGAAATGATTACAGTTCTGCCAGAGGCAGTTTTTGGTCCTAGACATGAAACGCAAGGTACGATAAAGTGATACAACATGGGATAAACAAGTCTCCTGTTTTCCCTTCTCGACCAGAACATAAGCAGTGCCTCCGCCGGGTCAGACCATAGGTCCATCCTGCCCGGCAGTCCGCTCCTGCGGCGGCCCAGACTGGTCACGACCTGTCTGTATCACCAGAAGAGGCTCCCTTGCCACCTTGGTTTCTCATTTAAATCCTGTCTTCCTATCGAAATCCTAACCTTCCGGTCTTGCACATGCACGACCTGGTTTGGTTTCTATACTCATTACTTGATTAGCTTTCTATACTTGTGTTACATCCCAGCTCCTCCCTCAGTATCCCACGATCCCTTTATCCTTCAGGAATCCGTCCAATCCCTGTTTGAATCCCTGGACCGTACTCTGCCTGATCACTTCCTCCGGTAGCGCATTCCAAGTGTCCACGACCCTTTGGGTGAAAAAAAACTTCCTTGCATTTGTTTTGAACCTGTCTCCCTTCAGTTTCTCAGAATGTCCCCTCGTATTCGCTGTCCCTTTCAGTCTGAAGAATCTGTCCCTATCCACCCTCTCTATGCCCCTCATGATCTTGAAGGTCTCTATCATATCTCCCCTGAGCCTCCTCTTCTCCAGAGAGAAAAGCCCCAGCCTATCCAACCTCTCGTTGTAATAGAAAGTTCATCTTTGGGTCTTTACATTACATTACATCACATTAGAGAGTTCTAATCCTCCATTACCTTGCGATTCAAGGCGGATTACAAAAGAGATAAAAAAAACGGAGGGTTACAATGGAAGAACATTTGTCCTTTCTAGAGAGGTAAAGAGTAGGTTATGTAGTTTCTGTGTGGCGGGAAGAGGGGGGGGGGAAGTAAGGTAAGTTTGAAGTTAGGGCTGTTTCAGGAATTTCTTGAAGAGTATAGTTTATATTTCTTTTCTTTGCATCCAAGTTTCTTTATTTTTGATATGCCGTTTATCATACAGGTATCTAAACGGTTAGCACTGGCTGTCAGGTAGACTACAGAGGGTCGGAGTAAAGGGCCAATATTCTGACTGGCGGGGAGTCACGAGCGGTGTGCCGCAGGGATCGGTGCTGAGGCCGCTACTCTTCAACATATTTATCAATGACCTGGAAACGGAGGCAAAGTGCGAGGTTATAAAATTTGCAGACGATACCAAGCTCTGCGCCAGAGTTAGGACCAGGGAGGAGTGTGAGGAACTGCAAAGGGACCTCGATAAGCTGGAGGACTGGGCAAACAAATGGCAAATGCGCTTTAACGTAGATAAATGCAAGGTCATGCACATAGGGAAAAAGAACCCGTTGTTCGAGTATAAAATGGGGGGGGGGGGAGATTGCTGGAAGACACCGGACTTGAGAGAGACTTGGGTGTGCTAGTGGATCCATCCATGAAACCATCCGCACAGTGTGCAGCAGCCTCGAAGAAAGCCAACAGGATGCTGGGCATCATCAAGAGGGAAGTCATCATGCCGCTGTATCGAGCGATGGTGCGCCCACATCTGGAATACTGCGTTCAATATTGGTCGCCGCACCTCAAGAAGGACATGGCAGTTCTTGAGAGAGTCCAAAGGAGGGCAACGAAACTGGTAAGAGGGCTGGAAAACTTCCCATATGCTGAGAGGCTGGATAAACTGGGGCTCTTCTCTCTGGAAAAAAGGAGGCTCAGGGGGGATGTGATAGAGACCTTCAAAATACTTAGGGGCATAGAGAGAGTGGACAGGGACAGGTTCTTCAGACTAAAAGGGACGACAGGTACGAGGGGGCACTCAGAGAAACTGAAGGGAGATAGGTTCAAATCAAATGCAAGGAAGTTTTTCTTCACCCAAAGGGTCGTGGACAAATGGAATGCGCTCCCGGAGGAAGTGATCCGGCAGAGTACAGTACAGGGATTCAAACAGGGATTGGACAGATTCCTGAGGGAAAAGGGGATCGTGGGGTACTGAGGGAGGTGCTGGGGTGTTGCATAAGTATAGACAGCTCACCAGGTCGTGCAGGTGCAAGGCCGGAGGGTTAGGACATTGATGGGAAGATAGGACTTCGATGAGAAACCTAGGGGGCAAGGGGGCCCCTTCTGGTGATTAAGGCAGGTCATGACCTGTTGGGCCGCCACGGGGGCGGACTGCTGGGCGGGATGGACCTCTGGTCTGACCCGGCAGAGGCACTGCTTATGTTCTTATGTTCTTATAATATAAAAAGTAAAAACATATCTAGGCTAAAAAGAGGGGCGCATTTACACATCAACGTACATGAGACGAAAGGGAGATGGGGAAAGGGAAGGTATGAAATACACTGAGATAGAAAATAAAACTAAAAGGGAAATATATTTAGGCAGGGCTCGCTTTTTCTTTGCATTACGTGGACGCAACAGGGGCAGCTGAACCATATAGGCATCAAGGCTACGATTCTAGAAATGATGCCTAAACTTAGCCGCCTGGAGTGGTGCACCTAGCTAATCTAGAAACCTAATCTAGAGTGTGGCGCAGTGGTTAAAGCTACAGCCTCCACACCTTGAGGTTGTGGGTTCAAACCCACGCTGCTCCTTGTGACCCTGGGCAAGTCACTTAATCTGCCCCAGGTACATTAGATAGATTGCGAGCCCACCGGGATAGACAGGGGAAAATGCTTGGGTACCTGAATATATTCATGTAAACTGTTCTGAGCTCCCCTGAATAGTGTGAAAAGTTTCTGTCTCTGGTAACCAGAGCTGGTATTGTGATGTCATAATGCCTCATTCCACCAATGCCTAAGAGCCAACCTCATCAGTGATGTCACAATGACTTGACTGTCCTATTCTTGGCTCACTTTTACTACATTTTGATTTCTAGAGTAGTGTAGTGGTTAAAGCTACAGCCTCGGCACCCTGAGGTTGGGGGGGTTCAAACCCACACTGCTCCTTGTGACTCTGGGCAAGTCACTTAAATCCCCCCCCCCCTACTGCCCCAGGTACATTAGATAGATTGTGAGCCCAACAGGACAGACAGGGAAAAATGCTTGAGCACCTGAATAAATTCATGTAAACAAATTTGAGCTCCCCTAGGAGAACAGTACAGAAAATGGAATAAATAGTGTGAAATGTTTCAGCCTCTGATCACCAGAGCTGGTATTGTGATGTCATAATACCTCATTCCACCAGTACCTAAGAGCCAACCTCATCAGTGATGTCACAATGACTTGACTGTCCTATTCTTGGCTCACTTTTACTACATGACGATTTCTAGAGTGGCGCAGTGGGTAAAGCTACAGCCTCAGCACCCTGAGGTTGCGAGTTCAAACCCACACTGCTCCTTGTGACACTGCGCAAATCACTTAATCCCCCCATTGCCCCAGGTATATTAGATAGATTGTGAACCCACTGGGACAGACTGGGAAAAATGCTTGAGTACCTGAATAATTTATAATCCGCATAGAATTGTAGGATATGCAAAATATATATATTATTTTTTTAAAAACCAAAAACTTGACTTAGCTATCTCTGAGAAGTTTGTTATCCTTATGAGGATTTGCAGTACATTTGTTGGTATGCAGCTCTATTTTTGTGTTTCAAGAAAAAATAATAAGTCAAAAGAAAACAGTCTCTCAATCTCTTTCTTTTATTCTGTTATCAGAAAACTCAAGGAAGCAGCATTCCCCTTCAAACAGGCACCTTTTACTTGCCAAGAAACTCCAGGGTTTAAGTGAAACAGAACCCCATCATGTATTAAGAAATATCCTGCGTCCAAACTGAACTTTGCACCATGAGATGTGAAACGACCGAGCACTACAGGGTGAAACTGAAAGAAGCCAAGAAAGAGATACGTTTGGCGAAGGCACAGGCGGAAGAACAAATGGCTAAAAATGTAAAAAAGGGAGATAAAATTTTTTTCTGATATATTAGTGAAAGGAGGAAGATGAAAAATGGAATTGCTAGGCTAAAAGATGCTGGGAACAAATATGTGGAGAGTGATGAGGAGAAAGCAAATGTGCTAAACAAATACTTCTGTTCTGTGTTCACAGAAGAAAATCCTGGAGAAGGACCGAGATTGTCTGGCAAAGTTACACGAGAAAATGGAGTAGATTCTGCGCCGTTCACGGAGGAGGGTGTTTATGAGCAATTTGAAAAACTGAAGGTGGACAAAGCGATGGGACCAGACGGGATCCATCCCAGGATACTAAGGGAGCTCAGAGAGGTTCTGGCGAGTCCTATTAAAGACTTCTTCAACAAATCTCTGGAGACGGGAGTGATTCCTGGGGATTGGAGGAGAGCGGATGTGGTCCCTATTCATAAAAGTGGTCACAGGGATGAAGCAGGAAACTACAGGCCGGTGAGCCTCACTTCAGTTGTTGGAAAAATAATGGAAGTGTTGCTGAAAGAAAGGATAGTGTATTTCCTTGAATCTAATGGGTTACAGGATCCGAGGCAACATGGCTTTACAAAAGGTAAATCGTGCCAAACGAACCTGATTGAATTTTTTGATTGGGTAACCAGAGAGCTGGATCGAGGACATATGCTAGATGTAATTTACTTGGATTTCAGCAAAGCCTTTGTTACAGTTCCTCATAGGAGGCTGTTGAACAAACTTGAAGGGCTGAAGTTAGGACCCAAAGTGGTGAACTGGGTCAGAAACTGGCTGTCGGACAGACGCCAGAGGGTGGTGGTTAATGGAAGTCGCTCGAAGGAAGGAAAGGTGACTAGTGGAGTCCCTCAGGGTTCGGTGCTGGGGCCAATCCTGTTCAATATGTATGTAAGTGACATTGCTGAAGGGTTAGAAGGAAAAGTGTGCCTTTTTGCAGATGATACCAAGATTTGTAACAGAGTAGACACTGAAGAGGGAGTGGAGAATATGAAAAAGGATCTGCAAAAGTTAGAGGAATGGTCTAATGCCTGGCAACTAAAATTCAATGCAAAGAAATGCAGAGTAATGCATTTGGGGATTAATAATAGGAAGGAACCGTATATGCTGGGAGGAGAGAAGCTGATATGCACGGACGGGGAGAGGGACCTTGGGGTGATAGTGTCCGAAGATCTAAAGGCGAAAAAACAGTGTGACAAGGCAGTGGCTGCTGCCAGAAGGATTCTGGGCTGTATAAAGAGAGGCGTAGTCAGTAGAAGGAAGAAGGTGTTGATGCCCCTGTACAGGTCATTGGTGAGGCCCCACTTGGAGTATTGTGTTCAGTTTTGGAGACCGTATCTGGCGAAAGACGTAAGAAGACTTGAGGCGGTCCAGAGGAGGGCGACGAAAATGATAGGAGGCTTGCGCCAGAAGACGTATGAGGAGAGACTGGAAGCCCTGAATATGTATACCCTAGAGGAAAAGAGAGACAGGGGAGATATGATTCAGACGTTCAAATACTTAAAGGGTATTAACGTAGAACAAAATCTTTTCCAGAGAAAGGAAAATGGTAAAACCAGAGGACATAATTTGAGGTTGAGGGGTGGTAGATTCAGGGGCAATGTTAGGAAATTCTACTTTACGGAGAGGGTAGTGGATGCCTGGAATGTGCTCCCGAGAGAGGTGGTGGAGAGTAAAACTGTGACTGAGTTCAAAGAAGCGTGGGATGAACACAGAAGATTTAGAATCAGTAAATAATATTAAATATTGAACTAAGGCCAGTTACTGGGCAGACTTGCACGGTCTGTGTCTGTGTATGGCCGTTTGGTAGAGGATGGGCAGGGGAGGACTTCAATGGCTGGGAGGGTGTAGATGGGCTGGAGTAAGTCTTAACAGAGATTTCGGCAGGTGGAACCCAAGCATAGTACCGGGTAAAGCTTTGGATTCTTGCCCAGAAATAGCTAAGAAGAAAAAAAAAATTTTTTTAATTGAATCAGGTTGGGCAGACTGGATGGACCATTCGGGTCTTTATCTGCCGTCATCTACTATGTTACTATGTTACTATGTCACTGGTCTGGAAAGAAGTATATATTTACAATTTTATCTTGATTTGCCCTGTGTACATCCAGGGAAAGATCATTTTTCACGAGTTGAACATACATATTTATCCATTGGGACTGTCACGGAGCAATCCCACATCACAAAAGAAAAGCCACCGTGTGAGAATGCCATTTTTCTCTAAAGATCTGGCATGAAGAGTGCTGTTCCATTTGAACTGGAGCCCGCAGATGCTGTTGGCAAATGCAGATTACCAGAGGTGAGGACATGCATGCATATTTACACAAAAGCTTATATGCCGTAGGTGTTTCTTCAGCTGGTATTTCTCTTCCCAGAATGCACCAGTGCTAACATCAGCTCCAGAAGCCTGGGTCTTGCTCGGGTTTCAGTAGGGGCAAGTGATCGCACTGGGTGGGGTTGGTTTATTTCTGAATGTGGTACAGTTGTGTTCACTGGAGAAAGCTTACCAAAGCAGTTAAACCTTTAAGTCCTGTGGCTGAGGAACACTTTTAGAAAACATGTTCTGTTTGAGGGAAATGGCCATTACATAACTGTGTGGGTGAACAAGTTTATTAAGTATTTTTTGATTAATCGCTTACTCAAATATCTAAACGATGAACAAATCATTCAATTTACAGATAATACAGGGGTTATAAAAGACAGATGGACACTGAACTTGTACATGTATGAATGCTGATAAGGTTGCATATACTGATATGCATAAAGAATGGAAAAATCTAGTTGCCCTTTCGAAAATTAAATGTCACCACGTTAGATTTCTTTAGCAGTATCACTCCAGTTATCAGCTCAAACCTGATCACTATATGATCGCTGTTTCCCAGTGGCCCTGCATAGCTCTCCCTCTTGTCAGTTCCTGGACCAGTTGCTCCAAGAAGCAGTATTTATTACGTCTAGGAATTTTACCTCCCTAGCACTTCCTGATGTAACATTTATCCAGTCAATGTTGGGGTAATTGATATCACTCTATATATACATGCCCCAATCTAATCACAAAAGCCAACTCTCATGTTGTATCTCCTCTTACATCTTCGTTAACTAAATGGCTACGATCCATTAACAAAAATTAAAAACAGAGCGTGGAGAAAAAATACTCAGTTCCGCTTCATAGGCTAAAAAATACTCCACACCTTAAAAATGATGTTTTATCTCTTCTTCACTCCAATATCTTGCTTAATTTCCTCACGTATTATGTTCATTTTAAAAAAAAAACACCTTGTGAGAGACAACACCAGTGGCGTAGCAAGTGTGAGAGGTGCTGGGGGCACTGGTGCCCCTCCCCCACCCTCATCTCTGCCTTCCCCCCTTCTTCCCTGATCCCGCCTGCCACATGCGCTCCCCCCTCCACGAACAACGACTTAGGAGGAAGGGAAGGAGGGAGCGCTCATGAAGGGGAGGAATGGGAAGAGGAGGAGGGGGTGCTGGCACCCCTACCAACATGGCATCCGGGGTGGACCGCCCCCCCCCCCTCGGCACTCCCCTTACTAAGCCACTGGACAACACTCACATTCATGAAGATCAGAGGCTTATATTACAAAATTACAGCCACAATTAATCCTACAAATAGTGAAAAAAGAAGCAAAAGAGGGCTTAGCTGTATTCCATAGCTTGATCAAAATTTCCAGCTGCCATTGAGCAAAACAGTCGCCAGAATACATGTCCTCTAACTCAACCTGACAGGGAGTCCCCGTTTCACTTATCGTTGCATCAAGGGTTCTCGTCTCTACTTCTTTTCACCCATTATTATACTGTTGCCCCAATTTGCCAGCTTTCCTAATCTCTGTAACCATTTCTTCATCTGTCTGCTCATTCTGTCCGGGGGGACAGTAGTATAACCCTACCTGTATATTCCTTCCCTTCACACATGGAATTTCTATCCATATGGATTCCACTTCTGTTTATATCATGCAGAATGTTTATTTTGTTTGATTCAATTCCCTCTTTAACATATTGCGCACCCCCTCCAATGTGATCTACTCTAACATTGCAATATAATTTGTACCCTCCTTCCACCAGGTCTCTGAGATGCCTATTATATCTACCCCTTCATTCAGTGCTATATACTCTAACTCTCCCATCTTATTTTTTTTAGGCTGCTAGCACTCGTATACATACACTTCAAAATGTGTTTTTTCCTTGCATTTACAGGCTGCTGAGAAGTTGACAAGGACAATTTGCATCCTTTAATTTACTCTGCTTTCCTCTTAAGCACTCCTGGCTTTCTTTCACCATTATTGGAACCTCTTTATTACATAACATAACTTTATTTTTCTATACCGCCTCAATCAAAAGAATTCTAGGCGGTTTACACAAAAGAGAAAAACTGGACAATCGGCGAAATACAAAATGGTAATAGTAAGAATGCAGCATATTAACTAAAAGGTCAGTAAAAAATTTAAGTTAAAATAGTAAAATTAATATATTGAGAATAAAATCTCAAATTAGATAAATTTATCAAATAGTACTGTCTTGATTTCTTTTCGGAAGGCACCGTAGGAAAGCATGGCTCCGCTAATAAAGTTGCCCAACCAGGACTGTTGTTTGCTTGCTTGAAATGCAAGCATCCTGTCTAAAAAAGACCTAAATTTACAGCCTAAAATCTTCGGGTATGCAAATAAGTTACAATTCCTGGTTATCCTCACGGGGTTATATAGCATGAAATGAGATAACAAGTAGGTAGGAGCCAATCCCCAAACTAACATGAAACAGAGGCATGAAAATTTGAACATTACTCGTGCCTCCACTGGCAACCAATGCAATGATCGATAATAGGGACTGAATCTGGCGTAAAGAGCCTAAGCCAGAGCAGCAGGGTCATCTGTGGTGAAGTTCAGCATGGTCCAAGTAGGCCTAGGGGTCAGTCTGTCTGCAGTACTCTTCCAGAAGAGGTATTAGAGGCAAAAACCAGGAGTGGAATTCTAAAAGGCGTGGGATGTACACAGCAGATTCCTAAGGGGAATAGATTGGAAGTCAAGCAGGAAAGTGCTTCAGTTCAAAGCAGCAATGCAATGAGCTTTTTTCACTTTTGAGAAGGCGTGTGGAGACGGAACTGCACAGAGCAGGAATTACAATCCCCAAAACGAAAGCGCTGGCGAAGTCATTTGCATGGCGTGGCAATTACTGCCCTAACCACTTCATTGGGCAGACTGGATGGACCGCATTGTTCTGTATCTGCCATCATTTATCACTTTGCAATGCAGAGTTCTGCTTGGACATTTTTCCCATGGAATATTTTTTTTTTCCTTCCAGGATCTAAAAAGACACGAATTCATAGGTCCAAAATTGTACTGCTATTAAGCTGTGCCAGCAAAACTGACTTGTAGGATTTTCGATGGGCTGTGCTGCTGTTTTAAAAGCACACGAAAACACCATTGATAATTGCTGTATCACTACGAGCCCCAGTTTATATAGAGCACAGAGATCAGAGTTCAGGTGTCTAGGTCGGGACATGCTAAATTCTAGTGGTATTTTAGAAACTGACAACTCAGCCTTTTTCTAAAATACCTGCAAGTGTGTATCATTTACTAAACTAAACTAAACTAAACCTTAAGTTTATATACCGCAACATCTCCACGGAAGTAGAGCTCGGCACGGTTTACAAGAACTTAAAAATGAGAAAGGGTAGGAAAAGGTTTACATAAGTTTATAAATCGAGGGGAAAAGTAAGGGAAAAGAAATGACATTTTAGAGAAGAGCCAGGTTTTTCGTTGCTTGCGGAATAAATGGAGGGAGCTCAGATTCCGCAGCGGGATAGTAAGGTCATTCCAGAGGCCTATGATTTTGAAAAGAAGTGATTTTTCCCAGTTTACCTGCGTGGAGAATACCATGTAGGGAGGGGAAGGATAGTTTTAATTTATGGGCGGTCCTGGTGGAGTCAGGGCACGAGGAGTTGAAAGAAAGTGGGATTAGGGAAGGAAGGATGCCGTGAATAATCTTAAAAGCCAGGCAAGAGCATTTGAATTGGACTCTGGAAATCACTGGGAGCCAGTGAAGATTGGCCAGGAGTGGGGAGGTAGAGCCGACGTTTCAGCCATCGTGCTGTGGCTTTCAGAAAGCCACAGCATGATGGCTGAAATGTCGGTTTCACCTACCCAGACGCAGCGAGACCCGGAAAACGCTAACAATCAAAACTCAATGCGGCCAATATTCAGACCATGGGAGGCAGCCTGACTAAGGGCTTCTTTTACTAAGCTGAGCTAGTGGTCTTAGCACACACTAGACGCTAACGCCTCCATAGAGCTGGCGTTAGTTATTCCGCGTAGCGCAGGGGTTAGCGCGCATGAAAAATGCTACCGCAGCTTAGTAAAAGGAGCCCTAAGTCCCGTGGTTGCCACTGAGCTTGGATATTCAATTCCAGGCCATTTCTAATGACCAACATTGAATATCCGGCCATGGCGACTTAGCTGGCTAAGCCAGTAGTTAGTGCTACCTGGCTAAGTGCTTAGCTTTCAAAGATAGGCCTGCTATATAGGTGGCTTATTTTGACCACTAAACTTAGCTTGTTAGCGCTGAATATTCGAGCTTAATCAGCTAAATTGCGTGACATAGCCAGTTAGCAGCTAGCCGCTAAGCGCTAATATTTGGCAGAGATAACCACCTCACATTGAATATTAGTCCTTAGCCAGGTAAACACTATTTATCTGGCCAGGAGTGCTGAATATTGGAGGGAATGTGTGTACTGAGTTAAATAAATAAATTCTAGTAATTATTTATATTATTTCTTCCATTAGTGCGTCGCACATACTTATACAAGCTCTAGGCAATATTACAGAGGAAGGTGTTAGAAGAGGGTAGGGAGGACTATGGAGGACAGGAAGGAGTGGAGAGGAGAAAAACATATAGAATATTTCATAGAAATTCCTAACTTTACATCTATGTAAATGATATCGAAATGAATTAAAGGAATATGTAAAAAGGAATAGAAGGAAGGAACCGTTAAACAATAGAATTCAGTTAATAAAATAAGAATAGAAGTAAAAACAATGGAATAAAATTTAAAATAATTCATAAACTGGAAGAAAAAAACATCAAAAAAGTCTGACAGAAGTCCAATTTCCTGAAGCCTCAGCATATTTTAAATAATCCCAATGACAAAAGCCCAGACGGGACAGATATCAGCTCGGGCTTTCCAGCTGCTGCAGCCCCGACTCATCGCTTCCAGGCAGAAAATACACAGAGATAGAACAATCCAGCGCCACGCCGCACTGCTCTCTGTGGGCGGCGGGTGCTCAAGGACAGCTCCCGAAGAAAACAGCACTCTGCTTTCCATTGTCCGACAACCGGGAAGAGGAGTCCACGGCACGGCCCCGCTCCACGGATCCGGAGCAAACCACCAACCCCTCCCCAATGAGAGAGCAGACGCCGCCCCATCCTAGGCAACCACCAGCAGCGATCAACAATGCCTCCACTGGTCCCGCCTCCAGCAACCATCTACCCGTAGCGATCACCAGTCACCACACGCAGGTACGAAGGGCCTCTGCTGAAAATGAACCGTTCCAGGCCTTTAGGATAGTGGACCGTCATGCTGCGATTCTATAACTGTCAAACTCCTCCTATCCAAGATGTTTTTTCTGACTCGCCCGAGTGAAAGTTAAAAGAAAAAAGTACAGAACCCTATAAAACTATGAATAAGGTAGATGAAAGGAACAAAATAAAGTAGAAACCAACAAAATAAAACTAAATATAAATAAAAACTTAAAAATATAAGACAGAGACATTGAACATAAGAACATAAGAATCGCCACTGCTGAGTCAGACCAGTGGTCCATCATGTCCAGCAGTCCGCTCACGCGGCGGCCCTCTGGTCTAAGACCAGCACCCTAACTGAGACTAGCCCTACCAGAGCACGTTCTTGTTCAGCAGAAACTTGTCTAACTTTGTCTTGAACCCTTGGAGGGTGTTTTCCCCTATAACAGCTTTCTACCACTCTCTGGGTGAAGAAGAACTTTCTTACGTTTGTACGGAATCTATCCCCTTTCAACTTTAGAAGCCCAGATCTTACTCGGGCGACATTCTAGAATGAATGATCTGTTAAACATATACTTCTGTCTTTCTACACAGTTGATAACCATAGAAACATGATGGCAGATAAAGGCCATAGGGCCCATCTAGTCTGCCCATCCGCAGTAACCCACGTGTTGATCCCAGGCCCTCTTAAATTCAGACACAGTCTCTGTCTCCACCACCTCTTCCGGGAGACTGTTCCACGCATCTATCACCCTTTCTGTAAAAAAGTATTTCCTTAGATTATTCCAGAGCCTATTACTTCTTAACTTCATCCTGTGCCCTCTCATTGCAGAGTTTCCGTTCAAATGAAAGACTCGACTCGTGCGCATTTACATTACGTAGGTATTTAAACGCCTCTATCCCCTCTCCCGCCTTTCCTCCAAAGTATACAGTTGAGATCTTGAAGTCTGTCCCTATACGCCTTATCACGAAGACCACCTATCGTGGAGGGGAGGGGAGGACATCTTACAGAAGAACTTTTCAAGTAGATTGTTGGTTCGACATTGCCTTGATGATAAATGTGACTTTTGTGCCAGACTGGATGTCGTGATTTTGTAGAATATTAAATGCATTTGAACTGTGAAGTGTGAACTATTGTTTAATCAGCGTGCATAAGTGCTAGACACACCCTGACCCACCCAGGCCCTCCTAGGTCCACGTCCTCTTTGCAGTTCAACACTATGGATTTGGTTTGCTCAATCTGTACGATACTGACATTGGTGTCACTTAGTAGCAACTAACGCCAATTATTGGTTAATCCCAATTAGCAGCTAATTTAGCAATTAAGTGACGGGCTTGCCTGCCACTGTTCTATAACCTCTGCATGCTTCTGTGCACACTAAGCATTAAGACTTGCATGCAGGGTTATCTAATTAGGGGAATACATTATGAAAGGCTATCAGACACACAGATTCTAACATACAGCTCGGTGTGGGCATTTATATCACTATAGGGCTGGTGAATAGAGAATGACATGGGGACAAAATTTTTCCCTGTCCCCAAGGGAACTCATTTTCCCGCCCATCCTGGGCGACTTCTGTTCCTGTCCTTGCCCCATTCCTGCAAGCTCCATCCTCATCTGCACAAGCCCCAAACACTTTAAAATCCTAAGTAGCAACATTCTAGAGCTCAGATTGTGATGTCATAATGCCTTATTCCACCAATGCCTGAGCTCCGTCCTCATCTGCACAAGCCTCAAACGCTTTAAAATCCTAAGTAGCAACATTCTAGAGCTCCGATTGTGATGTCATAATGCCTCATTCCACCAATGCCTAAGCTCCGTCCTCATCCGCACAAGCCTCAAACCCTTTAAAATCCTAAGTAGCAACATTCTAGAGCTCCGATTGTGATGTCATAATGCCTCATTCCACCAATGCCTAAGCTCCGTCCTCATCTGCACAAGCCTCAAACAGTTTAAAATCATAAGTGTCCGAGGCTTGTGCGTTAAGGCAGAGCTTACAGGAATGGAGCAGAGACAGGGACAGCGACAAAACTCGTGGGGTCAAGATGGGGAAATTGTTACTGTGGTGACGGAGAATAATGTGTCCCCGTGTCATTCTCTGCTGGTGAATGCGCTCACCTCTTTAATGTATTTGTGTTTAGCCACTTGCGCTGGCATTCTGTAAGGAAACATAGGTGCCTACTTTTCTTCTTATTTTTTTTTTTAATTTCAAATAATTGTTATTGTTAGAAATATTGTAAAATCAATACAACAAAGTAAGATGCCAGTAATAAAGTATCAGTGAAAATATACACAGAAAATTGTTTACATAAGCGAACATATAAAGCCAAAGATTCCGCATTCACTAAAGAACCAACATTATGAACCAACAATATGAACTTTATAACACAAGGGAAAAGCATATAAGAGCCTTACCAGAAACAAAACCAAAAGGAAGTGCAAAGGAAGAAAATTCCTTTGCAAGCCACAAATTGAAAAGAAAAACAACAAGGTGGTACTGCAATCCTATATTACAAAGAAGTATATAAAAAGGCAGTAAAGGATATTAAAAGTCTGAATGGTGGTTGCAGTTGAAGCAGGCCATTCAGAGTGGGTTCCCTGAATGGAATAACTTAAAAACTTATTCTAGCTTGCAGATCCTATGCTACCAGACAGATTTGTTAGGACATCAGGCCGCCAGGTGGTATAAATTAATTTTGGAAACTTTGAACAAAAAACCAAAACATAGTCTGAGAGATATTTGGAGCATTGAGATTAAGCAGTATATTTTTGCATCTCGATGGCCACGAATTTGGACTTGGAGATTACGATGTACAGCGTCAGCATCTATGAGACAAACTTGGTTATTCTTATTACATAGGATTTTTTTGGACCCCAGTTCGTTTGAATAAGGCAGATAGTTCTAAGTCTAATAGATGCTGGCATTATCATATTGATATAGGGACCTTGGATCATTTGTTGTATTATTATCCAATGACACTTAATTTCTGGAAGTCAATTTGGGGACAAATAAATATTATTCTTGAGTCATCAATCCCGTTAACCTACAAAGCCATAATTTGTGGTACAATATTGCATATTAAGCCTTCTTTAGATAGATATAAAAGCCGGCTCTTCTTGATTATGACCAAAATAGCCATCCAGATGATTACGCGTAACTGGAAGAGTTACGACAGACTGAATTACACATTTGATGGGCAAATATTTGTTCCACGTATAAATATGAGAGAATGAATGCGGAGTGTTTGGGGTCTAGTATGATATTCAATAAGGTATGGAGCCCATTGACTGCATATGTTGAATTGCAATGAATGTCAGGTTTCTCCCTTTTTACAGATTCCTTACACATCCAGGGGGAGGGGGAGAAGGGGAAGGTATTTGGGTTTGCTAAAGGTATTTATCTATAATATTGCAATAATATATGCATGTGCAGTATAATAGTTGTGTGAGAAAGGGAGGGAGAAAAGGATTTGTAATGCATTAATTTTGTGTATTTAAAGTGCATTATATATAATGCTCACGTTTAATATAGTTGTATTGCACTGTCAAAATTTGAAAATCAATAAAGAATTTTAAAAAAATGTCTGAATCGTCCATATAAAATATCTTACGAAGATCAATTAGAATAAAGAAGGGGTGAGCAAAACTGGATATTCGCCTATGGTTTGCGCTTTTCCACGCCAGCAACTTTCCAGACTTTATCTAGCCAGAAACGTTGAGAGGGTAAATTAGGATCCTTCCATTTTTATGCAATACAAACTTTAGCAATAAGTAATAAGGCCCAAATTCTCTAAACGGCGGCATAAGTTAGGCAGCAGTAGGCGTCCAACTGTTGCCTAACTTAATCATTTTAATTGGTTCAATTGGTGCAGTAATTGGCGGTGCCAATTAAATACCAATGAAAAAGCTGTTCATACGCAGACTTTAGAAAATCCCTGAAAACTCGATTGTTTAACAAATTCTAAATTCCCAACCCACCTCTTCCTCGCTAAGGCCCTCTTCCCTGCCTAGCCATCCCCCCCAATTCAAGATTTGAGACTAACTTATACTCTCTTTCCACCTTGTATCCCATGTACTGACAAAATGTATCTTTATTGTAAACCGCTTTGAACTTCACGGTATAGCGGTATATAAGAAATAAAATTGATATGGACATCTTAATTATACTATACTCCTCCTTTCTTTTCCTTCTCAAGCCGAGAAAGAGATAGGAAAGTTGTCAGCTGGTAGGGCTCAAAGAAAACATATTTTTGAGAATTATATTGTATAATGCATTTGCAAGGGTATCGAAGAAAAAAAGTTGCTCCAAGAGCTATAGTTTTCCGTTTTATAATTACATTTTGGATCTTTTGTGGACTTGAGCTGATTTAAGTTAATTTAGTATCTTTGAATTTATTATATTACTGTGGGATTTTCTTTTTCTTGACTTAAAAGCTTTCTGTACAACCATATCTTGAATTGTATTATTGAAAATGAATAAATAAAAAAAAAAAAAAGAAATAAAATTATTATTATTAAAAAAACTATTAAAAAAAAGGAGGCACCCTTAGGCACCTCCAAAAACAGTGCTGTTGTCCCAATTATGGAGATTATTATTATTATACAATTATTATTAAGACAGCTGACCCACTTCTCTCTTTCCCTTCCCTAATGGTGTTCCTGCCCTTTCTCCCTATTGTTCCCACATCCCTTAAGCTAATTCAACTTGTACGTCAACTCAACTTGTACTTCACTAATCTTTTGTAAACCGCATAGAACTTAACGGTACTGCGGTATATAAACTGTTATTATTATTATTATTATTAAGATGCCTTGTGGCGCCCACAGGTACTAGAAGTGTGGTTAATGCTGGAAGTGGCATTAGGCGTCGTAAGGTACCGGAAGTGTAGGCCTTTAAAATCCTGGCCTACGTTTCTGACACCTACCTATTACTCAACCGCAATTCTCCAAATGGCACCGTTGCGTGATTGACACGTGAATGGTGTCACTTTTGTACGAGGCTGCTGATGTAGGTGCTGTTTGGAGAATCTGGCCCTAATTGTCTAATTAAATCCAAATGTTCAAAATAAACCAATCATTTTGGCGGCATACCAAGTAAAATGAAGCTGGATTCAATGGAATGTCTTTATGAACTAAATTTGCAATATATGTAATATTTCCTAAGGTAAAGTCAGCCTGAAGGTACATATAGGTGCGTGTATATAGGCGTGTATATAGGCGTATATATATTTTCCGAAAAGATTGAACTGTTCTTTATATGGTAGGCTTGAAATAGCCTATCATATAACACCTTTGGTGCTAAATTCTATATATAGCACCAAAATATCAGCACTGAAAAACATGCATTGTAAACGCGGTACTCCTAGTTGGGCATCATTTATAGACTAGCGTCTAGGGCCAGGACCCGTGCCCAACTGAATTAAATTAGACATGGATCACCCGGATTCTATAATGGTGAGCCCATCTTTGGTGAAGGCCTCTGAACCGCCCATGCACCTCCGGTGGCCATTCCCCCTCTTCAGCTACACGCCATGAAATTTACGCGTGCAACTTTATAGAGTAGCACCTAGCAAGATGCACGTGTAAATCCAAATTGATTCCAATTAGGGCCAATAATTATTAGCTCCCAATTATCGGTGCTAATAGGCTCATTACGCAATTAAATTTGCACATGCCATGTTGAGCGCCATTTATGGAATCCAGGGGATAGGGGGTGTCGTCTGTCAGAATTTACCCTCGCTCTACGTCTGCTGCAGTTTACGTTATACTCCATGTTCCAGTGCATGAACCAATAGTACCAGTATTCTTCAAATACCTTCAGTGGCGTAGTAAGGGGGTAGTCCATTCGGGGTGAGGTCTTCCTAAGGGTAACGGCACCCCTCCTCCTCTCCACCCCTCTTCTTCTTGCCGCACGTGCGCGCCTCTTGCCTTCCCCCCGTATCTTTTTTACTTCCCCCGGCAAGAGGTCACTGCTCACGTCGACATCAGCGGTTTCTCTGATGTCACTTCCGGAACCTGCGCCTAGGAAGCAACATCGAAGGGCAAGCCTACACCGACGTGGGCACGCTGCTCATGGCAGAGAAGTTATATCGATACGGAGAAAGGGAAGGGGGAGGCGCATGCACAGCAGGGGGGGGAGGGGAAGAGGGCAGGGAAGGTGCCACTGCCCCAGGTGCCATTCACTCTTACTACGCCACTGCGTACCTTCCCTAGAAGTAATCGCTAAAAAAGCTACAAAATTCACAACTAATTCAAAAGTGGTATCCCTGAATAGTTGAGGGACTGACTGTGATTTGACAGGTGTGATTTTACAGGTGTTCTCGAAGACCTAGATTCAAAATCAATGCCGTAACTTAGGTGGCGGTAGGCGCCCTATGACCGCGACATTTAAAAGCCAATTAGAAATCCATTTTAAGAAAAGTTGGTTCTAGCAAGCACCTACCTTGATAGGTGTCAGAATCGCAGCTATATCATGGCGCCTAAGGTCAAAGAGGGCGTGGTTATGGACGGAAATGACCTTAGGCTCCATTAAGCGTGATTCTAAGTCCAACTGAGGTACCGGTAATATAGGCCTTTAAAACCCTGCCCTACATTAACGGCACCAAAGTTTGACATAAGCCGTGATTCTGGTAATGGCGCCAACACATGACTGACATGTGGCTGGTGCCGTTTTTAGAGGCCAATGTAGGTATTGTTTCCACAATCTGGGCCAAAATGATGGTACTAACTCGACGTGGCATTTTTCTCGTGTTAACAAGCAATATCGGCAGTCAAATAACACATTTTCCTTTCGATAAATCAGGTTTGAAAATCACTAGCAGTGGATGGGAAGAGGGATGAGGCAGATACAGAACCCCTCCACCATCACCACAACTACCACAAAAAAAATTTTTTAAAACCTAGCCAGAGATTATCCACAGAACTCCTCCTTTGGTTTAACCTCCACCAAGGTTTAAAGAGCCCAGTTCCTGTTGGATTCTGTCAGTTGATTCCTTGGAACCACCCAAGAGAAATGCCTTTCCACTGCAGAGTGTTGGTGACACTGTGAAGTGCTACGGTAGAAAGGGAAAGGGGGGATGGAACTTCTACAATAATGCCTTAGAGTACTATGGTCTCAGCAGAAGGACTCAGACGAACCGCAAACATATTCACTCTTTGGTGATGTCTAAAATTGATTATTGCAATTCCTTATTTAAAGGAATTGCACTATATGAAATTAAAAGATTACAAATCATACAAAATACAGCCATAAAATTAATAACCAATGCAAAAAAATATGATCATGTAACACCACTCCTCAAAGAGGCTCATTGGCTCCCTGTTAATTACAGAATTACTTATAAATTATGTTTAATTATCTTTAAGACTCTGATCAATAAGACCCCTGCATTTTTATATCAATTTCTTGTTCCTTATTCTACAAAAAGAATATTACGTTCTAGCGAACAAAATCTGCTATCTGTCCCTTCGTTAAAAATTATCAATACAAGGAGACAATTTATTTTTTCTTGTACTGCACCACAGATATGGAACGCTCTTCCTATTTTCTTACGAGAGGAAAAAGAACTTGGAAAATTTAAAACTGAACTTAAAACCTTCCTTTTTAAAGATGCTTTTATATTATAATTTTAGTTTTAGTATTATGTTTTTCTATATGAAACCTGTGTTAATTATTTCCTTTTGTGTTTCCCCTCAATGTTTCTTCTTTACTTTATGAATTGTAGTTCATCCCTTCTTTCCCATGTTTATCAATGTTAATAATCATGAGTTCTTACCCATTATTTAATAATTGTATGTACTGTATTGTTTGTTTTTGTTTTTTATATTTAATAATTGTTAAATTTAAAGTGTACATCGCTTAGAATATTTGATTAAGCGATTTATCAAGTCATCTAATAAACTTGAAACTTGAAACTTATAGTCCTTGAGCAAATAGAAATTCCAGTCTGTCTGTTTAGATGGGGACATGGTGGGGAGGGGGGAGGGGGAGGAATATAAGCCCTCACAAATCGCTACCAAACACAGCAAATGTTCTGTGGCTCCAATGACGTCCCTTTACCTTCCTAACCCATCAAAAATTACAAAGACTAGGGGGACACTTGATGAAGTTACAAGGAAATACTCTTAAAACCAATAGGAGGAAAAAAATTTTCACTCAGAGAATAGTTAAGCTCTGGAACGCGTTGCCAGAGGATGTGGTAAGAGCGGATAACGTAGCTGGTTTCAAGAAAGGTTTGGACAAGTTCCTGGAGGAAAAGCCCATAGTCTGTTATTGAGGAAGACACGGGGGAAGCCACTGCTTGCCCTGTATTGTTAGCATGGAATATTGCTGCACCTTGAGTTTTGGCCAGGTACTAGTGACCTGGATTGGGCACCGTGAGAACGGGCTACTGGGCTTGATGGAACCATTGGTCCGACCCAGTAAGGCTATTCTTATGTTCTTACCTAAGAGACTGTGTGAATAACAACGTATTCACAGTCTCTTAGGTACTAATTTTCTTTAAAAAAAAAGATAACATGTTAAGCATAAAGCATATTAAAACATGTTAAAACAGACAATATATAAAATAAAACATATTTCAATACACATGATCATTTTTACAGTTTGAAATTTACTGGTGTTTGTCAATCAAAAAGCTTGTCGTATTCTCTCTTTCTCTCTCTGTCCCTTGTCTTTTGGCCTGAATCATATTTGTATTATTATTATTAGGATTTATTTGCTGAATTTATGAATTTACCTAAGGCTGTGTACAGCAAGAATAAGCCAAACATAGGCAATAAACTATTAACAGCAGCAAACATATTCAAATGACAATGCAAGGTATGGCACAGCACTTCCAAGATCAACTCGGTACACATTATGCTTGTTGCTGTAAATTTCTGTTCACTGCACACAGATTCTTCAGCTAACAGGTAAGGAACCACTGCATTGACTATTACCTCTCAGCTCGGGAGCAGCCCCTTTGACTACGGCGTTAATTTCTTTCCAAAGAGTTTGTCTCCATTTCCTGAAGTTTGCTTCGCTTCCTTCGTTCCATATCTGCGGGGGAAATCACCTTCGCACAGGCTCGAGCCCCAGGAAGGCTGGGTGCCTTGCCGCTCAGGTTGAAAGAGCTGGTGAGAAAATTGGGGCGGGTGTTGCCCAGCCTTGGTAACTCCGGCCTCCTCTGAACGACTGAGTGGGAGAGGTAGAAAATCAAGGAGGAGGCAGAGAGCATTTCTCTCTCAGGTGAGTGAATGGGAGAATTTGTGGTGGAGCCAAACCCGCAAAGCACAGTAATTACCTGGGCTTACAAATGTGATTAATCAGCAGTCCAATGCAAACTGAATCTTTAGCAAGACGTAGAGCGATAGAAAACGTAGGCTAAATTATACTTGAAAAAGTTAGCAGCTGTGGGAAGTGCTTCTTCATGTCACACAGGGCCAGATGCACAGTGCTTCAGCCACCTGGTGGAGAACACAGGGTTGGGAATGAGTGACATTTTCCCAAGTGATGCACAGCACATATAGCATGCAAATTATATGGAAAAAAGGAAAAAAGGAGGCTCAGGGGAGATATGATAGAGACCTTCAAGATCATGAGGGGCATAGAGAGGGTGGATAGGGACAGATTCTTCAGACTGAAGGGGACAACAGGTACGAGGGGGCATTCGGAGAAACTGAAGGGAGATAGGTTCAAAACAAATGCAAGGAAGTTTTTCTTCACCCAAAGGGTCGTGGACACTTGGAACGCGCTACCGGAGGAAGTGATCAGGCAGAGTACGGTACAGGGATTCAAACAGGGATTGGACGGATTCCTGAGGGATAGGGGGATCGTGGGATACTGAGAGAGGTGCTGGGATGTAACACAGGTATAGAAAGCTAACCAGGTAATAAGTATAGAAACCCAACCAGGTCGTGCATGTGCAAGTCCGGAGGGTTAGGACTTCGATGGGAAGATAGGACTCAAAGGGAAACCAAGGTGGCAAGGGGGCCCCTTCTGGTGACTCAGACAGGCCGTGACCTGTTCGGGCCGCCGCGGGAGCGGACTGCTGGGCAGGATGGACCTGTGGTCTGACCCAGCGGAGGCACTGCTTATGTTCTTATGTTCTTATATGCACGCTATTTGTACCGCAGTGAAATGGGGCTCAACTGTGCCTGGCGCCTACATACATGAGCTGAGCGGTAGGCGCAGCTTTTGTGCGCAGGCTCGGTACAGCGCAGGGCTGGGATTGCTGGAGTTTCTTTTTGTGTTTTTTTGGGATGCAGCTGTTGTGCTTGTTTTGTGTGCGTGTGTCTCGTGCCTATGGCCAGGACACAGCTGTGAGGCATGGGACACACACATAAAACATGCACAAACAGCTCCTGTTCAAGCTATCGACTGCTCCGGACCTGCCGGAAAATTTTGACCACGGAAAGATGGATGTTCCCTGCTGCGCATTACTCGGAGTGCTCACTTTAGTACTAATGAACTGCTTATAATGAACATAAGAACATAAGAATTGCCGCTGCTGGGCCAGACCAGTGGTCCTTCGTGCCCAGCAGTCCGCTCACGCGGCGGCCCTTAGGTCAAAGACCAGTGCCCTAACTGAGACTAGCCTTACCTTCTGGTTCAGCAGGAACTTGTCTAACTTTGTCTTGAAACCCTGGAGGGTGTTTTCCCCTATAACAGACTCCGGAAGGGCGTTCCAGTTTTCTACCGCTCTCTGGGTGAAGAAGAACATCCTTACATTTGTACGTAATCTATCCCCTTTCAACTTTAGAGAGTGAACATAAGAACATAAGCAATGCATCTGCTGGGTCAGACCAGAGGTCCATCTCTCCCAGCAGTCTGCTCACGCGGCGGCCCATCAGGTCCAGGACCTGTATAGTAATTCTCTATCTATACCCTTCAATCCCCTTTTCCTTCAGAAAATCATCTAATCCCTTCTTGAAACCCAATAGCGTACTCTGTTCTATCACTCCCTCTGGAAGCATATTCCAGGGGTCCACCACCCTTTGGGTGAAGAAGAACTTCCTAGCATTGGTTCTGATTCTGTCCCCTCTCAATTTTTCTGAATGTCCTCTCGATCTTGAAGCTTTTGAAAGTTTGAAGAATCTGTCCCTCTCCACTTTCTCTATGCCCTCCTTCATGATCTTGTAAGTCTCTATCTTATCCCCTCTAAGTCTCCGCTTTTCTAGGGAAAAGAGCCCCAGTTTCTCTAATCTTTCAGCATATGAAAGGTTTTCCATACCCTTTATCAGTCGTGTCGCTCTTTTCTGAACCCTCTCGAGTATCGCCATATCCTTCTTGAGGTACGACGACCAGTATTGGACACAGTACTCCATCGCCTGATACAATGTCAGAATAACATCCTTCATTCTGGTTGTAATACCTTTCTTGATAATACCTAGCATGCTGTTCGCCTTCTTTGAGGCCGCTGCACACTGTGCCGATGACTTCATCGTTTTATCAACCAGTATCCCTTCTCTAGGCTATTTTCACCCATTACCAGCCCTCCCATTGTATAGCTATACATCGGGTTTTTGTTTCCTACATGCAAGACTTTACATTTCTCTACATTAAAGTTCATCTGCCATTTATTCACCAATTCTCCCAGTTTGTTCAGGTCCCTTTGTAAATCTTCACAATCGTCTTTAGTCCTAACCCCACTAAAAAGTTTTGTGTCATCTGCAAATTTTATAACCTTGCACTTCGTCCCTGTTTCTAGGTCATTGATAAATACATTGAACAACAGCGGTCCGAGTACCGACCCCTGCGGAACACCACTCGTGACCCATCTCCAGTCTGAGTAGTGTCCCTTCACTCCTACCCTTTGCTTCCTACCCGCCAACCAATTTTTGATCCATCAATGACATCCCCTTCCACCCCATGGTTCTCCCTACTTTGGAGAGGGTGAACAACCTGTCCTTGTCTACCAAGTCTATGCCCTTCAGTACCTTGAATGTTTCGATTATGCCCCTCTCAATCTCCTCTGTTCGAGGGAGAAGAGGTCCAGTTTCTCTAATCATTTGCATACAATTCTTGGTGACTGCTACAGGGATTGGTAGAAGCCTCCAAGTACCCTTTTGTGCAGTGGTGTAGTAACGGAGGGGTGGAGCACTCCGGGCGCCATCGTGGTGGGGGGTGGGGGCGCCAGCACCTCTCTGCTCCCCCCCCCACACACACCATGCTTGCACCCTCCCTTCCCCCCATACCTCTATAAATCCTCGCCAGCATGAGCACTTCTCCAGCCTACTGCTCATACCAGTCTGGCTCCCCTCTGAAATCACTTCCTGGTCACAGGGCCAGGAAGTGACATCAGAGGGAAAGCCAACGCCAGTCCAAGCAGCATAACATAACAGTCAGTTTATATACCGCAGGACCGTGAAGTTCTATGCGGTTAACAAAAGATTATAATAGTGTATACAATTGAATAGATTGGAAATTATGTAACTTAAAAAATAAAACTAACAGAATAAATGACTAAAGTACGATGTCCGTAAGCATGGAAATTAAATACCCAGATATTTAAGAAACAAGTATGTCTTTAGGTTTCTTCTAAATTTCACATAAGCAGGCCAGAGAAGCTGCTCGTGCTGGCAAAGTTGTAAAGGGTTATGTGGGGGAAGGAATTGCACGAGTGCTGCATTGGGAGTGGGGAAGGTACAGGGGAGTGTGGACAAAAAGGAGGGAGTAGGGGGTGCCACCACTCCAGGCACCTCCTACCCTTGCTACTCCACTACTTCTGTGCATTGGAAGCTGAGCTAACCTGCAAATAAGACTGGCTACAACCAGGCTTAATTGCATGGTAAACGTTTGAGCATTGGGGCCACATTCAGGTAGGTTTTACAACTGCTACATAATCTTCCAAATTCTACAAAGCGCTTTGAGTTGTGTCCGCAAATTTGAGCGCACATCCAATTTGCTAATCCAACTTAATTGACTTCTGAATAAGCAATTATCAGTGTTAATTAGATTTAATTTAAATTTATGCATATAAATGTAGGCTTGGTAAGGTCAATGGCCGGATCAGGGCATGCCTCGTTTTTATATGCCGAACTTTAGGTGCGAGGATTTGCACCACATTTCTGTTGGTGCACATGGCCATGCTTAAAGCTAGACTTGGCACCTGGACGTAAGCACTGTTCTATAAATTACATCTAACTTTAAAACACAGCTAGTATTACATGGGAGGCCCGAGAGGCCGTTGGCTGTCCTCGTCGCCGCCGTCGTTTTCTACTTGTGTGGGGAGTCTATTTGGACTCCTTATCTCCTAGAGGTCGCAGTCTCCTTTTGAATCCTCTTCCTTAGGCTTGTTGGGGTTCCTCGAGCTTCTTCCCGGGATCGGTCACTGCAGGCCCTTTTTTTTTTTTTTTTTTTTTAATCTGCCAGGGGCTACCAGAGCACAGGCACTTGGCATTTTTTTTTTTTTTTGCTTCATTTCGCTTTCTGGGATGGGGGGGGGGCGGGTTTGTATGGAGGGGTCTTGCTGCTTGGGTGGGGGTTGGGGGTTGGGGGGTTGCTCTTCTTGTTTTACCTTAACAACGCGCTGCCTTTTGTATTGTTGGCAGCTCTTGCTTTGACGAAGCTGCATTTGTTACTTGTTGTTTGGTATTCAATTAATAAAAAAAAATTTGAACATAAAACACAGCTAATATAAGCTAGTATTTTAAATATTGCTGACTCCTATGTGGCTTATAATAGCGATATATATGAAAAACAGAACATTCATATATATTTTTTCTTATAAATAATTTTTGTGTATGAGATAATGTGGCCAAACTACTCTTCCTACTATCCATTCAGTCTGACCCTTGGATACTCTGTGGGCCAGTCCTCACCCTGCTTCCCTGTTTTCCACTGGCGTGAAGAGACAATGTAGTTGTATTAAATGGAGATGCCCAAGATTCAGCCTGTTGGCGAAGCATGAATTCATGTCAGGGAAAACTCTCTCCATTATATACAGTCTGATTCTTTATAAAAAGAGAAGAAGCACAAAGAAGCATAAGAAAGATAAGTTTTCTATTTAAACTATTACCCATAGAGCTTTTAAGAATTTAAGGAACTTAATGATCTAAAGAAGATGTTGGAAACCTCTTGACTGTTTAGTGATGGCTGTTTGGCCATATTATCTCAAAGGTGATACCTCAGAAGGTAAATTATCATAAACAACTATTGTTTCTAAGAAGAAATATATATGAATGTCATGCGACAATCTAGTATTCTAAATATTTACAGGCAAAAGCCCCAACTCTATAATCGATGCCTAAAAATTAGGGGCCGAGGAACGCAGTGTATATTGGCTGTCAATCTTCAGTTAGGCCTAGCAGTGCCTAAATTGGACTTAGACACCAGTAGGCATCAAAATCCTAGGTGCCCCCTATGTATGCCAGAGTTTTCTTGGCCTAAATAGGCACCTAAGTCCAGTTTAGGTGCCTACATGGAAAACATGCCCATGATCCACCCATTACCATGCCTACTTTCTAGTGGGCACCTTGGGCAAGGCCCAAGTTAGGCACTTGCCAGCCAATTAATTTTTTGTCAATTATGAGCTCATTATTACTCATTAATGGCGCCAAATAAACTAATTAAAATTAAGTCAAGGCATCTAAATCGGCTAGACGCACTGATCGAGGTGCCTAGCTTCTAGCACCGTGTATAGAATCTCGTCCAAAATGTGTGAGTAAATGGAGTTGCCTAGGTTACAGAATTGTCCCATTAGCATTCAATGAAGGCCCTAATGTGAATTTTAGATTATATGTGTGTGTGTGGAGAGTGGGGGGGGGGGACATTTTATATGCAAATGTGGCTTTAGTGTGCAAATATTAAATAGCTTAGAATGCGCTCCTTCACGTGCTTTATAGGAATCTAAAGCCTAAATTTTAACATTTGCCTCACAGCAGATCTTAACTTTTCAGCTCACATGCTCTTTAAGAGGCTCAGCATGCGTCGGGGCTTTCATGGTCTACATTATTTGGATTCTAAAAATAAACTGAACATGAACAGAACTGAAATTTTTGCTATTCGGTGTGTTAAAAGTTTCTCCGGTGTTCAGTTTGCTCAGGGGTGGCTCCCCCATGCTCCCCTGCAAAAGCGGCTCTTCAGTGAGCCCCTGCTGTTTTCTACAGTATTGTATCAAAGCCCCCATTAATCACCTCACATTGGACCACCAGATGTCAGGACACCACCTTGACGAAGGAATGAGCTAAGCAGCTCATAACAGCTCATTTCTTCGGTAAGGGGTGCCAAACTCAAAGAGAAAACTCAGATATACACAACCCCTAGAGCCATCTTAGCTAACTCAGCATTCCTTTCTGTATTTCCTTTTACGGAGCATGACTGTCCTACTGCCGCCCTCGGGTACATTCAAAGATGTGAGGTATGGATTTCCTAGTTTATCCACAGAAAAACTTACAAAGCAACACTCATGAATCCTTAGAGGCTTTTGCCATGAAGCTTCTATAGGAAATAGCTCATAGAGGGGCCCCTTTACTAAAACATAGCGTGTGCCAACATAATTAGTACACGATCAATGCTAAGAAGCCCATAGGTATAAAATGAGCTTGTTGACACTTAGCACATGCTAAGCTTTAAAAAAAGAACCCGAGTCTGAGAAAATATCCCCCTCATTCTATAAACGGGATGGTTATCAAGACTAAGAATGTTATAATACCTCTGTATCACTCCATGGTACGTTCTATTCTGGTCTTATCTTAAGAAAAATCTAGAGGCATTAGAAAAGGTTCAAAGAAGAGTGACCAAGATTATAAAGGGGATGGAACTCCTCTCGTATGAGGAAAGACTAAAGAGGTTAGGGCTCCTCAGCTTGGAAAAGAGATGGCTGAGGGGAGATAGGATTGAACTCTACACAATCTGTAGTGGTATAGAATGGGTACAAGCGGATCAATTTTTTTACTCCGTCAAAAATTACAAAAGATGACACTCTATGAAGTTACAGGGAAATACTTCTAAAACCAAAAGGAGGAAATATTTTTTCACTCAGAGAATAATTAAGCTCTGGAACTCATTACCAGAGAATGTGGGAAGAGTGGTTAACGTAGCTGGTTTTAAAAAAGGTTTGGACATGTTCCTGTAGGTAAAGTCCATAGTCTGTTATTGAGGCAGACATGGGGGAACCCACTGCTTGTCCTGGATTGGTAGCATGGAATGTTGCTATTTGGGTTTTTGCTGGATACTAGTGACCTGGATTGGCCACCGTAAGGACAGCCTACTGGTCTTGATGGACCATTGGTCTGACCCAGTAAGGATATTCGAATCACCATATATGGGACACAGACCTTGAATGTTTGACCAGTACCGGCCTTAGTTCTTTAATTTATACCATTCATTTTCTAATTAGAGATCCTCTGTGTTTATCCCATGCCTTTTGAATTCCATCACAGTTTTCCTCTCCACCATTTCCCTCGGGAGGGCATTCCAGGCATCCACCACCCTCTCTGTGAAAAAGAATTTCCTCAAAGCAACAAAACCAAAGGAGAAGGGAGGTCCAACCTTGTCTGCAGTGAAAAACCAACCAGAAGCAAACAAACCAAAACTGCAGACGTGTACAAGATGCAGGCAAAATTTATTGTGACAAATAAAATATATCTAAAAACCTTTTTACCAAACAAGGGACCCAACACGGTCCGTGTTTCGGACAACCTTCATCAGGGGTCCATGGTAAAAAAGGAAAGAAAAAATGTGTCACAAAAAAATGTGGGAAAATATCAAAGTGTATATTAGGTGTTCCATAGCAGTTGGCGACTCTCAGCGAAATATACACTTTGTTATTTTCCCACATTTTTTTGTGACACATTTTTTCTTTCTTTTTTTACCATGGACCCCTGATGAAGGATTTTTGTGACACATTTTTTCTTTCCTTTTTTACCATGGACCTCTGATGAAGGTTGCCCGAAACACGGACCGTGTAGGGTCCCTTGTTTGGTAAAAAGGTTTTTAGATATATTTTATTTGTCACAATAAATTTTGCCTGCATCTTGTACACGTCTGCAGTTTTGGTTTGTTTGCTCCTAAAAAGAATTTCCTAACATTACTCCTAAGTCATCCTCCCCATAATCTCAATTTATGCCCGTTCGTTTTACCATTTTCCCTTCTCTGGTTCTACATTAATACCTTTCAAGTATTTAAATGTCTGTACCATATCTCCCCCGTCTCTCTTCTTCTCCAGGTCTTTCAGTCTCTTCTCATACTTCTTTTGACCCAAACCCCTTACCATTTTTGTTGCCTTCCTCTGGACCATTTCAAGTATTTTTATATCCTTTGCCAGATATGGTCTCCAAAACTGAACACAATACTCCAAGTGTGGTCTCACCAAAGACCTATCCAGGGGCATCAACACCTCCCTTCTTCTGCTGGTTATTCCTCTCTCTATATAGCCTAGCAACCTTCTGGCTACAGCCACCACCTTATCACACTGTTTAGATGCCTTTAGATCCTCAGACACAATCACCCCAAGATCCCTCTCCCCGTCCATGCATATCAGCATCTCACCTCCCAACACATACAGTTCCCTCTGATTTATACCCCCCCCCCCAAATGCATCACTCTGCACGTCTTTGCATTGAATTTTAGTTGCCAGATGTTAGACCATTCTTCTAACTTTTGAAGATCCTTTTTCATGTTTTCCGCTCCCTCTGGGAGCGATGCCTCAGTGCATCCCATGGTAACCCTTTTAAGCTGCAGTAAACTCTGTGTTAGTTCTTACCACACACTATTTTATTTTAATTTGTTATGGCCCTCTTTTACTAAGACGCAATAGAGGTTTCTACTGCGGTCCAGGACGCTAAATGCTCCAACTTTCTTAGGAATTCTATGAGCATTGGAGCATTTAGCGCCTCTGTCACAGCTTAGTAAAAGGGGGGGAGGGTATATTAACTATTGTAATTGCTAGACTAAACAAAGTTATTCTGGGTGGGGGGTCCCTATTTTAAAAATATATACCATTATAACTACAGTTTACAAATGTCATGTTTATTATTGGAATGTGTTGCATATGGAGTGTGTTACTGTGTCTTACTCTCAATTACACCATTTTCAGCCAACCGGGCATCGCCGTTCACCGCCCTCATCACCTCGCGCTTAGACTACTGCCACTCGCTACTCTCAGGCCTTCCGCTCGGCCGTCTCGCTCCCCTCCGATCCATCCAGAATTCAGCCGCATGACTCATATTCCGTGGGAGCTGCTATATTCGTGTGGCCTGGGGTCTCGCGTCTAGGAAGTGACATCAGAGGGAGAGCCGACAAGACGCCGGCAGCAAGTTCGCGATGCTGCTTATGCTGGGAGAATGAAAGAGGTACGGGGGTAAGGAAGGGAGGCGCGTACGCAACAAAAGGGGTCAGGAAGGAGTGGGGCGAAGAAGAGGGCGGGGAGGGGGGCACTTCTCACCCTCGCTACACCACAGTCTCCAGTCTTTATTTGTTTGTTTGTTTTAATTTTAATTTTTTTTTTTTTATATCATTATTCCTTTTTAAAACTCACAATAGGTGTAACATAAAATACAATCATTTTATACTTTAACATCACTTAATATATCATCAAATATTTCCCCTCCCTTATACCCTTATGTTTTTAGAAAATTGCTAATCAACGTGCACAAGATAGATCTGGGCTTACCAATAGAGAATGACACGGTGACAAAATTCATCACCGTTCCCGTCCCCGCGGATAACCGTGGGAAATAATCCCATGTCATTTTCTAGTGTCTATTTCAACCTCGGTCCTTCTACACCAGCATTCTTCAAAGCAAAGCTTGGGGGTCAGTGGCTGTGCTTATGTGAGCCAAGGATAATGAAGCCATTGTGACATCACTGATGTGATTGGCTCTTAGGCACTTTTGGAATGAGGCATTATGACATCACAATATCTGCTCTGGATACCAGAGACTGTCATTCTGTAGTGTCTGTTTCAACCTCAGTCCTTCTACACCAGCATTCTTCAAAGCAAAGCTTGCGGGTCAGTGGTTGTGCCCAATTATACTCTGATTCTTCCCTCTTTCCTTACAGAATGACATGAAGATGATTTCCCGCGGTTATCCGCGGGGACGGGAACGGTGATGAATTTTGTCACCGTGTCATTCTCTACTTACCAACTGCTTCAGATTTGTCAGGCAAGTTCATTCTCAATATCCTGAAACTCAAGCGGCTTTATGACCACAAGGCCAGGAGATTGCCTGTTCTAGGGCCACAGACATGTACTTGCACAATTTATGACAAAAGTATGAAGGTATTTGTCCTGTGGCACTAATCTTATATAGTATTCAAGAAAGAGGCAATCATTTATCAGGCACCTTAAATACGCTGGCATATAAACCACATGTCTTAACACCTCATTCACATATATGTCATAAAAAAAACCTTCACCTCGATCCTCAGCGAGGCCACCTTCCCGCTCAGTGTTCACTCATAGTGGGCGGCTTTATGCCTCAAATCATCACCGGATCGTTCAATCTTTTTTTTTTTTTTTTTTGGGTTTTTATATAATTTTGAATTTTTCTCTTTCGGGTTTTTTTTATTTTTTTTTTTAATAAATCATTTGTTTCTTTGTATTTATAATTTGTAACATTTAGGACTTCTTTTACGAAGCCGCGTTAGCGGCTTTATCGCGCCGCCACTTTCTATCATGCGCTAACCCCTGCGCTAGCCAAAAAACTACCGCCTGCTCAAGAGGAGGCGGTAGCGGCTAGCGTGGCCAGCGGTTTAGCGCGTGCTATTACGTAAAAGGAGCCCTTAAATTTAATTGTTTGTACTTAGCTTATGGTCGTAATTCAAATGGGGGGAGATAAACCGACATGCTTCACCCGTGTATTACCAACGGTTTCTTCAAGGCTATCACTCCCTACAATTATAAGAAGGCGTATTTTAGTCTTACACCCTCACACATAAAACCAATCAATAACTTATCACTATTTTATTTAAAACCTTCTTCTCTAACCTTCTTACCTCATAAATAATACTCCATTCTGAACAGACCACTACGCTCCACAGAAATGGAGAAACCGTTTCCGACTTCCTGTTTTAAGCGCGCCCTGGCCTCAGCTGTCAACGTGATCCAACCCTCAACCACGCTAGCGCCTGATGTCAGTAAGAAGTAAGAAGGTGTACTTAATTTCTGGAAATCTATTTGGGGTAAAATCAATTTTGTTCTAGGGGTCTCTATTCCATTATCATATGATGTGATTCTATTTGGGTCATCCCTGAGGCCTAAAAGCATAACTGATTTTCATTTTGGTGGCTTATATTACCGGTATGAAAGAATGGCAGCAGAGCAACTAAGAAATTTAAAGAAATTTGGGGTCCATTGGATTCATTTGTCAAATATCTTCAGGTTTACTTTCAATTTATCTTTATTACTCTCCACACACATCCAGGATGGGAGGGAGGGGGGAAGGGGTGTTGGGTAAATTGATGATTCACGATTAAGCAAGTATGCAAGTGCTATTTATTGATTATTGAATGTTTAAATGTTGCACTTCTTATATGCTGAATAAAATTAATAAAGAACTTAAAAAAAAAAAAGGTAAGAAGGAATTTGATTGTGCAGCGTTCTGGGTCATATTGGTTCTTGGGAAGATGCTCTAACCCTGTAATTTGTTCAAAATTATTTCTTTTTTTTCTAGGACACTCAACCCTGCCCTGGGGGTGCATCAGCCAGTAAGGTTTTCAGGATATCTGCAATGAATATCCATGAGAAATACTCATAAACACTGCTTCTGTTGCATGAAGATTTCACTCATACATACTCATGAATATTCTGAAAACTAGACTGGCTGGGTGTGTCCTGAGGATTAGATTGAGAACCCCCTCCCCCCTTCTATTAACCTGCACTTTTTCATTGTTCAAAAAAAAATGAGATTTTTTTTTTTTTTTTTTGGTATTAACGTTCAAGGAGACTTGTCTGGCAAGAATACAGAGACCTTCCCTTCCCTACTGACAGAACTGCTGGAACATATTTGTTCTGCTTAATCTCCGCTAATCTCTTGCTCTTCAACCTATAGGTAGGCATTCAGTCAAATCTGAGGCAGATCAGGTAAGTTTTCACAAGCTGTGAGGTCTGACAGTCCCTGCATAGACAATATAAGAGAAAGACAGAAAGAAAGGGTCAATATTCAACCAGCATTCGCACCAGATTAGTTAGTTATGTGCCATCGACTCGTGTTTGAGTCCTAGCTAGAGAATGACACGGTGACAAAATTCATCACCATTCCCGTCCCCGCGGATAACCGCGGGAAACCATCTTCATGTCATTCTTTAAGGAGAGAGGGAAGAATCAGAGTATGAATGGCCACAACCACTGACCCTCAAGCTTTGCTTTGAAGAATGCTGGCGTAGAAGGACCGAGGTTGAAACAGACACTACAGAATGACAGTCTCTGGTATCCAGAGCAGATATTGTGATGTCATAATGCCTCATTCCACCAGTGCCTAAGAGCCAATCACATCAGTGATGTCACAATGGCTTCATTATCCTTGGCTCACATAAGAATCAGAGTATGAATGGGCTCAGCTTTGCTTTGAAGAATGCTGGTGTAGAAGGACTGAGGTTGAAATAGACACTAGAAAATGACATGGGATTATTTCCCGCGGTTATCCGCGGGGACGGGAACGGTGGTGAATTTTTTCACCGTGTCATTCTCTAGTCCTAGCGACTTGATGAATTACAGATCTAAAAAGAGATCGGTTTTGTGCAAGTCCAGTAAGGTCCTCCAGCATCATCCACGTGGTTGTTTTTTTAACGTGTCCAGCCGTCTGATTGCAGGCCGCCCTCTTCGCCTGGTCCCTTCGATCTTCTCAAACATAATGTTCTGCCATTGTAGAAGGACACCAGATTAAGTTACGGTACATGCCAACACTGACGGCCTCTTTTACACAGCCGCGCGGCAACAGCCCCGAAGCCCTTTAAATCTCTATGGGCTTCAGGGCCGTTAGCGCAGCCGCTAGACGCGGCTTTGTAAAAGAGGCCGTGAAACTTAACTTGATCCATCCATTAAGCACTACGATTCACATAGGACTCAAAAGGGTTACCAGACGTCCTCGAAATCGCCTCAGGCAGGAGGGCGGGGATGGGTGGAACAGGGTGGGCCTGGGGGCGAGTCTAGGGGATCTGGATTTTACCACAGTATATCGCACCTAAAAAATAGGCTCCAATAAAATGCCTAAGCTCTAGTTTATAAATAGCGCTTACACCTGGAAGCCATGTCTAACTTTAGGTGAGACCATTTGCACCAACCATAATGTGGCGCAAAACCACGCACCTGGCACCTGATGGGTGGATTCTGAGCGCATGGTATCCAGGACACCTGGACTAAAAATCCGTGGGAGGATGGGTCCATTAAAGTAGGAAACATTAACCCCTGGGCTCGGGGAAAAGAGAAACAATCAAGCCAAAAAAACAATGGGGCCTTTTTATTAAGGCGTGCTAACAAATATAGCATATGCTAAAGATTATCAGGCGTTAAATGCCAAGTGGCCCGTTATATTCTATGGACACCTTAGCATTTAGCGTGCGCTAATCTTTAGCGCGTGCTAAATCGGTTAGCGCGTCTTCATAAAAGGACCCCAATTATTAGCAAGCATTTACATTCCAGCTCAGTGTAAAAAAAAAAAAAAAAAAATCCTGTACTAATTACCTAGTTCAACTCATTATTGGATTAGCAAAAAGACTAAAGCAAAATAAACAATTAAATGAGTTAATAATGTGCTGTTTTTGGCTAATGGAGAGAAATGCTTTTGTTCTCACAGTGCTATCTGAGTTTTATGATACTCTATGGAAACTTCCTGGCAGTCAATCCTTAGGTACTAGGGCCAGGATTCACTAACCTGCCCGATTCGGGCCCGATCTGGGCAGGACCGACAAATTCAGCAAACTCCAACATGCAGATCGGAGGAACGCCCCCATCTGCAGTCACGGATCGCGCTATAGCGGCTCCCGCGCATGCTCAGACCATCTGTAGATGGTCTGAGCATGCGCGGAAACTTCGGGCCGTCGGTGTTGTGGGTTTTTGTTCTTCTATTTTTTTACACTGAGCGCAGCCAGGGAACCTGAAAAGTGCTGGACTTAGGGCCGGCATAGATTTTTTTTTTTTAAAAATAGGCGGTCGAGGACCTTTTGGGAGCCCGTGGTTTTAACCCGCTTAAGCCTGCGGGTTAAAACCATGGGCTTGCAGTGCGGGGAAAGGTGGGAGAGTTGGGGCAGGCAGGCAGGGTGTTCGGGGCAGGCACGTTCGGGGCTGCAGGAAGCGATCGGGGCTGACAGGGCAAAGAGCAGGGCTGCAGAAGGCAGGGCAGTCGCAAAGGGCTTCAGCGACTAGTCCTCTGAAGTCGCTTTTTTTTGATCGGCCAGCCCAGTCGGTGTTGCAGGGTTTTGTTTAGTGAATCGGGTCCCCACCTACTCTGCATGCTGTTGCCCTCATTTGTATGCGCGGATCGGAAGATGGTCGGAAGACAGATAAGTGAATCGGGCCGGGGTCGCTAAGGGGTCGCAAACCGATCGGTTCACGATCGGTTTGCTTTGTGAATCTAGCGCTAGGTGAACTTTTAAAATTCATTTTTGTTGTTCTTGATTTTTAAGGAGGGAAGCACTTTAACCACCAAAGTGTTTTGAAAACCAGTTGAATACAACAATTTTTAGAGGTTGATAATCAGGAAGGTGTTGTAATGACTATCTTCCAAGGTGCCAAAGGTTGATGCAGAATACTACCATAACCGGGTACTCTATTTAGGATACTCAGATCAACAGAACAGCATCTTTTGACTATCCCCTCCCTAAAAGTTATAGGTACTAGGAGATCTACTATTTTTTCAGTTATAGCTCCGCAGCTCTGGAATAATTTACCAAATTATTTGCGTGGGGGAACCTCGTTAAAAAAATTCAAAGGCTCTTTAAAAAATTTTCTGTATAAAGATGCATTTGAGGCACAGACAAGACAACCAGTCTACGTTTAAAATTTTATATTTTATATCTTAACATCCAATTTTAATCAGTCCTTATTTATAGGATTTAAGTTGGGGGGGGGGGTTCTCTCTCTTTCCTTCCTTATTTTTCGTTTTTTGTCCTCCCTGATGTGTTAGCCCTAAATGTTCTCTTTCTGCTTTAACGATTGTAGTTAAGAACATAAGACTTAGATAAACTGACACCCCTTATAGATCCGCTGGCGGAAAGAAAACAAGAAAGATTTAAGGAGGGTAAAACGAGGAGCCCGCGGACCCTACAGATCTCTACCGCACGTCCTTTCCTTTTGTATCTGTACTGAATTTTGTATGTATATATTATTTTGTATTAAATTGCCATATGGGGTTGGGGGGTTTTTCCCCCCCTTTTTTAAATTTGTAATACGCTTTGAAATATTTCACATTGGGTGCACATCAAATTTTAATAAAGCTTGAAACTTGAAAAGGAGAGGGAAGCTGTGGAAAAGAGTTCTCTTTTTGCAAGACAATGCATCTGCTCACAAGGCTGGCAAAATGATGGATGTTTTGATGCAGATGGGGTTTCAGTGCATAGATCATCCACCCTACTCATCAGATCTTGCTCCATCTGACTATTTTCTGTTTCCAAACCTTAAAAAGAGTTTGAAAGGGTAACAAATTTTTGAGTGATTCAGAGGTGATTGCAGCAGCGGAGCAGTATTTCAGTGACCAGTATTTTGGGGAAGGGTTTCAGAATCTTCAGACACAATGTACCAAGTGTGTTGAACGGGTGAATAACTTGTAACTTTCATGGCTCCACGTCTTTCCCTTCTTGGTTGAGCTGAGAATTTTTCAGCACTCCCTCGTAAACCACTTTCTCAATAATTTTATCCAGAAATAGTAAATTAGAAATAAGCCTATAATTGGATAGCTCTAAGTCTAATAGATGTTGGCATTGTCATTTTGAGGCTGGGACATTAGATCATCTTTTATTTTATTGTCCATTCATATTATTATTTTGGAAATCAATTTGGCCTCAAATAAATAGGATGTTAGAAAATCTGGTAGCTTTGACATATGATACTATTTTATTTGGCACGGCAATGAGAGCAAAAAGTCAAATTTCGTCAAACAACAACAAACTTTTATTTATTTTGACTGGAGTAGCAATTCAACCAATAACATACAATTGGAAAAATTATGACAGATTAAATTATAACTTTTGGTGGAATTCTGTATGCCATATATATAAAATGGAACGTACAATAGCAACACAGAAAGGATATTTTGGTAAATTTCAGAAGATCTGGAGACCATTAACAGACTTTTGTAATAGAAACATAGAACATAGAAACATAGAAAGATGACGACAGAAAAGGGCCACAGCCCATCAAGTCTGCCCACCCCACTTACCCACCCCATTAGGTCTGAATGCTGATGACCTAGTTTCTTAACTCTCGTAGGGATCCCACGTGGATGTCCCATTTATTCTTAAAGTCGAACACATTGGTGGCCTCGACCACCTTCACTGGAAGTCTGTTCCAGTGATCTACCACCCTTTCTGTGAAAAAATACTTCCTGGTGTCGCCATTAAATTTCCCTCCTCTGAGTTTGAGCGGATGCCCCCTTGTGACCGAGGGTCCCTTGGGAAAAAATAAGTCGTTTTCCCCTTCGACACGACCTGTGATGTACTTAAACGTCTCAATCATGTCACCCCTTTCCCTACGCTCCTCTAGAGTGTAGAGCTGCAACTTGCCCAGTCTTTCTTCGTATGAGAGACCCTTGAGTCCGGAGACCATCCTAGTGGCCATCCGCTGGATCGACTCAGCCCGAAGCACATCTTTACGGTAATGTGGCCTCCAGAATTGCACACAGTATTCCAGGTGAGGTCTCACCATGGTTCTGTAGAGTGTCATTATGACTTCAGGTTTGTGGCTAATGAAACTTCTTTTGATGCATCCCATCATTTGCCTTGCCTTAGATGAGGCCTTCTCAACTTGTTTGGCAGCCTTCATATCTGCACTGATGATTACTCCTAATGAAAGATAACATTTTCCCAAAGTAAGATATTTGATAGGAGGGGAAAAGGGTGGGTATTATTTTATTCATCTCATAATGTATATGAGTATATCAATAGTTTTGCTGTATTTGGATGTAATTCTGTAACAGGAGGGGATGGGATGGGAGGTTTTTTTATTTTATTTAATAAGGAATTGTTTAGATTATAGGTGTATTACATAATATTCAAGATATTATAGAATATAAATATGTAATGAAATGTTGTATTTAACGTGTTACACTTAATCAAGTGTGTATTTATAAGTTCGTATGATTTTATCTAATACACTTGTTGTAATATGCAAAAATGAATAAAGAATTAAAAAAAAAAAAAAAGAAAGACGCCTATAATTCATATTCATGGAAGTGTCAAGCAAAGTTTTTTTCAACACAGGTCTAATTACAGCTTTTTTTGAGGAAGGAAAGATAAACACCCTGCCATGAAGAACCATTGACTATTCTCTGTAATCTATAAACCAGTCCTGAACGTTCTTGGCATATATCAAAACTAATAGCAAAAATTCACATTAATCAAAACAAATAGGGAAAGGAGAAGGGATTGGGACTTGTATACCACTTTTTGTAGTTGTACAACCACACTCAAAGCGGTTTACATACAGGTACTTCAAGCATTTTCCCTATCTGTCCTGGTGGGCTCACAATCTATCTAATGTACCTGGGGCAGTGGAGGATTAAGTGATTTGCTTAGAGTCACAAGGAACAGCATGGGTTTTGAACCCACAACCTCAGGGTGTTGTGGCTGTAGCTTTAACCACTGTGACACTCTAGAAATCAAAATGTAGTAAATGTGAACCAAGTATAGGACAATCAAGTCATTGTGACATCACTGATGAGGTTGGCTCTTAGGCATTGGTGGAATGAGGCATTATGATGTCACAATACCAGCTCTGGTTATCACTATTTATTTATTCAATTTTCTATACTTTTCTCCCATGATTTATATGGATTTATTCAGATACTCAAGCATTTTTCCCTTCTGTCCAAGTGAGTTCACAATCTATGTACTGTACAAGTTTCAATTTATTTAAATTTGATAAATCGCTTATTACATACTAAGCGAGTAACAGTAAAATATAAGATAGATCTAGAGTTCATTATACAGATTTAAAAGGGTTTAAAAACAGACTGACTCAGATACATAAGGGAAGGAAAAAAGAAAGGGAGACAGTTACAAAATTAATATTATTCAATTGAAAAGAAAGGAAAGAGCCAAATAAGGAGAGAACATGAGGAGTGGGATTAAGATTATTAAAAATGGATTATTTAAAGATTAAATGCGTCTTTAAAGAGAGGAGTTTTTAAATTATTTTTGAATCTGCTGAGATCTTTAACTTCTCTTATATACCTGGCGCAGTGGAGGATTAAGTGACTTGCCCAGGGTCACAAGGAGCAACATGGGTTTTGAACCCATACCCTCAGGGTGCTGATGCTGTTGCTCTAACCAAATAACAAAACTCTAAACAAGTTGTAGGATGTATCTCAAAGTATCCACCGGCTGTAGCTCATTGCTGTTATGTGCCATTGAGTTGATGTCAATGTGTGGTTGCCCTATGGATTGTTGCCTTGTCCTATGTTCAGTCATCAATCAGGTGGCTACAAGTTGATGATATAGTGGCATTCATAGCTGTTGGTATGACATTGATCCATCACAATGTTGGTCTTTCTCTTTGTGCTAACCTTCAACCTTGTCAAGCATGATGCCTTTAATGACCTTTCTCCTGCATGATATGTCCGAAGTATAAAAGTTGAAGTCTTGTCATTTTAGCTTCCAATGAAAGCTTAGGTTTGATCAATACTGATTGATTTACAGTATTCCATGGTATATGCAATATTCATCTCCAGCACTATAATTCAAAGGCATCTATTTTCCTTCTGTCTTGTTACTCATTAATCCTTGGAAATGATTCATAAGGGAGATGACCTGAACATCCCAGGTTGCCATCCTCTTCCGCTTCACCATCCCCTAATGAATCTAGCATACCCTTCTCACTTGACAACTCTTTAACTCCTACCCCATTAGAAGACAAGTCAATTCTACATTCCCCTTCAAGTTCTGGCTTACTCCCTAGGCCTTCACATGCATCATAAATTTCCCTGTGGAAAAAGTTTGCAAAAAAACTGACTAGAAAGACAGGACAAATTGCTCAAGCCAATGTTCCCACCATTCATCGAACGTTTAAGAAAAGCAAACAACACAAAAGACCTGCTTACTGGCTTTCTACAAGATACTCCTTAAAGCGCAATGTCCAGTGGTCCCTATCCTCATCACATCAACTTCTCCTCTCCCTCCTTTCCAACTGTCTTGGCATTCTCTTTAATTCCTGCAGCATTGCTATGGAAAGGGTTTGTCTTTTTAAGGTTGCTAATTTTTTTGCAGGGTTGGGTTGAAAGGGAAATAGATTCCGTACGAACGTAAGGAAGTTGTTCTTCATCCAGAGAGTGGTAGAAAACTGAAACGCTCTTCTGGAGTCTGTTATAGGGGAAAACACCCTCCAGGGATTCAAGACAAAGTCAGACAAGTTCCTGCTGAACCGGAACATACGCAGGTAGGGCTAGTCTCAGTTAGGGCGCTGGTCTTTGACCTAAGGGCCAACGTGTGAGCGGACTGCTGGGCACGATGGACCACTGATCTGACCCAGCAGCGGCAAGTCTTACGTTCTTATTTTCATGTCATTTCTTTTGCCCAATATGATTGGTTTTTTCCCTATGTCGTTAACAGTCTGCACTTTCTGAAAGAATGAGGACTATTTGCAAAGCGTACACTGCAATAATACTGTTCAGGTAACAAACTCATTTTAAAATTTCCTGTAAATGACCTGGGAAATGAAACAAGCCCCCAAATAAGCATGTTTCGTGTTGGGTGCTAACCACACATTTTCAGCAGCATTAACTGATTAAGTGCTATTGAGACAGACATAAAGGAAGTCACTGCTTGCCCTGGGATCAGCAGCATGGAATGTTGCTACTATGGGATTCTGGAATATTGCTACACATAAGAACATAAGAACATAAGCAATGCCTCCGCTGGGTCAGACCCGAGGTCCATCGTGCCCAGCAGTCTGCTCACGCGGCGGCCCAACAGGTCCAGGACCTGTGCAGTAATCCTCTATCTATACCCCTCTATCCCCTTTTCCAGCAGGAAATTGTCCAATCCTTTCTTGAGCCCCAGTACCGTACTCTGCCCTATTATGCTCTCTGGAAGCACATTGGCTAAGGCTCTTAACATTTGCATCTCCTCTTCCTATAGGCTAAGGCTCTTTGCACCTGCATTGTGATGTCATAGAGCTTTATGGTTATAGAAACCTAGAAACATGATGGCAGATAAAGGCCAAATGGCCCATCCAGAGCATCCACTATCTCCTCCTCTTCCTATTGGCTAAGGCTCTTAATATTTGCATCTCCTCTTCCTATAAACTAAGGCTCTTTGCACCTGCATTGTGATGTCATAGAGCTTTATGGTTATAGAAACCTAGAAACATGATGGCAGATAAAGGCCAAATGGCCCATCCAGAGCATCCACTATCTCCTCCTCTTCCTATTGGCTAAGGCTCTTAATATTTGCATCTCCTCTTCCTATAGGCTAAGGCTCTTTGCACCTGCATTGTGATGTCATAGAGCTTTATGGTTATAGAAACCTAGAAACATGATGGCAGATAAAGGCCAAATGGTCCATCCGCAGCATCCACTATCTCCTCCTCTCCCATAAGAACATAAGCAATGCCTCTGCTGGGTCAGACCCAAGGTCCATCGTGCCCAGCAGTCTGCTCATGCGGCGGCCCAACAGGTCCAGGACCTGTGCAGTAGCCCTCTATCTATACCCCTCTATCCCTTTTTCCAGCAGGAAATTGTCCAATCCTTTCTTAAACCCCAATACTGTACTCTGCCCTATTACGCCCTCTGGAAGCGCATTCCAGATGTCCACCACACGCTGGGTAAAGAAAAACTTCCTAGCATTCGTTTTGAATCTGTCTCCTTCCAACTTTTCCGAATGCCCTCTTGCTCGTTTATGTTTTGAAAGTTTGAAAAATCTGTCCCTTTCTACTCTCTCTATGCCCTTCGTGATCTTGTAGGTCTCTATCCTCTGAGTCTCCGCTTTCCCAGGGAGAAGAGCCCCAGTCTCTCCAATCTTTCAGTGTATGAAAGGTTTTCCATGCCCTTAATCATTTGTGTCGCTCTCCTCTGGACCCTCTCAAGTATTGCCATATCCTTCTTAAGGTACGGTGACCAATACTGAACACAGTACTCCAGGTGCGGGCGCACCATTGCCCGATACAACGGCAGGATGACTCGTTCTCTCGTTCTGGTCTTAATACCCTTCTTAATAATACCCAACATTCTGTTTGCCTTTTCTTCGCGGCTGCTGCGCATTGTGCTGTTGACTTCATTGTTGTGTCCACCAGTACACCCAAATCTCTTTCAAGGTTGCTTCCCTCTAATACTAATCCCCCCATTTGGTAGCTGAACATCGGGTTCTTTCTCCCTATATGCATGACCTTGCATTTCCCTACATTGAAGTCCATCTGCCATTTATTCGCCCACTCCTCTACATGGAATCTTGATACTCTTTGGGATTCCAGAATATTCCTACTCTTAAGGTTTCCACCAGGTACTATTGCCCTGGATTGGTCACTTTAGAAAGAGGATGCTGAGCTAGATGGATCATATGGCTATTCTTATGCTCTTAAGTGTCAGTTAGCCCCGTACAAGCGGCCATTGCTGGCTACTTCGCATCTCTTTAAATATCTGTCCCTAGATTTTTATAATCTAGTTTTTATCCTCTCTCCTCCGGCCCTCCAACATCCCCTTTGCTAACCAGATCCATTTTCATAAAATGGAAAAAAAAAAATAAAAAAAAAATTCTGATGGAACAAATATTTCTGTTGAGCCATTGTACTCAGATTTTTTGGCAGAGACGGTAATGTACTAAAGTTCTCTGCCAGATAACATTATAGTAGAATGGAACATAAGAGTCTAAGCCCAGAGGGGCCATACTCTACGACCAGCTCTAACATGTCACTGCCCCTCAGCTTCATCTAGGTGATTAGGGCATGAATGAATCCTTTCTGTCAAGTAAGGATGAGTTTAATTTCCTAGAGACATCAGTACAGACCACAAAACTGTGAAAATAAGGACTTAAAAAGAGGTGATCTCATTCATCATTCAAACAAACAGAGCCGTAGTGTTCAAGGCTGGCACCCGTGACTATGCCAGGCTTGCAAAGGGAAAAGAAGGAAGCCTCAGACTGAAATTGGTATATTTCAATTGCAGAGAAAATAAAACAAAACTCTGTGGAGTGACGATGTTCCTAAATGGACTTTATTTGAAAGTGTCAAAGTTCCAAACGTACACTGAAATCATCCACATAAAATAATTTCAAACACATAAAAATAAATCATCCACATAAGAGTTTTTTTTTTTTGTTTTCTCTGGATTTTCTTCTTTGTGGATATTTTGGGGTCAATTCCTTTTATATTTCAATTGCATCCATGGATTTGTGAGACGCTCCTTGCCAATTCTTCTGTCTTTATAATTTGACCTCAGTGCCAATGGGTGGCATAAAATTTAACTTCTTGTTGTTTGCAATAGGAAGGAGTTTATTGTTGTTGTCGTCGTTTGGTGCCATTGATTCGTGCTCAAGTCCAAGCTACTTGATGAATTGCGGATCTAAAAAGAAATCGGTTTTGTGTTAGTCTGGAAAGGCTCTCCAGCGTCATCCCCATGGTTGCTTTCAACATGCCCACCCATCTGATTCCAGGTTGCCTTCTTCGCCTGGTTCCTTCGATCTTCCCAAACGTGATGTCCTTCTCCAGTGCTCTTTCTCTTCTGACGGAGTGACCAAAATAAGACCGTCGTAACTTCATCATCTCGTAGAATTCAGCTGTTCGCCTTCCCTTCGCTAAAACTTTGTCATCTCAAAAGATTCCTAGACAAAACCTTCGCCTTCCAAGCAGCCAAGTTGAACTCATGGCTTCCCCAATTAATACTCGAGGCCCCCACTTACCTCGGCTTCAGAAAATCACTCAAAACTTACCTATTCAGCAAACAAGACCCCTAACGGTCCCCCCGCTTACATTAACACTTCACCCCCCCTGCTTCGCCCCCCTGCTCTTCTCCTCCCCCACGATAGCTTCTCTCTTCCCTATCTTCCACAATCTCCCTTCATCCTCTGTCAAGTTCGGTTAAAATTTGTTATATATCTGATAAATTGTTGTAAATCTGCTTGTCAACGCGGATCCTAATCTAACTGATGTAAACCGCCTAGAACTCGCCGGGTATGGCGGTATATAAGAATAAAATTATTATTATTATTATTATTATCATTTGGGCTTCGAGTGACATAGTCGGTTTATTAAATCTGAAGGTTAAAAATCAGATTATAGACCGAAATCTTTCTCTCGATTCTCCCCATTCTTAACTATCTGGATTGAGCAGAGGATACCAATGCACCCTACTTTCCCTACTTGAAATTGATATGCAAGCTGGATCCAGTTTGTGGTGTTTTCTTTTGTTATTTTCATATTTAAGTACTGTATGCATTTTCTGTAAATTGTGGGAAAACAGAAGAACTATTTAAAAGGGGTATTTCCTGCCCTGGTCTGGCTATGAATGCCCCACCTAATTCATAATTCTTTTGGGTCTGGGTTTCATCCGAAGCATGCAAAAAGTCAAAAGCAGAGGTGGGCAACCTGCGGCCCATGGGTCAAATGTGGCTCCGTCATTGAATTTTATGTTTCTCATGAAACCATAGGAAATATTATTATTATTTATTAGGCTTGCTATATCACCTGTACCATCTGTTGAGTATTTCTAGATACATCTGAAAAGATTACAAAATGAAACTTCTTTCTTAAAAAAATAATTGTCTTCGCTGTTCAGAATCAAGAGTACACTGGATAAAAAGCCCATAAGGCTTTTCGAGACAAGGGCAGCAAGCCAAATCAAAGAGTCATGAGGAAAAGATGCCAATCACTCAGCCGTGGAATATTCAGGAATCACTTTATTGATAGTCTACATAGTGCTACTGTCAATAAAGTGATTCCAGAACATTCCTCGGCTGAGTGATTGGCATCTTTTCCTCACGACTCTTTGATTTGACAGAATCGAGTAACCGGACTGGATGGGCCATTTTTACATACTATATTTAGCAAATATTTTGAGAATAGCTACTCTGGCAGTTTGTCTCCATTGTTTCTAGTTAGATTTTTTTTTTTTTAATTGATCACAGAATGTCTGTGCAGCTTTGTGCATTTCTGTTTCCGACATTAGGTAATGTTTTGGCTCACCAGGAAGGGTATTGGCATTTATGCAGCCCTCTGTGTACAAAAGTTGCCCACCCCTGGTCTAAAGTCCTGCTCAATGACTGAGTTTGCCTGCTGACAACAGTTACTAGCATTGATGATTATGATCATACCGTAATTAAGTTAAATCTTTTGGTAGAGTATTTTTATCATTAAATATATTTTATTGAGCAACTACAGTCGAAATCTAAAACAAAGAACAACAAGGTAGCTCAAAATTGTATACAAAAACCGTCAAACCCACCCTACCAACCCATCCCATCCCCCCACCCTCCCCCTCTCACTGATGCCAAACAAAGTGAGGTAAATAAGAGAATAATACCCTAGCAGTTCAAAAGGCGGCTACGAGCCACTGGAGATAGTGTAGACGAAAAGGGCTCCCAAATTCGTTGGAAGGCCTGTCCAGGCAAGGAAAAAATGACCTGAACACCTCTCCGTTCCCAAGAAAGCAACATAATCATGTGACTACGCCAAAGGGAATAGTCAGGAGCCTCCGCTTCCATCCACTTAAGCAAGATGCACTTGATAGCAACCGCAGCCATCCAACGAAGGAATGCAGAGGCCCCAGGCCTACGGGGATGAAAATGCAAAGAGGTTCCAAATAACACCAGGGCTGATCTCTGAACTGTAATGTTCCAGATGTCATCCACAAAAAGAAAAACAGCGTCCCAAAAGGTCTGTATGGATGAACAAGACCAAAACATGTGGCCAAGACCAGCGTCCGGAGCACCACAGCGCCGGCAGTCCGCAGTCAAGCAGAGCCCCGCCAGAAAAGCTCTCCGAGGAGAAATATACAGGCGGAGAGTCAATTTGAAGTGTTGTTCCCAAAAGATAGCATATTTACTATACAAAGGCAGCTTTTTAATAGCATTCAAAATTACTTCATCAGAAAATTCCATATTCAAATCTCCCACCCATGCATCCCGTAATTTCAGACAATCAAGCATAGGGGATTCGTCTTTCAGATGTCTATGGTAAAATTTCAACGGAACAGGCTGTTGGGAACCAAATGTAAAGGCCTCCATCAATAATTCTCGACAGGAGGCCGAAAGATGAGTATTCGCGGATTAAAAATTATTCAGGTACTCAAGCATTATTCCCTAACTGTCCCAGCGGGCTCCCACTCTATCTATAATGTACCTGGGACAATGGGAATTAAGTGACTTACCCAGGGTCACAAGGAGCAGGCTGTAGCTCTAACCACTGCACCACTCACTCCCTGATCACAATCCTGTGTGTCCCATGGGCTCACAATCTATCTAACCTTCCTGGGGCAATGGAGGATTGAGTGATGAGTGACTTGGGCAGGGTCACAAGGAGCAGTATGGGATTTGAACCCACGACCTCAGGGTGCCAAGGCTGTAGCTCTAACCACTGCGCCCCACTCTCCCACAAGGGTTATTGCCATTGGAGCAAACATACCTTACTAAGCACTAGCCAGAGATTTGCACACAATTTTTATCATTCCTGAACACAATGGGATTGACCTCAGGTGAATTTGAGGAAGTAGAGTGTTCTGTATGCAAATGAGCAGGGGAGACATTGTTTTTATTGTATGTATGTTTTAATTGATGTAAACCGTAAAAGTTTTAAATAAATATCTAAGTGGTATTATCTATATTTGGTATTTTTACTACTGTTATGCTGTTAATAAAATTGTAAATTTTATGTTGAATTATACTTGCCTTGGGTGAATCTCTTTATAAAGGCGGTTAATAAATCTCAATCAGTCAATAAATGTGATCATTTCCTGTTTGAGAATCCAAAATATGAAAATAGGATTTTACAAAATGAACAAACTTGAAGTTTTTTGTACTCTGCATTAAAAATAACAAGCAATGAGCACCTTAAGGATTGTTTATTTTGTATATATACAAAGGAGCTGATTCTATAAACGGCACCCATAAAAATGATGTCAGTCACGCTTAGGCGCCGTTTACAGAATCGTGGCTAGTGGAACCTACGTAAAAACTTAGACACCACCCCCCCTGATATGTAGGCCAGGGTTTAAAAGACCTACATTTCAGGCACCTAAGTTTTTGGAGAATTACGCTCAGTGAAGCCTAAGTTACGCTCTGCCCACAGAAATGCCCACTTAGGCATTAGCCACCGCCAAGTGCCATACGATAGGTGCCTATCACCCAATTAATTTTTTCCCATTTATTGAGACTTATAAGGGTATTTTGCCAATTACCCCCCTTCCCCCCTTTTTTAACAAAACCATAATAGCGGTCTTTAGCACAGGCCGGCATACTGAATGCTCTGCACTGCTCCCGACGCTCATAGGAACTCTATGAGTGTCAGGAGCAGCACAGATCATTCAGTGCGCCAGCCTGCGCTAAAAACCGCTCTCGCGGTTTTGTAAAAGGGGAGGGGGGGTAAATTAGGTGCTTAATTTTAGGCACCCTTTATCGGTTAAAATGCTCATTATTTCATAGGAGCAGGTAGTGCTTATTTAAATGAGATCAGCAGTGGTAAAACAATCTAACCTGCATTTACTGTCTCTTTCTTCATATGGTTTTGTACTATTTCACCACTATGGCAACATAATCCTTATAATCCCAATACTGGTGAACCTCAGAGCTCACAGCAGCTGTTGCTACATGGGTAGATTTAAAGCCTGACATCCATTCATTCAAGGTGGAGCTCCCTTCTAACACCTTGAAGTTTATCAAATTCTGATGATGAACGCATTTCCAAAATGCCATAAGATTAAGGGCCAACTACAATTATTTTTTAAGTGTCGTATGGTTTTTAATCCTTCAGCAGCAAGTCTCCCTCCAATTTAGGAATCAAGGAAACTCTTATATCTTGGCATCCCAAGTCCTCTAAATTTTCTTCACACTTCTACCTCTAACCCTCTGTTCCTTCCTATTTCTCCTACTGTAAACCGCGTCGAGCTCTACGAACGTGGAGATGATGCGGTATACAAACCTAAGGATTAGATTAGATTAGATATAATGCCTCCAAATATCCTTTCAGACCACCTCTTGGCACTGATTCACAAATTCTATAAATGGCACTTTGAGTTGCACGTGCAAATTTGGGTGTGTGCCCAATTTGAATGCACATCTTACTTGAATAACCACCCAATTAACTCTTCTTAACAAGCAATTATTAGCATTAATTGGTTTTAATTTAAATTTATGCCTGAAAATTTAAGCATCTATGCACCCACATTTAGACCCATCAACCGCAGGAGCCATCATTGGTGGTCTGGGGGGGTGGTCTAGGGTCTCTTCAGCCTGAGGTGTGGCCATGTCGCTCCTGGCTACTCCGGATGCCCTCCTCAGGTTGACGCCCCTAGTAGTTTCCGCTAAACCATCTCTGTCCTCTTCAATCTGTTCAGAACTCTGATGCACACCTCATATTCCGCCAATGTCGCTATGCCCACGTTACCCCTCTCCTCAAGTCACATAAGAACATAAGAAGTGCCATCTCTGGATCAGACCTTCGATCCATCAAGTCCGGCGATCCGCACATGCGGAGGCCCTGCCAGGTGTAAACCTGGCGTAATTTTTAGTCAACACACTATACTCAAATCCCTTAGTGAGAATAATATTCACAATAATAAAGACCCCTAATTTCCCACTAGGTATGAAAGAGTGCAGCAAATATCATTAACTAACTGGAAGGGCCTCAGTAATAGAGCCTACGCAAGTCATAGACTCTGACCATACAAGTCTGCATACATTCCCGGCTCTTTAGCTCTAATCATCAGCAACCTTCCAGTCCCTAACCTCAACTAAAAAGATTTTAAATTTATTATTCCAAATAAATTCCTAAAAAATTTTTTTAATCTTTTAATTAGAAATAACATTCTAAAATGTCAGCTTTCTGAAAATCTAAGTTCTATAAATCGATGCACTATTTCTTTATAAGAGACTTAATTTAAACATCCGATATCCATTGAGATTACTTAGCTTTCAAATATTATATCTCCAGCAAACTGCTTCAGACCATGCCAACGTGGCCAGCGTTTCGTGCAAACTTATTTAAACCCACTGCTTCAGGGCCAGTTAGTCAAGCATAATTTTTAGTCACCCATATCCTTCTATGCCTCTTGTAAGGAGATGTGCATCTAGTTTGATTTTGAATCCTAAGACGGTCGATTCCGCAATAACCTCCTCTGGGAGAGCAATCCAGGTGTCAACCACTCTCTGCGTGAAGCAGAACTTCCTGATATTTGTCCTGAACTTGTCCCCCCTTAGCTTCATTCCGTGTCCTCTTGTCCGTGTCAAATTGGACAATGTAAATAATTTTTTCTGCTCTATTTTGTCGATTCCTTTCAGTATTTTGAAGGTCTTGACCATATCTCCTCACAGTCTCCTTTCCTCAAGGGAGAACAATCCCAGTCTCTTAAGTCGATCCTCGTATTCCAGTTTCTCCATACCATTTACTAGTTTCGTTGTTCGTCTCTGCACCCTCTTCAGCAGTTTTATATCCTTCTTTAGATTGGGAGACCAATGTTGGACGCAGTATTCCAAGTGGGGTCTGACCATTGCTCTATAAAGCGGCATTATGGCCCTCTCCGATCTACTCGTGATTCCATTCTTTATCATGCCCAACATCCTATTTGCTTTCTTTGCCGCCGCCGCCACACATTGCGCTGACGGTTTCAGGGTCCTATCTATCAGTACACCCAGGTCATTTTCTTGTTCGCTCTTACCCAGAGTTGCACCTGACATTCTGTACTCGTATTCCTTGTTTTTTCTGCCTAAATGCATTACTTTGCATTTCTCCACATTAAACTTCATCTGCCATTTCTCCGCCCATTTTTCTAAATGACACAAGTCCCTCTGGAGTTCCTCGCTATCCTTCTGCGATCTGATCGCCCGGCATAGCTTTGTGTCGTCTGCAAACTTGATGATCTCACTGGATGTTCCTTCTTCTAGGTCATTGATATAAATATTAAATAAGATCGGCCCAAGTACCGAGCCCTGGGGTACACCGCTAGTCACTTTCTCCCAATTGGAGAACTTCCCATTTATGCCCACTCTCTGTTTTCTGTTCTCCAGCCATTTGCCTATCCATCTTTGTATATCCCCCTCTATTCCATGGCTTTGTAGTTTCCTGAGAAGTCTTACGTGTGGAACTTTGTCGAAAGCTTTCTGGAAGTCTTAATATATTATGTCCACCGGTTCTCCACTATCAATTTGTTTGTTCATGGTCTCAAAAAATTGAAGTAAATTTGTTAAACATGATTTCCCTTTCCTGAAGCCATGATGACTGGCTTTCATCAGGTCATGTGTATCCAAGTGCCGGACTATGCTATCTTTAATCAGTGCTTCAACCATCTTTCCAGGGACAGACGTAAGGCCGGTTCTCCTCTCGAACCTTTTTTGAAAATTGGTGTGACATTTGCTATCTTCCAGTCGTCCGGTATCTGCCCAGTTTTAATTGTTAGGTTGGCAAGTTTTTGCAATAGCTCTCCGATTTCAACCTTCAATTCTTTTAGGACTCTCGGGTGAATTCCATCCGGTCCAGGGGATTTGTCATTTTTAAGTTTGTCGATCTGGTAGTATATCTGATCCAGGTCCACTTCTACTGTGGTGAGGCTGTCTTCTATTGCTCCTTTAAACACTTCCACTGCTTCTGGTATCGTTGCGGTGTCCTCCTTCGTAAAGACGGACGCAAAAAGGGATTTAGCCTGTCTGCAATTTGTTTGTCTTCCTTGATGTACCCTTTTCTTCCTTGGTCATCCAGCGATCCCACCGCCTCTTTTGCGGGTTTTTTTTTTTTCCTTTTATGTATCTAAAGAAGTGCTTGAAGTTTTTGGCTCCATGTCTATTTCCTCATACAGTTCAAATTCCTCTTACTGACTTACAAGTATATTCGCTCCACAGCTCCTCGGTATCTCTCCTCCCTCACCTCTCCCAACACTCCCCCCATGCAACCCATATCCTCTACTGTCAACTTCAGACTTCATCCTTTTTACTTTGCTGCACCGTATGCCTGGAACAAACTGCCTGACTAGGTAGGTCAAGCTTCGTCTCTGGCAGTATTCCGATCCAGACTCAAAGCCCATTTCTTTGAAGATGCTTTCAATTCCAAACTACAACCTATTGCTAAGCATCAATATTTGTGCTATCATTCTCTCTGTAATTCTCCTACCTGAGCACTGTGTATTAATGTATCTTCTTGTCCAGTTTGTCTGTCTTGACTAGATTGTAAGCTCTTTTGAGCAGGGACTGTCTCTTCTATTTTTTTATGTGCAGCGCTGCAAATGTCTAGTAGTGCTATAGAAATTATTAGTAGTAATTAGAGAATGGCATAGGGACAAATTTTTCTCCGTCCCTGCAGGAACTTAATTTCCCGTCCCCCCAAGTTTTGTCACTATCCCTGCCCCATTCCTGTAAGCTCTGCTTAACTGCACAAGCCTCAAACACTTATGATTTTAAAGGGTTTGAGGCTTGTGCAGATGAGGACGGAGCTTAGGCATTGGTGGAATGAGGCATTATGACATCACAATCTGAGCTCTAGAATGTTGCTACTTAGGATTTGAAAGTGTTCGAGGCTTGTGCAGATGAGGACAGAACTTAGGCATTGGTGGAATGAGGCGTTATGACATCACAATCTGAGGTCTAGAATGTTGCTACTTATGATTTGAAAGTGTTTGAGGCTTGTGCAGATGAGGATGGAGTTCAGGCATTGGTGGAATGAGGCATTATGACATCACAGTCTGAGCTCTAGAATGTTGCTGCTTATGATTTTAAAGTGTTCGAGGCTTGTGCAGATAAGGACAGAGCTTAGGCATTGGTGGAATGAGGCATTATGACATCACAATCTGAGCTCTAGAATGTTGCTACTTATGATTTTAAAGTGTTCGAGGCTTGTGCAGTTGGAGATGGAGCTTGCAGGAATGGGGCAGGGACAGGAAAAGAACTCGCCGGGATGGGAAAATGAGTTCCCAAGGCGACGGGGAAAAATTTGTCCCCGTGTCATTCTCTCAGTGGTAAATTATATGTATAAATGTTGGTCCCACCCATTGCATGTGTCATTTATAGTATAGCACAGAGCACGCACCCAGCCCTTCCAAAATGCAAGCGTACGCATACCCATGTATGCTTAATTATACCTGCTGTACACTGCCTTGGGTGAATCTCTGCAAAAAGGTGATTAATAAATCCCGATAAATAAATAAGTGCTAGCATTCCATCATATAAGCACATATAAGGGAGAGTGTGGCACAGTGGTTAAAAACTACAGCTTCAGCACCCTGGGGTTGTGGGTTCAAACCCACGCTGCGCCTTGTGATCCTGGGCAAGTCACTTAATCCCCCCATCGCCCCAGGTACATTAGATAGATTGTGAGCCCACCAGGACAGACAGGGAAAAATACTTGAGTAACTGAATACATTCATGTAAACTGTTCTGAGCTCTCCTGGTAGAACGGTATAGAAAATTGAATAAAAAAATATAAAAAAAAATAAAAAAAAACAATGAGGCTTCAATGTACGTGCCAAATTATAGAATAATTCCTTTCTCTTCCCTTACTCCATCATGCACTGACTCAGAAACAATGCTGTTTCTTTTTTTTTTTCTTTTCTTTCATTAAAACCATTAATAGCAGCATTTTAGATTGTGAAAACTGACTGCAAAAGTCGCTACATTTTCTCCCTTTGGTCCTAACTCTTGGATCGCAATGTTTGCAAATGGACTGAGACGTAAACTCCATTTCCTGCCTGCATGCTCCACAGACTCAGGAGGTGAACAGGATGTGTCTGTGCAAGAAATCGGAATGCGGGTGATAAGGAGTTAAAGAGAGATGAGGGTACTGGGGGGAGGGCCGGTTCAATGAGGCACTGCTGCATACATTTGTCCCACGTCTGCAGGGATACTTTGAAGCTGATGCGGACAGAAGTACTGTATTTATTTATTCAATTTTCCATACTGTTCCCCTAGGGCAGGGGTGTCCAATGTCGGTCCTCGAGGGCCGCAGTCCAGTCGGATTTTCAGGATTTCCCCAATGAATATACATGAGGTCTATTTGCATGCACTGCTTTCATTGTATGCTAATAGATCTCATGCATATTCATTGGGGAAATCCTGAAAACCCGACTGGACTGCGGCCCTCGAGGACCGACATTGGGCACCCCTGCCCTAGGGGAACTCTGAATGGTTTACATGAATTTATTCAGGTACTCAAGCATTTTTCCCTGTCCTGGTGGGCTCACAATCTGTCTAATGTACCTGGGGCAATGGGGGGATTAAGTGACTTGCCCAGGGTCATCTTTCCCTGTCTGTCCTGGTGGGCTCACAATCTGTCTAATGTACCTGGGGCAATGGGGGGATTAAGTGACTTGCCCAGGGTCATCTTTCCCTGTCTGTCCTGGTGGGCTCACAATCTGTCTAATGTACCTCGGGCAATGGGGGGATTAAGTGACTTGCCCAGGGTCATCTTTCCCTGTCTGTCCTGGTGGGCTCACAATCTGTCTAATGTACCTGGGGCAATGGGGGGGATTAAGTGACTTGCCCAGGGTCATCTTTCCCTGTCTGTCCTGGTGGGCTCACAATCTGTCTAATGTACCTCGGGCAATGGGGGGATTAAGTGACTTGCCCAGGGTCATCTTTCCCTGTCTGTCCTGGTGGGCTCACAATCTGTCTAATGTACCTCGGGCAATGGGGGGATTAAGTGACTTGCCCAGGGTCACAAGGAGCAACTGTCTGCTGCCTACTCCTTGATACTCTGTCCTTATTGGGATTCCAGGGTTCTGCCCTCTCCTGGTTTTCTTCCTATCTTTCCCATCACACCTTCGGTGTATGCAATGGTGGTTCCTCCTCCACAATCTTCCCGCTATCGATTGGTGCACCTCACGGCTCTGTCCTGGGACCGCTCCTTGTCTCAATCTGCACTTGCTCACATGGAGCGCTAATCTCCTCCCATGGCTCCCAGTATCACCTCTATGTTGACGACTCCCAGGTCTACCTCTCTGTGCCAAACATCTCTCCTGAAACCCAGACCAGAGTCTTAGCCTGCCTGTACGACATTGCCGCCTGGATATCTCACCGCCATCGAAAATCGAATATGGCTAAAACAGAGCTGCTCATCTTCCCGCCTAAACCCATCTCTCCCGCCTAAACCCATATTTCCCGCCTAAAACCACCTCTCTCGTTCTCCGTCTCTGTGGACAACACTCTCATCCTTCGTGTTTTGTTTACTCCTCTCTTTCTCTTTCACCACCCAGATACAACATATTTCTAAAACCTGCCACTTCTTCCTCTCTATTACCAAAAAGGCTACTCTCAGGCCTTCCACTTAGCCACGCCGCTCCCCTCCAATCCGTCCAGAATTCGGCTGCACGATTCATATTCTGGGAGAGCTGCTATACTCTCGTTACTCCTCTCCTAAAGTCAGAGGAGGAAGCCGGACGACGCTAGAGAGAAGGAGGGGGAAACATGCAAGCCTTCGGTGAATCGGGCAGCGCTGGCGCTGTACCGCGAAGGGAAGTCAGCTGACAGGCGCCTCTCTTCCTCCTCAGTATGCCGTGGCACACTTGGAATCTCAGGAGGCACACAGTTTGAGATGCACTGCTAGAGTCTAGACTTCAGTTTCAGATGTCAAGTTTCAGGATTATTCTGTTCAGAGGACTTTCAAGGCAGCTTTACAGAGTACAGTCAAAGAGAAACATATCCAGTATATTATAAAAGCATAATAACATATAATAATGATTATAAAATACAATGGTCATCTCTCCCGCTGCTGTGGGGGAGGGGCGTTGGTTGGTGGTCGGAGAGATTGGGCATCTGTCCTGCTTTTATTGTTTTCTTTCTGCTTGTTTGTTTATTTTGTGCATGTGTCCATCACTATCAGTGATGGGCACATGCAAAATTTGCGAGTCTTTGCTACTCTCCGCCAACTTCATCTGCATGAGCGTTTTTTATAGAATGACTTTTTTTTTTTTAATCGCTACACGTTTTTTTTTTTTGAGAATCTAGGCCTCAGTCTAGGCGGGCGGGAAAATAATCTGGCCATTTCCTACATCTAGGTCTGTTAGCCCGCAGAACCCGGAACACCAGTGAAGGCTGTGAGATAAGGGAACCCGTTCAGAACAAGCAAATACAGTGAAGAGGCTAGAATGAAGCCTCCCGATAAAAGAGATTGTTAATGTGTTTGCTGATTATGACGATAAAGATTTCTTTTGAGTGAAACGCTAAGAACTGGTGTTGTGATTAACCCTTTTGAGGAAACGCAAGCAGGACTGAGAAGCAAAGACGTGCCAGTAACTTTTGTTTTGGGGTGGGTTTTTTTTTGGGGGGGGGTCCTGCCTTTCTTTTTACAGCAGTGCTGGGGCACTTTGCATGCCATGAACTGGACTTACTTATGGACTCTTTTTGTTGTGCTTTGAATTAAGCTACATTGCTGGGCCATTTTGCTGATACACCCTACGGCTGAAAGCCCAGGTGGTGCTTTATGATAATTTGTGCTTTAAACCAGAATAAAAGAACTGCTTGAAAATTCAGCTAAAATCATTCTGACAATTATTTCTTTTGTTATTTTGCCAAGTATTATTGAACTATTGGGCATAGACAGGGGGTGGGTAACCAGAGTGGGCAGACTTGATGGGCTGTAGCCCTTTTCTGCCGTCATCTTCTATGTTTCTATGTTTCTATTGGTGATTAATTGTGATGGTTATCCACTCTAACGCCAAGACGCGGCTAACAGCACAATATTCAAAACCTTTATGCAGTTGGAAGGGGATAAAAGCATGTGTCCTTCATTTCAAACTTCATAGTCACTCATTTAGAAACACAGAAACTTGATGGCGGATAAAGGCCAAATGGCCAATCCACTCTACCTATCCACAGCATCAACTGTCTCCTTCTCTCCCTATTGGCTAAGGTTCTTTACACCTGTATTGTGATGTCATAGAACTTTATGGCTATAGAAACATTGTAACATGATGACAGATAAAGGCCAAATGGCCCATCCACTCTACCTATCCACAGCATCAACTGTCTCCTTCTCTCCCTATTGGCTAAGGTTCTTTACACCTGTATTGTGATGTCATAGAACTTTATGGTTATAGAAACATTGTAACATGATGGCAGATAAAGGCCAAATGGCTCATCTAGTCTGCTCATGTGCAGCATCCACTATCTCCTCCTCTTCTCCCTATTGGCTAAGACTCTTAACAGTTGCATCTCCTCTCCCTATTGGCTAAGGCTCTTTACACCTGCATTGTGATGTCATAGAACTTTATGGTTATAGAAACATTGTAACATGATGGCAGATAAAGGCTTATCCAATCTGCCCATCCCCAGTAACCATTATCTCTTCCTCTCTCTAAAAGATCCCATGTGCCTATCCCACACCTTCTTGAATTCAGACACAGTCTCTATCTCCACCACCTCTACCGGGAGATTGTTCCACGCATCTACCACCTGTTCTGTAAAAAAGTATTTCCTTAGATTACTCCGGAACCCGTCACCTCTTAACTTTCCATTCTATGCCTTCCCATTCCAGAGCTTCCTTTCAAATGAAAGAGACTCGACTCATGCACATTTATGCCACGTAGGTATTTAATCGTCTCTATCATATCTCCCCTCTCCCGCCTTTCCTCCAAAGTATATAGCTTGAGATCTTTAAGTCTGTCCCCATACGCCTTATGATGAAGACCACGCACCATGGTGAGACCTCACTGGAGTACTGTGTGCAGTTCTGGAGGCCACATTACCGCAAAGATGTGCTTAGAGTCGAGTCAGTTCAGCGGATGGCCACTAGGAATATCTCGGGGCTCAAGGGTCTCTCGTACGAAGAGAGACTGAACAAACTGCCGCTCTACACTCTGGAGGAACGCAGGGAGAGGGGAGACATGATTGAAACGTTTAAATACATCACGGGTCGTGTCGAGGTAGAAGATGACATCTTCCTATTCAGGGGACCCTCGACCACAAGAGGGCATCCGCTCAAACTCAGAGGAGGGAAATTTAGGGGTGACATCAGGAAGTATTTCTTCACGGAAAGAGTGGTGGGGCACTGGAATAAGCTTCCGGAGCAGGTGGCCAAGGCCAACAGCGTGCTTGACTTTAAGAATAAATGGGACATCTACGTGGGATCCCTACAGAGGCCTAGTAAGGCACTCAGACTTGATGCGGTGGGTCAGTAGAGTGGGTAGACTTGGTGAGCTATAGCCCTTTTCTGCCATCATCTTTCTATGTTTCTACCATTTTAATAGCCTTCCTCTGGACCGACTCTAGTTTGCTTTGCCACTGCTTCCTATGCCCTAATCCGACTTTTGTTTCATTACTTTGCCTATATTATTCTGCAAATGGGAGCGTTAGCTAATACAATCCAGGGATGGGCAACCTTGGAGGGCTGCAATCAAGTCATGTTTACAGGATTCCCCCAATGAATAGGCGTGGGATCTATTTGTATACAACAGAGGCAGTGCATGCAAATAGATGTCATGCATATTCATTGGGGGAAATCCTGAAAACCCAACTGGGTAATGGATAATGACCCTCGAGGACCGAGGTTGCCCACCCCTGGCATAATCTATTCTGTTCTATAAGATTTCATCGTGGGATTCTTAGTATCCGTCAGAGTAACCTCACATTGACCTTTCCTGGAGCTGTGTGCCTACATGAAAGAAACTGGCGAAGAACAGATTAAACGCAGTAACCTGTTCCCACAGTTCCATTATTTAATGCTGTTGCCACTCTTGTTAACGCACTGTGTTCTCCCTGCCCCCACCAGGCTATGAATCATGCAGGAGGGGCTGGCATTTATATTTGTATATGCAACTGTTTCTCTTTTGCTCAAAACTTGGAAGTGTTATGTTCAGGGTGATGCACTTTCTGTTTCTAATACACAAAACATACATTTGGCATTATCACATTTTGCTGGGAAGGGGTACCTGCAAATAAACACACGTACAATTGACTTGCACTTTACAACAGTTTTAGCATGTGTACAATGCATGCATTTAAAAATGAATACGTGCAAAACATACACACTAAAAAAAAAAAACCACCACTTAGGGCTCCTTTTACAAAGGTGTGCTAGCGGTTTTAGCACGCGCTAGCTGCTACTGCCTCCTCTTGAGCAGGCGGTAGTTTTTCGGGTAGTGCGCGCTAATCCCGTGCGTGCGCTAAAAACGCTAACGCACCTTTGTAAAAGGAGCCCTTAAAGTAGGAAAATTTTAGAAAATATGATAGTACGTGGAAGATTGTTTTTTGGGGTTTTTTTCTTTTGGCCATGCACAATCTTATTGTTTGATTTATTTAATTATATAATTATGTGATTTGGAGTGCTTAGGTTTTCCTAAGATGTAGAAATTACATTACATTACATTAGGGACTTCTATTCCGCCTATACCTTGCAGTTCAAGGCGGATTATAAAAGAGCTAACTGGACATTTCCAGTGAAGTTACAACAGTTTTGGTTTGTTTGTTTTCTTTTTGGTTATAAGGGAGGAGAGGTACCTGGATTAATTCCGGAAGAACTTGCAAATTGGATATTAAATTGACTGTACGTTACTGTGTGATATAACAAATAGATTACAGTTAGAGTACAAATAAGATTACGTTACATTTCAGGGATCTGAATACTTGGTTGGTGTTTTGGGGAGGAAGAGATTATTTAAGTGGAGGTTTTGGGGGAGAATTTATCTAGGAGGAGGGGGAAGGGTTGGGTTAAGATATCTGGATACATTTTTTGAAAAGTAGGGTTTTGATTTCTTTTCGAAAAGTTTTGAAGTCGCCCGTTGCCGTCAACAGGTTGGAGGTGGAGTGGTTAAGTTTTGCTGCTTGCGTCGCCAGAAGGTTATCAAACATCTTTTTGCGCTGAGTGCCCTTGAATGGGGGGAAGGCAAAAGGGTTCGGAGTTCTTCTTTGTCTTGAGGTGAGGATCTGGTTTAGGCGGTTGTTTAGATAGGGGGGGGGGAGCCGTTTAATGCTTTGAATAATAGACAGTAGAATTTGAATTGAATTCGTGCTTGCATAGGTAGCCAGTGAGAGTCTAGGAAGGCAGTTGTAATATGATCATATTTTCTCAGGGAGTAGATCAGTCTGAGGGCAGTGTTTTGTATAGTCTGAAATTGTTTTATCATGTTGGCAGGACAAGGTAGATAGAGGGAATTGCAGTAGTCCAGTAGACCTAAGACTAGGGATTGAACAATTAGCCTGAATTGTGCTGGGTCGACTAGAAAACTGTGTGAAGCTGGGAGCAAGTATTAAGAATGAACTGAATCATTAATAGTCCCTTTTCCTGATAGACATTCTGCCTATAATGTAAACTTACTGCCCCCAACGCATTCAAATAAAACAGGACATAAAAATGATCATAGGTCACCCTGCTTTTTGAAAGATGATGGGTGACTAAGGCACAGTCATAAAGCAAAATTGGATTGAACTTTGGGCAGATTAACCACAAGTGAGTCATCCATTCTATTTAAAATGAAAATTTATAGATGCATCTAGATTTTAAAAGGTATGCAAACATACCTTAATAGCCCTGTGAGATTTTTGGATTCCATACTTGTGGCTGCATAGTGGCCATTTTTATTCTTTCAGGGCAGACTGTCTCACACATCTTGCACAACCAGCGTTTCTCTGATGTAAACCAGTGACCTGCTCAACTCCTTTTATTTGCTTTCCCTGCCCTCTTTCAGTGTCTGGGTGTAGACAATGACATGGGGACAAATTTGTCCCTGCCCCCGCAGGAACTCAATTTCCCCATCCCGTCCCTGTGAGTTTTGTCGCTGTCGCTGTCCCTTCCCCATTCCTGTAAACTCTGTCTTAACCGCACAAGCCTTGAACACTTATGATTTGAAAGTGTTTGAGGCTTGTGCAGATGAGGACGGAGCTTAGGCATTGGTGGAATGAGGCATTATGACATCACAATCTGAGGTCTAGAATGTTGCTACTTATGATTTTAAAGTGTTTGAGGCTTGTGCAGATGAGGACGGAGCTTAGGCATTGGTGGAATGAGGCATTATGACATCACAATCTGAGCTCTAGAATGTTGCTACTTATGATTTTAAAGTGTCTGAGGCTTGTGCAGATGAGGACGGAGCTTAGGCATTGGTGGAATGAGGCATTATGACATCACAATCTGAGGTCTAGAATGTTGCTACTTAGGATTTAAAGTGTTTGAGGCTTGTGCAGATGAGGACGGAGCTTAGGCATTGGTGGAATGGGGCATTATGACATCACAATCTGAGCTCTAGAATGTTGCTACTTAGGATTTAAAGTGTTTGAGGCTTGCGCAGATGAGGATGGAGCTTAGGCATTGGTGGAATGAGGCATTATGACATCACAATCTGAGGTCTAGAATGTTGCTACTTATGATTTTAAAGTGTTTGAGGCTTGTGCAGATGAGGACGGAGCTTGCAGGAATGGGACAGGGACAGAGTTCCCGCGGGGATGGGAAAAAATTTGGCCCTATATCATTCGCTATCTGGGTGTTGAGGATTAAATAATCATATTCTCACTACCAGAGCTCCTCTGATCTTTTCGCAGCAGAATAAAGAGACCGACCACTATTTTCTGCAGCTCAGCAACTAGATTTGCCTCAGGTTTTTGTTTTTTTTAAATCTGTATTAATTTATTTATTTCAATTTTGCTATACTGTACTGCTTTGAATTGACAGGGCAGGACAAAGCGGTGCCCAGTCTAATAAACAAATAATTCTGATGGAAAGGAACTACAGTACTCCCTCGATATTCGCGGGGGTTCCGTTCCAGGAACCCCCGCAAATCTCAAAAAACCGCAAATACGGGTTTTTCATGGGGGAGTCTGAAGAGGGCAGCGGGAGAGGGCAGCAGGAGAGCAGCCGGAGCTCCACGAGTGCAGGAAATCACTCGCGGTATGCTCCGACCGCCTCTTTCTGCACTAAGTCGGGCCTTATCCAATCAGGAGCTAGGAATGATAAAGAAGGGGATCGCGAACAGATCGGAGAGGGTTATCATGCTGCTGTACCAGGCCATGGCGCGCCCTCACCTGGAGTACTGTGTCCAGCACTGGTCGCCGTACATGAAGAAGGACACGGTACTACTCGAAAGGATCCGGAGAAGAGCGACTAAGATGGTTAAGGGGTTGGAGGAGCTGCCGTACAGCGAAAGATTAGAGAAAACCGGGCCTCGTCTCCCTCAAACAGAGGAGATTGAGAGGGGACATGATCAAAACATTCAAGGTACTGAAGGGAATGATTTAGTAGATAAGGGCAGGTTGTTCATCCTTTCCAAGGCTGAGAGAATGAGAGGGCACCCTCTAAAATTGAAAGGGGATAGATTCCGTACGAACGTAAGGAAGTTCTTCTTCACTCAGAGAGTGGTAGAAAACTGGAACGCTCTTCCGGAGTCTGTCATAGGGGAAAACACCCTCCAGGGATTCAAGACAAAGTTAGACAAGTTCCTGCTGAACCAGAACGTACGCAGGGCTAGTCTCAGTTAGGACGCTGGTCTTTGACCTGGGGGCTGCCGTGTGAGCGGACTGCTGGTCACGATGGACCACTGGTCTGACCCAGCAGCGGCAGTTCTTATGTTCTTAACTTGATGTAAATATCGCATACCTTTCTGGGGCCAATCCCGAAAGGGGGCCGTAGTCATGCCAGGTAAAAAGTCAGCGTGCCCACAAAGGGGTAACCCCAATTAAAAACGGGGTCAGGCCAGCCTTTGACGGTTGACCAAGTTCTAGGTCATACCATCTATGCGGTAACCAATCAGCACAGTCTCCAGGAGGTGAGCACAATCTGTTTGGCTAAAAGTGAAAAGCTGCTTTAATAAGGCGCATGAACTCCAGAGACCCAGTAATCCTTAGTAGCCAGTCAGTGATTGTGTCCCTAGTAAAAATTGATGAAAAGTTCAGATTTGGCCTCGGGCAGGCAGCAGCTTCTCTTTGCATCCCGGCTCCTGTTTCCTGCTGTACGAGAGAGCCTGAACATGTTTGAACAGCTCTGCCTTCCCTGCTCTCAAAATGAATTTCTTAAAAACAAAACAAAAAAAAAATTCTCATTGAAGAAACAGGAGATCCTTCCTTCTGCGTAGAAAAACAGGCTGGTAGGGGTAGGTGAAGGTCCAAGCAAAAAAATAACTGTTGACACGAAGAAAGATGTAAGAGAATATTAATTTAAAAGTGAAAGACACGGTGAGGGAGGGAAGTTATTAACGTGGGCTACCATTAACTCATGCTATTTTAACATAAGCCTCATTTTATACAATGAGACCTATTTATTTGTTTAAAAACTTAACATACCGCCTGGAGTCAAAGCGGTTTTCAAATAAACATACATAGATCAAAAACAAAAATAATAGAAATCGTTTTTCAAAATAATATCAACCCATATGAAAACAAGACCTACAAATTCTTCAGTGACGTATTAAAAAAAAAGTTTAAAAAAGGCCCAAACAACATTAGGAAAATATACTAATAACCGGGGTTAACAGTGATATAACATTTTAACAGTAGCCTATGTGGACAACTGTGTCTTTGAAGTCATTTGGCTGAATTATCACATGTACCCATTAGTAATCTTTAAAAATCAAAGTGATTTTCAACCCCCCAGCCCCCCTGAAAAGCATTAACAAAAATATCATGGTGACAATGTGTCAACAAATTGATCCCAGGGTTTTTTTTATGGATGGAGTCGGTCCAAAGGAAGGCTACTAAAATGGTGTGTGGTCTTCGTCATAAGGCGTAAAGATCTCAATCTGTATACTTTGGAGGAAAGGTGGGAGAGGGGAGATATGATAGAGACGATTAAATACCTACGTGGCATAAATGTGCATGAGTCGAGTCTCTTTCATTTGAAAGGAAGATCTGGAATGAGAGGGCATAGGATGAAGTTAAGAGGTGACAGTCTCCGGAGTAATCTAAGGAAATACTTTTTTGCAGAAAGGGTATAGATGAGTGGAACAGTCTCTCGGAAGAGGTGGTGGAGATAGAGACTGTGTCTAAATTCAGATGGGCCTGGGATAAGCACCTGGGATCTCTTGGCGAGAGAAAGAGATAATCGTTAATGTGGATGGGCAGACTAGATGGGCCATTTGGCCTTTATCTGCCATCATGTTTCTATGAATCACATGTCAGTGTTCGCATTTCTAGATGATCTAATGTTCTCTAATTGATTGTCCCCTGCCCCATTTCAATATACATGATTGCAAGTGTTTCTTCTTCGAGCTCCAGCACTGAATGAGAAATCCAAATTGATGCCAGTGTTCTGAGAGACTGCCAGGTGCTTTCTGTTCTGTCACTGTGGAGAATGGAAAAAAAAAGTCTAATAAAATCTGCACATTTTGCATGTAGAAACCAGATAACAGAGGACAGAAAATCCTGAAATAAAAACAAGTCACACCTAATCTTCCAAAGCTACGCTGGAGCAAAAGTTAAGCAAATGCTATTAACTCCTATGCAGAAAACGCAAAAAGGGTAATTCTAGAACCTTTTTTTTTTGTGCATAAAATGCCGATTTGTTAGGATTTGGCTCATATTTTTTTCACTTGTAGCTCAAAAAGAGCTACATTCAGCTACAGCAGGTATTTTCATGTCTCAGGAGGGCCATTTTACTAAGATACAATGAAGCTAGGACAGTGGTCTCAAACTCGCGGCCCGCTAGGTACTATTTTGAGGCCCTCGGTATTATAAAGAATGATTCTTTATGGAAAACCTGTGCCTTAAGTGTCCGGCGGTCATGTCCAGCGGTCGCTGTAACCTCACACAAGCGCTTTCCTGTGTCTGTACGCGATTGTGAGGTGGAGTCCAATCGCGCGCAGACGCAGGAAAGCGCTTGCGTGAGATTACAGCAATGAGGTGGGCAACGTTCCACAACATAAGGAAACCATTGGAGGCAGTGCAGCTTGTGCGTGTGTCCGGTGCTGGAGGAGGTGAGAGCTGAAGGCGGTTACGGACGCGACCGGACACTTAAGGCACAAGTTTTCCATAAAGAATCATTCTTTATAATACCGAGGGCCTCAAAATAGTTGTTCCAAAATCTTGTCTCTTGCAGTTGATACTTTGAGAGTTTTTCACTCTCTGCATGTTGCTGTGTATAGCTGAAATTATCAGAAGCAATTAAGGAAAGATTTATAAGCTATAACGAGTTTTACCTCATGCAAAGTTGTCATTTCTTTAATAAGACATTAACTATTTTTTCTGCGGCCCTCCAAGTACCTACAAATCGAAAATGTGGCCCTGCAAAGGGTTTGAGTTTGAGACCACTGGCTAAACTATAACCACGACATCCTCATTGTCTTTGGGAAGCAGAGCTAAGACTGTGATGTCATAATGCCTCATTCCACCAATAAGAGCCAGTCTCATCAGTGATGTCACAATGGCTTGATTGTCCTGTTCTCCCCTTTGCCCTCCAACCCAGACAGCAGATTAACTGTTCCCCTTAACTCGGTGGTCTCAAACTCGTGGCTCGCTAGGTACTATTTTGAGGCCCTCGGTATGTTTGTCATAATCACAAAAGTAAAATAAAACTGTTTCTTGATCTCTTTAGCTATAAATGACAATATTAATATTAAGACTTAGCCGAAAGGAAAGATTTATAAACTATAAAGAGTTTTACCTCATGCAAAATTGTCATTTCTTTAATAAGATATTAACTATTTTTTATGAGGCCCTCCAAGTACCTATAAATCCAAAATGTGGCCCTGCAAAGGATCTGAGTTTGAGACCGCTGAGCTAGGACTAGTGCATTTCAGTGTGGGACTTTCCCATGCACAAAGCCCAGATTTAATGTGGCATTAAAGTAAGACTTTTTCTTTTTCTTTCATTTTTTTTTTTTTTTAGAAGTCATTGGATATGTTCCCATTAGTGTGTGTCACTTGCACAAAAATTAATGAGGGAGCACTAAGGCCTAACTTCTATAAACGGTACCTTAAGTTAAGTTAGCGCCTGACTTACCCCACCCCCTCCCTTTTACGAAGCCGCATTAGGCTTTTTTTTTTATCGCCGGCTGTGATGGCATTAGCTCCGACACTCGTAGGAATTCTAAAAATGTCAGAGCTAATACCACCATGCCCGATGATAGAAAAGTCTACTCTAAAGCATCTTCGTAAAACGAAGCCTTAAGTGGTAAAACCATTTAAAAATTGTTTAAAAATAAAAATGTAGGTGCCTACAAAACCGGCACCTAGATCAAATTTACAGGGGCGCCTTAGAATGCCTAAGGTTGAAGTAGGTGTGGCTAACACCAGAAATGACCTTGGCTGTCCTTAGGTGCCTCCATAGACGCAGTTCATGTCAAACAGAGGCGCCAGAAATTTAGGCCTCGAAAACCCTGGCCTACATTTCTGGCGCCTATGTTTGAGGTAGCCACGATTCTATAAATGGCGCCATTGCGTGATGGACATGCGATTGGCGGCCATTTTTTTTAGGCTGCTGCTGATACCGCCATTTGTAGCATCCGGCCCTTACTGCCTCCTATTTTGGAGGTGCAGAGCGCTCTCTCTTTAACTTTATGCTATGATCCAATTTGCATGTGGTAATCCTAACATGCTAGCTTGGTAACATAGACACGCCCACTCTACTCTCATGCCACACCCCCTCCAAAAATATATTTTTTTAAATAGGTGACATGTGGGTTGCCACACGCTAGCAGGCAAAATAACTAAAATGCTTGAATGCATTTTGTGGTAGCCTGTTTTTGCACACTAACCATGCTTTTAGTGAATGGGTCTCTAAGTTTGTACCTGAGGGGATGGAACATTAAGGTGTCATTTTACTAAGGTGTGCAAATGTCACATGGACCGTTCTATACCAAGGCAGGTAGGTGCATCATAATATGACACTGCTGCTGTGTCAAGTTGGTGTTGTGAACTGAGCACTCATAAACATTTCAATGGCGGACTGTGTTTATTTTATTTTATATACACAAATCTTTTTTTGTTTTATTGACTGAATTCTGATAAAAGGCATAATATGGAGAACCTTATTTTTTTAAAAACCACAGGTAATTCGTGAACGACTGACAACGTAGTACTCCTGTCCAGCTGAAACTCTGATGCCTGGAGGTAGCGACATAGCCAGTCACTGCTAATATTCGTCAGCTAAGTTCAGCATCTGGCCAAAATAAAGGAGATTCAGTGCTGGCTGGCCGGATGCGATGCCAGCATTGAATTTCCAGGTTTGCCACAGACTGTGGGAGACAGCCGGTTATCTGGCGCGGTCTGAATATCTGGCAGCATGTGTTTATCTGCAAAAGATGAGAATTTTTGTTATGATGGAGAACTAAAAAAAAAAAACGAACACAAAGACTTTTCTGTATTTGAAGATAGGTGAATTGATTTTCTGTATTTTTCCCCTGAGATCTAAGGAGAATGTTTACATACTTTTTGAAAAAGTATGCACGCCTGTGAAGTCCATATGCAGTTCTATTCCAATTACAGATTGACAGATTGAATGGTGGAAATGCTGGACAGAAAAACAAATGACATAAGGATGGAAAAAAGAGAGGCAAAAGATAGACTAACAGATTTACACTGCTAGGAGAATTCATAGGTGCATAGCTGAGAAAACAGATATATGAGAGATATAGACAGACTTGGAGGTAGATTAATGTACAGTATTCACGCCTAGTCAAGCACTGTATGAACGATTTATTGCTTTGTCTGGAGGTTTCCAAAGAAACACCTATAACTAAATCTTGTCAAATCCTCTTTTACGAAAAGCCCAACCTAACAGGGTAGGATAAAAATATTACCTGCATTAAAGGTGTAATCCAAAATGTAATCCCATCCTAGTACAGGGAACCCTGCATTTGAATGAATTAAATCTACGGACTGAAATTCTTGCAAAATTCATCCCTCAGTGAAGCACACAGCTAAAAATGTATGCACCCATCTGGAGGGCCATCGCACACTTCTGGATGCCCTCGAACCGCGGCCACCATCACATATGTCAATAACTGATTGATGTATCTGCTTTTCATGTTGGCGTGTGTGTGCTTGGTTGATTATGCTGAAGTGCTATGAATGCTTCCTTGTGGCTCAACAGCATTTTCGATGGATAGACAACCTGATGCAGAGTAACAAAAGCTGCTATAATCTGTCTGTCACCAAGAGAAATCTCTCCGCAGATCATTTGACAAGACATGTCTGAATTTTTAAGATCTTCAGGTTCTTCTGAACTCTGTGTTGTTAGCTTTTCACCAAACTCAAGGCGCCTGAGCTTGGTTTTATACTGACATCTGCTGGTTCTGAAGTTGGATGTATGCTGGTGTGTCTCAAAGAGAGACAGTTTTTCCATCTCTTACTTTCTATTTCCATGATTAAAGGTTAACATAGTAACATAGTAGATGACGGCAGATAAAGACCCGAATGGTCCATCCAGTCTGCCCAACCTGATTCAATTTAAATTTTTTTTTTTTTTTTTTTTCTTCTTAGCTATTTCTGGGCGAGAATTCAAAGCTTTTCCCGATACTGTGCTTGGGTTCCAACTGCCGAAATCTCTGTTAAGACTTACTCCAGCCCATCTACACCCTCCCAGCCATTGAAGCCCTCCCCTGCCCATCCTCCACCAAACGGCCATATACAGACACAGACCGTGCAAGTCTGCCCAGTAACTGGCCTAGTTCAATCTTTAATATTATTTTCTGATTCTAAATCTTCTGTGTTCATCCCACGCTTCTTTGAACTCAGTCACAGTTTTACTCTCCACCACCTCTCTCGGGAGCGCATTCCAGGCATCCACCACCCTCTCCGTAAAGTAGAATTTCCTAACATTGCCCCTGAATCTACCACCCCTCAACCTGCATTTTTAAAGTTTAAAAAAAAAACAACAACCCAATAGAGAATTTAGAAACAAAGGCACGGATTCACAAACAAGTCACCTTATGTTAGGTGCTGATAGGTGCATAGATCGCACCATTTGGTACCTAACATTAACACCATTAAAACTCAATTAAACACTCGTTAAAAAAAAAAAATAGCCGCCACTACATGGCCTCCGGGACTGGCGCCTAGGTCCCTGGTTGCTAGCAGCACAAAGTGACACCGAAGTCCGGAAGGGTGTATGTTTAGGGGTGGTGCCGGAAAATGGTAAAACCAGAGGGCATAATTTGAGGTTGAGGGGTGGTAGATTCAAGAGTAATGTTAGGAAATTCTTCTTTACCAAGAGGGTGGTTGATGCGTGGAATGCGCTCCCGAGGGAGGTGGTGGAGAAGAAAACGTGACCAGAGTTCAAACAAGCGTGGGATGAACACAGAGGATCTCTAATCAGAAAATAATGGGTATACATCGAAGGAACTAAGGCCAGTACTGGGCAGGCTTGCACAACCTGTGTCCCGTATATGGGCATTCAGTTGAGGATGGGCTGGGGAGGGTTTCGATGGCTGGGATGGTTAAGATGGGCTGGAGTGAGCTTTGACGGAGACTCCAATAGATGGAACCTAAGCAAACTTTGGGCTCTGGGTTTGTGGCCCATAAATATCTAAGAAAAAGGACCATTTAAACTAAATTAATTTATGGAGCATGTATGGTTGGGCAGACTGGATAGACCACTCTGGTCTTTATCATTTACTATGTTGCTATGGCCGTGAGTCAGACAGGACCCTAGGCACCAGAAACGTAGGCCTGTTAAATCCTGGCCTACATTTCCAAGGGGCCCTGCTCACCACGACTCTGGATGCAGTGCCTGTCTATGATTGACATGCAGCAGGCATCCGTTTTGTAGGCACCTGCCGCAACAGGCGCCACTTCCAAAGTCAACCCCAAATTGACTTATATAAATTTATTTTCTCAATTTTTTGCAGCGTTTTACTTGTGGGTCTTTCAGGGACCTCTGTTAATGCTTTGCAGAGGGTTCAGAATAATGTTTCAAGACAACTGCCCTCAGATTTTGTATAGGTTGCCCAATGCTGTGCATGCAAATTTGAGCACTGACGTCAGATCTACACACAAATTAATTAGCTGAGGCATCAACAATCAATAATCGATGTTACATAGCAGCAATTTGGAGTTATATAAGCACATCTGCCCTAGGTGCTATTGTATAAATTGTGTACCTAATTTTTATAGCATGCAACTTGTGACCAGTGAGACTCTGTGCCTAACATGTTCCCATTTAAAACCCCCAGGAAAGTCAGAACTAGGGTCAGAGATATTATTCCCAAGTCCAGAAAAGTTCATCAGCCTAGATTTCCCAAGTATACTGAAGAGAACCTTGCAGAAAATAAGTTCTTCTCCTTCAGCTCAGAGGTAGAAGAAATGGAGGCTCTGGAAGGCTTGTCTCCAAACCTATTAACATAAGGTACAGGCAAAATGCCTCTGTTAGAAAGCCTTGCACTTTCCCGGACATCCACAGGGGGGAGCCCAAGAGAGCCTCAGAGCAGTGCAGGCACACAGAGAGCAGGGCCTGGCTCACAAGCCAGCAGTGTTTGTTCCACAGTTGGAGAGGACAAGGAGAAGGGATGGTTCTCTCTCCACTGCTCAGAAGCCAGCCCTGGTCATGCTAATAATTTGGAACTCATGGAGGTGAATGAGATAGCTCTAAGCCCAGAAGCTGAAGCCCTACCTGAGGAAGAACATGTGAGGAGATTTTGCCAGCAGCAGAAGCCATGGAAGTAGGTGTAACCTGTAAAGCCTACTGAGTTTGAACTGGTTTTTTTTTGTTGTTGAAAGTTTTGCTTGCACACCTCTGCTATGAACAGTTTTGTCTTTCTGCTGTTTTGAGGACTTTGAATGAGCAGTATTGTGTATTGCCAGTGACTGAAATATAAAGAGGGTTTTTTTTCCCTTTAGTTATAGAGACCCCTTGCACTGCTATAGCCTCATGCAGGGTGGGACAGGGCATTTTCTTGTGCTTCCTAAGTGCTGTGTCTGATGCACTAACAGTTTTTGTTTTGGATTGAAAATGTTTTTGCTTTGTGAGATTATATTGTTTTGAATGAAGTAATTCAATGGAATTGAGAATTGTTTGGGAGAAGTTTGTCAAGCCCTTGGATGGGATTCTATGAAAGCTTGTTTAGCAGTGAAGACAAACTTGTCAATTCTCTTGCCTCAGCTCAGGGCCAGAGCTGAGGGCTTCCTGGACATTTTCTTTTGTATTTGTGTTTTCGAAAGCAATACACTGAAGCTAAGCTAGCTGGACTAGTGCTCCTTTCTGAGCAGGCCTGATTTGAAGGCAAGTAAGGCCTAGGCCCAGGTGAGGCCTAGTTGCTTTAGGCTATGTTGGACTGCTAAGGCACAGGGACTTTTGAAAATCCTGAACTGCTATCCAGGATTTTTGCCCTGAGTTTTTTTGTATTTTGTTTTTTTCTTGTTTGCCATTCTGTTTGAACTGTTATGGAATAAAGAAACCTGAATTAGAATCCTGCAAACTTTGAAGACACAGTATTGAATGTGTGACTGGTTTCATGATTCCTTTTTTATTTTTGTTTGCTTTATACCTTGCCTGTAGGGCTGGACTCCCTATCGAGCAGCGTGTCCGTTGCAGTAAACCTGTAGTCCACTAGGGGCTCTATCAGCCTAGGCAGGGCCCGGTGACCACAAAATCTAAAGGGGCATGGCCATGGGAGGGGTGTTAGGTGTGATGTTATGGAATACTATTGATTGTGTGTCAAGCTACCATAAATTGAGTGCCAGCATTTATACCAACTTTTGGCAGACGTAAATGCTGGCATTCAAATTTTGTGCAAAATGTGCATTAATAGGGTTACCATATTTTTTCCAGGAAATCCCAGACACATGACCTTGCCCCGTTACACCTCCAGCTCCGCCCCCACAAAGCCTCCTCCTTCTTCCGGACGAGCTCCAGCCACGTCTGGAGGGCCTGGAGCATGCGCAGATGTGTGTGACCTCATCCGCACATGCTCAGAGGCCCTCCAAATGCGGCTGGAGCTCGTCAGGGCTTTCCAAAAACCGGACCAATGCAGGGTTTTGGAAAGCCTGACCTAGGGTTACCAGATTTTAGTTAAATAAAATTCGGAGGACATGTCCGGGAAAATCCGGATGTGTGGTAACCCTAATCACAGCACCTATCTTTGGGTGCCATTTACTGAATCATGCCCTTGATGGCTATGAGGTATCATCATGTTCAAATTACCTCTATTTTGTTGAAGTTGCCCTGGTTTTCAGTTGGTTGGAGAGTGAAATATACGTAATTGGCACTGTTGTTTAAAACACTTTGATAGTGTCATTGCCCTTGCTTTTTAAGTAGCTAAGGGTGCTACATTCATAGGATCAGGGCCTATTCGAGTTGCCTTCCTTTAAGCTTGCCCACCCGATGAGGGCCAACAATTGAACTGACTCCATAGCTGGGCATTTATCCCAAGAAATAAGACTAGAAACAGATTTATTGACATGTAGGAAATGACTGGTGTTCATTTTGAAGAGAGAAATAATGCTGGATTAAGGAGAATTAGTCCCTTAATCCCTCATGTAATGCTGTAGCCAAAACAAGCACTTTTTAATACTCTATGCATGCTTTTAAGCTGGTGTAAAACCCAACGGGTAATTTGTTCCCCATAAACATGTATTCCTTTGTAAAATGAGGAATACGTATGTAGATTGTTGTCCTACCTAAGGTGTGTCTGTAATGTCTTGAAACACTCCCAGGCTAGTTAAATAGCTTAAACAACTTGGCGTCCTTTTCCAGCACATCAACAACAGGAAGTAATATATTTGACCCAGGTGCACCCTCCAGTTCCTTGAAAGATCATAGAGACTTATATAGTTATGTGCAAACCATGTCCCCACTAAGCCCTCTTGTGGTGTGGATGTGTAACAGTGGCCTTCTGAAATCATCATGTGCATGCAATCTACATATGTAAATACCACTAGGACAGGGATCTCAAAGTCCCTCCTTGAGGGCCGCAGTCCAGTCGGGTTTTCAGGATTTCCCCAATGAATAGGCATTGAAGGCAGTGCATGCACATAGATCTCATGCATATTCATTGGGAAAATCCTGAAAACCCGACTGGATTGTGGCCCTCAAGGAGGGACTTTGAGACCCCTGCACTAGGAGCAGAGGGGCAGAGAGGAGGACGGGTGCTGACACCTCCACCAAGACGACGCCCGGGGCGGACCACTACGCCGCTGTCAATGTCATAATAGATCAGCATCAGGATTTACACCTGTCGCCAAGCACATTTGGGGTTTGGTACACTCCTGCAATTGAGCACCTGAAAGGATATGGGGAGGTGGCTCCTTAATCCCTCAGTGGGTTTGTTCTCCCAAAAGTCAGATTGGGAAGAGAAACCGGTCTCTGCAACAGCATCAGGAAAATACACATTGATGCTTCTAAAACGGCAAAGATAAACATTTAAGTGCTGACACATTCACATTTTATGGGCTGGTTTTCAGTCCACTGAAATTTTCAATGTTTATTTTTCTAAAATGGATATTTATGCCTCATGTCCCGGTGCATAAATGTCCATATCTCTTGTCTTTTAGAACAAGTTCTATATCAGGGGTGTCCAACCTTTTGGCTTCTCTGGGCCGCCTTGGTCGAAAAAAATGTTTCTGGGGCTGCACAAACATGCAAACGCTGCAGCAAGACAGAGGAGGGAGCCGGCAAGGCGGTAAACACCTGGGGGGCAGCAGAGGAAAACACTGCATCGCCCTCGACCGGGGCCATACAAAATACTTCACTGGGCCGCAGATTGGACACCCCTGTTCTATATCAACAGATACTGCTCTGAAATACCAGTCGGGATGTACTGACCTGCCCAGCCCAATTCTGACTTCTAAAATGGGGTTGTACATCTGTGAATACTGACCTATAGGGACAGAAAAAGTCTTTTATCAAATTAGTCTTATATCTATCCAGTTCTGAAAAAAAAGAAAGAAGTGAAGAACTTGAGAACTTGTATTCAGATCGTAAAAGTATATAGAACGTAGGCACTGGGAAAACTTTTATTGACAGTACCAGAGGAAAACAGGAAGAACCCTTGGGACATTTCAATCCAGCCTTGTTGCAGCTGTGACTAACAGCTGGCTGAGCTGCACACACATAAATCAATTTGGAGCTGATTTATAAAAAGCATAGTGGTACGGTAATTTCCAAACAGCATTTCAGTTGTTACATGGGTAGAGCATGAAAGCTCTTTCAAATAAGGGGATTTTACCAGACCTTCATTGGTTAGAAGAAAACTATACATTATACTTTATGCTAACAGGCTAGGCTCAACTTACACAGATATCATATTAAAAATACAATAGCAACCAATCAGATAACACTTTGGAAAATGACCACTGCACCAATGATTTTTATGGGGAGAATACTAAAAGGAAATTTAAGACAATCCAAGAACGCAAGACCTTTGAAATTAAAATGATGAAATATTGTGACACCCACACAGGAAAGGATGTCAAAAACTCAATACTCATAAACTACATCCAAATATTTACCCAGCACTACTGATATTCATGCACAATAAATGGAGAACATAAGAACATAAGAAGTTGCCTCCACCGGGATCAGACCAGAGGTCCATCGCACCCAGCGGTCCGCACCCGCGGCGGCCCATCAGGTCCATGACCTGTCAAAGTATTCCCTGCCCTAAAAAAAAAAAAACCTATCCTTACTTCTATCTGTATCCTTCAATCCCCTTTTCCTTCAAGAATTTATCCAAACCTTCTTTGAATCCCTGTAGTGTCTTCTGCCCCACCACAACCTCCGGGAGTGCGTTCCATGTGTCCACCACTCTCTGGGTGAAGAAGAACTTCCTGGCATTGGTTCTAAACCTATCCCCTTTCAGTTTCTCCAAGTGCCCCCTTGTACTTGTTGTTCCCCACAGTCTGAAGAATCTGTCCCTGTCTACCTTATCTATGCCTTTCAGGATCTTGAAAGTTTGTATCATGTCTCCTCTAAGTCTCCTCTTTTCCAGGGAGAACAGCCCCAGCTGTTCTAGCCTGTCGGCATATGAAAGGTTTTCCATACCTCTTACCATTTTCGTCGCTCTTCTCTGGACCCCCTCAAGCAATGCTATGTCCTTCTTGAGGTACGGCGACCAATACTGGACACAGTACTCCAGATGCGGGCGCACCATTGCACGGTACAGTGGCATGATGACTTCCTTTGTCCTGGTCGTGATACCCTTCTTGATGATACCCAGCATTCTGTTTGCTTTCTTTGAGGCTGTCGCGCATTGTGCTGATGCTTTCATTGTTGTATCCACCAGCACACCCAGGTCTCTTTCAAGGGTACTTACATCTAGCAATGTTCCCCCCATTGTATAGCTGAACATCGGGTTCTTTTTCCCAACATGCATGACCTTGCATTTCTCTATATTAAAACGCATCTGCCACTTTTTGGCCCACTCTTCCAGCTTCGTTAGGTCCCTTTGCAGGTTTTCACAGTCTTCCGTGGTTCTAACCCTGCTGCAGAGTTTGGTGTCATCTGCAAATTTGATAACCTCACATTTCGTCCCTGTCTCCAGATCGTCTATAAATATATTGAACAGGAGCGGTCCCAATACCGACCCCTGCGGAACTCCGCTCGTGACCCGTTGCCAGTCTGAGTATTGGCCCTTCACTCCAACCCTCTGTTTTCTGCCCGCCAGCCATTGTTTAATCCATCGGTATACATCCCCCTCCACTCCGTGGTTCCACAGCTTCCTAAGCAGCCGTTCGTGGGGTACCTTGTCGAAAGCTTTTTGGAAGTCGAGGTAAATTATGTCTATGGGTTCCCCTTTGTCTATCTGGCTGTTTATTCCCTCAAAGAAATGTAGTAAGTTTGTGAGGCAAGACCTTCCCTTGCAGAAGCCATGTTGGCTCTCCCTCAGCTGCCCATTTTTTTCCATGTGCTCGCAGATGCTGTCCTTAATAAGTGCTTCTATCATCTTACCCGGAACCGAAGTCAAGCTCACCGGCCTGTAGTTTCCCGGGTCTCCTCTTGATCCTTTCTTAAAGATAGGCGTGACATTTGCTATTTTCCAGTCCTCCGGGATCTCCCCAGTTTTCAATGATAGATTACATATTTGCTGGAGTGTTTCCGCTATTTCCTTTCTCAGTTCTTTTAGTACCCTTGGGTGGATTCCATCCGGGCCCGGTGATTTGTCGCTTTTTAATCTATCTATCTGTCGTAGGACGTCCTCATGGCTTACTTCTATTCGCTCCAGCTTTTCATCTAGATCCCCACTTATAATCTCCTCAGGTTCTGGTACATTGGATGTGTCCTCGCTCGTGAAGACCGACGAGAAAAACTTGTTTAACCTGTCTGCTACCTCTTTTTCCTCTCTTACCACTCCCTTTCTGGTTCCATCATCCAACGGTCCCACTTCCTCCCTTGCCGGTTGCCTCCCCTTCACGTACCTAAAGAACGGTTTGAAGTTTCTCGCCTCCCCAGCCAGCTTCTCTTCGTATTCTCTTTTTGCTTCCCTAACCTCGGTGTCTAAAAGGATACAATAAACACTGCCCAAATAGACAAGCCGCTTTCAAAATACCAACTTTGACGCAGGCCGACACATCCTTGGTCAAAAACTCCAAGGTAAGTGGGAAAATATAATACAATCTTCAATTGCTGTTATAGAATATCAAAATCTTATCACACTTATCTTTGAAAAAATGATGTTCATAATAGTCTTCATCAGAATGCTGGGGTATAGAAGCAGGAAACAACCCGCACAGTGGAGCCTGAGCAGCTACCTACTCCTTGCCGCTTGCTGTATATCTCATACAGGGCTCCCTGTTTCGCAACCGAGCTTCATCAGGGAATTGCTGCACAAACGCAAAAAAAACTTATTTGCATTACAGAACTTAAATCCCAAAACGTAAACCAAAAAAAACAAAAATCAAAATTGGCTCAGCTCACAGCGGAAGTTAACCAGCTTCACCTCCTATCGTAAAATGGCCTCTCGTCGTTCCCTGACTTAAAGCTTCCAACGTCATCATGGGACCAGCGCGATGATGTCACAATAATTCAAACATGCTTCAAAATGGAATGGATTAAAAACATGCTTTCCATTCCACACCACTATTCAGTCCAATGGATACACAGGTTTGTAAAGCAAAAATCCAGTGCTGTTCTCTTCTTAGCAGCAGTTGTTTAAAATCTCTCTCCCCCCCCCCCACCCCACGAGCAGAAGGGGTCACACATTCCAGAACCAGCAACGCAAATCTTGAAAGTTATGATGCAGATCCATACAATGCTTGAACCAATGGGGCTTCCACTCGCTCTCTAGCGATGCAAGATCTATGTTCTACAAGCCTAGTTTTAAATGCCCGGGAAGTCTGTCCCACGGTGTTTTTTGTACCCTTTTAGACACTGAGGTCTTTTCTCCATTTATTGTGCATGAATGTCAGTAGTGCTGGGTAAATATTTGGATGTAGTTTATGAATAGTGTGGCACCCACCAGACAGGACTTAACAAAGATCTGGACTTGCTTTTGCACTACAAAGAAATCTAAAACTGCTTTGTAATCTCTCTGGCCTAGATTCACTAAACTAACCTTTGATGGGTGATCCGTGGGCGATCCGTGGCCGAGTCTTCCCAGGTGACCGATTCACTACGAGTCCCCATGCAAATTAATGCAATTGGAAGCATGGCCCACAGGGACCCCAGCGATCCAGACGCATATGCAGACCATCTTCTTTGCTGTAGATGCGGTCTGCACATGCGCTTGCTACCCACACAAGCGAGGTCAAAACAAGTGTGTGGGGGGGGGGGGGGACTTTAATGGAACAGAGCACGCCAAAGCTATATGGAACAGAACACGCTGCAGCCAGGAACAAAACATGCTTTTAACCCGTGAATTAAAACCGCATGTTAAAACCAAGGGCTCGCACTTCAGGGATAGGGGTTGGGTCATTAGAGTGAGCAGACTTGATGGGCCGTGGCCCTTTTCTGCCATCCTTTTCTATGTTTCCATAGGACGGCAGAGAGCAGGGACAGGACGGCAGAGAGCAGGAGAGGCGGCAGAGCTTGCCTTCTTGTGCTTTTTGCACTAGGGAGATGTGTTTAAAAAGTTTTATTTTATTGTTTTTTAGTTTTGATACTGGGATTTCAGGGCGGCAGAGAGCAGGACGGTCGGCAAGGGCGTGAGCGACTGCTCCTCAGCAGTCACTTCTTTTTGGATCGGACAGCCCAATCGGTGTTCCTTCTTCTGTTTAGTGAATCACTGCCTTTCTACTTTGCATGCCATGTCCCCTCATGTGCCTGGGGCGGATCGGATCAGGTGGGAGGTTGATCGGCCAGGAGGTTAGTGAATCGGGTCAGGGTTCGGAAACACTCGCAAACTGGTCAGAACATGATCGGTGAGCTTAGTGAATTTAACCCTCTGTCTCCTGCTTAACCACCCACCCCTCCCTCTTCCTGTGAAACTATTACTGAAATGCTTTCCTTATATACGGTATACTGATATTGGTCAACATTTGCCTATTTCTGATTTGAAGAAGGGTTACCTTCGAAACTCATCGTATAATGCATTGAGTTATTCCTCTGTTTTATTGCTATATAATCTTTTAATACAGTAAGGAGCTCACTTTCAAAGCATTTAGACACACAAAGTACCCTTGAAGTCTATGGTACTTTGTGTATCTAAGTGCTTTGAAAACGAGCCCCTACATCTTTCTCCGTAGTCTGCTCCACAAGTGGAAGTGTGCTAAGGACATGCATAGGGCAAACTTTTAGTTTGCTTTTGATTGGTTTGCCACTTTTTTTTTTTTTGGTCCAGTTTTCAAGCTATGATTGAACTTAAAAAAAAAAAAAAAAAGTCATCACAAACACATAAAAATTTGAGCACGTTACCTCCCCCCCCTTAATGAAAGCTCATTGGCTCTGTGTTCAACACAAAATAATTTGAAACAGGGGTAGGGAACTCCGGTCCTCAAGAGCCATATTCCATTCGGGTTTTCAGGATTTCCCCAATGAATATGCATGAGATTTATTTGCATGCACTGCTTTCAATGCATATTCATTGGGGAAATCCTGAAAACCCGACTGGAATACGGCTCTTGAGGACCGGAGTTCCCTACTCCTGACTTACAAGATTGCCATGTCCAATGTCCAAGGAACTGGCATTCACTGATAAATTTCTTATCCCATACGAATCTAATAGATCCTTAAGATCTTCCAATCAGCACCTGCTTTGGGCTCCCTCATTAAAAATTATAAACACTCGCCGGACAACAATATTTTCAAGAACTGTACCTATAATTTGGAATGCCTTGCCTATTCATCCTCAAGTAGAACAAAATCTAGACAAATTTAAAGGAGGCTTAAAAAGGTTCTTATTCAAAGAAGCTTTTGAATATTGAAATCTCCTCTCTATTTTCGTTGGTGCCAACACTTTTTCCCCCTTTTGGTCCTATCATTTTTTTTTCCATATATGTTCTCTTTCCTATAATCTATTGCAGTTCTTTCCCCTTTCCTAGTGTTTAATGTATGTGTTGTTATGTGTCCTTCCATATGTTTTTGTTTTCAAACGTCATTCTGTTTTTAAATTTGTTCCTCCCCTTGATTCTTATGTTTGTAAAACGCTTAGTATTTGATAGGTGTTTAATCAAATTTTTAAATAAACTTGGAAACTTAGCTGACTTAAGAACTTGATTCAGAACCATTTCACTATTGCAATTCCATCTATCACTGTCTTAATTCAGCACACGTCAGATGCATTCAACCAAAAACTGCAGACTATATACAAGATGCAGGCAAAATTTATTGTACCAAAATTAAAATGCAGAAATAAAAACCCTTTTACCAATTTACCAATTTAGGGACCCGACACGGTCCGTGTTTCGGACAAACCTTCGTCAGGGGTCCATGGTAAATAAGGTCTAAAATATACCACAAAAAATTGAAGGTAACAACAAAATGCCTGTATGTACAGCCACCAAAGTCCCACCAGATGGCGCTCCTCTCCTCAGACTGGCTTCAATTCTTTGCCTTGGGAGCAGAGCATACACTGCTGCCCACATTTGGTCTGTCAGACGGATCTTGGCAGCGGGAGAGCGCTCAGAGCGTATTGCAAGCGTGCACAATTTTCCTACAGGCTGCTGCCACGTAGGAGGATCCAAAGTTGTCAGTACAGGCCAGGTTTGCGTTTTGGCACAGGGTTAGGAGGAAAAATCAGTGGGAAGGAATGCAAGATTATGCTTGCCATACAGGCTATTGTTTCAGCAGCTTAGTCCAAGGCAGGCTTGGAGTTCCTGGCTGCGAGGGTGCAGCTGGATAGCAGGTTCTATCACAGCACTCACTGCACGCCACAGCACCAAAGCTGGTTCTCATTCTCCCTTGTTCTCTCCAGCTGCCAAAGAAATGACCATATGCAAACTTTGCAGCCACGCAGGGGAAATTCATTAATCCAAACCCTAAGAGATTGATGGGGAGAAAGTGACTGAAAAATACTTAGGGGTTCTTTAACTAAAGATTAGCACATGTATTCTGAAGCAGGCCCTATGGGATCTCCTACAGATAACATGTACTAATCTTTGGAAAAGGACCCCCCCTTAAACATTTGCATAACCTTGAAGCAAATTATAAATCTAGATATATAAAATCGGATGTATGTATGTATGTTCCAGCATAACTTTGAAATGCATGGACAGATTTCAACCAAACTTGGTATACATATCAATTACTATCTGGGAAAAAATACTGTGGGGGTGGGAAGGGAGTGACGTAAAGAATCATAGAAAAAGACAGATATTGCTTTGACCAATTGTGTGAAGCTTAGGGAATGATGTCACACTGTGCTGTGCTGTCCTGTCATTGCTGTAAAAATGCCTCCAAGGAAACGTAATGTAATTGGCCAAGTGGAATCAAAGCTACATCTAGAGCTTCAGAGACAGCCCTGAAGCATAAGGCCCGACTACAGGATGTGAAAGAGAGAGCTGCTACTTCTAGAGCTTCAGAGACAGCACAACAGCGTGAGGCCTAACTACAGGATATGAAAGATAAGTGTCTAATCCATAGTTTTCAGGCTCGCTGAGAAACTTCCGATGCCATTTAAGTCCAAGTTTAGCCCTATAGAGAGGGCCATTCATGCTGCTGAAATTGGGATATCTGGGATTGAGATATCCAGGCAACGCCGGGTGATCAGCTAGTATGTAATAAGCAACACATGGCATGGTGGTGATTGCATTTCAATAAATGTACAATCTAGACACCACCAGCTTAATCAAATTTGAGAATTTTAACAAGATCATGTATTTTTTTCCTCCATTGCTTCACATGTTTCTAAATTTCTACAGAGCCACGATAAGAGCAGCATCTGGGGATTGTATGGGAACCAGAATGAGCTTTTCATCATATTCTGGCCCTGAATCAGTACATCAGGGGAGGTCAGTCCTCTTCTTCTGTGTGTATCTCTCATATCTTTTTTCTTTATAAGTAAATAAATACATTCTACAAACATGCTTGTTGTACAGCACCCAAACCCAGGACTGCTTTACTCTGTTTAGGAAATCAAAGTGAATACCTGTGTGGTGCTGGATGGTTACAGCACCCTACTGCTCCCCAAATACAGTTCCTCTCCTTTATGGTACAGGTAAAAGTATCCATTTGGTGAAAGAGCACTGGTGCTGGTGGCTGGGAGGACAATTTTCAGTTGCTAATTTATCCAATAGTTGCTTAAGTCCCCTTTTATCAAGCTGCAGTAGACTGCTCTTACCACAACCTCTGGCAATGCGTTCCAGGACTTAACTATTCTCTGAGTGAAAAAAAATGTCCTCCTATTGCTTCATCGAGTGTCCCCTAGTCATTGTAAATTTCGACGGAGTGAAAAATCAATCCACTTGAACATGGTCTGCTCCAATATCTCCTCTCAGCTGTCTCTTTTCCAAACTGAAGTTCCCTAACCTTTTTAGGCTTTCCTCATACGAGAGGAGTTCCATCGCCTTTGTCACCTTGGTTGCTCTGTTTTGAACCTTAGAGAATTGTGCCTCCAGAAAAAAAATAGGTTCTGGAAACGTAAGCCAGGGTTTTCCAGGCCTACATTTCCAGCACCTATCTTTGCCATGAATCATGCCTATTTAGGTGCTTTAATGGGCCTAATGCCACTTCTGGCATTAAATCACTTAATGATACTTCAGTTTCCACCTTAAATATATCCAGTGATTATCAACACCACGTTCCTCAGAAAGCCACACTGAATCTGTTGACTTCTTAGTTCAAACCCCGCGCTGCTCCTTGTGATCCTGGGCTAGTCACTTAATCCTCCATAGCCCCAGGTACGTTAGATAGATTGTGAGCCCACCGGGACAGATAGGGAAAATGCTTGAGTACCTGATTGTAAAACTGCTTAGATAACCTTGATAGGCGGTATATCAAATCCTAATAAAACTTGAAACTTGAACTTGATTTAGTGTGGTAGCCGTCCTCATAGGAGCCAATATAAGGCTTCACCTTATATTGGTTCCTATGAGGACGGCTACCACTCTAAATAACTAAGAAGTCAACAGATTCAGTGTGGCTTTCTGAGGAACATGGTGTTGATAATCACTGGATATATTTAAGGTGGAAACTAAAGTATCATTAAGTGATTTGATTCAGAGACTTTGTGCACATTAGTGTCGGTCCCCTCGTTGAAGGTGATTGGAACTAGGCGTAACGACATGTTCTCTGTTATTGCCCCTCAGTCTTGGAATCTCTTACCGCAACACATTAGGGAATTAAAAGATTTATCCACTTTTAAAAAAACACTAAAAACATTTTTTTTTTAAAGATGCATATGATTCTTAATATTTTATTATACTTTTTTATTTTGCTGTAAATTTACTTCCCCTTCCTACTTGTTTTTTCCTTTGTTATTACTCTTCCTTTCCTATCCAATTATTGTAATTTCTTTCCTATTTATCCTCACAATTCAAGTATGTCTCTATACCCTAACTAACATTTTAATATACGTATGTAATTAAGTATGTTTATTATTTACAAAATTTACTTTATATTGTCACTAATATTTAATTTGTATGTATTAAGGTATCAATCTGTATGTATTAAGGCTTTGTACATCGCTTAGTGAGTTAAAATAGGCGATTCATTAAGAATAATTAAACTTGAAACTTGAAACTTGTGAGACTTTTGGCATTAGGCACATGTACAGTGGTGTTGGGAGTCTCTGGAGGCACAATTCCAGTACCTTTTGTGTGGGGGCACTGGTAGGTGCTTTAAATTGATTGCTCTGTTTCAAATGGCATTTCCCAATTAACTTAAGCGCTATTTATAGAACTTCTCTTTAAGTGACTTGCCCAGAGTTACAAAGGGCTGCAGTGGGAATTGAACGCCCAACATCAGGGTACAGAGGCAACTGCTCTAACCACTAGCCACTCCGTCACTCATTGCTCCTGGCTGGTTAAATCACTTGTTTAGGGCTAACTGCTCAGTTTCAGTGCCACTTAACCAGTTACTACCAAACTCAAAAATTGGCTACTTTGGATGCGGTTCAGAGGCGGAGTCAGCACTTGGCTGGTTAAGTGTAGGGTTTACCAGACGTCCGGAAAAACCCAGACACGTCCTCCTTTTTAGAAGATTGTCTGGGCTCCAGGGTGGGCTTTTCAAAACCCGTCACGTGACTTGGCCAGCTAGCTGCAAATATTCAAGCGCTGACTGGTTAAGTTTAAGCAGCCAAATTAGGCTGTGTAAATAACAGGCCTGCTATTAACTTAACTCCTCTTTTAGAAAGCTGCGCGAGCGGCTGCCGTGCGACAAAAGTCCTGAAACCCTTTAAATCCCTACGGGCTTCAGGGCAGTTACTGCAGCGGCAGCAGTTAGCACAGCTTTGTAAAAGGGGGAGGGGTTAACCAGCTAGTGCTAAATATTGACTTAGCAGGTTAACTCCCCCTTTTACTAAGCTGTGGTAGAGGTTTATATTGTGGCCTGGAGCACTAAATGCTCCAATGCTCAGGGAATTCCAATGAATGTCGGAGCAGCTTCTGAGCATTTAGCGCTCAGGTGTGGTAGTAACCTCCACCACAGCTTAGTAAAAGAGGGGGTAAGTTAGCACTGGCCCCAAAAATCCAATGTCGATCACCAGAAATTGAACAGATTAGTATATCTGGGCTCAAGACTTAGCCAGGCTGTCTCCCATGGTCTGAATATCGGTCTCAGTTTCCTATGTGGTAGTGTATTGATAACATACATATTACCTCCTCAGTCAATAAGAAGTGCAGATGATAGGATAGTACAGTGGTTCTTAAACCTGTCCTGGGGGGCTCCCTTCCAGTTGGGTTTTCAAGATATCCCTAATGAATATGCATCAGGCAGATTTGTATATAATAGACGTGACAGGCATGCAAATCTGTCTCATGCATATTCATTAGGGATATCTTGAAAGCCCAACTGGCTGGGGGTCCCCCAGAACAGCTGTAAGAGCCACTGGGATATTGTGCGAGTGTTCTTCAAAAAGTTTCCGCACTTTGTAAAAGGAGCCCTAAATGTTCGTGTACAAGTCTGTGGCTCCTTTAGCTCATCCCATTATAGCTCCTGCTCCGGGTCGTTTAATATTACGCTGCTCTCGGAATTATATAGCGGAGAAGGATGTCTCGTTGCTGTGGGATGCAAGGATGTGGTATTTGTGATATAAAAAAAAGGTCATTCTTGATATGCACAGCTAATCATAAAGGAAAGAAAGCCACTTTGAGATAACATGTATTTTAACTATGGGCTCCTTGTACTAAGGTGCGCTAACGTTTTTAGCACGCGCTGCAGTAACCCCGTGCTACGCACCAAGACCTAATGCCAGCTCAATGCTGGCATTAGCATCTAGTGCGCAGGGCTCGCTAAAACCACTAACGCAGCTTAGTAAAAAGAGCCCTATGTGTAAATATACAGTACATCAAATTTATATATTTTACTGTTTAGGACACTTTTCCACCAGAAATTAAAGGTTTTTTAAAATGCTTTCCCGTCTTTTCCCCTTTTAGAGTATGGATGCTCAAGTGTTTTGATTAGGGTTACCACACATTCGGACTTCCCCGGACATGTCCTTCCTATTCCAAAGTGTTCTTCACCTGCACTATTTCTCATACCCTGCATTTGCCGAGTAGAATAAACTATCCTTCCCCTCTCTACGCAGTATTCTCTATGCAGGTAAACTGGGAAAATCTCTTCTCTTCAAAATCACAGGTCTCTGGAACGACCTTACTATCCCGCTGCGGGCTCTCTCCAACTATTCCGCAAGCAACTGAAAACTTGGCTCTTCTCTAACATGTAATTCTATTTTCCCCCTTACTCTTCCATTCTATATATAAGCTCATGTAAACCTTTTCCTTTCTCTTCTTATATTTTAAGTTCTTGTAAACCGTGCCGAGCTCCACTTCCGTGGAGAGGATGCGGTATATAAACTTAAGGTTTAGTTTAGTTTAGAAGACATATTAATTTTAATGCCACCTAAATGGAATTTCCATGTTAGATTTTTAACAAAAAAAATATTGACCTAGCAAGAGTTCGACTGTCTTGTTATATTTGTAGTATTTTTTTTAGCAAAATTCCCAAAGTCTCAGTTTCTGATAAATACATCAGCTTATCAGAGTATGGTAGTTTCTGCCATGGCTGACAGCCTTCCTTCTATGTCACAGTTCCCACTACACCTTAATCTACTGCTCCCCTAGGTAGGCACCTGCTATACTGCCCTCCCCCCCCATCCCCCGAAAAAAAAGGCACCCTGAAAAACATAAGGTCTGGCAAAAAATGGAAGATATAACGCTGATGACCAAATAACCTCATGTTCCATGAAGCAATATTGACCATTCTAGTTTACATACTTCTCAATCACCAAGCTGTGCGGAACTTGTTACATTAAATTAAACAGAATCCTAGAATGATTTGGAATAAAAAAAAGAAGGTAGAAGACAAAAATGTCAAAATGTCTTAGGGATAATGAAACCAGTTGGTCACCCTTCCTTGCGTGGAGGAGAGTTGATGACCCATAAAGAAGTCTTAAATAATCAACATATGATGGAACCGTAAAAACCCCCCAGTAAAAATAGGTAATAGTTAAACAGTCTTGTGGAGTTATAGAAGTGTTACAGATTGAGCATGAAATAGAAGCTAATTTATCTGCAAGTATATAAACACTTAAATGCACAGAAGATCAGAAATTATGCAGAATATCAAAATGAAATTTTGAGGACAAACATGGAAGTTGAAAAAACAAAATAAGTCTAGCATTTATAAAGGTTTATTGTTTGTAGGGAGCTTTACACGTTGACTTCATTGACTTGCGCTTAACTATTCCTCACTTCTGTTCCAGATTGTGAATGTTCAAAGCATGAGGATAAAATAAAATCCATTCTGGTCTTTATCCTTCTGTCCCAACGTTCCTGCCTTCTCCAAAGGAAAACCAATTCATCGCCAAGATGAATGATCTCTGACATTCTTGAATGAATCTCTCCAACTCTGGCATTGACTGGATGTTCTGCGGAACCAGCTCCTGCCTCGGTCTCACATGCCTTCGGCAAACCATGGCATTACTCTACTGCCTTTCTGTCCAACATTAAATATCAACAAAGACTGCTCTTTGTTAGGAAGAATGCCACCGAAAATAAAGAATCGGAAATACAGAGGTTCTAGAAACTTTAGGATAAGAACGGATTGACCATTTTTATCTCATTTAATCCAGTTCTTTTTTTTAATATTATGTAGCATTAAAGGGCAAAAGATCACACAGATAATGCGAGTGAGTGAGTGAATGCAGGTTCTAGTGTTATAGGCTAATAAGATTGGGTCTCTTCTATTTGTTCTTGTTTTAGCACCGTTAATGCACTCTTTTACGTCTACATTAGCACCTTGTCCCAGAAATTAACATTAAAAATTATAGAAAACAAAAGGTCCAAAAGAGGAAGAAAAATGGATAGCAATAGGGGATGAGGTCAGTGTATTAGATCACAAGGTCCTTGTCAATGTCCTCTGGAAAGAAAAAAGAGAGAGAAAGCATATTATTTAAAAGGGTTCTTAGACGTAGGATACGCATCATAAACAATAAGAAATCCACTCTCTTCTGGAGACTATGAAGGAAATAAACTCCAAAACTACAAACAGGGGGAGAAAAAGGCCTCGGTTAAAGCCCAACGGGACTAGAGAATGCTCATAGTACATAAACAAATAAGCAGACCCGTAATGGTCACTGGCCATACAAAAAGTCATCTGTTATACAATGAAAATAGTAATAGGAGCCACTTTTGCGCTTTGCACAGCGATTTTGTTGATTCTCCCCGGAAGATGCGTTCAGCGAAACGGGGTTCTCCAGTTGGGATTTGAGGTTGGGTTACTGCGGTTGGCAACCTGAAGACTTACAATTTTGCGATAAGTGGCTTTTGGATACTTTGGATATCTTTTTTGATGCTTGTGGGTTGCAGAGTGGGGCGCAGTGGTTAAAGCTACGGTTCATAGTCATTCGTGCGCGGGACTTTGGCGCGCCAACATTGCAGCGCAGACAATTGGGCGCAAGACCCCAGCGCATCACCTAAAAAGTTACTTTTAAAGAGCTCTGACATGGGGTGTGGGGGGAACCCCCCCCCAGTTTACTTCATACTCTTCGCGCTGCCGTTGGGGGGGTTGAGTGTTGGAACCCTCCATTATAGAATAAACTTAACTTTTTCCTGATTTTTTTTAGGAAAAAGTTAAGTTTTCTCTATAATGTGGGGGTTGCACCCCACACACAAACACCCCCAACGGCAGCACGAAGAGTATGAAGTAAAGTGGGGGGTTCCCTCCCCCTCCTCCCCCGTTGGAGCTCTTTAAAAGTAACTTTTAGACAGCGTGCTCGGGTCTTGCGCCGAATTGTCTGTGCTGCAATGTCGGCGTGCCGAAATCTCACGCGCTTTTGTCCTGTCACCAAAGCTACAGCCTCTGCACCCTGGGATTGTGGGTTCAAACCCACGCTACTCCTTGTAACCCTGGGCAAGTCACTTAATCCCCCCATTCCCCCAGGTACATTAGATAGATTGTGAGCCCTCAGGGGAAAATGGTTAAGTACCTAAATAAACTCATGTAAACCGTTCTGAGTTCTTCTGGGAGAACAGTATAGAAAACTAACTAACTAAATAAATTGCCTATTTTTTGGACTCTGCATTTTCCTGGAACTATTGAGGGGATATTCCTATTACTATTTTCATTGTATACCAAGTGGAGTTTTTTATGGCCAGTGACCGTTATGGGTCTGTTTATTTGTTTAAGTATTATGAGCATTCCCTAGTCCCGTTGGGTTTTAACTGAGGCCTTTTTCTCCACCTGTTTGGTTATTTAAGGGTTTTTTGCCTCATAGTCTCCAGAAGAGAGTGGATTTCTTATTACTTATATTGAATTAGTCTCTTCTCTAACCTTGAGGATACACATCATAGTCATACTGTTAAACTTGGAGAGAACAGTTTTCTCCTTAATTTTATAGATCTCGCCATGTCAGGAAATAGCAAATCTTTTGCCCAGAAAATAAATTCTCTTCCTTTTTAAAGAAAGATTTTTAGAAACAACACTATCTTTCTCAGTGATGAATATAATCAAAGGGTTTGCCCTGGTGGAAATATTATCAGAGGAACTTTCTAAAACAATTGGTTAAATCTAGAGTCCTTTCTACCAAGGAATCTAAACACCCTTTGGGGGCTGATTCTACAAACATGCGTCCCGATTGTAGGCAGTGGTAGGTGCCCTACCGCCATCTCACAGCTAATCAGGACACACGTTTGTATTTTTTTTAAAAAAGCAGGCGTGGAAGGACGCCTACTTTGTAGGCATATGTCAGGCACCTGTGGAGACAAGTAGAGACGTTGATGGATGCCCAAGGCATGGTGTCCACCAGAAGTGGCCTTGGGCATCCATAAGCATCCCTACGCAACTCTGTAGGAGTGAGACAGAGGCCATAAATCTAGGCCTGTAAAATGCTGGTCTACATTTAAGGCACCTGTTAATAAAAGTAGACATGATTCTCTACAGGATGCCGATGTGTGATTGACAGGTGATCGGTGGCCGCCAAGATTGGCATCATTTAGAGAATCAGGCACTTTTGAGGGATACGGGTGACTAAGTTTTCACCAGGTTACACTTGGCTGGGTCTCCGCGTGAGCGGATCACCGGACTTGATGGACCCAGGGTCTGTTCCGGAGATGGCAGTTCTTATGTTCTCCCCTCACATTCTCCAAAGAATATAAAAACCAATTAGCAACTTGAGATTGCATGTATGGCATTAGAGTCTGTCTGGTACAGTGAGCTTAATGCTACCACGCCAGTGTTTCTAAAAAGCTGGTAAGGGAAGAACAACAATCTACTACTACTTATCATTTCTATATTGCTGCTAGACCAGGGGTAGGCAATTCCGGTCCTCGAGAGCCACAGGCAGGTCAGGTTTTCAGTATATCCACAATGAATATGTATGAGATGGATTTGCATGCACTTCCTCCTTGAGATGCAAATCTATCTCATATATATTTATTGTGGATATCCTGAAAACCTGATCTGCCTGTGGCTCTCGAGGACCGGAATTGCCTACCCCTGTGCTAGACTTACGCAGCACTGTACATTAAAAATCCAAGAGACAGTCCCTGCTACGTACAGCTCACAATCTAGTCAATGGACAAACAGAACAAGTAGATTCCATGAGGTTGATGGTACTTACGCTCCTTGAGGCCAAAGCACTTGGCCCATTCATCAAGAGCGATGTACTTGTCGTTGTCGGTGTCACACTCCATAAAGAAACGGGTGGTACAGTGTTCCATGGGGATGAGCGGAGCACGGAGAGGAGACAGTTCAGTGTGGGACAGATATCTGCAAGAAACACAGAATGTTAGGCATTGGGCTACAAAGTCATACTATCAGCATACGGCCTACGTTTAAGGCGTCTCTTAGTACAAGCGGACGTAATTCTCTACAGGATGCCGATCTGTGATTGACGGGTGATTAGCAGCCACCAAGACTGGTGTCATTTAGAGAAGAGTGGGGAGTGTAGTACAGTGGTTAGAGCTACCGCCTCAGGTTCTGGGTTCAAATCCCATGCTGCTCCTTGTGACCCTGGGCAAGTTACATAATCTCCCATTGCCCAAGGTACATTAGATAGAGTGTGAGCCCACTAGGACTGATCGGGATAAATGCTTGAGTACCTTAATGTAAACCACTTATGCTTAAATAAATAAATATTAGTGTCTTACATTTTCAAAATATATAATATGATCGAAGGTATATGTCAAACCAATATTGGGAGATGGTCTCCCTTCGGCCACCCCTTGATTACCTTCAATTTAATGTTAATCTTCAGACCCTCAGAAATGCCACCAGATGTTCAAAAACATTTCATAACAACTGGCTTTATGCATTCAATCTTCACCGGGTCACTTCTAACGCTATTTTCTTAAATTAAATTGAATAGAATGTGCTAAACCTTCAACTTTGCAAATTTGTATAGTATAACTGCTGTGTTCATACTTAACTTAGGTGGTAAATGGTAAGGGACAAGGGAGGCGTACTTGTCCCTTATCATTTACCACCTAAGTTAAGTATGAACACAGCAGTTATACTATACAAATTTGCTAAGTAGAAGGTTTAGCACATTCTATTCAATTTAATTTAAGAAAATAGCGTTAGACATGACCCGGTGAAGATTGAATGCATAAAGCCAGTTGTGATGAAATGTTTTTGAACATCTGGTGGCATTTCTGAGGGTCTGAAGATTAACATTAAATTGAAGGTAATCAAGGGGTGGCTGAAGGGAGACCATCTCCCAATATTGGTTAAATAAATAAATATGGCATAGAAGAGAAAATGGCAAGAGGAGATTAGATTATAAACTCATTCTTCCCTTTATGGCGGTATAGTGAACTCCTAGATATCGCCAAACATAAATATATGTAAAACTTCTCATGCACGTCCATTGTGGATATCCTGAATGTGTGACTCTTTGGAAGCTCCTGAGAACAAGTCTGGAATCCAATGGACTAGAGAAAACGTGTTATGAATTTGCACACTCATCATGATAGCATTCTCCGCACTGTTCCCTCTAAGCTAAGCAGGAGTCCTCCAACTGCTTTGGTGCCATGAGGGGGGGGGGGGCTTCAATATTGTATTTTCATTCACTGGGGAGAGATAGGTTCCCTGGAGATAGGTTCCCTGGAGTCCATGCATCTACCACCCTTACAAAAAGGGTGGTAGATGCATGGAATAGAAGTGGTGGAGACAAAAACTGTGTCTTAATTCAAGAAAGCATAGGACAGACACGTGGGATCTCTTAGGGAGAGGAGGAGATAGTGGATGGGCAGACTAGATGGACCATTTGGCCTTTATCTGCCATCATGTTTCTATGTTTCTATAACAAAAAAGCTCTATGACTTCACAATGCGAGTGTTAAGAGCCTTAGCCAATAGGGAGAGGAGGAGATAGTGGATGCTGCAGATGGGCAGACTGGATGGGCTGTTTGGCCTTTAGCTGTCATCTATTGAAAATATGATACAACAATTGGCAGGACTGTAGGTGGAGGACTCCTACCCAGCTTAGAGGGAAAAGTGTCCATCAGATGTCAATCTCTGGCCTAGTTACTAGAGAGGTCGTTTCACTCTTTGCACGATCACTTACCCATCAACTGGGTGCTGGTCCAGTTGACCAAATTGCCAATGCACAGGGAAGATGTACATGTTGTAGTTCTTTTCAAAGTCACGGACCAGCAGCTCCACTGGATGGTCTCCAGCTTCCAGGCGTTTTTCATTCTCATGGATCTTTTTTATCTGGAAAAATCACAGCATAAAATGGCTTCTGGTCCTTAGAATCCTATTTATTTTTAAATTTATAAACCACAATCCCAGGTCCAGGTTGCCCAATGTGGTAAAAACTATACATAACAAAACCAATAAAAACTATATATAACATTGCATAATCATGAAAACAACTGAAGGACCATCAAAGCTAAGACAGAAAAGATTTCAATATAGGGGAATCCATATAAAAAGGCCCTAGAATAAAAAGTGACCTTTCCAAACTAGTTTATTTCTGCAAAGGAGTAATAATTGACTAGCAGAGATGAAGAAGGGAAAAATACCCTTCCCCACTGACACAGGTGTGTCATATAAAGAAATGATAGTGCCTCCAAGAGTAAACATTTCAATAATGACGAAAGACAAAAATCCAACACATGTTAGGAAGGCCTAGTCTTCCTCACCAAATCCTCAAAATTGATCATGATATCAAATCATAAGAGTTAAGAACTAAATCAACCAGTTTAGATGACGAGTACAACACGACACATGAAAATACAAAAACATGGCTCCTGGACTTTACAATAAAAAACTTATCACGGAAAAGGTCTTCAACTATCCATGTCAGGTGGCTAACTGAGCAAGAACAGCTGTTAAATAATTGGCCTCAAAATCCAAAAAGACAAATCAACATCCCTGGGTGCAGGTGCAGCCTGGCATGGATAGTTGAAGACGTTTTTTAGTGATAAGTTTTTTAGTGTATAATTACGTCTTCTCCCACTGTTTGGATTATATCCTGGACTTTACAGACAGCTCCAGCTGCTGGCTCTATGTTATCTCTATAGCATTTTGGGGCTTCACTTATCTCTATAGCATGCTGGAGAACCTCACAATTAGGGCCCACCAAATCTACTGCTTAAGGTACCCCTACTCAAACAGTACGAAAATGCTCATTGGCATTATTTCCAACCAGTAGAATAGCGAGGGTGAGAGGCGACCCGGGTAGTGGGACCTCTCTTCCACCCTAGTCTCCGTCCCCCCCTGCCACGCATGTGCTCCCCTTTCTGTCCCTTTAGTTGTTCTCCTCTGACGTCACGCCCTACGTGCGGCACCCAGAAGCGACATCAGCGGGAGAGACGACGCGGTCGCAAGGAGCACGATGAAGTTCTTGCTCGCGGCGGTGAACAATTAGAGGTACGAGGGAAGGGAAGGGGGAACACGCACGTGGCGAGGGGAGGAGTGGGAAGAGGCGGGGGGGCAGAGAGGAGGAGCGGATTGCTCCCCCACCATCACCCTTACTACACCACTGTTTCCAGCAGACGTAATTCTATAAAAAGCTTTCTCATTTAGCTAATAACTGCTAAACTATAACAATTTGCCAAGAGTTGCCAACTTTTCTACTGGGAACATCTCAACACTTAACTCAAACTCACTTTACGTGACACATTTTGCTTCTCAAATCTGAATAAGTCCCCCAAAACAGCAAGAGACAGAATAATTTAGGAGCAATACCATCTAAAATCTCAACTGTGTTACCCATCCATGAACCTGCCATGATTCTCATCTAAAGAAGGATCAACATAGTAGATGACGGCAGATAAAGACCCGACTGGTCCATCCAGTCTCCCCTTCCTGATTCAATTTAAATTTTTTCTTCTTAGCTATTTCTGGGCAAGAATCCAAAGCTCTAACCGGTACTGTGCTTGGGTTCCAACTGCTGAAATCTCCGTCAAAACCCACTCCAGCGAGTATATTTAACAGGAATATATTTAACAGAATTCAGTGGGGTCATAGGTAGGGTTGCCAGATTTTACTATAGTAAAATCCGGATCCCTAAAACCGCCCCATCCCCGCCCTATTCTACCCCCTGTTATACCTCAGTCCCACCCCAATCCCGCCCTATCCCCGACCCAGGTAAATCCGGACATCTGATAACCCTAGCTATGAGTACGCCGTTAACAGACTGTCATTCCCTTTATGTTTCTTTTTACCTTGAGCTTCTGCTTCTCATTCAGTAGGTTGTTGTCCTCGTCTCTCTCGAACAAGGTGACCAGAACATTCTTGAGCCAGTCTCTCATACGAAGGGGAAACTCGGTCAGCTCAGCATCCAGGCAAGGAGCAATCACTGTAAAACAGTTGCAAGGACAAACGTCAAGCCAACATGAGTACAATAACAAGCACTCTTCCTTATCTCTTCATGTGCTAGGGCAGGGGTGTCAAAGTCCCTCCTCGAGGCCGCAATCTAGTCGGGTTTTCAGGATTTCCCCAATGAATATGCATGAGATCTATTTGCATGCACTGCTTTCATTGTATGCTAATAGATCTCATGCATATTCATTGGGGAAATCCTGAAAACCCGACTGGATTGCGGCCCTCGAGGAGGGACTTTGACACCCCTGTGCTAGGGGATTTTATTGATGCCGCTCTCTCTTTGCGTCTCCAATGCTTTCCGTTCGTCTTTTCAGCTAATTCCAGCAATCTTTCTCTTCGCTCATCTACTACAGTTGAGGCCGATATATTCAGCATTGTTTAGCCCGGCCGGGAATGGCTAAATAGCACATAGCTGGTTATTCCACAATATTCAGTGGGAGATAAACGGTATCTTCCACTGAATATCCGGCTTAGTGGATCGGCTAGCCTATCACCGTCAGTATTCAGCGTCTCACCAGCTAAGCTTGCTGACCAGACAGACTACATTTTTAGTCAGCTCTATCTTTGGCTGTTGAGACTTAGCCGGATAGCCGATGAATATTGGCCTTGCCAGCTATGTCTCAGCCTGCCAAAAATAGACAGGAAATTCAGTGCTGGTTGTCAGATATGGTGCTGGCATTGAATTTCTGGGTTCACCATGAACCACCGGTAATCACCAGTGATCCCATGCAGTCTTAATATTGGGGGGCGTTGTATTTATCTACCATGCACAAAGTGATATATGTACAATTATATCTACCTACCTATCTATCTATCTATTCTATCTTGACCCCTTTATCTATCTATGCAACCCCTTGTTTGCCTATCTTTCTCTCACTCTCTTTCAGTCCTAACCCCTTATCTATTTATCTATCTGCTGAGGCAGATAAGAAATAATGAAGATATAAAGCACTCATGTTAAAATATTTGCAACTATGCAGGCTGTCTGAACACTACAGTATTCCCTTAGTATAAAATGTAATACAATGCCAATAAATTCAAATGATATGATGCACATCTCATCTGAGTTAAACTGTTTGCATTTAGATATTACTATTGTGCTCCTTTTTGTTACTTTATAATTAGAGATTGAAAGATCAAGTTTCAAGTTTATAAAAAAAATTTGATAAAATGCTAATCATAAATTCTAAGCGTTTTACAATAAAAATTTTAAAAGGGGCCGAGTTAACAAACTATTAATGACATAATATTACTTACATGAAACAATAGGATAGTGGGGAGAAATCCAATTTAAAAGAAAAGAGAGAACAATTATGGATAATAACATAGGGAAAGGGAAATAATAAATTTTATATAGAGAATGAATATTTTATAGAAAATGGGCTAGAAATGTTCCATGCATCTTTAAATAAAAAGCTTTTGAGGCCACCTTTAAATGGTAAATGGATGGTGAAGAGACAGGGACCGAAAGGAAGAGTTTTAAGGGAGTGGAAAAGTCAGTGTTGCTTTTGATGCAAAATTTGCAAGCCTAGTTCAGGCCTTCATTTACCAAAAAAATAAAAAAAAAGAATGCTTACATTTGCAAGGCCCAATGTAATCCAGGTGCAGCTTGTGTCCCTTTTTCGTACCCTCCAGGGCGCATTTGGTGGCAAAGAAGTGGCAGGCAGACTCATAGGTCTTGTTGTCGGTGCCACAGACCTGGGAGGAGGAAGAAAAGAAACAGAATTTACTGATAAAGTTTAGGCAGACTTGTAGCTGGAAGCAAAAGCACCTATAGCTCCAAAAATCTGAGGAACTTGTCCAGGACTCCTGAAAACGATGTAAAATGAGAAATGCAAAATCTGAAAGCAGGATATTACAGCAATAACTCCCCCCATCCCAAAGCTATGATTACGAAATAGATTAAAGTTAGATACAGGCCTCTGATAACTGCAGAGCTAAATATGAACTAATTTTTAGGATCCTTTTAGTAAAAAAAAGTGCCTTAGTGCAGTGTTCTTCAACCACTGGTCCATGGACCAGTGCCGGTCCACAGAAATTTCCTGCCGGTCCACAGGGCCAGCACATGCATCAGTCCCAAAACAGTGTTCTTCAACATGGTGCGATCGATGCGGCGTTATCTTCGAGCCAGCTCCTTCTTCCTAACTGATTCAGTGCACAAAGCCATGGGCAGTGGCTCCTATGGGCATCCTGCGCCTGAACCGGAAGCCTTCTCTGACTTTGCAACGTCGGAGGGAAGGCTTCCAGATGAGGCACGGGACGTGCAAGGTGCAATTAGTACTATTATGGGGACGGTGTCTGGGGTGGAGATTGAGTAGAGATGGGCAGGGTCTGGCCCACGACTTAGCCCAGTGTTCTTCAAACGCTGGTCCATGGACCGATGCCAGTCCACAGAATAATTCTTTTATTTCTGCCGGTCCATAGGTGTAAAAAGGTTGAAAAACACTGCCTTAGTGTGCCTTTGCATGGTTTATTCCCACATGCTAAGAGTATGTGGCCATACATTAATATTTCAATACACAGCACTCAATAATGTTGACAGATAGGAGGAAGCTTACTTAAATCACAAAAAATATGTGGAGAAAAAGTCCTCGCAAAAATACTTGCTCAAGTCCCTTGTCCAATATCTCAAGGCTGGAGGAACCTGTTTCATCACGGGTCGTAAAAAAAAAAAAAAAAATCACCTCGCACTCAAAAATATTGGTTTGTTCTTCAGAACATACCAACAGTAAGGTTCAGTAAAGTCTCTAAATCTACTGCATCCCTTGTGCTGTTGAGCTTTCTTTCAATATGCATAACAGTGTCCCCATTTCATCCAACGAGCCCCTAAACATTGAATAGCTTTCATTCACTTAGTATAAAAATTTAGGGCACCGTGGTCTTGCCTTTTCAAACTCGCCAATAGTGTCTGGACAGCTGGAGGGGTCCTGACAAACACACATTGGGGTGTTGTTGTCATCTACTTCACACACCTTCCCGTGTTTGCAGTGATGGTTCAGACAGGGATCTATGGAAGGTCATAAAAATCAAAGTTAAAGGATGAGCAGTTGGAAAACAGTGTTGGTTAATTTTTTAGCCTCCAAACCTGACTTTATCATTCCTTAGGAAAATATAGAGGTTAAGTACTCCCCCTCAGATATGAAGTACCATACTATAAAAAGTTAGAAGTCAATATTCAGCTGGCGGCAGTGAGCATTTTTTGTGGCTGATGGCAGCTTTTGTATGCTTGCATATTCAATGCCATGCCATGTAAGGGCAATAGCCCTGAATATTTGAGCATGTTCAGCCATCCAGCACTTATCCAATTAAAGGCAACATTCCACCCTTAACCACAGGGCCAAGGTTAGACATGCTGAGGTCTAGGGCAGAAATTAAGGTGTCCACCCCTATTCCTCTCCTCCCTCCACCTCTCCCAGTTTCTCCACCCACCTCTCCCATCCAGCATCCCGCTCTTCATTTTAAAATCAGCTGCTCCAAGAGGCCCTTGTGAACCAGGATGTCATTTTCTGCTCCCCACCCAATTTTGAAGCCCCCCTCACCTGTTTAAATGCGAGGAGGTCACCGGCCTGGCTAGTGATTCTCTAATGCTGCCTGTGGCCTCCTCGGCGCTGTTCCTCGGCTGTGGTCTGTCCATGAAACAGGACGTTGCAAGAGATGGGAGCAGACTGCAGCAAAGGAACAGCGCTGAGGAGGCCGTCGGCGCAATTACAAAATGACTGCTGTGCCAGCAACCAATTTACATTTTTACAAGTAAGGGTGGCTTCATAACTAAGTGGGGAGAAGGGAAGGACATCCTAGCCCACAAGGGGCCCTCTGGAGCTGTGGAGCCCAGGGCAGCTGCCCTGTTTGCCCCCACCCTCAGCCCCCAACACCAGCTCTGCTTAACCATATAAGTTAAACCATAAAAAATTAGGATTGTGTTTCATGTAATCAGTTACCTTATCTGGTTAAGTGCTGTAACCAGATAAGTGCCGACACCAACCCAAATCTACCCCCTGACCACCCATAACACAGCTGGTTTTGGCTTAAGTGGTTAGATGGGATCTTCAGCAGCAGAATCCAGTTAACTGCCACTGAATATCCCTGGATAGGTGATTTAACTGGAAAGGAGCCTCGCCTCACTAGTTAAATCACTGTGAATATCAACCCCTTAGAATTTTAATTTAATAAGTAGAGTTCTAAGAACTGTGTTCAAACATAGACCTGTTGGAGCAGTTACAGCTGGGATAAATTGTAGCTATTGCCTAAGAGAATTTAAAGTATCTTTTGTTGCTACCTCCACACAGATGAATTCTTAAACTTCAACTTTTTCTTACAAATAACAGTGATTTTAACTTTTGTTGCTGGTTTAGTGACTGTGATGCCAGACTGAACTCCAGAGTTTTGTGATTATACGTGATTTCCTTTTGTTCTTGGCTCTTCTTAGAAGCATGCCTAGCTAGTTGCGTTTTTCTAATGAATACGCATGAGATACGTTTGCATATAGTGGAGACCCATTATGCCCCATAGTCCATGTAAGGCACTCAAAATTGTGCATGCCCAATTTGTACACACAATTTAATTGGCTAGTGAGCCAATTAGTGCCAATTAATCAGAGCTAATTAATAATAATTTGAATTTAGGCATGTATCTTTTCATCAGTATTCTACAAGGATCCATGCATAAATATTTAAGTGTGATTCTAAAAGGGGATGTAGCTATGGGAATGACATGGATTGGCTAGATTGTTCCTAGGATCTATTATAAAATACATAATATCTGTGCCTAAATTAGGGCTCCTTTTACTAAGCGGCATTAGAGCATTTTACCACGGGCCAGTGAGGTAAATGCACTGATGCTCATTGAATTCCTATGAGTGTTGGAGAATTTACCTCACCAGCCCGTGGTAAAATGCTCTAACACCGCTTAGTAAAAGTCAGCGTTAGGCACAAGGATGTACATTAGGTTTCAGCTGGTGTAAATCCTTGTGCTCAAAGATGGATACAGATCTGGTGCTACTGTAAGTGCTATTTTATAAACAACATCCAACTTTGAACACCATTTATAGAATAGAGCTTAGCACTCTTTTTTTTTGGTGCCCAAGTTTGGATGCCCTCTACTGAATTTAGCCCTATGACGGGTTGCTGGAAAGTTCTCAACCCAGTCAACCAACTTCCTAAATTCTGAGCTTTATTTTGCCACTGTAGCTGAAAAGACTGTTTTCTCATTTCATTAAATGATGAAGAAACAAAATTCTGTGTTTTGACATTGTTTCAAACCATATCCAAGTCATTCTCTTCTTGATTGGTGTGAACGGCCCAAGCAATCACTTCCCGCCACTTCACCACCAACAGGTTACTCTGGTCTTCTTTTACTTCTACTGCACTCTACACTCTTCTAAAAACATGACCAGGCTCCTCCGAACTCACTTCCCTGGTCACTGGCCCACCAAAGATTGCTCTAGTCCCTCTGGTTGCCACCGGATCCTCTTCCACCCTCAAGAAACTTCTGGGTCTTCTGGGACCCCGGTACCATTACCAGTCCCTCTGCCGGTCACTTGCCAGTCAGCGTCAGTCAAGGGTCTCGGGCTGCTTCCAGTACTATTATTGGCTTTCTGCTGGTTGCTACCAGTCCTGCTGGTCCCTCCACTTGTCACTCACCACTCACCATCAGCCTAGGATCTCAAATTCCTCTGGCTTCTTCCCTCTGGGTCTTCTGACCACTTCCTCTGATCCGTCTACCAGGCATTTTCCAGTCACCTTCAGCCAGGATACCACCAGTACACTGGTTCCCCCATGGACTGGTCACTCCCTGAGGACTATCCTGGTCACTCAGACACTCCTCACTGGTCACAGTCGATCATCAAGCTTGAGTATTCTCCAATCACTCCAAGCTCTACCAGGCACGGGCTGGTCAAGGTTAGGCTTAACAAGGGTTAGGCTTTCACCAGCATTCCTCCCTCATGGTTTGCCTAAGTTCCCAAAGGAGCTTTGGCTTTTCCCAGCTCTTTGTTCTGGAACTCTTGTTTTCAGCTCCCAGAGAGCTCCCAGGTATCTTTGCAGCATCTATATGCAAACAAGCTCCTTCTTCTAATGCTGAGACTTCCCTCTGCTGGCCGGTTACACCCCGTCACAGTTGGGCTGAGAAATTTTCAGCACCCCCTCATATATGTAAATTTGTTTCATTCAAATACATTGCGGTAATCCTCAAAACCCAACTGGCAATGTTGAGAAATGCTACTCTAGTGATTTTAGTTTGTTGCGTATCTATAATTTATACATGTTGCCTGGATCCTTTGGCGTCAGAAGATAATAAATACCCTGAGTGATAAAGGTGAATTATGTTTAATAGGTAAATGCATACTCTCAGGAACAATTTCCTCTTCAACATTTGCAATTGCTTCATCGAACTCCCCAACTTCCACCTGCACAGGGTTAATCCCCACAGGTTCCTGCAAGCAAAAGAAACCTTAATCATTCATGTTTAATTAACTGGTGCATGATAAGACATCGCTAGCAGATGAAAGCAGACGTAACTACATGATGCCTCTTAAAAATTGTCCAAGCCAAGGCACTCTGTAAGACGAGAAAGGGCACCTTTAAAATCTTACTCCCTAATATTCAGCCCATGGAAATCAGCTACTACTATTTATTATTTCTATAAGCGTTACCAGACACAGGCAGCGCTGTACATTAAATACTCAAAGAGCTTACAATCTAATTAAGACAGACACACAGGACAGAGGTGAATCTATGCATTTTGCTCAGGTAGGGATTTACAAAAGGTTGATGAGGATAAGGTAGGAATTCTATGAGCATTGGAGCTGTTACCGCTGTGGTTGATGCTAAAAAGCATGCTACATTGTCAAAACTTGTACTGCGGATATGGTAATACTGCCAGAACAGATTCCTGCATCAGCATTTCAGTTCAAGCAGGGACTGTAGGGAAGGGGATATCAAGAGGAAGAAGCCTATGATATCCATACTTCTTACCTCGGTTATAGTCTCCTCTACCACCTCATCTTCTTCTAGCAAAGCATCCTGCTGCTGGGGGAGAAAGGTAAGATATAACACTCAGACCAGGATAGAATTCTGAGGACAAACTTTTTAAAGTAATTTTCATATAACATATAGACTTAAAACAATATTCATAAAGGACTTATGCCGTCAGCACCAGATGCCGACCAGGTAAGTCCTTTTCAAAAAAATTTCCTATCTACACGTGATGACATTATGGGGACAATTCTACAAGTGGCCCCTTCCATTCAGGCATCCCATGGATATCAATAGCCCCTGGATTCCTATATAGGGCACCCAGATTTATCAAGCTGTTAATGACCAATAATTAGATGCTAACAGCCAATCATTACGTTGACTGGTACCAATTAGGTTTAGTGCAGGGGTGTCAAACTCAAGTAATAATAATAATAATAACTTTATTCTTGTATACCGCCATACCCAATGAGTTCTAGGCGGTTCACATTAGTTAAACATGAATTACATGCAGTTAGGAATAGTTGAACAAATTTACATTAATTAATTATAGTTACATGCAACGTTACATGCGGTTCACATTGATTAAACATAGTTAAGTAATAATTGAGCAGAATTGCATGGAGTTAGGTTTAGAATGGGCAGGGATGCAGTCAGCGGAGAAGATAAAATTGGGGAGAAGGGGAAGGTGGGTAGGGGGGAAGGGGTGGGGCAAGAAGAAAAGGAGGGGGAGGGGGGATTCTATGAGTGGGGCCAATTAAGTGTCATGGCGTTGGAAGAGGTGTGTTTTGAGTAGTTTTCTAAAGCTGAGGTAGGTTGGAGCCTCGAGGATTAATTGGGTTATCCATGGGTTTAGCTTGGCGGCCTGGAAGGCGAGGGTTTTGTCAAAGAATTTATTGGAGTGACAGAGTTTTAGGGAGGGGAAAGCGAATAACTGGATTCTGCGGGAGTTCTTGTTTCTGTTATTCAGGATGAAGTGTGGGTTGATGTAGTTTGGGGCTAGGCCGAATACTGTTTTGTAGCAGAAACAGGCGAACTTAAATAGGACTCTGGATTCCAATGGTAGCCAATGAAGTTTGTGGTAGAAAGGGGTCACATGGTCCCATTTTTTCAAGCCGAATATAAGACGGACAGCGGTGTTTTGGATCATTCTGAGTCTTCTGGTATTTTTCTTCATGGTGCTCAGGTAAATGATATTACAATAGTCCAGTATGCTAAGAACGGAGGATTGCACTAGGAGGCGGAAAAACGTGTCGTCGAAATATTTTTTATAGTGCGTAATTTCCAGAGCACCGAGATGCTTTTCTTAACTGTAGTGTCGGTGTGTTTCTCCAGGGTTAGGTGTTTGTCCAGTGTGACTCCTAGTATTTTTAGGGTTTGTTCGAGGGGAAAGGTTGATCCTTTTACTTGAATTGTGGTGTCTATGATTTTGTCTTTGGGGCTAGCCAGAAAAAATTTTGTTTTGTCGGGGTTTAGTTTCAGTCTGTAGGATTGCATCCAAAGTTCTATCTGGTTGAGTGTGTTTGAGAGGGCAATGAGGAATTCTGGTGTGAAGCTGGATAGCGGGATGACTATTGTGATGTCATCTGCGTAGATGAAGAATTTGAGTTTGTGGCTGTGCAGAAGATTACCCAGGGAGGCAAGGTAGACATTAAACAGGGTGGGGGACAGGGGGGAGCCCTGCGGAACACCACAGGAGTTGTCCCAGCTGTATGAAAAGGAGTCATTCTTAAATACTCGGTATGATCTGTTTCTTAGGAATCCCTGGAACCAGTTGAGGACCTGGCCGGAGATGCCGATGAATGCAAGGCAGTCTAAGAGAATGTTGTGGTCGCTCCTGCTCCTCGCTTTCAAAAACTTCCATGAAATGATTCCGTACTACATGAAAACTAAACTACAAATCTACTTCCCAAAGTGACCACTGAGGTCCCAAGGAGAAAAACAACTGACCATACCTTCTGGCTGTTCCCTCAAAACTGAAACCGCCCGCAAACGCTTCTACTCACATTTCATACCCAAACTTTGGCACACAATCCCTCCATCTGTTCAGATCACTAGATGGACTCTGGAACTTCAGGAAGGCCATGAAAACCTTCCTCTTTACTAACGCAGCGCCTTAAAGTCATTCACCCTGAAATGCCACCCAGTCAACGCACCTATGCCACTTAATCTCACCAGATGCTACTTAGTGCATATGTTTTATTGTCATGTCGATATTATAAATTATTGTCATGTCTATATTGAAATTTATGTAAACTATGTCATCTCTGCTCTGTCTGGATTATTATGGACGTACTTTGTAACCCGTTCTGGGCTCCTTTGGGAAGACGGGCTAAAAAATCGAATAAATAAATAATAAATAAATACACAGTGGGCCAAAATTAAAAACTTGGACAAAGTCACGGGCCAACCAAAACAAGTGCCGTGGTTGCAACCATGTATAAGGACAAGGTTCGGCAAAAGAACCTAAAAGAGTGCAAACATAAAAGTGGCCAAAGAAGTATCGCGGGCACATAATAAACTAAAACCCAACAAAAAAAAAAAAATAAGATAAATAGTGAAAAATACATAATAACAAGGGTTAAAAATGCATAAATAAAAAGTCTCTGTATTTGTGGACTACAATTCCTCCCAGTTATTTAAGGTTTGTGACTACAACAGAATAAAATAAACCTGTGGCTCAACAGCAGTTATCTGGAAACCGCACCTGATATCCAGGTAAACTCTGCTGAATGAGATTTTGAGAGATATTTTCCAGACAATGCATCTGAATATCTTTAGAGATCATCTCTGCATTAGGCAAATTTAGTGCCAGGGTACAATGTAGGCGGGGCAAGGATGGTTCTGGAACTTATCCAGACAACGCATCTGAATATCTTTAGAGACCACCTCTGCGCTATGCAAATAGCGTCTGGGCAGAGTGTGGGTGGAGCCAGGATAGTTAGAGGTACATGAAAACCAGTGGATTTTTCTTGAGCCATTGTGGAAAATCCACACTTGATTTTCTCGTGAAAAATAACAGGACTTTCTGTGGCACCTGATAAGTGAGAGGGACAGTTTTTCGTTTCTTTCCTCCCGCCAGGAACTTTAACCAAGAGGGTCAATGAAAGCAAAGGGCAAGGACTTGCTCAAACCCTTCTGAGGCACCAGGAATCGCAATGACAAAGTACAGTAAATGGTTCTTACAGGAGCAGCTAGTGCCTTGCTAGCCAGGCAAAGAAGGAAGAAGATCCAGACCCTCATGTTGTCGTAGAACCTGTTGAAACAAGCAAAGAATATCAGAATCGAAGTCTGCATTGTTGGAAAGTGCTCAAAGGGGCTGATCCCATAAGCGGCGCCTGCTATGGAAGGTGCCTAGAAAACGGGAACTCTGCCGCGTGTCAATCGCGGACAGGCGATGTTTATAGCATCGTGGCTACCAAGGACCCTTGGCGCCAGAAATGTAAGCCAGGGTTTTACAGACTTAGATTTCTGGCCTTAGGGTCCTTGCAGAATCACAGTCAGTGGCGCCTAGGGGCGCCAAAGTCCAGCGTTGCCCCTAAACACGCCCACTTTTGGGCTTCAGCATCACTGAGCATGGAGCCAGGCGCTGGTCCCAGAGGCCACCTAGTGGCACCTAATTTTTTTTAATATATATTTTATTTAAATTATTTTTATTGAATATAAGGAAATACAATAAAAAAGCAGAAATAAAAGAAAATCATTTATACAAACATCAAAGATCAGATTTAAACAATTGCAATTTCAACTACCAATCTCTATTCTACCATCCCATGTCTCATCCCTACCCACCCAAATTCCAAAGTAATACATATGTAAATATAATAATTGAAAAATAAACATCCAAATAAGTAAATAAATAAATATAACTAAGTATTTAATTAGTTTTTAATGGTGAGATCAATTTATCGCGCCACTTAAAGCCAATTAAAACACTTAAGTTAGGTGCTGGAAGGCACAATCTAGATGCCTGCCGGGGGCCTAACTTAGCAACTTGTTTTCAGAATCTGACCCAAAGTGTTCTCAGAGTCTGCTGTGAGCAGCCAAAATTTCCAGAAATGCAGTGTCGTGGTCTGGAATGAACTCGGGCTGCGATTACCTCTTAACATTTCAGGATCAACATTAAATAATATGTAGAAATAAAACAAAAGAAAACAAAAAAAAAAAACTCTGTGGAGTGACGATGTTCCTAAATGGACTTTATTTGAAAGTGTCAAAGTTCCAAAGGTACACTGAAATCATCCACATAAAATAATTTCATCCACATAAAAATAAATTATCCACATAAAAGCAGTGTCTCACTTCCGGCTCACCACACAATTATTTCCCACGTACTCACCTTTATAGGACCCCCAGGGACCCCTGAAGAAGACTTTTTGTCGAAACGCAGACTGTGTTGGGTCCTGTATCCCTAGCGGACTAGGTTCTTTAAGGCTTTTATGTGGATGATTTATTTTTATGTGGATGGAATTATTTTATGTGGATGATTTATTTTTATGTGGATGAAATTATTTTATGTGGATGATTTCAGTGTACCTTTGGAACTTTGACACTTTCAAATAAAGTCCATTTAGGAACATCGTCAATCCACAGAGTTTTTTTGGTTTTCTCTGGATTTTCTTCTTTGTGGATATTTTGGGGTCAATTCCTTTTGCTTTTTGCTTGTTGAAATAAAACAAAAACCATAAAGGAAAAAAAATATAATACCTTTTACAAAACCATTGTGCCCAATAAAAATTACCCATCAAGCACTGGTACACTGTTTGCCACACTCAGTAGCTTTTATTTAGTTCCAGTTTGATTTCCAGCTATATCCCAAGCTCTCTAAGGGCTCCTTTTACGAAGCCGCATTAGTGACTTTATCGCACGTACATTTTTAGCACGCGCTAACCCCCGCGCTAGCTGAAAAATTGCCACCTGCTCAAGAGGAGGCGGTAGCGGCTAGCGCAGCCAGCAAATTAGCGCGCGCTATTACGTGTGTTATACCGCTAACACGGCTTCGTAAAAGGAGCCTTAAATGTTAATGCTGCGTTGAGCAAAACATTGGTTGGGTCAAGGCCCTAGTGGTCCACCCTATTTCCATTGTCTATGGCTGAGATTACAGTGGTAGATTAAATTCATCACAAATTATCGTAAGTAACCCAATGATACGTCAAGCGTTACATGAAAAAGTGTAAAGAAGAAAAAAGGCCACAACCCTTATCTGACCAGCATGGACCGTTGGCCGTTAACACGTATTTTTAACTGCAGGATCGCTATACTTTCAGTTTTTGAGGCCTAATGTTCTGGACATTTCTGTTTAAATCTCTAAGGCACCAATTATTCTTCAAATGGGAATAATTTACAGTGGTATCTTGGATTACGAGCATAATCTGTTCCAGGAGCATGCTCGTAATCCAAAATGCTTGTTTATCAAGGCCTGCGAGTTCAGGTTCTCTCCGAGATCTCCGAGAATCTCGGAGAGAGCTTGAACTCGCAGGCCTTGAACATGTGCAGATGCTCAAGGCCCAGCAAGAAGAGGAGGCCGATCTTCGGGCACCGGCACTGGCACCAACACACAGGACGTGCCAGTGCCCAGATGACAGTATGAAGCGACGGGGGGGGGGGGGGGGGGGTGCCGGATCGCGGGGAGCGCCGCTCGCAAATCGAGGCATGCTCGGTTTCCGAGGCGCTGATTTTGCGAATGTTTTGCTCGTCTTGCAAAACACTCACAAACCGGTGCACTCGTAAACCAAGGCACCACTGTATTTGATTCACAGAACCTAAGTCGAATAAATACCACATCTGTTCCCTTCCTCTATTATTGGTTCTACAAGTATCTTCAAGCACATCTTGCACAGACTTGAAGCTGAGGTCATTGATAATCCTCTTTGAAATAAGTCTAGGGAGCAAAGAGTCACAGGTCTTGGCAGACTTCTCAGACATCACCCAACCCCTCTCAACTTGTAAGGACTTTACTTGTGTTCCTTCAGCTTGACTTGTTTGACTTGGAAGTTGCTTGTTGCTCTACTTATATATATATAAAAAATTTATGCTAAGCAAAGAAGGGGAGACAAACAAGCTTGCATTTTAAAGTGACCTGGACTGCCCTTCAGAACACAAGGTCCTGTTTCAAACCTTCAAGTCATTAAATATGCAAACGCTGTTTTCCTTCCTGATGGGAGCTAAATGACTTTTTCTGAATTAATGCTCACTGGGCAGCAACAGATATGTGGAGTTTTCCAGTGGTCTATTTGGAGGCAAGAGTTCCCCAGGCAAACAAATGTTGGAAACTAAGAGGTCGATCCAGGACTTATGCAGGTAATAGGATAAGTCCAGTTGATGCATCCAGATCTGGATTTTCAGCATCATTATCCAGATAATGCCCCTGTATATTCAGCGGGCTGCCTCATCACTATTTGAATAGCATCAGGGTGATTCACGGGTAGAACTTGTGTTGAGTTGGGAGTTACCCAATTTAGTAGCAATATTCAACATAACTTATCCAGGTAGGAACAGCTTATAACTGGTTAAGTTCCATTGAAGAGAAGCAGCATCGATTTATGATATAGTGGGAGATGCCCCTGAGTTTGCCCCTGATGAAAGACATGAAACGGGGTTCTGTAGGGCGATCAGTTGAGGCACTCCCTTCAATGGACCTCCTTTATTTGGTGGGCGTAGGCGGTCTCCTTCAAGATAACTTCCCAATGGTTGAATTTTTAAGCTTGATGACTGTTATTGATTTTCACTTTTGACCCAAAATGGACTGTTCTTGAAAATGATCTTACATTATTTAATGTTTTTGAATTCTTAATGCGTGTTATGCACTTGGCACTTTGGGTACTATTTAGCTTATGTTTATATTTATTGATAAAAGAAAGAATTTATATATATATATATATAATTAATTGACAAGTTCCAAGGTGAGCACTATGATGTTTGTGGGTTAACCCGGCTTAGCACTTGGTGCAGCATGCTAGGACACACCCAGGACAACTTTCTATTGATTGGATAAAGTTCCCATAAACTGACTGCATACCTGGTACTGGGTAATCAATGTGAATTTGTTTAAAACACTTAGGGCTTCTTTTACGAAGACGCATTAGGGCCTTAATGCGCAGAATAGCGCACGCTAAAATGCCGCACGCGCTAGCCGCTACCGCCTCCTCTTGAGCAAGCGGTAGTTTTTCGGCTAGCGCGCGCTATAGCGTGCGCTAATCCGGCACGTGCGTTAAAAACACTAGCACACCTTCGTAAAAGGAGCCCTTAATGTATCTTAGTACCCTTAGTTTCAACAAGCTTACAAGAATCGAGAGCGGGTCTATTTTAGTACAAGATTCTGGATCCCTCTCTAATAAAGTAGGCTTTAAACAAATTTACGGATAGATAAGTTCTATTGATGCTATCCATCCCTGGATTTTCAATCAGAATAACTTGGCATAAATTAGATTTTAATCATTGGTGGAACTCTGTTTGTTTACATATTAAATTTGAACGCTACATTGCTGAATGTCATAAATCGATGCCCTCTTACAACAAAACATGGTCCGTACTTCTTGAATACTGTAAATCAGACTTTTGATGTTTTCTCTATTCACCTACATTGCTCTAGACTTTCATGATTTGTTAACCTGCTCTCTCTTGACTTGATATACCTCTCATTTATCATAACTTCCACCAATTTGCATGTTTTACTCCCTTCCTGTACTCTTTCATTGTGTATAAGTGGAGCCTCTTTCATTTGAAAGGAAGCTCTGGAATGAGAGGGCATAGGATGAAGTTAAGAGGTGACGGGCTCCGGAGTAATCCAAGGAAATACTTTCTTACAGAAAGAGTGGTAATGAGTGGAACAGTCTCCCGGAAGAAGTAGTGGAGATAGAGACTGTGTCTAAATTCAAGAAAACCTGCGATAGGGAGGTGGGATCTCTTAGAGAGAGGAAGAGATAATGGTTTCTGCGGATGAGAAGACTGGATGGGCCATTTGGCCTTTATCTGCCATCATGTTACAATGTTTCTATAACCATAAAATTCTATGACATCACAATACAGGTGTAAAGAACCTTAGCCAATGGGGAGAGAAGGAGATAGTTGATGCTGTGGATAGGCAGAGTGGATAAGCCATTTGGTCTTTATCTGCCATTATGTTTCTATGTTTCTAACTTATACCTGCCATTGACTGCCGCCACTCACCAACTCCAACAATTGTAATCCACTCTACTTTTTCCTTCTCCCTTCCATTAATTTTCCTTCTTTCTAAGCAGCAATGGCAATTCTTCTCCTTCCCGTTCCTCCCTCAGTCCTTCTTTTACCCCAGTAATTTCTTTATTGGCTTCCTTTCCCATTCTCTTCCCAACTTCCTATGCATGATGGATATCTGTTCCGTTTTTTTTATTGCTGCTCTTTCCCTCCTTTGTTTTACATAATTGCACACCGCTGTATTCTGCATGCTGGTGATTAGCGGTGCAGAAATCTTAATTAAACTGTAAACATGAATGCGCCAATGCTGACCTTATGCTAGTATTCTGTAATGGCGTCTTATTGTTAAGATGCCATTTTAATTAACTGCTCCCATTGTGTTTTTGAAATGCCAAGACAGCAATGCAAAGTAATAGCCAGTTTGAAGGAATACGTAGTGATAATTTACCCCACCCCTTTTTTTTTTATTACAAAAGTGTAACGCCAGCCACGGCGGTAAACAGCTCTGATGCTTTGTAAAAGGGGGGAGGGTTAATAAATAGCTTTGCCTCTATGCAATTATTTTCTTCCGCTGAACACCACTGTGCATGCAAGAGAACAAAATTAAAATGTACTGATCAACTAGGCGGGTGTCTCCCTAGCATGCGTGGTCATTGGAACTGTGGCCTAAGAAAGGCTGAGATGCAATTAATTCGAAAGGCTTTACAATCTGCCCATTGAAACAAACAAAAAGGGGCACTAATATTTAAGTGTGTATTACGCACATACACGTTGAGAACAAGAAACATAGATAGAAACATAGAAGATGACGGCAGATAAGGGCCATAGCCCATCAGGTCTGCCCACACTCTACTGACCCACCCCCAAATCTACTATCCTAGGGATCCCACTCCCGGTGACAGGTTCCCTTGGCTTAATCCTCTAAGGGATCCCACATGGGCATCCCATTTGCTCTTAAATTCTTGCACGCTGTTTGCCTCGATCACCTGCACCGGGAGCTCGTTCCAAGGATCGACCACTCTCTCGGTGAAGAAATATTTCCTGGTGTTGCCATGAAATTTCCCGCCCCTGAGTTTGAGCGGATGCCCTCTTGTGGCTGAGGGTCCTTTGAGAAAGAGAATCTCTTCTTACATCTCGATACGGCCGGTAATATACTTAAACGTATCGATCATGTCTCCTCTCTCCCTACGTTCCTCGAGTGAGTACAGCCGCAAATTTTTCAGCCTTTCCTCGTACGATAGATCCTTGAGCCCCGAGACCATCCTGGTGGCCATCCGTTGCACCAACTCTACTCTCAGCACATCTTTTTGGTAGTGTGGCCTCCAGAATTGCACGCAGTATTCCAAATGAGGTCTCACCATGGTTCTGTATAATGGCATTATGACTTCAGGCTTCCGGCTGACGAAACTCCTGCGGATGCAACCTAACAACTGTCTTGCCTTCGATGAAGCCTTCTCCACATGATCAGCAGTTTTCATGTCTGCGCTGATGATCACTCCCAAGTCACCTAAATTTCCGCCTAAGCACTGTACAGTAAGAACACATACATCTTGCATAGGGCGTACTTTGTAGGCAAGCACACATGTGGGAAGGTTTTGGGTGGGGCGTGCACTTACACACGCACCTTATAGAATGATATAAAGAACATATGTACCTTTGGGTAATTCTGTACAATGAAAATGTTTAGAGTACTAGCATGTATTCATATAGGTGCACGCATGCACCCCTCTATGCAAAATTTCTATATAAATACTGCTCTGTCGGTACATATGCATCTTACACAGCGAGTGCTTTTCAGATGGGCGTCCACTGGGCGGAGCCTGGGAGGGGCTCGTACCTACAGAGTGGAGGAGTGGCCTAGTGGTTAGAGCAGCTGAGGTGGTGAGTTCGGTTCCCACTGCAGCTCCTTGTGATTCTGGGCAAGTCACCGAACACTTTCATAGCCCCAGGTCTAAAACAAGTACCTGGCTTAAATATATAAACCACTTTGATTATAATCACACAGAAAAAGCCATATATTAAGTCCCACCCCCTTTACCCTTTAAAATAATATAAAATGCACATGTACATTCACTGTTACCCCCCCCCCCCCATGGCTGTAAGTAATTAGGCTAGTGTTCAATAAAATAAATTAGGCACCTATAAGTACCTGCGTATAATAAATGAACATACCCTCTCTTTTACTAAGGTGCGCTAACCGATAAGCGCGCTAAACGTTAACGCATCCATAGACTAACATGCATTTAGCGTGCGCTAATCGGTTAGCGCACCTTAGTAAAAGAGGGCCATAGTTAATGTTTGGAACTTCTATAATGAATAAGAACCCTCTTAAAAAACATACGGACAAACTCCTTTTGATAATGACGGGTGTGGCTCTACAAATGATAACTAGAGACTGGAAGCAATGCGATAGGTTAAATTTTCCATTTTGGTGGGAAACGCTACGTACGTACTGTAGATTTGAAAAAAATTCTAGCAGAACATAAGGGCGTTACCCAGAAATTTAAGGAAATTTGGGGTCCATTAGATGTAACTCGCGTTCAAGGTAACTGAAGTTGTCATAAATTAATCTATTTTACCAGATCTGATATTACAAGCTAAATACACTTCCAGTAAAGGGAGGGAGGGGTGGACAGGAGGGATTATAAGATAGAAGGTTTATTCTAATCAATATTTGCTTCAAATCAGTCTTCGGTATGTCCCCAGGTTACCTTGTTTCCCATTTCTCTTTAAATCACTCCAATAAGCCCACACGTAGAGTCCAGTTATCCTACTGTCAAATCGTGTCGGTTGAAGAGATTTCTCGAGAGAACTCTCTCTTTCCTGGCAGCCAAAATGAACGTCTGCTTTGGCAAAATCATGCCAGGAGTCTCATCCTATTATTTTTTTAGACACAACTATTTGACAAATTTGTAACCCACGCTTCCTAATGTTTTTTTTAAATATAACATGTATTGTGTACATTCTAGAAATTGATGTATCTTTTTGAACTGTATATTCGCTGGATGTTCAGCCTTATCTGCTGTGAACCGCCTAGAACCATTCGTGGTCTGGCTGTATATAAGAATAAATTATTATTATTATTATAAGTGCTTCTATGAGATTAGTTTATTGTATTTGATTGCACTTTCTGTTTCTAGGTTTTTCAAAATCAATTAAAATAGAACTTTAAAAAATAAATAAATTTATATCCCCCCAAATAAAATAAAAATAAATGTATGTATGTATGTAATTTAAAAAAAACACAGAATAGTAGGTGCCTGTACGAAAGGTTAGTTAGTTAAGTGCTATCGACTCATGCTCAAGTCTTAGGGCTCCTTTTACTAAGCTAAGGCTTTAACACCAGCACTGATTGCGTTAGTTCTAGAAGCGTAGTGCATGGTGTAGTGCGCGGTAATTTCCCGCGTGACTTGATGAATGACAGATCTAAATAGAGATTGGGTTTGTGCTAGTCCAGTAAGGTCCTCCAGGGTCCATCCTCATGGTTGTAGGAAAGGACTCGCAGATGATAAATGTAAATTATTTTGATTGTACTACAAAAAAGGTGGCATGTCAAAAATCCATGACCCTTTGCTCTTTACCCTTCATAGAATAGGCTCCTGGCAGATGCCCAGGCATAGAATTTCCCTCCAAATCATTCATAAAACAAGTAAAACCAAAATGAATCAAAAGAACATATATAAATGCAAAAAAACGTTAAAAAAAGCAGAAAATATCACAGCTCTTGTGCTCTATAGACTTCTTTGAATTTGATATCAACCTTCCTTTGCTGACATTCCTCTGATAGCAAATATTTAAAACAATAAATAATATTCATCTAGAAACATAGAAACATAGAAAGATGACGGCAGAAAAGGGCCAAGGCCCATCAAGTCTGCCCACTATAGACCCTCCCCTTAAGATTAGCTAGTGTTTTGCCCTGACCCTCTTAGGGATCCCACATGGGCGTCCCATTTATTCTTAAAATCTGGCACACTGCTGGCCTCGATCACCTGCACTGGAAGCCCGTTCCACCGATCAATCACTCGCTCCGTGAAGAAATACTTCCTGGTGTCGCCGTGAAATTTTCCGCCCCTGAGTTTGAGCGGGTGCCCTCTTGTGGTTGAGGGGCCTCTAAGAAGGAAGATGTCATCTTCCACTTCTATACGTCCGGTGACGTATTTAAACGTCTCAATCATGTCTCCCCTCTCCCTGCGCTCCTCTAGAGTGTAGAACTGCAAATTGTCTAGTCTTGCTTCGTACGGGAGACCTTTAAGCCCTGAGACCATTCTGGTGGCCATTCTTTGGACCGACTCGACCCTCTGCACGTCTTTGCGGTAGTGTGGCTTCCAGAATTGCACGCAGTATTCCAGATGAGGTCTCACCATGGCTCTGTACAATGGCATAATGACAGCAGGCTTTCTGCTGACAAAACTTCTACGGATGCAACCCAGCATCTGCCTTGCCCTTGAGGAAGCCTTCTCCACCTGATTGGCAGATTTCATGTCTGCACTAATGATTACTCCCAAATCTCGTTCCGCTGAAGTCCTGGTCAAGGTCTCCCCGTTCAAGGTATAAGTTCTGCCTACATCCCTTTTATTTGTACTCTCCGCCTGAGAACCTTCTTCTTTACAGGCCTACATAGTATATCACTAGCATTCCAAGCGGGCAAATGGAACAAATGCCTCTCTACTCTCATCTCCAATTCCCCCCACTATCAAACATTCAGGAAGTTAACTTTTTGACAAATTCCTCTGATTTATCCTCCCTCCTCCTCCCCCCTCCCTCCTCTTCTGACCTCTCCCCCCTAGACCCTTACCGCCTCATGTAACACCGACATCTATAACGCCGCTGTATCGAGCTTAAAGCAAATGTAACCACTCCGAACATATAACCTAGCTGCCAAAATAACTTCACCGTATATTTATTGTCTAGAATATAAAGGTAACTTGACCGATATGTATCGTCTAAAATTGTAAATGTAACATTAACGAAATTGTAACTTCGCTGTAAATGTACAGTCTCTTCATCTGTTAACCGCATAGAACTTCCATGGTAATGCGGTATACAAGAATAAAATTATTATGATTATGATTATATATTTAAAATGAGATAGTCCTAAATAACGAAGAGACAGGAAAAGATATTGTGGTTATATCGCAATATCACTATCGCTGGACATCCTTCCATATTTTTCAAACTTTACCGTTGTACTGTACCACAGAAATGCCATGTTACTCTGCCACAACTACTATACAGGGTTTTGTCAGATATTTGTGACCTGGATTGGCCACCGTGAAGACGGGATACTTGGCTTGATGGACCATTGGGCTGACCCAGTATGGCTATTCTTATGTTCTTATTTCCACGAGAATACGAAGTTATGCTAAGTCAACTCCATGCCTTAAAAATTCTGTTCCAGACGATAATCTCCCAAATCTAGAGTGCAGCTTATCCAAATATTTAGGTACGTAAGGTGTGTAAGCAATGGATTTGATAAAACTATAGTCCTGTGGCTCTCACGAACCGGAATTGCCTACTCCTGCTCTAGGGGACAATTCTATAAATTAGCACCACGATGTAGACACCAAAACGGAATGTGCTTAGCACCAATTCTATAATGGCTTCAGGGCACACCTAAGGCCTTCTTTTACTAAGGTGCGCTAATCGATTAGCGCGCGCTAAACGCTATTGCATGCAAGTTAGTCTATGGACGCGTTAGCGTTTAGCGCGTGCCAGTCGGTTAGCACGCCTTAGTAAAAGAGGGGGTAAGTCTTTATAGAATACAAGCACAAGTTCTGCTTTGGCATGCACCATGCAATGCACCCAACTGTAAGTATTCTGTATGCTACACTTGTTGCTTGGTGACACACCCATGATACCCCCATGCTTCACCAACATCTATGCCCCCTTTGCAGTTGCGTGCTAAGGGCCGCATTTAGTAAATGGTGCCCAGAGATAGGCGCCAGTGCCTAAGACTGCTTAGGCTTAGGCTAGGTGCAATTTTATAAATGGCGCCTAGTAGATGATTGACAATTGCACTCAATGGAATTTACGAGTTAGGCTCTGTTTAAAGAATCAGGGCTAAAATGTCTATCATATAATAATGCCCCCTTTTACGACGCTGTGTTAGGCTTTTTTATCGCCGGCTGGGACAGTATTAGTTCTCACATTACCCCTCTCCTCAAATCACTTCATTGGCTCCCCGTCCATTTCCGAATGCAGTTGCTGACTTACAAGTGCATTCGCTCTGAAGCCCCTCCCTCAATATCTCTCTTCACTTATCTCCCCCTATGCTTCACTCCCGTGATCTCCGTCCATCGGGCAAGCCCCTTCTCTTCTACTGCCAACTCAAGAGTCTGTCCCTTCTTTCTTGCTGCACCATATGCCTGGAACAGGCTGCCTGAATCAATACATCATGCTCCATCCCTAGCAGCGTTAAAATCCAAGCTAAAAGCCATTTTTTTTTAAACTGCTTTCAACTCTTAACTCTTCTGCACTGCTGTCATATACCTAGACCCACTGTATCATTTCCTCTACCATAATCTCCCCAACCCTAAATGTCCTGTCTAAATTAGATTGCAAGCTCTTCTGAGCAGGGGCTGTCTATTGTATGTTAAAACGTACAGCGCTGCAAACGCCTTTCAGCGCAAATAGAAATAATAAATAGTAGTAGTAGTAGCATGGGATTCAAACCCATATTCTCAGGGAGCTGAAGCTGTAGCTCTAACCACTACCCCTCACACTCCCTGTGCTGTAGAAGGGCCTCTACGTGTGATACCTTTTTGCTCTGTCTACCTCTGAATATCTTTAGTGTTGGGTACTGTATTTAGGCCCCAGCTTATAAGAACATAAGAATAGCCTTACTGGGTCAGACCAATGGTCCATCAAGCCCAGTGGTCACTAGTACCTGGCCAAAACTCAAGGTGTAGCAATATTCCATGCTACCAATCCAGGGCAAGCAGTGGCTTCACCCTTGTCTTTCTCAATAACAGACTATGGACTTTTCCTCCAGGAACTTGTCCAAACCTTTCTTAAAACCAGCTACGCTATCCGCTCTTACCACATCCTCTGGCAACGCGTTCCAGAGCTTAACTATTCTCTGAGTGAAAAAAAATTTCCTCCAATTGGTTTTAAAAGTATTACCCTATAACTTCATCGAGTGTCCCCCTAGTCTTTGTCATTTTTGAACAGAGTGAAAAATCGATCCACTTGTGCCCGTTCTACTCCACTCCGGGATTTTGTAGACTTCAATCATATACCGCAACCGCCTTTAGTTTGCACTCTCTGACCAACAAAAAGATGGAAAAGTTTTCATCGTTTTCCGAGAACTGTTTTAACCAAATAAATGGCAATGCCAGTAAGACTGAAATGCATAAATGTTCTCTGCGGCAATTAGCTTAAAGAAGCTATTCAATAACTGCTCGGGCGTCCACCGAGCAACTGATAAATTTAGTCTGTCTGCCCAAACAAGAGTATGGTGTTTGCCTACATATATTTCTGCCATGACTTTGATGTCGTATTTGCTCACTCCTCTGAGAAAAAGCAAAGTCATATTAATGTTGGCTGCTAAAAACCTGAGCTGAATGAAGAAAATTTAGATATGCCCTTCCTTCATTGAGGACATGTTCACCAGTTACGGTCAGCAATTAACCACCCATAACTGGACTCTTGTAATCCTGCTTGTAAACAGTTTACCACTGGACTCGTGCTTTCCTGTTTGGTTGTATGTGAAGAAGGAAGGACACAGTTTAAAATGGACCAGATGTATGCAGGGGGGGGGGGGGTTTCCCCCCATGAGATGTTTATAGGAAAAATATTCAGTACATCTGCTCCACAGCCCTTGCTAAGTTTACTTTCTAGAAGAGGAGACCTTCAAAACATTATATACTGTAACAAGTAAACTAAGGAAATATACCAATGAGAAAAATAAAAATAATAATGAATACACTACAAATGTTTAATGTTATAAGTCAAAAACCAAAAGGAATTGACCCCAAAATATCCAGAAAGAAGAAAATCCAGAAAAAACCAAAAAAAACTCTGTGGAGTGACAATGTTCCTAAATGGACTTTATTAGAAAGTGTCAAAGTTCCAAAGGTACACTGAAATCATCCACATAAAATAATTCCATCCACATAAAAATAAATCATCCACATAAGAGCCTTAAAGGACCTAGTCCGCTAGGGATACAGGACTCAACATGGTCTGTGTTTCGACAAAAAGTCTTCTTCAGTGTCTCACTTCCGGCTCACCACACAATTGTTTCCCACGTACTCATCTTTATAGGACCCCCAGGGACCCCTGAAGAAGACTTTTTGTTGAAACGTGGGCTATGTTGGGTCCTGTATCCCTAGCGCACTATGTCCCTTAAGGCTCTTATGTGGATGATTTATTTTTTTGTGGATAGAATTATTTTATGTGGATGATTTCAGTGTACCTTTGGAATTTTGATACTTTCAAAATAAAGCCCATTTAGGAACATTGTCACTCTACAAAGTTTTTTTGGTTTTCTCTTAATGTTATAAGTCAAACACATAAGGGTTATCAGAAGCTCAATAGTAGAAATACTTTCACGTTTATAAAGCAGTTTTAAATAACTTTTTAAATAAGGGTCATTTGTTAACTCTCAATAATAGAATTTCAGTCAAAAGACTGTTTACCTGTATTTTGTCTGTTAGAGAATTCTGCTGCTTTAATTTCATATAAGTGTATCAGGAGTACAGTACTCCCCCCGATATTCACAGGGGTTCCGTTCCAGGAACCCCCGCGAATGTTGAAAAAACGCAAATGCGGTTTATAGCGGGGGAGACAGGAGAGGGCAGCCGGAGCGCCGGCGAGTGAAGGAAATCACTCGCGGCGTGCTCCGACCGCCTCTTCCTGCGTTAAAGTCGGGCCTCACCAATCAGGAGCGGCGTGTCAGAGCAGTGCACTAAACTACGCTAAATAGAACTGGGGCGAGAGGCGTCCAACCTCGGCCCTCGCCGGGTTGGGCTTTCAGGATTTCCCAAATGAATATGCATGAGATCTATTTGCATACAGTAGAAGCAGTGCATGCAAATAGACCTCGTGCGAATTCATTGGGGAAATCCTAAAAACTTGACTGGATTGCGGCCTTCAAAGAGCGACGTTGGGTAACTCTGTTATAAAATCAGAGCCGAAGTGAATAACTTTAGGGCAAGGGAAGGGAGAGAGATAAGGGGATTTGGACCTGATAACAGACAGAGCCTAGCACTCAACCCTATCAGCGAGAATTCTGTAGTGACGATTGTGTATAAGTCAGCAGTTATGTGCCCTAATTTTAGGCATGAGTGTTTACGCTTAGAAACATGGCTGGTGTAAATGTCCTCATCTAAGGGTTCCTTTTACGAAGGCGCATTAGTGGTTTAACACGCATAATAGCGCAAGCTAAACCGCTGGCCGCGCTAGCCGCTACCGCCTCCTTTTAAGCAGGCGGTAGTTTGTCGGCTAGCACGGGGGTTAGCACGTGATGAAAAGTCGCACGCGTTAAACCCTCTAAGGCGCCTTCGTAAAAGGAGCCCAAAGTGTAGGCTTGTAACTGCTGGTATTCGATACAGTTTGCTCTGACCTACCTATGCGCCTCCGAGATCCACTCCCCCTTGCAGTTGTGTATTATGTAAATTGTGCGCGCATTTTGTAGAAAACCAGCTAGCATTCAAATCTTTGCACGACATGGCACCGGGCAACATGATGGCCAAACTTGATGGCCAAACTTCCTCCATATGTGCCGAACCGGTCCCTCCGCCCCCAGGATGAAATACGCCTCAAAACGCACCTCCCTCCCGGTCGTGCCCTTCGACTGGAAACCGCCAAACGATGGTCTTACTCCCGCTTCATACCGAGCCACTGGAATCGACTGCTCCCGCAGATCAGATAAGAACATAAGCAGTGCCTCTGTTGAGTCAGACCAGAGGTTCATCGCGCCCAGCAGTTCGCTCACGCGGCGGCCCATAAGGTCCAAGACCTGTATAGTAATCCTCTATCTATACCCTTCTATCCCCTTTTCCTTCAGAAAATCATCCAATCCCTTCTTGAACCCCAAAACCGTACTCTGTCCTATCACACCTTCTGGAAGCACATTCCAAGTGTCCACCATCCTTTGGTTGAAGAAGAACTTCCTAGCATTGGATCCTCTCCATCCCCACCCGTCCCCACCAGGATCCTCTCTGTCCCCGCCAGGATCCTCTCCGTCCCCACCCATCCCCGCAAGGAATTACCTCCATCCCTGCCCGTCCCCATAAAAAGCAGCAATTACTTCTGACAGGATCATCAATTCCACAGTTTCTTTTGTGTTTGCGCTGCTGTTTTCCTTGTGGAATCTCTTTGGTGGAACCCTTTTTATGTTTTCTGTTCAGGTAATTAACTTATAAACCCCCTCTTTTACTAAGGCTGACGTGTCCATTATATTATATGGACGAACCCTGCTTTCAGAGCCTTCCTTCCCCGTGGGAGTCCCGTGGGCCAGAGGGGGATCCCCATGGGAGTCCCATGGGCCAGAGGGGGGTCCCCGTGGGAGTCCCGTGGGCCAGAGGGGGGTCCCTGTGGGAGTTCCGTGGGTTATGGGGCATTTCCCGCGGGACTCCCGCGGGACCCGCGGGATTCATGTTCCCGTGCAGACCTCTATCAGGAAACTCTAACCTTCCATGTTTCAACCTGTTCCAGAAAAAATTTACCAGGATCACAGCACACTTGGACAGTGGCGTGACGAGGGTTGAGAGGCGTCCCTCCCCCATCTCCGCTCTTTCCCCCATCCCCCTGCTGCACACGCGCCCCCCTTCCCTTCCCCCGCACCTTTAGGTGTTCACCGCCATGAGCGACAAGAACTTCAACGTGCTCTTCGCGATCCCGTCATCTCTCCCGCTATGCGCGGCACCTGGGGAGGAGTGGGAAGAGACGGGGCTGAGGGGAGTAGGGGTGCTGGCGCCCCACCAACATGGCACCTGGGGAGGACCACCCTTCCCCCGCCCCCTCCTTTACTAAGCCACTGCACCTGAAAATGAAAGTTATGGCTTTGCTCCCTTTTGCGACCATAGGTGAAAGTGACATAACGTAACCATGAGTATATCAAAGACCTGAACCCCAAGCTTTGTAGTTCCCAAAAAAAGACAGGTCCCCTTATTATCTCTTAGCCCAGCGAACCGAGACCTACTCTCCATTGTTCCCCTGTTAGCCTGTCCTACGGACCCCTTGAGGTACACAGATGTAGGGCAAAGCGGTTGATGCCATGTAATCAAGCTTCCTCCTGGGGCAAGTTTGCTTTATTACTGGAAATTTTGCACTATAAAACTGAGCTTATAAAAAAATTAAGTAGATTGTTTAATCCCTGAATCCTATTGCTTCCTCTTCCAGCGTTATAATTCTGTCCCTTGTTATATCATGCTTTAATTTTTCAGCTTTCCAACATTTTGAACCTTGTCAGGTTACAGGACCTGCTAATGAGGATGTGTAGCTGACAAGTTAGTTTACTTACCCCCCCCCCCCCTTTGACTATACCGTGATAGTGGCTATTAGCGCAGGGGGCCATCAGGTTACAATGTTTCTATAACCATAAAGTTCTATGACATCACAATGCAGGTGTAAAGAGCCTTAGCCAATAGAGTGAGGAGGAGATAGTGGATGCTCTGGATGGGCCATTTGGCCTTTATCTGCTATCATGTTACAATGTTTCTATCACCATAAAGTTCTATGACATCACAATGCAGGTGTAAAGAGCCTTAGCCAATAGGGAGAGGAGGAGATAGTGGATGATGCGGATGAGCCAATTGGCTTTTATCTGCCATCAGGTTACAATGTTTCTATAACCATAAAGTTCTATGACATCACAATGCAGGTGTAAAGAGCCTTAGCCAATAGGGTGAGGAGGAGATAGTGGATGCTGTGGATGGACCAATTGGCCTTTATCTACCATCAGGTTACAATGTTTCTATAACCATTAAGTTCTATGACATCACAATGCAGGTGTAAAGAGCCTTAGCCAATAGGGAGAGGAGGAGATAGTGGATGATGCGGATGAGCCAATTGGCTTTTATCTGCCATCAGGTTACAATGTTTCTATAACCATAAAGTTCTATGACATCACAATGCAGGTGTAAAGAGCCTTAGCAAATAGGGAGGGGAGGAGACAGTGGATGCTGCAGATAGGCAGATTGGATGGGCCATTATCTGACATCATGTGTCTATGTTTCTATCTCCCTTTACTGACCTTCCAAAACTAAGGGCTCCGTATACTAAGGTGCGCTAGTGTTTTTAGCGCACGCAAACCACACACTACATGAAAATTACTAACGCAAGCTCTATGGAGGCGTTAGCGTGAAGCGTGCACTATAATCGCTCGCTTACCTTAGTAAAAGGAGCCCTAAAAGACATCATTCTGAAGCATAAAGACAACATAAGTTCCCTGTTGTTGGATGGGTCTCTTGTAAAGTGGAAATTCGTCCTACAGAGATTTAGATGCAGCCTAATGTTCATGTTCACCCCCGGAATCTATATAGGTCGCCCAAAGTTGTGTACACAATTTTGGGCATGGATGCCAGATCTGTGCCTAAACTAATGAGTTAATCGGGTGATAATTATGGGCATTAGTTAGGATTTGGGAGCAGATCTGCCCTGCACCCTCTTCTATAACATACACATCTAAATTTCATTCTAAAGCTTCACTAGTGGGGGCTCTACGGCTTATGCACAAATTAAAGATCCCAACTCTGACCTTCCTAGTAATATTTCTCAGCACACAGGTGCCTTACAAGGCTAGCTGTCAGCATTTCCCGTTCAAGGCTAGCGGTCAATAGGCACAAGATCACTGTGGTGACTTGTTTTACATGAGGTATATCACTCCATGATGCACTTGCCTCGTCATCAGTCTTAATTTTAAATAGTATCTCAATGCATCAATCTTACTTTGGAACGGTTCATAGTCAGTCGCGCACGAGACACCAGCGATCCGACAATGGAGGGCAGACAATTCAGCGCGCTGCAGGAAAACTTTAATAATAATAATAACTTTATTTTTATATACCGCCAACAATCTTGCGACTTCTAGGCGGTTTACAATAAAAGAAGCTGTTTACAATACAAGAAACTGAGAATACAATAAATATAAAGAGAAACTTTACATACAGCGAATTGAAGAGTATAACAGTGAATATCTCGTACAGCGAATTAAAGAGTATTGCATTGTACATCTGATAACATTAATTATGTTAACGTCAGTCTGTGAGTTGTGTGAGTTGTTTAAACAGAAGTAGAAATGTTCCGTGAGTTGAGTAGAGTGTTCATATTTATTGATTGCAAGTTCAGGTATGTGGTGTTGTTACAAGGGGGGTTGATGTTCCGGTTCGTTACCTAGGTATTTCAGGAATAGGTAGGTTTTTAGGTGTTTCCTGAATTCTTCATAGTTTCCTCCGAAGCGGGGTGTGATTGGGGAACCCCCCCCACTTTACTGCATAGTGTTGCGCTGCTTTTTGGGGGAGGTGGTTTGGGGGGTTGGAACCCTCCATTATAGAGAAAACAGAACTTTTTCCGATTTTGGGGGGGAAAAGTTCCGTTTTCTCTATAATGTGGGGGGTTGCATCCCCCCCCCCCCCATGGCAGCTCAAATAGTATGCAGTCCCACACCCCCGTCGGAGCTCTTTAAAACTAAGTTTTCCTGCTGCGTGCTTGTGTCTTGCACTGAATTGTCAGTGCTCGATTGTCAGCGCGCTGGTGTCTGGCGCGCGATTGTCCCGTCACCCTTTGGAACAGTGATCTTAGGTCCAAGCCCGGATGCAGTGGCGTAGCGAAGTCGAGTGGTGCCCCTCCCCCACCCTCTTCTCCACCCCCACTCCTTCTCAACCCCTCTGCCACATGCACGCCACGTACCACTTTAATTTTCCCGCCACGAGCAACATTGTGACCTTGCTGCCCACCTCGGTGTCGGCTCTCCCTCTGACGTCATTTCCTAGGTACGGGACCCGGAAGTGGCGTCAGAGGGAGAGCTGACACTGATGGGGGCAACAAGTTTATGATGCTGCTCGCATCGGGAAAAATTAACAAGGTATGGGGGAAGGGAAGGGGTGCAAACGTATGGCGGGGGGGTCAGAAAGGAGTGGGAGGGGGCGGAGAAGAGGATGGTGCTGGCACCCCCACTAAGATGGCACTTGGGGCAGACTGCTCCCCCCCCCTTACCATGCCACTGCCTTGATGCAGGATCTGTTGGACGCGATAGTTGGCCATAGTTGGCGATTGGACCTTACAGATATGGCTATATAAGATTGATGCAATGAGCTATTATTTAAAATTAAAAGCAATGATGAGGCAAGTGAATCACGGAGTGATATACTTCATGCGAATGAGGTCTTGTGCCTATGTGCTCAGAAAAAATACTAGTAAGGTCAGCTAAATTTCATAGCACACAGTTCTCAAGAGGCATGGCTACTGAAGGATTATTTGCGGATCAAGGAGCATTCCCACAAGTTAGGTGCGATGTTATACAATAATATCAATCGCATATCCAACTTCCAGGAGTTAATTCTGGCACTCAAAGTTAGGCAACATTAAGCTAGTTTTCTATAAAGAGCACGGTTCATAGACAACAGCGCGAAAGACAAAAGCGCGCGCCGACAATTGAGATCAGCGCGGAGGCGCGCGCCGCACAAAATTACAGTTTTTAGGGGCTCAGACGGGGGTTTTTGTTGGGGAACCCCCCCCAGTTTACTTAATAGACATCGTGCCGGCGTTAGGAGGGGGGTTGGGGGGTTGTAACCCTCCACATTTTATTGTAAACTGAACTTTTTCCCTAAAAACAGGGAAAAAGTTAAGTTTTCAGTAAAATGTGGGGGGTTACAACCCCCACACCCCCCACAACGCCCCCACAATGCGGCGCGATGTCTATTAAGTAAAGTGGGGGGTTCCCCCCCACGCCCCCCCCCCGTCGGAGCCCTAAAAACAGTAATTTAGAGCAATGCACGCCTCCGCGCTGCGCTCAATTGTCTGGGCGCGCCTTTGTCCCAGCGCGCTTTTGACCTGACACCAAAGACACCACTTAGCGTGGAGTACCTTTTATAGAATACTAGCTTAGCAGGGATCATCCCGATGCCTAACGTTGAGCACCGTTTATTGATTGCCATCCTCAATGGAGAAGACCAGTATCGACAATTCTCTAGGTAGACTTGGCAATCATTTCAACCCATCTCAATCACAGTCAAGTTTCCCAACTGTCCTGCGAAAGAATGTGTTTTATCCATGTGCAGCTAAACAACACCACAGTGCTTTTTATAACTAAGCTACGGAAAAAACGATTCCGTCTACTCAACAAGTCTTATCATGAGTGCACCATTTGTCTTCGCCCTGCAGAGACACATATTTGTTTAGACTTGCGAATGATTGCTACCTAGGTTTGAAATCTGAAGAGAAGAACAAATAACTGGTCTAAAACGATGAGATGAAAAGAAAAATGTACGGGAGAGAGGGGAAAGAAAAGGTCGTCTTTCTGAACGTTGGTGGACATGTCACAGAGGAGCAATTGAGAACTGAAACTGGAGTGGGTCCAGATGAATAAAGGCCTTGGACTTGGCGCCTGCGTACAGCTTGTGAAAGTAGAGAATGCTCACAAAAGCCTCTCCAAACATCCCTGAGCGGGAGGAAAAAGAAAGGCCTGCATCTCTAGCCTACAGAGAAGACCCTGAAAGGGTTTCCATGGTGACCAGCATTCCTCAGGGGATGAGTAATGTAAGAGGAGAGCTCACCACTACTGGGTGGGACTTGGAAGGGTAGCTTCCTCCCCCCCACCCACCTCTTTTATTCCACCCATCCCCCGTTATGCTTATGTGGCAGACAATGGCTTTGTTTTAACTCTTTCACGCTGTCCTCCACGTTTTCTACAAAACTCCAGTGAAACAATCCGCTGCTTTTATCCCTCCCTTGCCATTGGTTAAATTTCATGGCCTCTCCAGCAATAAAAGTAAACCGAAAAGTGTGGTGAAAAACCTACTGCCCAATTTATAAAAATAAAGAGAATTTGTTATGAAAAAAATACTGAATATCCTTTTTTTTTTTCCTTTGTCTCTTTTTATGACTTTTTAAAAAGAGAAAAAAGTTAGGGTACATGAAGATTAAAAGAAACCACCGCTGTATAGGCTGATTTCATTGTCTTTGGAAGAACAGAGACTTAGCTGCTACTTGTGAGCGATCCCTGCATGCTTTTCCTTTAGTGACAGACCCCCCTCCCTCCCCAGTTCCTGGCTATTTAAGTCTGACTGATGGAATCTGCTCAGCTGTCCACTAGATTTAAATACCAGGGTTGGATGCTCCTGGTAAAAGCCTACCTGTACCAGAGAAAATTATCTTCTCAGCTGAACTTTCATGGAATAAAATTTATTTCCACAGGAAGATAAAGATATATGCTTGGATTTTGCATAAACATTTTAATAGCATCCAATGAACAGCAAAATAAAGAATGCAGACTTAACAAATCACACCTTTAGGATCAGAAATTAACATCATTACTAGTTCAGCCCTTTTCCCTGTCGTATCATATCTGTCCTTGTGTGAATTGAGATGTATTCTTATTTTATAATAATGTACCCCGTTTTAAAAGTGTACATGGCTTAGAAGCATTATAAGTGATATAATCAAATTTTAAATAAACCTGAAACAATTGTTTGAAAGTTTTAAAGATTGGATTTCTCAGCAGACAGTACAGGAAAGTATTCCTGGTTAGATAATATCACTACAGTTCAGGAGTAGAGAAAACTTTTATACTGTCTCTCTTAAGGTTGAAAAAATAAAATTGTAGTTCTCTTATTATTATTATTTTTTTTTTTTTAAGTGCCGATTTTCTAAAGAAAGCAAGAAACTAGAAATAAGCCCCAGACTTTTAAACTGAGATGTGCTGTTTATCACTTGTGCCCTATATTTTGGAGTTAAATTAGTCAGAATTTAGTGCCGGAATCTGATCCATCTTCCTGCAAAGGACAAGGAAAGACAGTGCTTAGCTAGTAGAGAAAGAACAACTGAACATTTATTTCACCAAACATCAATTATCTTATGAATAAATGTATTTTAGTGCAAATTTCACACATGCTATGGCTACCTAGGAAGGCAGACTGTTTCAGTTATAAATCCATTACGGAAAAACAGAACAACTATTCCTAACAGGTTTTAGAACTAACTTTCAACTCTAGATGGTATTTTCTCTCCCAAAATCAACTATAGAAAAGAGCTTTGGTTGTTTCCTGAGAAAAATAAGAATCACTGCGGTGGAAATGAAAAATTAGAGATCAAAAGAAAGCAGCATATGCCTGTCATACCTCAGTGGGGAGGACGAGATGCGAGAGCTTCAGGCTGTCTGAAGGGCTGAAGAAATCTGAAAGTTTTAGAAGTCAGCTCTGGACAGGAAACGGATCAGAGTGGGGCTGGGCTTCTGCCTGTCTCTTATCCCAAAATGGAATATCTCATGCCCTTCCTCTATTTGGGGGGGTTGTTCTTCCCTCTATGCCTCCTCCCTTCCCTAAATCTTTTCTAGAGGTAAAAAAAAAACATAACCCAAATATTTCACAGCATCCCAAAGACTAGAGCAATCAAGTGGAGAACATCATAAGAGAAAAACTGAGGTGGTCTGGGAAGGACCCTGCAATTGCTGCACCAATGAGAATTTGTGACTTCACCCTTAGACGAGCATCAGCATAGCTTACCTCTGTGTTGAGGTTTATCATTCTCAATTGCCAACAGTTATTTTAAATACAATTGCATGAGGACCTTGTGAGACCGGATGAGGGATGGGGGTCCTACTGGACTTAGTGCTTACAAACGGGGAAAGTGTTTTTGATGTTACAGTGGGCGATCATCTGGCATCCAGTGATCACTGCATGGTACGGTTTAATATTAAGATGGGTACAGAGAGGACTCATTCAAAAGTAAAGGTTCTAAACTTTAAAAAATCTAACTTTGTTTGGATGGGGGATTACGTCAAGGAATTGTCTGGATGGGAATGTCTGGAAGGAGTAGAAATACAGTGGGCAAAACTGAAAGGAGTTACTGTAAGGGCGACAAATCTTTTTGTGAGTCAAGTAAGGAAAAGAAGGCCACTTTAGTTCTCAAAAGTAGTAGCTGAGAAGATAAGGAATAAGAGTTTAGCTTTCATAAACTATAAAAGATTGCAGAAAGAGGAAAAATATCTGGAAGAGTTAAGAGAGGCAGGTCGAGAAGTCAGGAAAGCAAAGAAAAAATAGCTGACACAGTAAAACGGAGAGACAAAACATTTTTTCAGTGATAGGAAGAAGTACAAAAGTGGCATTGTGAGACTCAAAAGTGAAGGGGAGGAATATGTAGAAGCTGATAAAGAAAGGGCTGAATTGCTTAACAAATATTTCAGTTCTGTGTTCATGGCTGAAGATCCGGGAGTGGGACCGCAGAAGACAAATGCAAATAAGGATGGAGGAGTGGTAGACCTTGATTGATTTTCAGAGGTTTGTGTTCATGAGGAGCTAGCTAAATTAAAGGTAGACAAAGCGATGGGGCCGGATGGTGTACATCTGAGGGTGGTGAAGTAATTAGGGAAGTTCTGGTAGCTCCACTGACTGATCTTTTCAATGCTTCTCTAGAGTCGGGAGTGGTACCAGAGGACTGGAGAAGGGGGGTGTGGTCTCTCTACACCAGGGGTAGGGAACTCCGGTCCTCGAGAGCCGTATTCCAGTCGGGTTTTCAGGATTTCCCCAATGAATATGCATGAGATCTGTGTGCATGCACTGCTTTCATTGCATATTCATTGGGGAAATCCTGAAAACCTGACTGGAATACGGATCTCGAGGACTGGAGTTCTCTACCTCTGCTGTACACAAAAGTGGAAGTAAGGAAGAAGTAGGGAATTACAGGCCAGTAAGTCTGACTTCTGTGGTAAGCAAATTAATGGACAAATTCCTGGAGGAAAAGTCCATAGTCTGTTATTAAGACATGGGGGAAGCCTCTACTTCCCGTGGATCAGTAACATGGAATGTTGCTACTCTTTGGGTTTTGGCCAGGTACTAGTGACTTGGATTGGCCACTGTGAGAACGGGCTACTGGGCTTTATGGACCATTGGTCTGATCCAGTAAGGCTATTCTTATGTTCTTATGAAACGCTTTTAAAACAGAGAATGGTGGAAAACTGAAACGCTCTTCTGGAGTCTGTTATAGGGGGAAACACCCTCCAGGGATTCAAGACAAAGTTGGACAAGTTCTTGCTAAACTGGAACGTACGCAGGTGAGACCTGACTGATTTAGAGCACTGGTCTTTGACCTAAGGGCCGCCGTGTGAGGGACTGCTGGGCACGATGGACCACTGGTCTGACCCAGCAGCGGTAATTCTTATGTTCTTATATTAAGTTTCTGGAATCCAGTGGATTACAGGACCAGAGACAACATGGATTCACTAGAGGTAGGTCTTGTCAGACAAATCTGATCTGACTTTGACTGTGTACCACACAGACAGCTAATAAATAAACTGAGTGCTCTTGGGATTGGCCCCAAAGTGACGGGCTGGGTCAGAAACTGGTTAATTGGAAGACAACAGAGGGTAGTGGTCAATGGAGATTGCTCTGAGGAAAGAGATGCTACCAGTGGTGTGCTTCAAGGTTCTGTTCTTGGGCTAGTTCTTTTAAACATTTTTATAAGCAATATTGCTGATGGGCTGTCATGTAAGATTTGCCCATTTGCGGATGATATCAAAATCTGCAATAGAATAGACACCCCAGATGGTGTGAATGGCATGAAGAAAGACCTAGCGAAGCTTGAAGAATGGTCTGAAATTTGGCAGCTAAAATTTAATGCTAAGAAATGCAAGGTCATGCATTTGGGCTGCAAAAACCCGAAAGATCGGTACAGTTTAGGGAGTGAAGAACTTTTATGCATGACAGAAGAACAGGACTTTGGTGTGATTGTATGTGATGATCTTAAGGTTGGCCAAACAGGTTGAAAAGGTGATGGCAAAAGCAAGAAGGATGCTAGGGTGCATAGGATGAGGTATGGCCATTAGGAAAAAGTAGGTATTGATGTACCTGTATAAAACTCTGGTGAGACCTTATTTAGAATATTGTGTACAATTATGGAGACCACATCTTTAGAAAGATATAAAAAGGATGGAGTCGGTCCAGAGGAAGACTACTAAAATGGTACATGGTCTTCATCATAAGGTGTATAAGGACAGACTTAAAGATCTCAATCTGTATACTTTGGAGGAAAGGCAGGAGAGGGGAGATATGATAGAGACGTTTAAATATCTAAGTGATGTAAATGCACATGGGTCGAGTCTCTTTCATGGAAACTCTGCAATGAGAGGGCATAGGACGAAGTTAAGAGGTGATAGGCTCAGGAGTAATTTAAGGAAATACGTTTTTACAGAAAGGGTGGTAGATGCGTTGAACAGTCTCCCGGACTAGCTAATGGAGACGAGACTGTGTCTGAATTCAAGAAAGCCTTGAATAGTCGCGTGGGATCTCTTAGAGAGAGGAAGAGATAATGGTTACTGCGAATGGGCAAATTGGATGGGCCATTTGGCCTTTATCTGCCATCATGTTTCTATGTAAAGTCTGGGTTTTTTTTGTGGTTCAGTTTAACTATTGTCTACATATTTCTATTTTTAGTTTGTGATTACATATTCCATACTGGGCGAGGGTGTTTTCTGTGTTCTTTGTGTATGAAAGACATGGTTTTCTGTTAGCATTGACTGTTCAGGATCAATCTGTACTAGTCTGGCTTGTTTAGTTTTACGACAGGTGTATTGATGTTCTACTGCTCACTGCATTATGTAAGATACTGCCTTTTCCTAGGTACACTCTTATTGTCCGGCTTGTGGATTATTACTATAGAGGAGGGAGTGTTAGAAAATGATGGGCCCCTGGTGCCACATATGCTAGGTACACCACTGTTGGCATCAAAGGAATCCTAGGTGGAGCATAGAGTAGAAGAATATAAAGGGGTTTAGGTGAGATTTTGTGCCTGGGTCCCTTTATGCGAAGTCTACTGGACTGAAACAAAGAAATTGACCCTGGGAGATCCACAGAGAAGAAAATCCAAGAGAAACCAAAAGACGCTGTGGAGTGACGGTGCTCCTGAAATAGATCTTATTGAAAATTTAAAAATTCCAAAAATCAACGTAAACAATCCACATAAAAGTAAAATGATCCACATAAAAACCTTAAGGACCTAGTCCGCTGAGAACGTAGGACCCAACACGGTTCATGTTTCAACAAGATAGTCTTCTTCAGGGGTCCCCGTTAATCCTATGGTAGTAGATACGTGGAATAAACAGTCCAAAAGAACAATTGTGTGAAAATTCGCAGAGAACCACTAGGCTGCCCCTCTTCACTGTTGGGATGTCTGTTTGGCTAGTTTACTAGGAATGTTGCTAGACAGAGATCCCTATGGCTTGATTGTGGACTATGAACTGAGGAAAAAACACCGTATCAGTCCTTATTATCATCTGTTACATTGGCTCCCGAAAGAGGCATGAGTACTATTCAAATTTTCTTGTATCTGTTTCAAGTAGATTTGGGAAATTGCCCCAACTTACCATTTAGCTCATTTCGCATTATATAGTCCAATGAGGACAACTAGGAGTTCTAATTTATTTGTCTATCCAAAAATTATTGGTTGCTGATACAAGACTTTTTAGGATAGGACCCTTGCATTTCAAGCAAGTAAGCAGCAGTCCTGGTGGGGTAATTACATCGGAGGAGTCATGATGTCTTATGGTGCATTTTGAAAAGTAATCAGATCGGTGTTGTTTGACAAATTCATTTCCTAAATTGGATATCAAGGTAAACAAAAATTTTATACTGAATATTGTTAAGTAAGGTGTAGTATTTGTAAGTTACAAATACTACACCTTACTTAACAATATTCAGTATAAAGATGCAGCAGCGGCGGCTCCTTTCATGATCCCCGTAAATTACGGGGATGCCGCCGCTGCTGCATCTTAGGCGATCAGGGCAGACCGCCGCCGCTTCCTCTCACCTCCGCTCGAGTGTGCGCTGTGACGTGAAACTTGTGCGCTGCGATGTAATATTTTGTGCGCCAGCGCACGCCAGCGCAGCTTAGCGGGAACACTGTTTGTAACTATCTGTATTTCGCTGATTGTCCAGCCTTCTTCTGTGTAAACCACCTAGAAATTGTTTGATTATCTAATCTAATCTAATCTAATCTAATCCTTAGGTTTGTATACCGCATCATCTTCACGTTCGTAGAGCTCGACGCGGTTTACAGTAGGAGAAATAGGAAGGAACTACAACAGAGGGTTAGAGGTAGAAGTGTGAAGAAAATTTAGAGGACTTGGGATGCCAAGATATAAGAGTTTCCTTGATTCCTAAGTTGGAGGGAGACTTACATTTTTTGAGAAAAGCCAGGTTTTCAGATGTTTGCGGAAAACTTGGAGAGAGCTCAAGTTCCGAAGAGGGGAGGTAAGGTTGTTCCAGAGCTCAGTGATTTTGAAGTGGAGGGAGGTCCCTAGCTTTCCTGATTATGGCAGTATAGAAGAATGTTATTCTCTACATTTTTCCTTGGGACTTAAATTTTCTTCAAAAATGGTAATTACAGATAGATGTGTTGAGTATGAAAACATCTAGGTCAAAGTCATAATCGAACTAGAAATTTAGTTGGGGTTTTTTTCTGGTTCAATTATGGCTATGACCTAAATATTTGTTTGAGACATTTTTGTCAAAATGTCTCAATTTGGAGGCGCCATTCTTTGCGGCAGTCACTGACAGGAGCCGTTCATGTTCCGGTGCTTACTAAGGTCAAAATATTGACCACAGTTCTGTATGTACTTATGGTTTTGGTTGCAATCAAGCAGGCTGACTGGAGTGATTCCAGTCTCTGCTTTTTGAATTGAGGACTGACTCCCTGTCAAAGCAGTGGGCGAAACGGGCCCATTGGAATCAGCGCTGTGAATCAATGATTTCTCAACCATAAGATAAGTCGATTTGATATATATGATCTCAACAATGAATATATTTCTTAAAGCATATCAACATATGTCTATTTAAGAATTTATGAGGGTTGTTGAAGACCGACGATTACATTGCTGTCTAATCCCATTGAACAGCCATTCGGCTGGCTTGTAAAAGACAAGTAATTTGTCTGAGGTCTTCTTCCTTCCTGATCAGACCCTCCAGACATGGTTTTGTGGTGAAGAGTTACACAAGCATGATACCACAACTATAAAATTTGTGTTTATTTCCGGGTGTATTCATCAAGATACGAAGTAATAATTAATATTTTTGTCTTCAACTTGGATTTAGACATCATATCAAAAATGCCCCCTTGTGTCTTTATAAAGTAGGCACCTCCTTACCCTCCTAACCTAAATGTCCTCTTATATAATAACCTGTAATATATACATTACCTGCAATATATATCTCTTACTCTTTTCAGCTATTCCTTCAGCTGAATGCATGCCCTCGGTGATAGATTACTTTTCCTTCTAAATACTGCAGCGAAAGCACTGATGTTAGTTCCTGCTGATAGTTGTCAAGTCAGGCCATAAAACATCTGGAAAAGCTTAATAAAAAAAAAAAAAATCTCTGACAACGTGGCAGCTTCTTGCTCTTCCCACATCTGACTGAAAGCTGAGCCTTGATTAAATAGAACCAAATGACAGAGAAAGACAGGCATAATTACAGCTAATGTGTCTTCGTATACGTGGCGGCTACGTTGATAGGAAAAAGCCCTTTGCTGTGACATTACAGGTCCATCAGAAGTCTGGATGTGACTACAACCTCTCCCTCTAAAGTCTGTTTCATTTGTGCTGCATATTGTAACCCCTACAAGCTCATATGCACATTTTGCTGTTACATGAGAGCTCATAAGAAAAGACCCTGGGTGAAATAGCTAGATCCAGGGAGCACGAGACAGGGTGTGTCCATCTGAAAGGGATGTGCGGAGCCAAAAACTGTTCAGTTCCATTTTCAGATTTTTCTGAATTTTTCCTGGTTTTGGGGAATATTTTTTGTTTGTTTGTTTTTGATATTTGTGTTTAATGTATGTATTGCTAAATCAAACATAAAAACCCACCAATGAAAACCAAAATGACCCTGAAAGTATTTCGTATAAGGGAACAAGCCTCAAATTAAGGAGCTTCACCCATTTCGGGTTTTATCAAAGAGACAAGCAAATCTGTTCTCTTACTCCTGATTGCATCACCGGCTTGAACCCATCCTCCCTACCTTTAACTCAAATTATATTTTTAATCCTTAATTCCTTAATCTTTTATACTTGAGTACCTGAATAAATTCATGTAAACCATTCTGAGATCTCCTGGGAGAACGGTATAGAAAATTGAACAAATAAATAAATATTAATATGTAGTAAAATTCATCAAAAATAAGTCTCTTAGTTTATTATTTGTAAACTCATACTAGACTAAATTACTTAAATAATACTGTAAAAAACCCTATCAGTTCATTTTAGAACACCGAACCAGCAGTTTAAAAGTTGTACTAATCTTAGAAAAGAACCAGGCGTTGGGAGCTGCGTGGGCCATTCAGCAGTTTGAAAGAAGAGGCCCTAAGTATTTCTTAGTCCTTGGGGGGCTCATAAATCTAATTTTTCTAGCTGAGGCCCAAGATCCAGCAGTAGGATTTGAGCCAGGTAGTCTTGACTCTCAGGTCCAATGCTCTGACCATAAGAACATAAGAAGTTGCCTCCACTGGGTCAGACCAGAGGTCCATCGCGCCCAGCAGTCCGCTCCCGCGGCGGCCCAACAGGTCTATGACCTGTGAAGTGGTTCCTGACCATTTCTATAACCTACCTCTACTTCTATCTGCACCCCTCAATCCCCTTATCCTTTAGGAACCTATCCAAACCTTTCTTGAACCCCTGTAATGTGCTCTGGCCTATCACAACCTCTGGAAGTGCGTTCCAAGTGTCCACCACCCTCTGGGTAAAAAAGAACTTCCTGGCATTTGTTCTAAATCTGTCACCTTTCAGTTTCTCCGAGTGACCCTTAGTACTTGTGGTTCCCCACAGTCTGAAGAATCTGTCCCTGTCTACCTTCTCTATGCCCTTCAGAATTTTGAAGGTTTCTATCATGTCTCCTCTAAGTCTCCGCTTTTCCAGGGAGAACAACCCCAGCATTTTCACCCTGTCAGCGTATAAAAAGTTTTCCATACCTTTTATCAGTTTAGTCACTCTTCTCTGGACCCCCTCAAGTACTGCCATGTCCTTCTTGAGGTGCGGCGACCAGTACTGGACACAGTATTCTAGATGTGGGCGCACCATCGCACGATACAGCGGCATGATGACTTCCTTCGTCCTGGTTGTGATACCCTTTTTAATGATACCCAACATTCTGTTCGCTTTCTTGGAGGCTGTCGCACACTGTGCCGATGCTTTCAATGTTGAGTCCACCATCACCCCCAGGTCTCTTTCAAGGTTGCTCACCCCTAGCAATGATCCCCCCATTTTGTAGCTGAACATTGGGTTCTTTTTCCCTACATGCATGACCTTGCATTTCTCTATGTTAAAACTCATTTGTCACTTTTTTGCCCATTCTTCCAGTCTCGTTAGGTCCCTTTACAGGTCTTCGCAGTCTTCCGTGCTTCTAACCCTGCTGCAGAGTTTGGTGTCATCAGCAAATTTAATAACCTCACATTTCGTCCCCGTCTCCAGGTCGTTAATAATTATATTGAACAGGAGCGGTCCCAGCACCGACCCCTGTGGAACTCCGCTCGTGACCCATTGCCAGTCTGAGTAATGGCCCTTTACTCCAACCCTCTGTTTCCCATTGGGCTACTTCCCAAATTAAAGTGTCTTTTCTTTGCTATAGGTAGTATAAAGAAGTAAAACAAAAAAAAACCCCAAAGAAAATAAGGTGATACATTTTTTTATTGGACTAACTCAATGCATTTTTATGATGAGCTTTCGAAGGTATCCCTTCTTCTTCGGATCAGAAAAGAGCAAATGTTGACAAATATCAGTATATATGAGGAAAACATGAAAGCATTTTGGGGATAAGAAGAGGGAGGGGTGGGTGGGTGAGCAGGAGACAGAAAGATGGCAAAACAATTTTAAATGTCTTTATGGTGGGAAAGAAAGCCCAGATCTCTCTTAAGTCCTGTCTGGTAGGTGTCAAAATACCTTATCATATATATATATTTTTTAAATAAATCTTTATTAATTTTCAAATATTAACAGTGCAACACACAGGTATAAGATCTCTCCTCTCCCATTTCTAAAACTGATGTTGAATTGGCTATTTCCCAACTTGCCAAATGCAAAGCTCCTGGTCCAGATGGACTCACTGCAGAATTTTACAGGATATTCCTTCCTCAACTCATAGACCCCATTTTTTCGTTCTTTACATCCATCATTCAATCCGGCAAAATAGCAGGTACCTTTACAGAAGCAACCATAATCATTCTTCCCAAACCGGGTAAATCCCCTATGTTCGTAACTAATTATAGACCATTATCACTGATCAATACTGACGCTAAGATCTTTGCCAAAATTGTTGCTAATAAACTCCTCCCAAGTATGCTGAATATAATATCGCCAGATCAAACAGGAACGTTTTTCTTATACATTGCTTATTTTTGGCACTACTTCCAAACTTTATTCGCCTACTGACCCTGAGAGTTTGTCATTACGAGTGCTACTTCTAATAGCACTTAGGATCATATTCACTAAATGGAAAAGCTTATATGATGTCTCTCATGCTGAATGGTGGTCCCACTTAAATGTCATTGTCAAATATGAATCTCTTTATGCTCAGAAGATGGGTTCAATATCTCAATTCCATGCTATATGGGACCCGATAATACAATATTGCTCACATAATTCTGCTAGAGGCTGACTTGGCTATTCCTATAATATTGCTTTTATCTTGAATGACCGTTTTCCCTGTATTAGACTGTCTAATCATTATTTTGCAAGTCTATCTGATGTGCTTTCCACATTACTATGTTTGGTAATTTGATTACTGTACAACCAATTTTATACCTTTGCTCTGTCTCTCAATCTTTTTTCTTATATGCGGACACTGGACATTGGTTTTTCTTACATATCCTGTTGATATTCCTTAATCTTTCTGTTTGTATTGCTTTATACTAAAATACAATAAAACTTTTGGAACTAAAAAAAAAAAAAAAAAAAAAGTTCCCATATTGCAGTGGTCAGTTTTTCCAAAGTGTTTCTGTAAGATGATTCACCAGGAGATCAGAGGCTCTTCTCTTACTTTCTTCACATTACTAAGCAATCTGTTGGAATATGTAAAGTTTGATCATGGTGCTATTTCTACTAGTCTGATGTAAATTAGCTGGCCTTCACTTGTGGAAATAATAGTAAAGGTTCACTTTCTACTGTTTCATAAAATGGATTATTGCCAATTGAACATCTCAAAGAGTTGAAGTGCTGTAACTTGCTCTGATTACCAGTGACGGTAATTTGGAGCCCCTTTGTCAAATGATTTTACGATAATGAAGAATGTCTCACCCAGAAGAGCAGAACCAGCGTTGTTAAAACTGGAGGTGCACAGTGACTATTCTCTGACCTTTCCCAGCTGTGCTAAAACAGCTGTTTAAATAAACACCTCTGTTTCCTGAGTCATATAATGCTTCCTTCGCCATTCACTCATCAGCTTTTCTCCTGAAGACAGGAAGAACCACTGGTGCTAGGTATCAAGAGAAGTTCTCTGGGAGGGATCTCAAGGAGTGCTAGTGATCAATCACTCAGGTGCCCGTCAACCCACTTACAAACAAGATTGCTAATTTGGCATCACAAGAAAAAATGTTTATCTGCTAAGGCACCCTGTTATAATTAATTTGATCAGCTATTGGATGCGATCTGCTAATTAGAAAGTCTCTGGTTCTTTCTCTGGTCAAATTAGCTAGCTTTAGAGTCAGAGTCAACCAACTATAGGTTGACTCTCAAAATGGTTCCAATCTCAAAATGGTTGCCCTTAAAGGGGGTTACCATATGGCTCCAGAAAAAGGAGGACGGATTGAGATGGCGGAGTGTGTGGCACAGCAGTGGTTGGAGCTACAGCCTCAGCACCCTGGGGTTGTGGGTTGTGACACGCAGCTCCTGATTGGATAAGGCCCGACTTAGTGCAGGAAGAGGTGGTCGGAGCATACCGCGAGTGATTTCCTGCACTCACGGCGCTCCGGCTACTCTCCCGCTGCCCTCTTCAGTCTCCCCCCTGAAAAACCGTATTCACGGTTTTTCGAGATTCGCAGGGGATTCTGGAACAGAACCCCCGTGAATATTGGGGGAGTACTATACCGCAAATATAAAACTAAAGTTAAAATCTAAGGGCTACTTTTACTAAGGTGAGCTAGCATTTTTAGCGCACGCAGGAAATTACCGCATGCTACATGGCTAGAACTAACACCAGTTCAATGCTGGCATTCAGGTCTAGCGCACGCGGCAATGTAGCACGCGCTATTCTGCGCGTTAAAGCCCTAACACAGCTTAGTAAAAGGAGCCCTAAGTAGCTCACAATGAATATAAATTGCTGAGGTAAAACAATACATAGTAACATAGTAGATGACAGCAGATAAAGACCCGAATGGTCCATCCAGTCTGCCCAACCTGATTCAATTTAAATTTTTTTTTAAATTTTATTTAATTTAATTTAATTTTTTTTCTTCTTAGCTATTTCTGGGCGAGAATCCAAAGCTTTACCCGGTACTATGCTTGGGTTCCAACTGCCGAAATCTCTGTTAAGACTTACTCCAGCCCATCTACACCCTCCCAGCCATTGAAGTCCTCCCCTGCCCATCCTCCACCAAACGGCCATACACAGACACAGACCGTACAAGTCTGCCCAGTAACTGGCCTAGTTCAATATTTAATATTATTTACTGATTCTAAATCTTCTGTGTTCATCCCACGCTTCTTTGAACTCAGTCACAGTTTTACTCTCCACCACCTCTCTCGGGAGCGCATTCCAGGCATCCACCACCCTCTCCGTAAAGTAGAATTTCCTAACATTGCCCCTGAATCTACCACCCCTCAACCTCAAATTATGTCCTCTGGTTTTACCATTTTCCTTTCTCTGGAAAAGATTTTGTTCTACATTAATACCCTTTAAGTATTTGAACGTCTGAATCATATCTCCCCTGTCTCTCCTTTCCTCTAGGGTATACATATTCAGGGCTTCCA